>NC_086171.1:7608750-8220000 GCF_023053635.1 Elgaria multicarinata webbii | reverse complement strand
TTCCTTTTGGGGTTGGATGCCCATCAACTTACTACTCAAGTGGTGTCAGACCTTGACCTCTGAACATTTGACCGCTTGATCAAACATGGCCAAATATTCCCATGAAGCCAAGAGTGGCCTTGAGTCGCTGGACAGCCCAACCGCTCTCATTGTGTCATGTGTGAACAACATCTGGAGCCTGTAAGCAATGCATGAAATTGCTAATAAGAGAAAGATGTCAGGGGGAAATGGAAGCTCAGGGCGGGTTGGATTTCTTGCAGAACTCCGTTGCTCTGGGCTGGGAAAACAGAGAGTGGAGATGGAATTGTGACTCTGGAGGGTTCTCACATCGCAACTTAAAACAGAGCTGATGCTGAACAAAAACAGGCCGTGTTTTTGGTTGTATTTGCAAGCCGAGAAAGCGGAGTGGGGATTTCTACTGAATTGGGAGCGGAGGGGAGAGAGTTGAATTCACAAGGTAGAGGCATGAAGGTTATTTCCACTGTAGAGCACTCCTCCTCCTCCTCCTCCTCCTCCTCCTCCTCTTCTTCTTCTTCTTCTTCTTCTTCTTCTTCTTCTTCTTCTTCTTCTTCTTCTTTTTAATATTATTATTTGCATTTATTTACTGCATTTTTCCTTCAAGGAACCCAACGTGGCCTACATAATCCTCCTCCTCTCCATTTTATCCTCACAACAACAACCCTGTGAGGTAGGTTGGGCTGAGAGTCTGGGAGTGGTTCAAAGTCCCCCAATGGATTTTCCATGGCTGAGTGGGGACTAGAACCCGGATCTCCCAACTCCCAGTCCAACACTTTAGCTACTACACCACACTGGCTCTTGGTACCTCCTACTTTGGAACATGGTGGTTCCAAAAACGTCGGGTTCAAGAAGACTGATATAGTTTCCTGGTGGCTTCTGGGAGGGAGCAGTTTAACCCCCCCTTTTTTCTCCTCTCCCCATTTCACTGCCCACACACCCCTTCCCCCCAAATTCAGTCTGAAAGTTCTAACCTGAGAACTTTTCGCTCAGCCCTAAACAATGATTTTGTGCCAAAAAGCACACACACAAAATGTTTGGTGGGTAGCCAGTGCAGCGGTAGCTGAGTCTCCCCCGCCCCCCGTTTTGATATTTTCTAGGAAAATGTGACTCCCGGAAGGCAGCCCTGGCAAAAGCAATGCACAGAGAGGCTATAAAAAAGAAAGATGATATTAATAAGATCCGTGCTCTTTCTCGTTCCTTTGGATCTTTCTCTTCCTCCTTAACCCTTGGCTTCCAAACAGGCAGAGAGCTTTGGTGTGGGGTGGGGAGGGATTCATTCAAAGAGGGTCAGGAATCAGAGGGTCACCCCCCAAAGTCAGCAGGGACAGCCACAGCCTGTAAACAACTGCATCTTTCTCCCCATCCACTTCCCCAATAATCCCTCATTCCCCCTTCTAAGTGCGTATCTATACTATTCTATTTATTTACTATATAGACACACTAGGGTGAACCTATGAAAAGGAGGACAAGGCTCCTGTATCTTGAACAGTTGTATAGAGAAGGGACTTTTCAGCAGGCGTCTTTTGTAGGCATGCAGCACCTGGTGAAATTCCCCTCTTCATCACAACTGTTCAAGCTGCAGGAGCCCTGCCTTCTTTTGTATCTGCTCACTCTAGCTATACTTTAGCAGCTTTAACGGTTGTGATAAAGGGGGCAACTAAAATGATTAAGGGGCTGGAGTATCTCCCCTACGAGGGAAGGGTGTAACAGCTGGAATTGCTCAGCTTGGAAAAGAGGAGGCTGAGGGGAGACATAGAATCATAGGATCATAGAATAGCAGAGTTGGAAGGGGCCTACAAGGCCATCGAGTCCAACCCCCTGCTCAATGCAGGAATCCACTCTAAAGCATCCCTGACAGAGGGTTGTCCAGCTGCCTCTTGAAGGCCTCTAGCGTGGGAGAGCCCACCACCTCCCTAGGTAACTGGTTCCATTGTCGTACTGCTCTAACAGTCAGGAAGTTTTTCCTGATGTCCAGCTGGAATCTGGCTTCCTTTATCTTGAGCCCGTTATTCCATGTCCTGCACTCTGGGAGGATCGAGAAGAGATCCTGGCCCTCCTCTGTGTGACAACCTTTGAAGTATCTGAAGAGTGCTATCATGTCTCCCCTCAATCTTCTCTTCTCCAGGCTAAACATGCCCAGTTCTTTCAGTCTCTCTTCATAGGGCTTTGTTTCCAGACCCCTGATCATCCTGGTACTGTCAAATTGCTATGAAGCAGGATTGTTGTTGTTGTTGTTGTTGTTATTATTATTATTATTATTATTATTATTATTATTATTGTTATTATTTATATAGCACCATCAATGTACATAGTGTGTGGCAATACAAGCTGCATTGGGTGCAGCTGCTGCTAAGCCCTTCCTGAAACTTTTGGGGATGGGGGGATTTAAGCTGTTGTTCCCCCAGCAAAGTAAGCCTCAAAGGAGAAAAATTGGGAAAAAAACATAGAATCATAGAATAGTAGAGTTGGAAGGGATCTATAAGGCCATCAAGTCCAGCCCCCTGCTCAATGCAGGAATCCACCCTAAAGCATTATGGGAGAAGCGCACCCCTCGGCACCGCTCTCCGTCCCCATGCTGGGCTTGAAAGTTTCCCACCCACCCACCCATTTAATAGTGACTTGGCCACAGACCCAGTTCACACAGATGGCTCTAATTTGTTTGTTTGCTTTGGGGGTTTCTCTCCGGGCTTTCAGTGGAATTCCCAGGGCAGCTTGCGATCTTTCCAACACAATGAAACAAATTTAAAACATGCACGTTAAAAAAGAAACAAGATCTGCTTTTAAAAAACCCTGCGAAATCATTAGGAGTGATAAACAAACGATGCACCCAGCCAAAATAAAACAGATCGCATTGAATCAAAATGCTTGAGAAAATTTTCAAAAACACCCAAATAGGGTGACCCCTTGGAAAGGAGGACAGGGCTCCTGTATCTTTAACAGTTGCCTTGAAAAGGAAATTTCAGCAGGTGTCATTTGTATATATGGGGAACTTGGTGAAATTCCCTCTTCATCACCCAGTTAAAACTGCAGGAGCCCTGCCCTCTTTTAAATATGGTCACTCTAGTATAGCTCCTGCAGCTTTAACTGGTGTGCTGAAGAGGTAATTTCACCAGGTTCTTCATATATACAAATGACACCTGCTGAAATTTCCTTTTCAAGGCAACTGTTAAAGATACAGGAGCCCTGTCCTCCTTTCCACAGGGTCACCCTATACAACCCTACTCCAAGCCCAGACCAGAGTTAGGGTGACCCTATGGAAAGTAGGACAGGACTTCTTTATCTTTAACACTTGTACAAAAAAGGGAATTTCAGCAGGTGTCATTTGTATGTATGCAGCACCTGGTGAAACTCCCTCTTCAATACAACAGTTAAAGCTAGGGTGACCATATGAAAAGGAGGACAGGGCTCCTGTATCTTTAACAGTTGCCTTGAAAAGGAAATTTCAGCAGGTATCATTTGTATATATGGAGAACCTGGTGAAATTCCCTCTTCATAACAACAGTTAAAGCTGCAAGTGCCCTGCCCTCTTTTAAATATGGTCACTCTGGTATAGCTCCTGCACCTTTAACTGTGGTGACAAAGAGGGAATTTCACCAGGTTCTCCATATATACAAATGACACCTGCTGAAATTTCCTTTTCTATGCGACTGTTAAAGGTACAGGAGCCCTGTCCTCCTTTTCATAGGGTCACCCTACACCCAAATGACATCAAGGCAAAGCTCTCTGGTGAGGATATTCCCCAATGAGGGAACTCAGACAGGCCTGGTTCCAGTGGATCAGTGTTGAAGAACCTCTTTCAGCCTGGGGGCCGAACTGCATTTTGGACAAGTTTTCAGGAACCGCAGCCCAGCGATGGGCGAGGTTGAAGGCAAAGGGGAGGGCCCCCCAAATACCAGTATATTCCAGCTTAAAGCTCATCCTGCCAGTCACTAAGGGCGTTACTAGACGAGGCTCTAGCGCGCGTTACCTTCCGCAGTCACGTCGAGGCTTCCAGATGACGTTCACGAGGATCCGCCGTTATCCCGCGGTGAAGCCTCTTTCTCCCGACTTTAAAAAAGTGAGTTTTAGGACGCCTTTTCCTGCTGTCCCGCGGTAATTCGGAGTACGTGTGGGAGGATGTGAGGTCACTGCGGTCCGCACTGGGCAGGAAAAGGCGTGCTAAGGGGGAGTGGTCAGCGGCTTCGGTCAAGCCGCCTCCGCCATTTGCGCGCAGTCCGGCAGCTGGGGCAGCGCGGCGGAGCGGCTTTTTTTTTTTATTTCCCCAGTGACAGTTTGCGCAGGAACGGAGGACCGGAAAAGTGGCTGGTGACTCCTTGCGGTGGGCAGCTACCGTGGCCGCATAATGGCGGTGCTGTACGCTGCCTGTTAGTGTGGGTACCAGGCTGGCAGAGGGCAGAGCTGTTTGTGGGCTGCTGCCATGGCTACGGCCAGATGTGGGTTGGCTCCTTGGGATGGGGCAGAGGGCACAGAGGCGATCATCGCCGCCGACACCTCAGAGGCATGATGGGAGATGTAGGCACAGAGTGGCCATGCAGACGATTGACCTCGGGTCATATGACACCCGCCACGACCCCCATCAGGAAGTGAGCGCATCAATGTTGACCCTCAACAGCACCAGCAGCACTTCGGCTGGCACTGGCACTGCCGCCGCTGCCGCCGCCAGGGCCGGCGGCGGCATCGCTGACGGCTGCGCAAGTTTGCGGTCTTTCGGACGTGCGCAAACCGTGCAGCGAGCGAAAAAAAAAGCCGCGGCAATCAGGCCGGTGTGGCTGCGCAACCGTTCTCGCGGCGGCAGCAGCACAACCGGCGCAAACTTCCGCCACAAATCGAAGGCAGGTGTGGATGATGAGGCGTCACGGCTGAACGGGAAAAGCCGCTTTCACCGCTCCTCAACGACGGAACACCCGGTACGTCTAGCAACGCCCTAAGCCTCAGAAGAGGCATTTCAACCTTTTAGAATGGGCGGGGGGGGGGGAGGAAAAAATCCACAAATCCCCCCAACAATTGGTGATCAGGGAAAATGGGGGTGGGGCCAGGAAAAGGTGTCCTGGCTTTTGTGCCTGGTTGGGACCCCTAGGAAGGCCCAATTTGTCCTTTGAGGTTGTGCAACCCTGCATGGGATCCTGGGGAAGTGTTAGGGTTAGGGTTATCTTTAGATGAAGATCTTAGGATCTAGGCAGACATTTGTGGAGACAGGTGAACCTTCCAGGTGGGCAGAAGGGAGATCTCTAGATGCTTTGGACTTAAGAACATCGGAAGAGCCCCGCTGGATCAGACCACGGGTCCAGCTAGTCCAGCACTCTGTTCACACAGGGGCCAACCCGCTGCAGACCAGGGACCCACAAGCAGGACACGGGTGCAATAGCACCTTCCCACACAAGTTTCCTAGCAACTGGGGTATACGGCTTTACTGCTTCTGATACGTTTTGGACTACAACTCCCAGAAGCCCCTACCAGCATGGCCAATGGCCAGGAATGCTGGGAATTGAAGTCCAAACAAGTAACAGAACACATAGTCATCAGAACTAGGAGCCATTGATAGCCTTCTCCTCCAGGGATTTAGCCAACCCCCTTTTAAAGCCATCCAAATCGGTGGCCATCGCCACAACTTGTGGTAGTGAATTCCATAATTTAACTATGCGCCGTGTGAAAAAGTCCTTCCTTTCATCTGTCCTGAATCCCCCACCAATCAGCTTCACTATACATGGTGTCTGTCCCTGGATCTCTCTGGTGTGGGCATTTATTTATTTATATGTTAGCCTCTTTGATTGGCTTTCATGCTCATGACCTCTTTGCTCCACTTCTCCATCTGGACAATCAAAAACATTTTCATCTCCATTCCCTCGGGATGATTTAACCAGAACCGGATGCTTCCAGCGTCTGTCTGCTTTCCCCTAGGATTTAGTTCAAAAGCTGCTCTGCCATCTTTTGGACTTCAATTCCCAGCATTCCTGTCCACTGGCCAAAACACCTGGAAATCCTCCTTCTTCCTACTCCTGCTCTAGGTACCCTGGTCCAGTTATTAAGGAGTAGAAAAGAATATGGTAATATTAGAAAGTTTTCCCAGCCACCCACCCCTTGGGAAAATCCAGTCTGTGCAGCTGCATCCTTGGCAACTCAGTCTTGCTTTAAGGAACAAACTTAACAAGCTAAATTGAGCATGGACCATATCATTGGTCCGGTCAGTGTCTCTCCCCTTTGTTGTATGCGAAGGCGCTTCAGAAACAAAAGACTTCCAGATGTTTGTCTTCCCTTTGCTCCGCACTATCCCCACCCCACTTTTTGCCAGATGCCAAAAGCAGTTCAGCATTACGCTCGGCACAGAATTGATAAGTTCGCTTTGCAAGAGGCGTGAAGGCTAGAGAAGCATTTCTCCTCCAGTGAACCTCAGGGCCGATTTGTACAAAGGGCCCCCCCTGTAAAAACCACGTTAAGAACATGAGAAGAGCCCTGCTGGATCAGTCCAAGGGTCCATCTAGTCCAGCACTCTGTTCACACAGTGGCCAACCAGCTGTCTACTAGGGACCCACAAACAGGACATGGGTACAACAGCACACTCCCACCCATGTTCCCCAGCAACTGGTGCACACAGGCTTACTGCCTCTGATGCTGGAGGCAGCACACAGCGTCAGGACCAGTGCCATGGATAGCCTTCGCCTCCAGGAATTTATCCAACCCCCTTTTAAAGCCATCCAAATGGGTGGCCATCACTACATCTTGCGGTAGTGCATTCTATAATTAAACTATGCATTGTGTGAAGAAGTCCTTCCTTTTATTTGTCCTGGGTTTCCCATCCATCAGCTTCATGGGATGACCCCCACTGGGTTCTAGTATTTTGAGAGAGGGAGAAAAACATCTCCGCGTCCACATTCTCCACACCATGCATAATTTTGTACACCTCTGTCATGTCTCCCCTCACCCTCCTTTTTTCCATGCTGAACAATCCCAGCTGTTGTAACCTTCCCTCATAGGGGAGTTGCTCCAATGCTCCAGACCCTTGATCATTTTAGTTGCCCTTTTCTGCACATTTTCCAACTCTACAATATTGTTTTTTCAGGTGTGGTGGGCGGGGCTAAAGTCAAAATGCGCGGGACTAAAACATCCATGTTTTAGCAATGACAGAGGTGAAGAGATACATGAGACAGCTGAGTGGGGGTAGGATTTAATATCACACATACATACCTCTCTTAGCCAACACACAACCAGGAGATGAGTCTTGAGCCCTATTCCACCAGCCATGGCTGAGGAGAAGACCCACCCTGTACAGCAAGGGTGCAGAACCTCAGCTGAGGTCTCAGCCCGGCCCTCGGGCATTCCCTAGATATCCACACAACCTTCCCCTGGCCCCACACCCTTTCCCCTGAGGGCCTGGCTTTTGTGAGGGTTTTCCCCCATTTGGAAAAGTTAAAACACCTCTCCTAAAGCTCCATTACCGGCAGTAGAAACTTTACCCTAAAATAGAGAGGTGTTTTTGGTCCCGCCCCTTTTGACATTAGCCCCGCCCACCCCTGGAATGCAGCCCTTCAAGAGCTTCTCTGAAATGGCCTTTGGACCTTGGGATAAAAGAAGATAGACTTCCCTGGGCTAGAGTGTACTTCTCAGGTCCAGGGTTTGGTTTGGTTTTTAAGCTGGGTCACTGAAACGCTCTGTTCTTGGGATTTGGGGCATTCCTAGACGAGGCCTTAACGTGCCTTGAGACCCGGTTTCCTTGCTGTGCGTCCAGATGACGCACAGGGGAATCCGGGCCCAGGATGCACTGAGGCCTCCTCTAACGCGCCATAAGCGAAGTCGCTTATGGCACGCCTTTTTCGCAGCCCCGGCCTCAGGCCGGAGCTGCGAAACGTCTAGGAAGGTCCGTGGCTTGCGAGTAGCCGCGAAAAGCCACGGACCTGGCACAGCGCTCATACGAGCGCTGTGCCCATCGGCCGGGGGGGGAAGAGAGGGGCAGGGGGAAGGATGGCAAGGGGGGAGGGCAAAGGGGGAGGGCGGGTGAGAGAGAGAGCGCTGGGCGCCGCCGCCTGAGCAAGCAGGCGAGCGGCACTGCCAGGGCAAGACCTGGCATGGGGGGCATTGCCCGGGGCGAGCGGCGCTGCCAGGGCAAGGCCGGGGACAGGGATGGGGGGCTTCATTTTTTAAAAAAAACTGGACTTACCTGGTCCGGAGTCTTCGGGCCGCACGTGGCCCCTTTAAACTAAAAAAAAAAAAAATGGCAGACGCTGCAGGGATCCCGAAGTCCCTGCGCGTCCCGCGTCTGGAAGCCGAGGCGGCGCGTGCTAATGTCAGCGTGCCGTCGCCCTGCCTCCCTGCCGGCTTATCCCGGCAGGTCTAGCAAAGCCCTTGGAAAAGCTACACTGGAATGTATGAATTTTGAGTTAGAATCCATGATGAAACCAAATTTGGGGTATGCAGGCTTCTTTGTTTCATCCTCCAATATCCGGCCGGCATGATGAATGATTTGATACTATCTCACTGTCATAAGAAGATACCACTTTGCTCTTAATGAGAAAATCCAATATTTGGCAAAGTATAAAACCTGTTCGTATGAATTTGTTAATATTTCCATAAGCCCAAGGTGTTGTACTTCCAAAAAAACTGAGTAAAATGTTCCATTCAAAAGAAAGTGTGGGTGGATGGAAGAAATGTTTGCCGATTCGAAAACACTCCCCAACTTCCAGCTGTTCCAAACTGTGATTCTCAGACTGCAATCCTATGCATCCTTATGTGAGAGTAAACTCCACTGAACTCAGTGGTGCTTACCTCTGAGTAAACATGCATAAAGTCAACTTGTAAAAAGAAAGAAAAAAACATTGAGCATTTGTTTAATGCCTGCCGAAATTAGATATGCCAACAACTGTACATAGCGCTGATCTGAAGTAGGAAGTCCATCAAAGAAAAGGGGAAAAAGCACCTAGATTCTGCTGAATTCTTTTATTCTCTCTCTCTTATTTCTTGTCTCTTTATGGCAGGAGTGGGCAACAATGCAGTCTAGGGGGCAATTCTGCCCCAGTCCCTGAAGGGCTTGCATGCACATGCCACCCATCCCCACACAGCACGGACCTCCCAAAAAAAGGAAACTGGAAGTTTGCCATAGCAACAAGCTAAATCTGTCCTTAGTAAGCCTCCATAGTGGCTTACTGCCATTTCTTTTTCCTTTTCAATCTGAGTTTTAGGGGGGCATTGAGGGCTAGCAGGGAGGCATGCTGCAGGCTGGAAAGAAAGGAAAGGAACCTCTCATGCAAACACTGAGTCATTACTGACTCTTGGAGGAACGCCAGCTTTCGCTGACATTTTCTTGGCAGGCCTTATAGCAGGGTGGTTTGCCGCTGCCTTCCCCGGCCGTTATTCCCTTTCCCCCAGCTAGCTGGGTACTCATTTTACCGACCTCGGGAGGATGGAAGGCTGAGTTGACCCGAGCCGGCTGCCTGAATCGAGCTTCCGCTGGGATCGAACTCAGGCCGTGGGGAGAGTTTCAGCTGCAGTAACTGCTGCTTTACTGCTCTGCGCCACACGAGGCTCTTGCTGCAGGCTGGGCAGCATGGTTTATGGTATTTGCTCCTTCACCATTCGGGCTAGCAGTCCGAAACATTACAACTGAGTGACTGCAAAAAGGTTGCAGACCGAAGGAGAGGGGATTGCTTTTAAGCTGGGATCTCTGCTTGCGCAGAGATAACCAGCCGGGCTTCTGGCATTCAAATTTGAGCCTCTTGCCTTAAGCAAGAGCCAGACAGAAAAGCCGCCCTGAAGGTATGCCTCACCATGATGGCATATCTTCTTATTCATTCGCTAGAACATGGAGGGCCTGGCCCTGTAGTCCCCCTCGCCCCCTGGGTAAATGGATTTGTCGTGGCCTGTGTATTTCCTGCGTCCATTGCTGTGACCCACGGATGAACAACATATTGGCGGAAGTCTTAATTTGTGTGTTCTTAAAGAACGATGCTAGAGGCAATCTTTTAATGCTAGAGAACACAAAAAAAAATGAATTTGTTTATTCTTAGAACATAGACTAGGGGATCATCTACACCAAGCAGGATAATTCCACCATGAAAGCAGTATGGAAGCAGTATATAAAAGGCAGGAGCCACACTGCTGCTTTATAGCGGTATTGAAGTGCACTGACAACTGTTGGGGCTCATGACGCATCTACACCAGGCAGGATATGACACTATGAAAGTGGTATGAAAGCGGTCTGAAGTATGTGTCAACGGGCCCCAACAGTTGTCAGCGCACTTCAATGCCGCTATAAAGCAGTCGTGTGGCTCCTGCCTTTTACATACTGCTTTCATACTGCTTTCATAGTGGAATATCCTGCTTGGTGTGGATGAACTCTAGGAGTGATGACTAAAGTTATCAACACTTCTTGGAGACTTCTGAATAAACTGTCATTAGAAGAACATATCGGTCACAGGGAGAGCAGTTAGAACCAGGAAGCAAGCCTGAGAATTGCATTATGGGACACACACAGACTAGGGTGACCATTTGAAAAGGAGGACTGGGCTCCTGTATCTTTAACAGTTACATAGAAAAGAGAATTTCAGCAGCTGTCATTTGTATGCATGCAGCACCTGGTGAAATTCCCTCTTCATCCCAACAGTTAAAGCTGCAGGAGCTATACTAGAGTGACCAGTTACAAAAGAGGGCAGGGCTCCTGCAGCTTTAACTGCTGTGATGAAGAGGGAATTTCACCAGGTGCGGCATGCATACAAATGATACCTGCTGAAATTTCCTTTTCAAGGCAACTGTTAAAGATACAAAGAACTTAATACAAACATGACTCTAACTGATAAACTATTTGATCCTCTTGTGACGGGCTTTCTGGTACATTCAGTGTTGATCACAACAGACACCGACTCCAGCTACCCAAGCACCCAAATACTCCTCCCTCCCAACACAAGCCTGCTTCTCGGTTGTTCAGTCAAGGGAGAGAGCAGAGTTGCGATGCAACAGCTTTATTTTATTGATTGCATGTAAACCCTTTTTTGCCAAGCAGTGCAATGAAAATACTTTAAATAAATAATAAATAAATATAGCTCCCCCAGGAAGTCTTCGATGAAGACAGCTTAAAGGGCCCAACCTAGGGTGACCCTATGAAAAGGAGGACAGGGCTCCTGTGTCTTTAACAGTTGTATTGAAAATGAGATTTCACCAGTTGTCATTTGTATATATGGGGAACCTGATGAAATTCCCTCTTCATCGCAACAGTTGAAGTTGCAGGTGCCCTGCCCTCTTTTAAATCTGGTCACTCTCGTATAGCTCCTGCAGCTTTAAATGTGGTGATGAAGAGGGCATTTCACCAGGTTCCCCGTATATACCAATGACACCGGCTGAAATTCCCTTTTCTAGGCAACTGTTAAAGATACAGAAGTCCTGTCCTCCTTTTCATATGGTCACCCTAGCCCAACCTGCTTAATTTACACAGTGGAACAGCTTCAGCCAGTTTCGTACTATTCCCGTTTCTGTGCCATCTTATTGATTGATTGATTTTGATTGATTGCACTTATATACCGCTCCCATAGCCGGGCGTTTTACAGAAATTCTAAAATTAAGATTAAAACGAGTATACAAAATTTAAAATTTCTAAAACACAGAACATACACACATAAAGCATTACAAACCATTAAAAAAACTAAACATGTGGGTGATTAAGATGTGCCGCCATATGCCTGGGCAAAGAGGAAAGTCTTAACCTGGCGCCGGAAAGATAGCAGCTTTAGCCTTATCCTTGCCACACACTTATATTTTTTCTGGCTTTTGTAACTAAATATTTTTAAAATGGTTTGAAAAGGCACACACACCACTCCCTTTGATACTGGAGACTTGCAGTGTTTCTCTTGGCAAAAACGTGGTCTCAAAAAGGCACTCAAGACAAGTGTTACTGATTTGCAGGACAATTGCCTCTATTCACAGCGGCTGACAGTGGGAATTATTCTATTTTTATCTGGCTTCCTAAACTTGATTTTATAAGTCAGCCGGAGAAATTGATTTCAGCTGATATCCTTGAGCCAAGATCATGTAGTGTGAAGTGGGGGGTGGGGGTGGGGACTGAGCCAGAAGTTGGCATGTTACAGTTGGGGCAGGGGGAATGGTGGCCCTGAAATGGGCGTGGAGATACTCACAATTTTGATTCCTTTGGAGAATCTGCAACTAAGGCAAGCAAGTTGTTGTGGCAGGAAGGGCAGTATAGCATAGTGGTTAGGGAGTACGAGACATAAGCTAGAAGTGCGCAATTCAAAACTCAGTTGATCCACAGAATCATAGGAATTGGAAGAGACTTCAAATATCATGTAGTCTAACCCCATGCCAATGCAGGAAAATTCAAGGCTACAACATGAGGAACATGTGCCACAGTGGCTTAGCGTGTCTGCAAGATGGTTAGTGGTCATCTACGGTGTTTCCTATGTCATCTGGCAGGAACCCCATGGGGTTTTGGCCCCGAAACAATGAGAAAGTGAGGTAACAATCGTGTGGCTGGCACACGTGGCATGGTTTTTCTCCCCCTCCCTCTCCGTGGATAATTTACCCTTATCTCTATCTCGAGGGGTGTGCATGGATGGATGGGCTAGGTGGGCATGTGAGAAAGAGGCTTACATGATACACAATGCTACACAATGGTTTCTTTGTGGGACATTTTGACGACGCAGCGTTCCTCCTGCTCCTTCTGCTCTTTTTTCCGTCACAAAATAAGACCCAGAAAATCTGGGTTTTGTTGCCTGTCCCAATATTGGCCACCATTTCCTGCTGTGTGCAAGGGAAGCTGTGCCATAAAAATGGCAACTGAATGGGCAACGTGGTTGTTGCTTGCTTGCTCTTTCCGTCCCTGTTGTCGGACGGAAAGAGCAAGCAGGAGGCAGAGTGACAGTAGGGAAATGAATTTCCCCCTGTCTGAAGAAGCTCATCGTCTTCCTGAAAAACGTGCCCTCATTGGCTTGGCCTTTTGTGAGGTCAGAGAATGTTCGCAATCAACTCTGGTCTTTGGCTTGGCCATTTTTAAGAGGGGTGTCTGTGTGTGTGTGTGTGTGCAAACTGGGAAGGGATCTCTTAGAAACGAAACGTTGGCGTTGAAAAATCTTTGCGAGGATGATGGGACCAGGATCCAGGAGGGGGGGCGGGGAATAGAGGGAAATGCTTAGTAGAAGGAGGCTGCCATTTGATGCGTAACATCCGCTCAGCATTCTCCGCAGGTTTGGACCAAGCTCAGCGGGAACTGTGTGTGACATGTAGGCTGCCTATACACAGCGCTGGATTTTAAATGTCTTGACATTTCCGTTCTGTTGGAGGGAATTAGTGGGGTCAGATGAGAGAGAAGGCCGAGGGGGCATGAATTGGAGTGGAAAGCGTTTTGGGGGCAGGGTGGCCTGTGCCTCCAGCAATTTTGCTTGCAGGCCCTTTCTAAGACCCCCCAGAGTGAATCCTGAACATCAAGCCTTCCAGCTAACTGAATGGAACCAGGAGTCAGCTATCAAACCTTCCCCCAGCAGACATGCCTCCCACTCAAACATCACTCCTGGTCCCTTTTCATTAGCCACGGGGTATTTGTTACTAAATTTAACTGAGTGCAAATGGAGAAACATCCGTTGGCTAAGGTCTACAGATGACATTTAGTCAACCCTTCCTGAATGATTAAACTAAGCAAAGCATTCGTTTTAAGAGACAAAGAGGAAAATGACGGAGAGACAGAAGACACACATACAGCTACAGTGGGGTAATTGGAACTGGGCCTATGGGCAAATGTCCAGGGTTCCATAGCCTGGGACGGCCCGAATAGACCACCAGAGAGTGGTACCATCAATGGGGCCCACTAGAGCCAACGTTGGTTGCCACAGCGTCCTTTCTTCTTATTTTTTAAAAGGGGGTGGGCAACCGGGCTGAGCTTTTGCCTCCCACCCACCGTGATAGCGCCACCGGCTGGCCTTTGGGAAAGAGAGGGAGAGGCAGGTGTGCAAAGCAGCACACACACACACACACACACACACTCGGGCCCCTGCTCCGGTTGGACTGCCCTCCCTTTCCCCCACAGGGCTTTCTATCATCAGTTGTCCCCATTGGACAGATCCTTTTGAGTTGTACATTGTTTGATGTTGTTTATACAGATTTTATTACATAGTTTGTAAGCCGCTTTGGAGAGATTTCTATCCTGAAAGGTGGGATAGAAATAATTGTAATAAAACGAATAAGGAAACAAATATTCAGTATCAGAAGCAGTAAGCCTATATACACCAGTTACAGGGGAACATGGGCGGGAGGGTGCTGTTGCACCATGTCCTGCTTGTTCATCCCTAGCCGATGGCTGGTTGGCCACTGTGTGAACAGAGTGCTGGACTAGATGGACCTTTGGTCTGATCCAGCAGGGCTCTTCTTAGGTTCTTAAATAAATAAGTACCTCTTACTTTGTGTGGGAATAGAAGGGGAGCATCGCTCAGAGGGAGCACGTCTGCATTACCTGGAGAAAGTCACAGATTCAATCCCTGCAAGTGACAGTCAAGAGAACTGGAAGGGTCTGTTTGTGATTCTATAACTGATCTCTGCATTCTACCGTAGGACAGCTCTCAATTTTTCTCAACCATACACTGTAGAACAGGCTCATTGAACCTCGTTCAGCCCGAGGGCCAGCTCCAATTTTGGGGGCCATATTCCAGTGAAGGGCAATGTCGAGGGCAAAAGGGGTGGGGCCAAAACCACCCCCAAAAATATCAGTATATTTTAGCTTAAGGCTCTTACTCCCAATAACTAAGCCTTAGGAAAGGCACCTC
The DNA here is from genome assembly GCF_023053635.1 of Elgaria multicarinata webbii. Classification (NCBI taxonomy): domain Eukaryota; kingdom Metazoa; phylum Chordata; class Lepidosauria; order Squamata; family Anguidae; genus Elgaria; species Elgaria multicarinata. The sequence continues at coordinate 8,205,235 of NC_086171.1, read as the reverse complement.
AGCCTTTTAGAATGGGTGAGGAGGTTGCACAAAAAATGGGAAATCACCCAATGATTGGTGTTTGGAGTCAAAGAGGAAGGGGCAGGGCCAGGGGAAGGGGGTGTCACCATGTGGGGAAACCTAGGGTGGCCGCATTTTGCCCCTAGGCCCAAGGTTCACCACCTTTGCTATAGAAGACGTTGCTTTGCATCTGCTATGGCAGTTTTGAGGTCTGTAGACTTCAGATACGAGCCAAGATGACTTTTGCAGCAACGGTTCTCATCTAAAGGTAGCGTTTGCACGAAGCTTTCAAAGTCTCATGAACAGAGCGGGTTTTTTGGTACATTGCACTTTGGGGGCAGTTGTACACGTTCTCCGTTGCTCCAGAAGCCAGGACTAGAAACAGGATGGAAATTGCAGGGGTGGGGGCAGCTAACAGTTTGACATTAGGGGAAATGTCCTAGTGTTCACCAAGCTGTTCACCAGTGGAGCAAGCTGCCCAGGGAGGCGAGAGGCTGTCCTTCGCTGGACGTGTTCCAGCAAAGGCTGGGCAGTCATCTGTCAGGGATGCTGCAGCTGCATCTTTCATTGCAGATCCTGCACTGAGCAGAAGGTTCGACTAGATGATTTCCGGAAGCCCTTCCAACTTGGAACATTCTAGGATTATAAATCCAGAGCTCAAACAAGCAATTTACTATGTAAGCCTTAAGACTAGAATTAATCATATGAGGAAAAAAAGAGCTGGTGGTGACAGCAAGATGTAGTAATAGCCAGCAATTGGGGGGATTAAAATGGGATTGGATAAATCCGTGGAGGAGAAGGCCATCAATGATGGCTATGTGCTACCTCCAGTATCAGAGACGGTGTGCCTACGTACACCAGTTGCTGGGGAACATGGGTGGGAGGGTCCTGCATTCAAGCCCAGCTTGTGGGTTTCACCTGGGCAGCTGGTTGACCAATGTGTCAACAGAATGCTGGACAAAGATGGACCATTGTCTGATCCTTCAGGGCTCTTCTGATGTTCTTACGGTGATTAAAGGACATGGGGGAAATAGAGGTTACATCACACCAGCCTACTGTGTTCCGAAGGCAAGCTAATGTCATGAGCGCCACCAAACCAACCCGGAAGCATTTCCTCCTAGCCAATGTCTGTCCTCAAATGCCCTCACCTTGCCCTGCCTCCAGTGCTGTTTCAGTGCCATCTGACAAACCCGGTTGAGTTGGCACATGAGTGCTTTGAGCCAACTGCTCACTGCGAGCGGCTCGGTTTGATTTCAGTTGAACAGCTCCTGCCTGCTTGCTCCAAGCCTGTATTTTGACCTTCTGCTGGCTCCCTACGTCTTCGCCTTCTGTCGAATGGACAGTTTTCCTCTGCTTTTGCTCACTCATGGTCTGCAGGGTTCTGAAAACTGCAGAGGGTAAGGAAGGACCTTCCTCTCCCAGGGCAAGGTATCTAGACCTTTTTCTGCCTTTCAGATTCTCTTGGCCATTCAAAGGCACTGCACATTAGGACCTTCAAGGGATTTAGTAATGTCGTTGTTGTTACTATGAATAGCGCCATCCATGTACGTGGGTCTTTACACAGTAACTCAGGCTCCAAAACAGAGAGAAAAAGAAGTCCAATATCAGTAGAGCGGTGAGACAGCAATGGAAAAGGAGTAAAAGGGTAACAGAGAAATGCTAAAAATTGGGACAAGTAAGGGAAGGGTAGAGATGTACAAATGAACAAAACTTATACTGTTAGTTTTACCCTACCCTGTACCTGCTTACCCTACCCTGTGCCTGTTGGCATTCTCTTCCCCTCCTTATTGTTTTACTATGATTTTATTAGATTGTAAGCCTATGCGGCAGGGCCTTGCTATTTACTGTTTTACTCTGTACAGCACCCATGTACATTGATGGTGCTATATAAATAAATAAATAAATAAATAAATAAATAATAATAATAATAATAATAATAATAATAATAATAATAATAACTTCAGCAGGTCATAGTTCTCAAAATCCAGAGCTCATTCTGATTCAAGAAGGATGCAGACAAGCTGGAGCGTGTTCAGAGGAGGGCAACCACGATGATCAGGGGTCTGGAAACAAAGTCCAATGAAGAGAGACTGAAAGAACTGGGCATGTTTAGCCTGGAGAAGAGAAGATTGAGGGGAGACATGATAGCACTCTTCATATACTTAAAAGGTTGTCCCACAGAGGAGGGCCAGGATCTCTTCTCGATCCTCCCAGAGTGCAGGACATGGAATAACGGGCTCAAGTTAAAGGAAGCCAGATTCCAGCTGGACATCAGGAAAAATTTTCTGACTGTTAGAGCAGTACGACAATGGAACCAGTTACCTAGGGAGGTTGTGGGCTCTCCCACACTAGAGGCCTTCAAGAGGCAGCTGGACAACCCTCTGTCAGGGATGCTTTAGGGTGGATTCCTGCATTGAGCAAGGGGTTGGACTCGATGGCCTTATAGGCCCCTTCCAACTCTGCTATTCTATGATTCTATGCTTCTTGTCCATATCAGATTGTCACCTTTTGGGGGAACAGTTATTTTTCACACAAAAACACATGTGTGTGTCGGTGTGCATTTTTCTAAACATGTGCATCAGTGGTGCGCATTTTGGAAATGTATGCATTTTTCTCCCACTGGTTCAAGCATGTCTGTGCAAATTTTTCAAATCGCCGCCTTTCCCCCTGCACCTTTTTTGAGTGGATGCATTTCCCCAATGCTTCTGTCGTTGTTGTCGTCATCGTTCCCCCGGGAATTGCACTGCAAGCTCAGAAGTGTGGTTTACTGATGCTTTGGGGGGAAATATGATGGTGGACCCCCCGATGTTGAGGATTTGTCCATGTAATAACCAAGAGATGGAATCTGTGGGATAAGATCTAGTTTTGCAATTTCTACATTGAATCTGGGCAGCCAGATTCCCTTGTATTGGCAATTTCACCAGATAGATCAGCCACATTTTGATGCTAAATATCTGTTGTTAGTTCAAATTCCATCAGTAACGTTTGTTGTGAGCAAATACTTCTCAGTAGCAACGAGAACTTGGACGCAACTATCTATCTGATGTTGGAAGGTTGGGCCGTTGCTAGACGAGGGTTTAGCCCGGTGCGTGCAAATGACGCACAGGGGATCCCGGGGTCAGGCCGGGCTAAACCCTCCCTTGACCCGGGATAACCGGATCCGCTTGTGGCCCGGTTTTTCCACAGCCTCGGGCTGAGCCTGGGGCTGCGGAAGGTCTAGCTAGTTCCGTGGCTTTTCCCGGCTGCTCGCTTACTTGCGAGTAGCCGGGAGAAGCCGTGCCAATCAGGCTGGGGGGGAGATCACGGGCGGGGGGCGGAGGGGCATCGGACATGGCGAGCGGGGGGGTGGACATGGCAAGCGAGCGGACGGGCGAGCGAGTGGACAGGAGAGTGGGGGACGAGCGGGGGGGTGTCAGACATTGTGGGGGTGGAAATCAGGGGCAGGGGGAGTGGCGAACTGGTTTTTTTTTAAAAAAAAATACCTACCTTCTCGTTGTTACGCTCCTGTGCGCATGGCCCTTTAATTTTAAAAAAATGGAGGACGCGACGGGGCTTTCCTTTACCCCGTCGCGTGTTATGTCTAGCTAGGGGCGACGGCCCACGCCAGCTGCAGCGCAGCCTTGCCCCTCCTCCCCACCGGATTATCAGGTCGGTCCAGCAAGGCCACCGGTCTCAAGGTGCTCATTTAGCATATCTTGTTTTGTATAGTTCTATAGTTGAGTTAATGTTGCTTATGCTGATATATTTTGTCTTGCAAACATATCTGTGTTCTTTTATCTCTGGCTTGTTTACCGCAAATGGAACACTGAAGATTTTGGCTTTATTAGGAACGGCTCCTCCACTCTGTTCTTATCTTGTAAACATTTGGGCTGGACAGACCTGTAGCTGCCTCTCACATTGTGTGGCCTTTTAGCCCCAGTGTATACAATTCCTTTCCTGTTTGTGAAATCTGCAAACTGAGAATAACAGTTCATGCATGCATCTGACCGAGCGGGTCCTAGCTTGACCACGGTGGTACAGGCATTGGTAACCTCAAGATTGGATTACTGCAACGCGCTCTATGTGGGGCTGCCCTTGAAGCTGCTCCGGAAGCTGGAGCTAGTGCAGAATGCTGCAGCTCGGCTGTTGTCTGGAGCTGCCCCTTTCCAGCATGGAACTCCTCTGCTGAGGGAACTGCACTGGCTGCCTATTCGCTACCGGGCCAGGTTTAAGGTTCTTGTACTTGTGTACAAAGCCCTAAACAACTTGGGACCAGGATACCTGAGAGAGCGCCTTCTCCCCTACCAACCTGCCTGGTCACTGAGGTCATCCGAGGGCCTGCTCCTGGTGGTCCCACATAGATCCATCCTCCGATTGGAATCCACCGGGGGAAGAGCCTTCAGCGTGGTGGCCCCGCTCCTGTGGAATTCCCTGCCTCTGGAGGTCAGGCAGGCACCAACCTTGTACTCCTTTCGGCGCCTCCTGAAAACATCTTTATTCCAAGAAGTCTTTCTTTAATATGCAGCCTTGGATTACTGTTATTGCTTCTTTAAAATTTTGTTTTAACTGTTTTTATTCTGTTTTTATTTTCATTTTACCTTGTACACCGCTCCGAAATTTTTCAATGGGGAATAGTATATAAATATTCTAAATAAATAAATAAATAAATAAATAAATAAATAAAAGCTTAGGATACATTAAATGTGTTATTCTTTGGTGGGCTGTGTTTACTGCAGTTCAAATGGCAAACGCTCTGAGGACTGCTTCCAGCGCTGATATCCACAAAGATACCATATAAGGCTGGTGGCTCCAATGTAAGTGGGGTGGTGAATCTGCCCCGGGTTTCAGTCAGGGACAGTCAGAACTCTAAAGCAGCTAAACTTGGGTTCAGTGCAGAAAAGGGCAACTGGCTGCAGCATCTCCCCTATGCGGGAAGGTTCTAACAACTGTGCTTGTTTAACCTGGAAAAAAAGGAGACTAAGGGGAGACATGAGAGAGGTGTACAGAGTTATTCCTCGTGTGGAGAATGTGGAGAGGGAGACATTTTTCTCCTGTTCTCAAAATACTAGAACCCCATGGGCTCATCCCATGAAGCTGATGGGTGGGAGATTCAGGGCAGATAGAAGGAAGGACTTCTGTCCACCCTAAAGCATCTGTCGGGAATGCTTTAGGGTGGATTCCTGCATTGAGCAGGGGGTTGGCCTTGTTGGCCCCTTCCAACTCTGCTATTCTATGATTCTATGATTCACACAGTGCATAGTTAAATGATGGAACTCACTACCACAAGATGTGGTGATGGCCACCAATTTGGATGGCTTTAAAAAAGGGTGGGATAGATTCCTGGAGAAGAAGGCTATCAATGGCTGCTAGCCCTGATGGTTGTGTGCTACCTCCAGTATTCGTGGCAGTAAGCCTGTGTGCACCAGTTGCTGGGGAACGTTGGTGGGAGGGTGCTGTTGCACCATGTCCTGCTTTGTCGGTCCCTGGTCGACAGCTGGTTGGCCACTATGTGAACAGAGTGCTGGACTAGATGGATCCTCAGTCTGATCCATCAGGGCTCTTCTTGTGTTCTTATGTTCTTAGATAGCTCCTTTAGAGTTCTGTCTGGTTCTGACTGAACCTCAGAGTGGATTCACCGCCCCACTGACATTGGAGCCACCAGCCTCCACTGGAATCATCCACCCTGTTGAGACGACACACTAAGCCACAGTGGTTAAGCATTTTGAGCTAAACATTATGGCATAGTGTGTCATGTGAACCATTCCTAACTATGGTGGCAACATAACTACGGTTTAAACACGCTCACTAACCATTTGCTGCAGAAGAATTAGCAGCCTAACCATGGCTTGGTGTGTTGCCTGAACAGGCCCACCCTGCGTTTCCATATCTAGTCTTCTCCAAGGCTAGTGTTTGGCGTTTACCTATTCCGTTCATTGGCCTTCTTCTGATATAACAATCTCAGCCTGATGAAATCATGGTTTGTTGCAAGGGTGGAAAACCTAAGGCCACGGGGCCTAATCTGACCTGCCAGGGATCCCATCAAGGTCCTTTCCCTGGGTGACCACACCCCTTTTCCTGGCCCCGCCCACCTGCTCCTGCCCACCAATCGTTGGCTAGTTTCCCAGCTTTTGTGTGTGGAAGGAAAGGAAAGGAACCTCTCGTGCAAGCACTGAGTCATTACTGACTCTTGGAGGGATGCCAGATTTCCCTGACATTTTCTTGGCAGGCCTTATAGCGGGGTGGTTTGCCGTTGCCTTCCCCGGCCATTATTACCTTTCCCCCAGCTAACTGATTACTCATTTTACCGACCACGGGAGGATGGAAGGCTGAGTCAACCTGAGCCAGCTGCCTGAGAACCAGCTTCCGCTGGGATCGAACTCAGACCGTGTGGGGAGTTTCAGCTGCAGAAACTGCTGCTTTACCGCTCTAAAACGTTGAAATGCTCTTGTAAGACTTAGCTACTAGCAATAAAAGCTTTAAGCTAGAACATGCCAGGCGGTGGCGGTTCTTCTATTTTTGGCCCTTCCCTTTTGCCTTTGTCCCTGTCCATCACAGGAATGCAGCTCCCACGGGCCTTTCACCCCGCCCTCAGGGTGAAAGAGTTTCCCCGCGCTCAGTTTATTGGATCAAATTAAAACCGTGCACCACTGTGTTCCCTCCTCACCCCTCCCTCCCTTCTTCCCCTTGTGTGAAGATTTCCTGATTGCTTAAACCACAGTTCCCTATAATGTCCGACTGGGGAACCGTGATCAGATCGTGCTGAGATTTCTTTGTTATTAGTTCAGTGACGTTAGTATGCCATCATCAGGGTTGGGGGTTTTGTTTTGTTTTTCAAATCATGCAGATATGGAGGTTTTTAACTTCTTTTCAATTTGCTTCCCAGAGGTATTCAAAAAATGTCATAGAATCATAGAATAGTAGAGTTGGAAGGGGACTATAAGGCCATCGAGTCCAACCCCCAGCTCAATGCAGGAATCCACCTTAAAGCATCCCTGACAGATGGTTGTCCAGCTGCCTCTTGAAGGCCTCTAGGGTGGGAGAGCCCACAACCTCCCTAGGTAACTGATTCCATTGTCGTACTGCTCTAACAGTCAGGAAGCTTTTCCTGATGTCCAGCTGGAATCTGGCTTCCTTTAACTTGAGCCCGTTATTCCGTGTCCTGCACTCTGGGAGGATCGAGAAGAGATCCTGGCCCTCCTCTGTGTGACAACCTTTTAAGTATTTGAAGAGTGCTATCAAGTGATGTGATCTTTGCTCTGCTTATTTATCGTTATTACGTTCTTTTTATTGGGTTGTACACAATATTGGTCTAATTTCAGTCTCATTCATTTCAATGGGTCTACTCTATGTAAGACTAACTGAATGCAAACCCAGTTTACAGTGCCCAGAGTGGTGAAGAAATACTAAAAAAAATGAATAAATACCAAATAGATCTTTCCATCTCAGCCTCTCAGTAAAAACGTCTTCCCACGTTGTCTTTCAGGTGGGCTGCAAGGCGGCCATGGTCTTCTTCCAGTACTGCATCATGGCCAACTTCTTTTGGCTCCTGGTTGAAGGCTTGTACCTTCACACGCTTCTGGTCATCTCCTTCTTTTCGGAGAAGAAGTACTTCTGGTGGTACATCCTGATTGGCTGGGGTATGTAATCTCCTTGAGCGTTGTGTTTTTATGGGGAACATTTTAGAACCTTGGCCTCCTGGAATCGCAATTCGGAAATTATTATTATTACTTTAGTTATATAGCACCATGAATGTACATGGTGCTGTACATAGTAAAAGAATAAAACAGCAACACCCTGCCACAGAGGCTTACATTCTAATCAAATCATAATAAAACAATAAGAAAGGGAAGAGAACTCACCAGATAGGTACAGGGGACAATAAAACTAACAGTGTGAAAGTAAGAACAGAGTCAAGTTCTAAAAGCTGTAGAAAAAAGAAAAGTTTTCAACTGAGCTTTAAAAACAGTAACTGAACTCATGATCCGCAAATGCTGTGGAAGAGAATTTCAGCCCTAAGGGGCAGCGAGAGAAAATGGATGAAGCCGAGCAAGAGAAGTAGAGACCCTTGGGCAGGTAAGAAACATAGCAGTCGATGAGCGAAGAGCACGAGCAGGGCAATAGTGTGAGATGAGACAGGAAAGATAGGAAGGAGCTGGATGGTGACAAGCTTTGAAAGTCAACAGGGGAAGCTTATATTGGATTCTGAGGTGAATTGGAAGCCAATGAAGAGATTTCAGAAGTGGAGTAATGTGATCAGAGTGATGAGCCAAGAAGATGATCTTAGCACCAGAGTGGTGAATAGAAACCAACAAACTGATGGGAGAAGAAGGAAGGCCAGTCAGAAGAAGGTTACAATAGTCCAGCCAAGAAATAACCAAAGCATGAACAAGAGTCTAGGCAGAAGAGTCAGACAAAAAGGAACAGATCCTGGCAATATTATATAAGAAAAAAATGGCAGGACTTAGCTACTGCCTCAATATGAGGACTAAAGGAGAGCGAGGAGTCAAACATAAAACCAAGACTATGAGCTTCCTCAACTGGAGTAAGTGTAACATTATTGACAGTAATAGAGAATGAAAGACAGGGAGAAGGTTTGGGAGGAAAAACAAGCAATTCTGTCCTTGCCATATTAAGTTTCAAACGACGACGAAGCAACCAAGCTGAGATATCTGAAAGACCTGCTGAGATACAATCTTGAACATCAGGAGAAAGTTCTGGAGATGAAATATATAATTATGCATCATCAGCATACAAGTGATATTGGAGGCCATGAGATCAAATAAGATTAGCCAAGGAGAACTTATATAAAGAAAACAACAACGGGCCAAGCACTGAGCCCTGTAGAACCCCAACTGAAAGGGGAAAGTAAGAAGACAAGTGGCCATTAGTCAACACATTGAATGAATGACCCACTAGATAGGAGGCAAACCAGTTATAGGCAGAGTCACAAAATCCAAAGTCACGAAGGGAATCCAAAGGAAGATCATGATCAACCGTGTCATTGGGCTGCAGTAAGATCCAGGAGAATAAGAACAGAGTAAAGGCCTTTAGACTTGGTAATAAGAAGATCATTGGTATTCTTTGTAAGGGCTGTCTCAGTGGAATGCAAAGGACGAAAGCCAGATTGAAAAAGATTCAGAGCAGAGTTACTAGAAAGAAAATCAAGGCAACGAGAGTAAACCACCCGCTCCAGGATCTTGGCAACAAGGAGACAGGACAGTAGTTAGAAAGAGAAAGCACATCAAGAGAAGGCTTTTTAAGAATAGGAGAGAACGTAGCATGTTTAAAAGCAGAAGGAAACGAACCAGAGGACAAAGAGATATTAATAATATGAAGCAAGGAAGAGAGGATAACAGGAATAATATTAATCAAGACGCGAGAAGGGATCGGATCAAAAGAAGAAGTGGAAGGCTTCGAAGAGCGCAGTATTCTAGATGGTTCATCAGCTGAGACTGAAGAGAATGCAGAGAAAGTTGCAGGAGGAACTGACAATGGAGGACCAGGAACTGGAAGAGGGACAGAGATGGCAGGATCAGAGCGAATAGTTTGGATTTTGGTATTGAAGAAAGAGGCGAAGTCGTTAGCAGACGGGGTGGGGGTGGGGAGAGAATTGAAAGATGCAAAGAGCTGCTGAGGATGCATAGAATTCGACTGGATCAGCAGTGAGTGATACTGCTGTTTGGTCAAGGAAATAGCAGAAGAGAAAGAAGAAAGAACAAATTCATAATGGACAAAATCCGCTCAGTCCCTGGTCCTACGCCAAAGGCGTTCAGCCACTTGGGTACAAGAACGAAGATAGCGGATGAAAGAGGTGAGCCAAGAGGATGAACTACCCGTGTTAAAGATGGAGCAAAATTGTCAAGAGTTGAGGATAAAGAAGAATTAAAGAGAAAGACAGCTGAGTTCACGGAGACCACAGAAATGACAGACGGAAGAGAGGAGGCTGAAGGCTGAGAAAAAGCCTCATAATTAATAGATTGCAAATCACAACAAGAGTGAGAAACAGAATGTGAGGAAGGAGGATTATGATTATAAAGGAAGCTAGATGGTGATCTGACAAAGGAAAGTCAGCAGCAGACAGGTCCAAGATAGAGCAATTTCTAGTGAAGACAAGATCCAGAGTGTCCGAGGGAATGTGTGGGTGAATCAGACCAAAGCTTAAGATCAAAAGAGGGGGATAGCGAGAGAAAAGGTAAAGCTGCAGAGTCTTGAGGGTCATCCACATGAATATTTAAATCACCCAAGATAAGGGTAGGAGAATTATCAGAGGGGGAAAAAGGACAGCCATGAATCAAAATCAGAGATACATTTGGAGAACGAGCCTGGAAGGCGATACACAACTGCAATCTGCAGCCGTGGTGGAACGAAAAGCCTCACCACGTGTACCTCAAAAGAAGAAAAGCAATGTGAAGGTGGAATAGAAAGAGGCTGGCACTGGCACGAGCTAGATAATAGAAGACCCATGGCACCCCCCACAACCCTCTGAGCGACTAGTGTGAGAAAAAGAGAGTCCTCTAAGAGAGAGGGCAGCAGAGATGGCGGTATCATGGGCAGGAAGCCAGGTTTCAGTAAGAGTGAGGAGGTAAAGGCCTTAGCTAGACCAGGCTTTATCACGGGGCGAACTCCGGGATCGTCCCTGTGTGTCCACATGACGCACAGGGGATCCTGGGATCAGGGAGGGATCATCCCTCCCTTGTCCCGGGATATAGCCCTCCACTTTGGGCCCGCTTTCTCCACAGTCTCAGGCTGAGCCCGAGACCGCGGAATATTTGGCCCGTTGCCGTGGTTTGACCCAGCTCGCGCGATTCCTCGCACGGAGCCGGGAGCTGCACCCATCGGGGGTAGGGTGAGGGGAACAGGGAAATTAAGTTTATTTTTTAAAAAGACCTACCTTAAGTGCACGAGCGTTCGTGGGCTGCTTCTCCTTTAAAAATAAAAAATGGGGGGCGCGACACCTCTCGTCCTGAGGTCGTCGTGCCTCGCGTGTAAACGGAGGAGGGATCTCACGTTACTTGCAATGCAAGATCTTCCCTCCTCCATCCTGGATTATCAGGTAGGTCTAGCTAAGGCCAAAGAGACCTAGAGATGAATAAGTCATGAATGACAACAGCCTTAGAAGCAATAGACCCACATTTCCATATGGAACAAGAAAAAGGCAGCTGAGAAGAAGGGGAGACACCGAATAGGAGCTAAATTAGGAGAAACGAAATGAGAACGAGCCATGAGATACGGATAGGAGGAGGTAAGAACAGAGAGCAGAAAACGAGAAAAGAAATAAATAGCATGAAGCCAGAAAAATAAAACAGGCAGAGGGCAACAGCATTAACCAGAGCTGTCCTAGCCACCACTTGTGCCTCGAGGAAGGCTAATCCTGAATTTGCAGGTGGATCTGCACTTCCCCATCAAAACTAGACCTCCGCGAAATTCTGTAGCAACTGCTATGGGTGGATGTGCTTCCCTATCTTTTGCTTGTGTGTGTGTGATACCGATGTACCTCACCATATTGCACTTTCTCCTCCTGATCTGCTTTGAACAGGCTTCTTGCAGTATACAGTTTTAAAATATAATCGAAGCCCAATCCTCTATTGGCAGGTGCACCAATGGTGTTTATCTCTGCCTGGACCCTCGCTAGGATCTACTATGATGATGTCGGGTAAGTGGTTCGCTGCTTGCTCTTTTCAGAAATTAAAAGGGGGGGGAATGCCAGGAGGTAGGATTTTCCCCCCCCCCCGCCCGCCCCCTGCTACTACTACTGTTACATCACTGGTTTTCAGTACTCAGAGGCTTCTCAGGAGCTCCACAAGGAGATGATCCAAAATAGTGAACAAGCACCCTTGAATGATAGCATGCCCACCCACTACTCAAGGAGGTCCATAGCTCAGTGTTAAAACGGGCTGAATCCCAGGCTCCTCCAAGTAGGTCTGGAAAAGACCACTGAAGAGCAGTTGCCGGGTAGTATAGACCAGGGATGGGAAACCTCTGGCCACCGGCCTGATAAGGCCTGAAGGGCTTCCCCATCCAAGCCAGCAGTTTCTTCCCCTGGTCCCACTTCCTCTGTCACAGAGAGAACAGCTCTTCTCTCCGATCAGCTGCCTTTCTCAGTGCTTAGCAAGGGAAAGCTCTTCTCTCCGATCAGCTGCCTTTCTCAGTACTTAGCAGGGGAATCCCCTGCTCTCCGATCAGCTGCCTTTCTCAGCGCTTAGCAAGGGAAAGCTCTTCTCTCCGATCAGCTGCCTTTCTCAGTGCTTAGCAGGGCAAAGCTCTTCTCTCTGATCAGCTGCCTTTCTCAGTGCTTAGCAAGGCAAAGCTCTTCTCTCCGATCAGCTGCCTTTCTCAGTGCTTAGCAGGGGAATCCACTGCTCTCTGATCAGCTGCCTTTCTCAGCGCTTAGCAAGGGAAAGCTCTTCTCTCTGATCAGCTGCCTTTCTCAGTGCTTAGCAGGGCAAAGCTCTTCTCTCCGATCAGCTGCCTTTCTCAGTGCTTTGCAGGGGAATCCACTGCTCTCCGATCAGCTGCCGTTCTCAGCACTTAGCAGGGGAAAGTTCTTCTCTCCGATCAGCTGCCTTTCTCAGTGCTTAGCAGGGGAATCCCCTGCTCTCCAATCAGCTGCCTTTCTCAGCGCTTAGCAAGGGAAAGCTCTTCTCTCCGATCAGCTGCCTTTCTCAGCGCTTAGCAAGGGAAAGCTCTTCTCTCCAATCAGCTGCCTTTCTCACTGCCTAGCAGGGGAAAGCTGTTCTCGCCGATCAGCTGCTCATGTCTATAAATTGGTAACAATGGAATTTTGCACTGGGGTGGATTTTTTTTTTTTTTTTGCCCCATCCATTTTTGCCTATAGCCCTGCCTACCACTGGATTAAGGCCGCTGAGAGCTTCTTCAAAATATAATTCAGACCTGAGGCCAGAATAGGTTCCCCACCCATGGTATAAACAATACTGAGCTAGATAGGCTTGACTTCTGACTAGGTATAAGGCAACCACTCTACATAGGTCTATAAGTACTGTTTCTCCTCATGAACTAAGTGTACCTGAAAATCCTCTGCAAGAAATCGGGGTGGGGGGTGGGTTTTCCCATTTTTAGATGGTCTGGATTTTAGGTATATCATTCCCTTCCTCAGTATTACCACTTCCTCTGTTGTAAGAAGAATAATCTAGGATTATTTCTTTGCAGTTGCTGGGATTTAATCGAATCTCACTACTGGTGGATCATCAAGACTCCCATTTTGGTTTCTATATTGGTAATGTATCTGCCTTTTTCACCAGCTATAAAAGCCTTCCTTAGCTAACCTTCTGTGCATTGCTGCACCGGCTTCTGAGTCTTGTGGCGAAAAACAGAAATAACAGCCAATATTTTGTTAATGGTGTCTAGAAAGGAGTGTGCTAGACATGTGCTTGCTTGCTTACCGAGAATGGAAGTGGAATTACTATATCTGTTCTAATTCACATCCTTCACAAGTCCAGTTCATAGCTGACAAACCTATGTCGAAATACCATTGCAAGTTCTGACAGTCCAGTAGATAACTTTTCTGGCAGCCTATGGTTCAGCTATAACTCACTTTCAGCTATTAGCTCCGTCCCTCCTACATGGTGACCAATGACGATGTCACTGTCTGGAACAATGTCAAGCACTGCGGCTGTCCTGTTCCATGTAGAACGTATGCTTGACTTAGAAATGTCAGTGGTGGCTTTCCCGTCGCAGAAATCAGGGGTGGGGAACCTCCAACCTGCTTGACTAATCCACCCCATGGAGGTTCTCCATCTGGCCTACAAGGGTGATGGCTTCTTCTGTGGCATCCTTCCCATCTCCAAGCTCCGCCCCCTGGGTCAGAGATCAAAGGGGGGATTCCCCTTATTTAGCGTACCACTCGGCCTCCCAATTTGGCAAGCAAGCAGAGCGCTAAGTGCTTTCTCCTGCTGAGTCCCCGCCATCAGGAGAAGCACGGGGCAAAGGAAGTTGTCCCAACTGAAGTGTGGGCTGGATAATTGCTCCTCCCTCCCACGCCTCAGTCAGGGTAACTTCAGTGCATGTCAGCCTTCGCCAATCAGGGAAAGCATGGGCACACCAAAGCCACATCCTGGCCATGGCTGTGGCGGAAGCGCTCTCCCACACACACACACACACACACACACACCATGGGAGAGGACTCAGCATGGGCGTAGCAGTGCAGCTGCATCCCAACAGAGGCAACAGAAAGGATTTGCCTTCCCCCATTGGGGAGGATGCCGTGCAGGTGAAATGGCCCCAACTGCAGTGCTGGCCGGAGTGCTTAGGCCAAGGCAGGCTGGCATCAGGGAGCATATCGTCTGGTCCCGGAATGGCTTGGTGGGAGACATTTGGGGCCCCAAATATGTTTTATATGGACTAAAGGGGCAATTAAGTGTATGGGTGTGGGAGAGGAAACACATAGGGTATGTCTAGACAGGGCGGACGCCCGGGGATCCTGGGAGCAGGGAGGGACGGTCCCTCCCTTTCCCTGGGATATTGCCCTACCCACTAATTTCTGTTTTTCCTGCGATCTCGAGATGATCCTGAGACCACAGGACGTGTGGCCCACCTTCACAGTTTTGTCCCTGCTCCTCGTAAATAACCGCGAGGAGCTAGGAGCCACGTATGGGGCACGGAGTTCCTCAGGAGCTCTGTGCCCATTGGGGGTGGGGTGGAGGGAGCGAGAGGTTTTTGTTTTCTTTAAAACATTTACATTTTGCGCGCAAGCGCTCATGCGCTCGTCTCCAATTTTAAAAAAATGGCGGGCGCGACGTCCTCTTCCTCCCGGGACGTTGCGCGCCACGTGTTGACGAGGTGGACGATCTCGTGATCATAAAATTGCAAGATCACCCCCTTCCACCCGCCTCGTCTAGCCATGCCCATAGAAATATTTATCGTTTACAGCCTTAACATGTTAAACAATTAATAAGTACCTTTCTCTCCCACACATGCATACTGAATTACCACTTTGATCTTAGACACACAGATCCTAGGCACTATCGACTCTTCCCTCTCTAAATTGTGCAAGCACAGCTCCTTATTTATATATCACATCATTATACACACACACACACACACACACTTGGTTTATTCCTGGCTATGCTAAGAATGCATGATTAAATAGTGATTTCTAAAAATGAACTATTACTATTTATTTATCCAGAGATCATCTTTGTTTCCTGTTGGTAGTAGTTTTCCTCGGTCACCTAAAAAACTGTGAATGAACGACAGGATAGGGGGAAAGTTAAGGAAGAATGTAAGAACATAAGAAGAGCCATGCTGGATCAGACCAAGGGTCCATCTAGTCCAGCACTCTGTTCACACAGTGGCCAACCAGCCATCGGCCATGGTGCAACAGCACCTTCCTGCCCATGTTCCCCAGCAACTGGTGCACACAGGCTTGTTTTCTGCATTGCCCTTAAGCTGAAGTAAAATTAGAATTTTTCTCACCCTGCCTATGGGGGCCCTCTCTCCTCCTGAGAACAGCAGGTAGAACTTATGAGAAGGTCAGGCACATGTGACCCTCTTTCCTTGGGTGCAGCCAAAGAGGGAGACCTGTGCTGTTCCTACCTTGCAGAATTCGGCTCAGAATTGTTGGGATTGTGGCATAATTTGGGGAAGTGAAGGATAAGCCCTGCTAGAATTCAGGATCCTTTCCGCCCTGGTGATCAACACCCCCATAAAGTGAGATTTTACTCAAGTCAATCTGTCCTTCACATCCTAGCCCAAATGCTGCAAAATAGTAGAATTCTCAAAACATTTGCATCTACTGCCTAGAGGAAAAAATGCCTCAGCCGATCACAAATATTTTGAGGCTTTCAAAATGAAATTTCTTTGAAGGACTAGGAAAACGATGTAGATATCATGACCCCTCCAGCCTTCTCCAAGGGTGTGAATTGAAAAGCCACTCACAACTGGTCTCCTCATGATTTATTGGCTTGGGGCACTAGCAATAGGCCGCAGTGATGCCCTGAGGTAATCCTCACCTCACCGTCTCCTCCAACTTCCGTCCCTCCTGAATAACCGGAAAGCCTCTTTACCTATCCAGGTGTCGACGTTGTGCATAGCTGTGCTCTGTGGGTTTGACATCATCATTCTTGGGATGTTAATAACGCAAAGTCCCAGGTGGGCTGATGTCAGGCCCAAGATGGCTGCCGTCCTGTCATGCTTTACCTTGTCACTCGCCAGGATGTGTGTCTCTTCTCTGTTGTCTTTTTTTAAATAAATAAATAAATGAATAAGGTGACCCAGAAAAATGCTGCGCTGGGCGTGGAATCCTTCTTAATGTGTCACTTTACAAGCTTATATACACGACTGCTTTACCACACATTTTCTGATGCATGTTCCCCTGAGATGTAGTAAATCAGCGGTTCTCAACCTGTGGGTCGGGACCCCTTTGGGGGTCGAATGACCCTTTCACAGGGGTCGCCTAAGACCATCGGAAAACACATATTTCCGATGGTTTAGAAACTGTATTGACTGAACTGTCATGTATCATCTTTTGTATTATTAAAGCTATTGTTATGTATTATTTTCATTAGCAAACCATCCCATGACAATGCATCGTGTAGAGAAGAACGAAAATAATTTTATGGTTGGGGGTCACCACAACATGAGGAACTGTATTAAAGGGTCGCGGCATTAGGAAGGTTGAGAACCACTGTAGTAAATCTTCCTCGCTACTTGACAAGATGATAGAGATGGGCAACCCCAGGATCAGAATTTATCCCTGGGCGGTTTGATTGCATTTATGGTCTCTCCTTGGCAGAAAGGGAATTTAAACCATCCTTGTCCAACCAACCCACCACCCACCCCCACTTTCTCTCCTCCACAGATAAATTTCTTCCTCTTCATTTGTATAATCCGGATCCTGGTACAGAAACTTCACTCTCCGGACGTTGGGCGAAATGAAACAAGCCAGTATTGGTAAGTCTGGTTTTTACCCTGCAACTCACAGTAGATTTTTGTGTGTGTTTGAGGTTGTGTTTGGCTTTAAACGTGGGTTGCTTTGATGATCAGTCAGCTGGAATAATTATTATTATTATTATTATTATTATTATTATTATTATTATTATTATTATATACCGTCCCATAGCCAAAGCTCTCTGGGTGGTTTACAAAAGATTAAAGACATCAAAAATCGATATACAAAATATAAAAACATTTAAAAAGACAGCATACATAGAGACAACATACATCTAAAAACAGCTTTGAGCTGCCAGCCAAGCCTAAAAATAGGTTTAGGATTGATTAAAAGTCATCACATGCTGCTAAATGCCTGAGAAAAGAGGAAAGTCTTGACCTGGTGCCGAAAAGATAACAATGTTGGCACCAGGCCAACCTCATCAGGGAGTTCATTCCATAATTGGGGGGCCACCACTGAAAAGGCCCTCTCCCTTGTTGCCATCCTCTGAGCTTCCCTCAGAGTAGGCGCCCAGAGGAGGGCCTTCAATATTGAATGTAGGGTTGAGGTTTGTGTCGGGAGAGGCGTTCCATCAGGTGTTGTGGTCCTGGGCCATGTAAGGCTTTGTAGGTTACAACCAGCACCCTGAATCGGGCTCAGAAACATACAGGCAAGCAGGCCAGACTTGGACCAGATCTACACCAAGCAGGATATGACACTTTGAAAATGGTTTGAAAACTGTATATGGTGTGTGTCCTGGGCCCCAACAGTTGTCACTACTGTAATAAACCATTTTAAAGCAGTAGTGTAGATCCTACACCTTGGTCTTATATGTTCGAACCTCCTGGTCCCAGTTATCAATCTGGCCACCACATTTTGCACAAGCTGCAGCTTCTGAACCATCTTCAAAGGCAGCCCCACATAGAGGGCATTGCAGTAATCTAACTTGAGGTTACTAGAGCATAGACGACTAAAGCCAGGTTATCCCTGTCCAGATAGGGGCATAGCTGGGCCACCAACCGAAGTTGGTAGAAGGCACTCCGTGCCACCGAGGCCACCTGAGCCTCAAGTGATAGAGATGGTTCTAGGAGAACCCCCGAGCTACAAACCTGCTCTTTCAGGGGGAGTTAGGTTGACCATATGAAAAGCAGGACAGGGCTCCTCTATCTTTAACAGTTGTCAAGAAAAGGGCATTTCAGCAAGTGTCATTTGTATGCATGCAGCACATGGTGAAATACTTTCTTCATCACAATAGTTAAAGCTGCAGGCCCGGCTTTGGCACGGAAACAGCCTTGGTCGCCCTGTATGATGACCTATGTCGGGAGAAGGACAGGGGGAGTGTGACTTTGTTGATTCTCCTTGATCTCTCAGCGGCTTTCGATACCATCGACCATGGTATCCTTCTGGAACGTCTGGCTGAGTTGGGAGTGGGGGGCACTGCATTGCAGTGGTTCCGCTCCTACTTAGCAGGACGGCTCCAGAAGGTGGTGCTTGGGGGACATTGCTCGGCCCCGTGGAGTCTTCAGTATGGAGTTCCGCAGGGATCGGTCTTGTCCCCCATGCTGTTTAACATGTACATGAAACCGTTGGGTGCGGTCATCCGGAGTTTTGGAGTGCGCTGTCATCAGTACGCTGACGACACGCAGCTCTACTGCTCCTTTTCATCCTCATCAGGTGTGGCTGTGGATGTGCTGAACCGGTGCTTGGCTGCGACAATGGACTGGATGAGGGCTAATAAACTGAAGCTCAATCCAGACAAGACTGAGATGCTGCTGGTGGGTGGTTCCTCTGATCGGATGGGGGGTGTTCAACCGGTTCTGGATGGGGTTGCACTCCCCCTGAAGGAGCAGGTTCGTAGCTTGGGGGTTCTCCTAGAACCATCTTTGTCACTTGAGGCTCAGGTGGCCTCGGTGGCACGGAGTGCTTTCTACCAACTTCGGTTGGTGGCCCAGCTACGCCCCTATCTGGACAGGGATAACCTAGCTTCAGTTGTCCATACTCTGGTAACTTCCAAATTAGATTACTGCAATGCCCTCTACATGGGGCTGCCTTTGAAGACGGTCCGGAAGCTGCAGCTTGTGCAAAATGCGGCGGCCAGATTGATAGCTGGAACAGGGAGGTTTGAGCATGTAACACCGATTCTGGCCCGCTTGCATTGGCTGCCTATATGTTTCCGAGCCCAATTCAAGGTGCTGGTCTTAACCTATAAAGCCCTACATGGCTTGGGACCACAATACCTGATGGAACGCCTCTCCCGACATGAACCTACCCGTACACTGCGCTCAACATCTAAGGTCCTCCTCCGAGTGCCTACTCCAACGGAAGCTCGGAGGATGGCAACAAGGGAGAGGGCCTTTTCAGTGGTGGAATTCCCGACTGTGGAATGATCTCCCCGATGAGGCTCGCCTGGCGCCAACATTGTTATCTTTTCGGCGCCAGGTCAAGACTTTTCTCTTCTCCCAGGCATTTTTAACAGCATTTTAACAGCATTTAACAACGTTAAGTTTGTTTTTAATGGACCCCAGAATTGTTGTTTTTAAATGGATACTGTTGTTTTTATACTGTTTTTATGTGTGTGTGTGTGTGTGTGTGTGTTTTTAAATTGTATACTTTTAATGTTTACTATTTTTAAATGTTGTAAACCGCCCAGAGAGCTTTGGCTGTGGGGCAGTATATAAATGTAATTAAATAAATAAATAAATAAATATACTGGAGTGACCAGTATATTGAAGGGTTGCAATATAGTTTTCAGAGTGCTCTCTCTGTTGTAATCTGGAGTGCCCTCTGCTGTAACTCCAAAGGGCAGGGCTCCTGCAGCTTTAACTGTTGTGATGAAGAGGGAATTTCACCAGGTGCCGCATGCGTACAAATGACACCGGGTCAAGTTCCCTCTTCTATACAACTGTTAAAGATACAGGAACCCTGTCCTCCTTTCCATAGGGTCACCCTGCGGGGAGTGCAACCTTATCCAGAACAGTTTGATCACCCTCCATCCATTCAGAAGAACCTCCCACTAACAGCATCTCAGTCTTGTGTGGATTGAGTTTGAATTTATTAGCCCTCATCCAGTCCAATGTCGCAGCCGGTGTCACAGTCAGGAGACATAAAATAATGTAAATATAGAGTCTCGCCTTGAAGAGAAGTCCATCAGCCTGCAAGATCAGGACTTCTGGAGAACCAAGTAAGTGTCATTGCCTAGGTCAGTGCTCCTAAGTAAGAAAGCGACACCGAGGGGCTCCATGTGAGGAATGAGCTGAAACTATAGTTGGGAAGCCAAGCATGGTTAAGAAAGTAGGGTGACCCTATGAAAAAGAGGACAGGGCTCTTGTATCATTAACAGTTGCATAGAAAAGGGAATTTCAGCAGGTGTCATTTGTATATATGGGGAACCTGGTGAAATTCCCTCTTCATCACAACAGTTAAAGGTGCAGGAGCTATACTAGACTAACCAGATTTAAAAGAGGGCAGGGCACCTGCAGCTTTAACTGGTGTGATGAAGAGGAAACTTCACCAGGTTCCCCATATATACAAATGACACCTGCAGTCCCCATCTTAGGGCTAAACTACGCGCTATGTTAAAACTTTAGTGTGAGGGTGTGGGGCCCTGATCCACATTGGGATCTCTCTCTCTCTCTCTCTCTCACACACACACACACACACACACACACACACACACGGGAAGAAGAAGAAGAAGAAGAAGAAGAAGAAGAAGAAGAAGAAGAAGAAGAAGAAGAAGAAGAAGAAGAAGAAGAAGAAGAAGAAGAAGAAGACCACCACAGGACCCAAGTGAGGGGCGTGTTCTTTAGCCCCTGCATGCCGGGATCGGCAGGGAGCAGCTGGGTGGGAAGGTGTAACCCTCCTACCTGCATGCGGTGGTCCCAATCCAGATCAGGGACCCACACACTTATACTAAGAAAAGAAGAAGAAAGGATCAGGTCTGCGCTCCACATTTAACAGAGCGTGTTGTTTAGACCTTGGGGCAAAGTGGAGAGGAAAACCTGTTATTTAAACCTGTTTGCAGTCTCCCTCTGCAAACAATTAGGAAATGAAATACATGGCCGCAGACTTCAACAAAGGCATTCTTTAGAA
Organism: Elgaria multicarinata webbii; assembly: GCF_023053635.1. Lineage (NCBI taxonomy): Eukaryota > Metazoa > Chordata > Lepidosauria > Squamata > Anguidae > Elgaria > Elgaria multicarinata. The sequence continues at coordinate 8,184,282 of NC_086171.1, read as the reverse complement.
AAGGAGGAGCAAACGGAGCCTTAAAATTCCATCATGGCTTTGTGGAACTCACTGCTACAAGATGCAGTTAAGACCTCTAGCTTAGATGGTTTTGGACACATTCGGGGAGGGTAAAGCCATCAGTGCTGTGTAGCTATGGTAGCTCAGTGTATCTCCATGTTCCAGAGCAGTATATCTCTACATCAGGGGTAGGCAACTTGTGGCTCTTCAGATGTGTTAGCCTACAACTCCCATGATTCCTCACCATTGGCTGTCCTGGCTAGAGCTGATAGGAATTGTAGTCCAAAATACTTGGTGGCCACAAATGCCCCCGCCTGCTCTACATACTAGTTGTGCGGGGAGCATGAAAATTATTTTTTCCTTAAAAAAAAAAAATCACTGGGAGAAAATGTGTGTGTTTATTTTTCCAGTTTTTCCCCATTTTGTGGTGAGGTTTTCAGGCCTTCCCATCTCTAGCTATTTTTTAGAATCATAGAACCATAGAATAGTAGAATTGGAAGGGGCCTACAAGGCCATCAAGTCCAACCCCCTGCTCAAGGCATGAATCCACCCCAAAGCATCCCTGACACATGGTTGTCCAGCTGCCTCTTGAAGGCCTCTAATGTGGGACAGCCCACAACCTCCCTAGGTAACTGATTTCATTGTCGTACTGCTCTAACAGTCAGGAAGTTTTTCCTGATGTCCAGCTGGAATCTGGCTTCCTTTAACTTCAGCCCGTTATCTCTCTCATAACTTCCCAGTAGTGTCTCTGGCTGTCCACTCTTGGAGGCAGTATGCTGGGCTGGGCGGATCTTTGCTCTAACGCAGCAAGGCTCTTGCGATGTCCTTATGGTAATCGGCTTTCACCAACAATCCCCTGGTTTTGGTTGACTGCCCAGGTAAAGGATACAACCTCTAAGAGAAGTCATTTACACCCCTTAACAGATTTCTGGGAAGCCAAAATGAAGGTGGTCTGGTTCAGAAATTGGGGGTGTGGGCAAGAGCTTGGTCCAAAATCTCAGGCTGATCTGGATCCGCCACACCTGCAAATGTCAGCTCATAGAGCTGGCATTATAGAATCATAGAATCATAGAATAGCAGAGTTGGAAGGCGCCTACAAGGCCATCAAGTCCAACCCCCTGCTTAAGGCAGGAATCCACCCTAAATCATCCCTGACAGAGGGTTGTCCAGCTTCCTCTTGAAGGCCTCTAGTGTGGGAGAGCCCACGACCTCCCTAGCATTCATCAGCCACCTCTGAAAAGAGGGCCTTTGAGGAACGTCCGAGCTAATCCAACGTTTGCTTGTCAAGCTGCCATGGTGTCACTCAACAGCCTCGCTCCCAACCATAGAGATGAGCAGGTGGACGTTCCCCAAAGGCGCTTTCTGTCAGAGAAGCAGGTGCTGACTCTCTGCTGAGGCTCACGACATGTAACTGCGCTAATCCCCGTAACACTTTCTAAAGCCGCTCCTGGAAGAGAGGATTTAGAGTGGAGAAGACACAGAGGGAGAGAAGGTGTGCTTCACCCCTTACTTAGGGTGACCCTACGGAAAGGAGGACAGGGCTCCTGTGTCTTTCAGAGTTGTATAGAAAAGGGAATTTCAGCTGGTGTCATTTGTAGGCGTGCAGCACCGGGTGAAATTCCCTCTTCATCACCACAATTAAAGCCCCAGGAGCCCTGGCTAGCGTGACCAGATACAAAAGAGGGCAGGAGCTTTCACTGTTGTGATGAAGAGGGAATTTCACCAGGTGCTGCGTGCATACAAAGGACACCTGGGCAGGATCTACACTACTGCTTTAAAGTGCTTTAAAGCCCTTTATAACAGTTTTGACAACTGTTGGGGCCCAGGACACACTGCATATACAGTTTTCAAAATGTTTTCGTGCTTTAAAGCGCTTTAAAGCAGTAGTGTAAATCCCCTTTTCTGTGCGACTGTTAAAGATGCAGGAATCCTGTCCTCCTTTCCATATGGTCACCCTAGCAGAGGGGCTTTTCAAGGGCTGCAGTGGGGAAAGAGGGAACAAGATACTTTTCTTCCATGAACATCCTTATCTTAGGATCCAAGCCTTTGTAAATTACCCTTTGCAAGCGACTTGCTGTGAAGTTATTATTCACTCTTTCCCAACCTTCCTTACACACACACACACACCTGTCACCACCACCAGGAGCTCAGGACTGCATATATGGTGTGCCTCCTCCCTGCCACTTTATTCTCACAACCAACCTGCAAAGGAGGTCAGGTTAAGAGAAGGCAGTTGGACCAAGGTTACTTCTTGGCGGAGTCTGGATTTGAACTCGAACCCTCCCTGCTGATGCACCGCCCCCTCTGCATTTCTCTTCCAACCCACCCAACCAGCCTTCTCCAACATGCCAGCCTCTGGATCTGTGTTGGACTACAGCTCCCATCATTCCCAGCCAGCACTACCAATGGGCTGAAGATTTGGGGAGATGTCATCCAGCACACCTGAAAGGTGGCAGATTGGGGAAACCAAGGGCCTCTTGTCTCCAGCTCAAAATGTCCCCGCTGTTATTATTATTATTATTATTATTATTATTTATTTATATAGCACCATCAATGTACATGGTGCTGTACAGAGTAAAACAATAAATAACAAGACCCTTTCGCATAGGCTTACATTCTGTGCAGAGCTTTGATTAAATCAGCATATGCAAAGATGTCCCCAGCCTGGGTGATGTCGTAATGGAGACAAACGCGGCTTTCTTCGAGGGTAAGCAGAGCCAGACCAGCATTTAGATATTCATTAGCCAAACACCTTGGGCTACTTCTGTTTAAAATGGACGACTGAAGCGGGACAGGGGTGGGGGGGAGAGTGATGCAGAGCCCTCAGCTGATGCCCTGCAGAAGCGAGGACGAGTCAGCAAAAGAGGCACTCAGCCGGGGCAGGAGGAGGTGTTACCCCCTCCAAACGCACGTTTCCGATTTTGCTGAGGTAGTCAGAATGAGGGCGCAGCGGGTTTTTACGGGGGAGAGCTGAAGCCCCTTGACTGCGAACGACAGGAGGCGGAGGATGGGGAACACACAACATGGTGAAGAGACAACACAAAGTAATAAAAAAGCAAAAGCAGTTATGGAGAAAAATAAACTCAAATCCACCATGGGTTGATACAGCCAACTAAAATTCCACAGAAAGGTGTGCAAGCTTTTGAGCTCTGCAGAACTCTTCATCAGGCTACATCAGTGTGGGAAACCTCAGGCCCAGAGGTCCAAATCCAGCCTGCCTGAGGTCCCAATCCAAGGCCTCAAGATTCATAGAATCATAGAATAGCAGAGTTGGAAGGGGCCTACAAGGCCATCAAGTCCAACCCCCAGCTCAATGCAGGAATCCACTCTAAAACATCCCTGACAGAGGGTTGTCCAGCTGCCTCTTGAAGGCCTCTAGTGTGGGAGAGCCCACAACCTCCCTAGGTAACTGGTTCCATTGTCATACTGCTCGAACAGTCAGGAAGTTTTTCCTGATGTCCAGCTGGAATCTGGCTTCCTTTAACTTGAGCCCGTTATTCCGTGTCCTGCATTCTGGGAGGATCGAGAAGAGATCCTGGCCCTCCTCTGTGTGACAAACTTTTAAGTCTTTGAAGAGTGCTCTCATGTCTCCCCTCAATCTTCTCTTCTCCAGGCTAAACATGCCCAGTTCTTTCAGTCTCTCTTCATAGGGCTTTGTTTCCAGACCCCTGATCATCCTGGTTGCCCTCCTCTGAACACGCTCCAGCTTGTCTGCGTCCAAAAGGCCTCCCCCCATTTCCTGTCCCAACCCTTTCCCCAATCATCAGTTTGTGAATGGTTTCCTGGCCTTTTTTTCAGTTTATTCTCATTCTGAAACGTTAAAAAGTCCTCTGCTAAGGCTTTCGTAACTAGCAGCAAATAATTTAAAGCTAAAACATCGTAGTATTTTGGGTATCTTTTGGCACCCAAGAACTTCTCCAAAATTGAATTTGGCTCTTGGTGTAAAAGATGCTTGACCCTAGGGGTGACCATATGTCTCCTGTATCTTTAACAGTTGCCTAGAAAATGGGAAATTTCAGCAGGTGTCATTTGTATGCATGCAGCCCCGGGTGAAATTCCCTCTCCATCACATCCAATACATCTTCATCTTGACCCTTGGTACATACAATTGTGTTGGCAGCTGTAGAGAGTACTCAACAGTTCAGCCCTCTGGGACACTCTCCGGTTAGCTGGTCAAGTACCATGAGATGGTTCCACGTAACAGTCACCTGGTACCGAAGAAATGGTGAACACAGTAGTGCCAGCTATGGTTCCTTTGCTGATGGCTGACTTCCATCATTGAAACTTCCTTCCAAGTTCATCCTCTGTACAACACCATGTACATTGATGGTGCTATATATATATATAAATAAATAAATAAATAAATAAATAAATAAATAATAAAGATTAGTAGTGTTTGAACCAATAAGTCCAGATTTGAACCAAATAAGTCCAGAACTTATTTAATATGCTTTTTTTTATTATTCTTCCTGCCCCTGCTGGTTTATGAACTTCAAAGTGATCTTGATAGGCTGGAACGCTGGGCTAAAAACAACACAATGAAATTTAATAGGGATAAATGCCAAGTTCTACATCTAGGAAATAGAAACCAAAGGCACAGTTACAAGATGGGGGATACTTGGCTCAGCAATACTACAAACGAAAAGGATCTTGGAATTGTTGTAGATCACAAGCTGAATATGAGCCAACAGTGTGATGTGGCTGCAAGAAAGGCAAAAGCTATTTTGGGCTGCATTAATAGAAGTATGAGGTACAGGTTCCCCTCTACTTGGCATTGGTTAGGCCTCATCTTGAGTATTGTGTCCAGTTCTGGGCACTACACTTCAAGAAGGATGCAGACAAGCTGGAGTGTGTTCAAAGGAGGCAATGAGGATGATCAGAGGTCTGGAAACAAATCCCTATGAAGAGAGACTGAAAGAACTGGGCATGTTTAGCCTGGAAAAGAGAAGATTGAGGGTAAATGTGATATCACTCTTCAAGTACTTGAAAGGTTGTCACACAGAGGAGGGCCAGGATCTCTTCTTGATCCTCCCAGAGTGCAGGATACGGAATAACGGGCTCAAGTTACAGGAAGCCAGATTCCAGCTGGACATCAGGAAAAACTTCCTGACTGTTAGAGCAGTATTACGTTGGAACCAGTTACCTAGGGAGGTTGTGGGCTCTCCCACACTAGAGGCCTTCAAGAGGCAGCTGGACAACCATCTGTCAAAGAGGCTTTAAGGTGGATTCCTGCATTGAGCAGGGGGTTAGACTCGATGGCCTTGTAGGCCCCTTCCAACTCTACTATTCTATGATTCTATTCAGTGGGTTACGTTTGGCAGTCATTTCAACCCCTTATCTCATCCTATCTTGGCTTCTCTTTCTTGTACCTTCTCTGCCTCGCATTGTTTATCGAAGAAATCATGAGAAGAAATCTTGAAAAAACCCACCCCCCAAATGCCCTCTCTTTGCCAATTCCAAAGCAATGAAACAATTAAAATCAAGTAAAACTACGTGCAACCATGGAGAATTTAGCCCTTGAAGGCTTTGATAAAAAGCCACGTTTTAGCTTGAAATGACGCCAGTGTCGGTACCAGTCAGGCCTCCAAGGGGAGGGCATTCCACAAGCGGGGTGCCACAGATGGACCACTACAGGCCGTGGTGCCCTCAAAAGTGCCTCTCCTGCATATCTTAATACTCTGGCAGGTTGATAGCGAGACAGGTGGTCCTTGAGATGCTGTAGGTGAAGGTCAGCGCTAGGACTTGCAGTTCCGTCTCCGTCTTTGCTCTTGCAAGGTCTCCCCACACTCGACATCCACCACCCCGTTTTTTGTCCTTGTCCCGCTCAGGAGACTCGCAAAATCCACCCTGCTGCTGATCCCTCTCTTTGGAATCCACTACGCCATGTTTGCCTTCTTCCCTGACATGGCAAAGAAAGAGGTGAGGGAAGTGAAGCTCGTCTTTGAATTGGTGTTGGGATCATTTCAGGTAAGCCGTTCCCGCGCGGTTCAAATACCACACTGCTAGTAAGTGGGAGGACGGGGGTGTTGGAGGTTCTCCATCCAGACTGTACAATCCATCCAGAGAGGAGCAACCAGGATGGTGGGAAGACCTGGAAACTAAGACGTCTGAGGAACAGTTGAAAGAGCTGGATATACTTAGCGTGCAGAAGAGAAGATTAAGGAGAGACGGGATAGTGGTCTTCCGGTATCTGAAACACTGTCATGGTGAAAGATGGAGCACACTTGTTCTCTGTGGCTCCGGAGGGCACGACCAGAACCAGTGGGTGGAAACTGGCAGGGAAACAGATTTTGGCAAAACATTAGGAGCCTTGCTAACATTAGGAGCGCATTTATTGTGCGCTTGCGATTCCTCACTCGTGTTAGTTTGTGGGCGCACTACATGACCTTGTCATCTTCCAGGGCCTCTCCCATGCTTTGCAACCATTATAGCATTTGTTTCTTTCCTAATAAGGAAGGTCTGGTATCTCTGTGAATGGCAGCACCAAACCTGAGTGTATTTGCACAATTCAGCTGTACTGCAGCGCCACCTAGTAGTTGCGTCAGAAAACATAGGAAGTCAGAGAAAGAAAAGAAAAAATGAATAATAATAATAATAATAATAATAATAATAATGTATTTCTTCGATTCTAAGACGCCATCGATTCTAAGACGCACTCCATTTTTAGAGCTGTTTATTTAGGGAAAAAAGTGTGTCTTAGAATCGAAGAAATACGGTAATAAATAAATAAATACATAATTTATTTATTTCTTACCCACCTCTCCCTCTGGATCGAGGTGGGGAACAACATAGAATACAGAAATGTTATAAAATACATAAAACTTATTAAAACATAAAACTAATACATTATTAAAATAACAGCCAGACATCTTAAAATTTGACTGGGTAGGCCTGCCGGAAAAGATCAGTCTTTACTGCTTTTTCATATTCAGAAAGACTCTTGAGTTGGCGGATCTCTCCCGACAGGCCATTCCACAGTCTGGGAGCGGCATCAGAGAAGGTCCTCTGGGTAACAGTTGTTAATCTGTGTTCAAAGGAGGGAAACCAGGATGATCAGGGCTCTGGAAACAAAGCCCTATGAAGAGAGACTGAAAGAACTGGGCACGTTTAACCTGAAGAAGAGAAGATTGAGGGGAGACATGAGAGCACTCTTCGAATACTTAAAAGGTTGTCACACAGAGGAGGGCCAGGATCTCTTCTCGATCCTCCCAGAGTGCAGGACATGGAATAACGGGCTCAAGTGACAGGAAGCCAGGTTCCAGCTGGACATCAGGAAAAACTTCCTGACTGCTCGAGCAGTACAACAATGGAATCAGTTACCTAGGGAGGTTGTGGGCTCTCCCACACTAGAGGCCTTCAAGAAGCAGCTGGACAACCATCTGTCAGGGATGCTTTAGAGTGGATTCCTGCCTTGAGCAGGGGGTTGGACTCAGTGGCCTTATAGGGCCCTTCCAACTCTACTATTCTATGATTCTATGATCTAGTTTTTGCTGGCTGAAGTAAAAGATACGCATAAAGGATCGGTTTTTAATCCCACAAAGAATCCCAGGAACCTGCTTTGCAGGGGCTGAACCTCTCTTCAGTTCCGAAGTGAGGCAGCCAAGCCCCGAAGCACCGTGAGTTGAATCGGGGCTGTTTCTGAGGCTTCTGAGGTTTCTGAGGCTTCTGAAGTGAGTCAGGGGGGCTGCGGACAGCCCTAGTATTTAAGCAGAGGCTGAACGGCTCTGTCTGAGGGATACCATAGCTGCATCCTCCACTGCACAGCCTGCATTAGGCAGGGCTCTGGCTTTAATCACGGATCTTGACCCATTTTCAAGCTGAAGGTTGAATTCCATTTTGGAGAAACTCTCAGCGACCATGTTCCAGCGGTGGGCGGGCCAAAGGCAAAGGGGTGGAACTAAAATACCAGCATATTTCAGCTACACTAGATGGAGATGAAGTCAAAACATCTGGAGGGTCCCAGATGTTGGGGAGGGCTGTTCCCTGCCTATCTCAAATGGCTGTTTTTGCTTCATTTGTGATGGGATAATTTAGGGTGACCATATTTTGGAAACCAAAAAGGAGAACAACATGGTCGCCCCCCAAGGGGGCATGTCCAGCACCAAGGGGGCGTGCCCACCTGAACATAGCCTTGGTCACATGTCTGATTTTACAGCACACATTTAAGACAAATCTGTTCTAAGTAACATCTTAATGTTCAAATCACTGAAATAAAGAACAAGTGAGAGATTCAATGTATCTGAAATTAACTTCAATCACTCCTACTTTTGTAGGTTTCGCTGTACTTTGAAGCTTTTGCTATACTCTGTGTGTTACATTCTCCCCTTCCCTCAAATATCTTTTCTGACTGTATCTTCACTCATTGCAAGCTGCTGTTGTTGTTAACAGGGTTTGCTACTGGCCCCAGATCTGTTTCAAATTTGGTATGGCTAAACCTCTACCTAAAAGCTATCATGGTGCCAACTTTCAGTTCTTTATCTTTAAAAATGACGATTTTAAAAATAATAATTTTAAAACCTCAATTTTTAAAAAAATCCTAAAAAATCAATGGATGAACAGATCTGTTTCAAATTTGGTATGACTAAAGCCCTTCCTAAGCGCTACCATTGTGCCAAGTTTCATGTCTTTATCTTAAAAAATGACAGAGTTATAAGCATTTTTGTTAATTCCCATTAGAGCTGCTCTTTGGGGGGGAAATCGGATTTCCCCTCCCCCTGCCGGATTTGCCACCAAAAACCCAGGCAAATCCAGGCAAATCTGGTCATATGGTCACCCTAGATAATTTGGCTTTTTTTTTTTTTTCCTATTCTGGGAAGAATTTGCTCACCTGGAATATCCCACTGGGATTTGACACACCTTTCCCTTAGTTTTACTTTTCCCTTGCCTTTTGGATGTTGGAGTGGGGTGGAGGGCTACACATTTAAATGGGTTTCCCCTTAAACAAAGGCAATGAAATAAAAATCTTTTTGTCTGTTTATGTCTTCTAGGGCTTTGTAGTGGCCATCTTGTATTGCTTCCTCAATGGAGAGGTAAGACCAAGAATATCCTTTGGGCATGTATCTGGGGGCCAGCCAGTTAAACAGCATTTAATTGATTAAACATCTGCCTTTTACCCCCTTCATTAATGAATTGGTTGGTGAAATTTAGTTAACTTTGCTTTTTAATGTTGTAATATAAAACACAGCACACCAATTGTGTAACAATAACAAAATAAAGACTTCTCAGATATCAATCTAAGCATCCAAAATCAGACTAAGGTCAACGAGTTATAACTTCGAGGTGATGCCCCAAATGAGCCATTGATGTAAGTTACAACTGGTCTCCAAATTTGCAAGGGCTTTTTAGAATTATTGCTATGTTTTGATATGTGATTCATTTAAAGACGTTTTTGTTTCTGTGTTCCAAAAAACAAGGAACACCGTCCAAACGAGATGACGCCGACTCCCGTTATTCATTTATAAAGTTCTTAAAATTTGCTAAGCACTGGTTAAAGGAAAGGTTCCTGCCTGCAGGGTTGCAATGTAGAATCTCAGGATTACATGGGCTTTCACATCATAGGGGAGCCTACCTTCATAAAGCAGGCTGCCTGCTACAGACATCCCCCTAAATCCCGGATGTGGTGGGAGGGGGTTAGCAAGACCACATTGCCCGATTCCCACCTTTCATGCAATTCTGAGTTACATGTAGGGATATACAAGAATTTCCTTCCTGATTGCAGATCATACAAACAAGTGCCATTCATACCCCTGAACATGAGCAGGAACGTAATTCTCAGGAAATGTTCACAATTTCCTGAGCTTGCATTCAATTTTGAAAATGCGCAGTTGCGCAAGTGCACATTTGCAAAAGTGTTCATTTCCCCCCACCCTCCGCAAGAACCCAACATGTTTTCACACTTTCGCCTATGGCAGCCTTCCTCAACCTGGGGCGCTCCAGATGTGTTGGACTGCATCTCCCAGAATGCCCCAGCCAGCTGGCTGGGGCATTCTGGGAGTTGTAGTCCAACACATTTGGAGCGCCCCAGGTTGAGGAAGGCTGGCTTATGGGGATGAGTGCACACTTGGGGTGGGGTGCTTGGGAAAGTGTGCATTTTTCATGTTCAAAAAAGTGCAATTTCCCACTTTGGGAGGGAGAACGCTCATATTTAGGAGCTAGAACAAGGTGCAATGAGCATCAAGGTCAGAAACAGAGGACCTCAAAGAGCTCCAGCATAGCTTGTTCTCCCATCCCTAGTTGCGTGGCTGAATTGCCAAATAGGATTTCAGTAGTACTTATAATGACCAGCTTGAATGGGAATAATGAGAGGAGCAGAAGAGGCCAATGGCCATGGGTCTCTGGTCAAGTGGATCCTGCTTTTGCCATCCCTCACTCTGGTGTGGGCAGTTCTACACATTAACTTCACATCTTGCTAGAGAACAGTCCATCATTTCTCTGCCCCCCCCCTCGCCCCATGGCACCAGTGGCTCTTACCTGGGGTGGGGGCAGGAAAATTCACTACGTGATCAATGAGATTCACATGGTGAGATCTGTCAATAAAGAGGTCCAACCTGCAAACCACAAAGCATTATTCAGTAAATAGACACCTCTTCACACCTGAAGGGAGTGTGAATGCTAGGAACTGTTCTCTAAGCTTAATTAGCCTAACAAAGCAAGGCTAATCAGCTAAAACGGACAGTTTCACCCACAGTTCCAACAGGCTTTTGTTTTACTTCAGTGGGGTTCTTTGACTTAAAGGGTCAGCTCCTACCTCCTCTCAACTCCGCCCGCTTGACCCTGCAGTGGACTCTTCGATCTGTCAACTCCAATGTCCCCTCCCTCTCCAGCACAGGCTGAGTTCCCAGGGGTGGGGAGAAGATGGTCTCTGAGCCTTCGGCATCCTGTCCGATAAGCTCCTGGGAAGATTCATCCTTGACTCCTGAAAAGCCTTGGAGAATCGCCTTCCCCACTTCCTGTCTTGGCTAGTGTACTTCTGCTTCTTCTTTTTCTTCAGTCTCTGAGTCCGATACAGCCCCTGAAGCCCAGTTCCCCACACTAAGGAGAATGGCCCTGATCCTGACATCAAGACACTTACAGGACACTTACACCCACACTAGAGGCCTTCAAGAGGCAACTGGACAACCATCTGTCAGGGATTCTTTAGGGTGGATTCCTGCCTTGAGCAGGGGGTTGGACTCGATGGCCTTGTAAGCCCCTTCCAACTCTACTATTCTATGATTCTATGATTCTATGAAGCACTCTCATAAATAAAAAGAGGGGAAGTAGGGCCATTTCACCAGCCCTGTGGAAAGAACTCTCGCATGCCGTCTCCGCCTCCCTCAACAGTCACCACCAGCAGCCATTCCAGCAGGCTGTACTGAAGGAGATGAGGGGGAGAGAGCCCTGCTGTAATGCTTAATTTTTTTTCTCTTCCCTCCCCATCCCTTTTTCCTTTTGTGTGGCATCTTCTTAGATTGAAAGCCTTTGGGGAAGCGACCATCTTATTTAACTGGTTGCATGTAAGCCGCTCCAAGAACCTTTTTGGGTGAGGAGCAGGATGAAAATACATAAATGAAGAACACATAAATAAAGAAATAAATGCTTCCTTTTCTGCTCAAATGAACCCCTCCATTTTTTCCCGTTTCCCAGGTTCAAGGTGAGCTGAAGCGCAAGTGGCGCAGGTGGCACATGGAGAGGTTCCTGGGCTCCGACATGAAGTATCACCACCCATCCTTGGGCAGCAACGGCACCAACTTTAGCACCCAAATCTCCATGTTGACCAAGTGCAGCCCCAAAACCCGCCGATGCTCCAGCTTCCAGGCCGACTTGTCTCTGGTTTGAGACCCAGAAGCAGACGACCCAAGGACAAACAGCTGGCAGGGAACTCATGGAAGATAGGACCAACCATGGCTTTGGATTAAAGATGAAAAGTGTTTGTTTGTTTTAAGTGGGGAGGAACCGACCACTCTTTTATCAGCCAAACTAGGGCATAATACTGGAATACTGGAACCCAGATGTTCTTCCAAATCTGGATGAGGAGAGGTACGTCTGGACGGATTTATTTGTTTTGTTTTGCTCTTCCCAGCTCTTGAACTATAGGTGTGGGAGACACTCGTGAACATAACCCCATCGCTGCCCGTGATGAATGAGATGGAGATGTTGTTTGCCAGGGTCGGCTGTAGACTTTGGCAGAGACAGCTCTTCTTTCAATAAACACAAAACGAGCCAGTAGAAAAAGGAGGAGTCACTGTGACCTCATCTGCCGAAGGGATCATCGGTAGAGTATGTCCCCTGTGCCGGTAGTCTACTTTTGTCTCTGGGTGAACTTCGGGACGCAGAAAGTCATCTCAACCAATGTGGGATCTCTCTGTTGACATCTGAAGTTTTTAGTGCCCCCCAAGAGGCGTTTCCCAACGTCTGTCTTCTAAACCATTGGAACAAGAAACCCGTTGGTCCATCAAGGTTAGCGTCATCTGCTCTGACCGCTCTCCAGGGACTCCGCTAAAGACTCTCACGGCTCGGCTGCCTGAGGCCTTTTTAAGCCCTGAGACCTCTGGGATGCATGCAAAGTGGGCGTGCTGCCACTGAACTGCAGCTGCCCCGCGCCCCCCACAAGTGGAAAGCAGCGGTTTGCATGCTGCTTTAGAACGGGCTCCATCGCACACCGCTAAGCCAGCTGGCACACACGCAACCATCGAGGAATGAGATTTCTCCCACTTCCTGGCATGGGGGGGTATCTGGTGCAGGGATTTGGAAGAGCAAGGCATTCTTAACTGGGGTGGGTGGGTTTGATTTTCCTGCTCAAGCGGTGAGGCCTGGCTGACGGCATTCTCAGTAGACCCCTGGCCTCTGAGCAGGTTGAGCTGGGGAGTTTCCCCGGCCTGCCCCCAGGCTGGAAAGATCAGCTGGGAAACTTTCAGACACATTGTTGTGTGCCAAGGCTTCACTGACACAAACCCAGATGCTACCAGCTCTGTCTGGCGGGTTCGCTGTTGTTTTCCACGCATCCCAGTTGTTGATATCTCCAACCCTGGAAATACGTCGTTTTTGATGCGGCGAACCAAGGAGACTTGTCCGTTTCTGATGAGACACAAACACTGCCCTTTCCAGAGCCTGTTTTCCACATGGTCCAAATGGAGAGAAAAGAGTCTCCTCTACTTATTCTGAAGTTCATCCTGCCCTTGACTGCCTTCTCTTGAAGTGCAGCATCCTCCACGCCACCCTCTTTGTAAATTTACAGGAAACTTCCCGGACTGTCATTTTGAAAGCAGCGCTGATGGAATATTCCATGAGGTGCCCTGGACAACCATTTTTCAGTGTGAAGATTCTTGCCACCTCCATTTCGTGGGCCCTCTCGGTGGACGTGGAACCTACCTTGACTAATGACCTTAGGCTCTGTATTATTTATTCAGCCAGAACTGTAAATATTATCTCCTTACCTTTTCGTTGTTTCATCTCAGAAGGATTTCTTTTTTCATTTCAAAATGGTGGGGTGAGGTTCGGGGGGTTGAAGGAATCTTTCTTTTGTGGCTACCATTGCTGAAAAGCAAATAATAAACCAGTATGGAAAAGTGCTGTGCACAAATTCTTAACTTTTCATAAAATGGGGACCAGAGTAGGGTGACCCTATGGAAAAGAGGACAGGGCTCCTGTATCTTTAACAGTTGTCTAGGGCAGGATCTGCACTACTGCTTATAATGGTTATGACAACTGTTCAGGCCCAGGACACATTACATATACCATTTTCATAACATTTTTAAAGTGTTATATCCTACTTGGTGTAGATCGGGCCTAGGAAAGGGAATTTCAGCAGGTGTCCTTTGTATGCAGGCAGCACCTGGTGAAATTCCCTCTTCATCACAACCGTTAAAGCTGCAGGAGCCCTGCCCTCTTTTGTATCTGGTCAAGAGAGCAAGGCTCCCGCAGCTTGAACTGCTGTGATGAAGAGGGAAATTCACCAGGTGCTGCATGCACACAAATGACACCTGCTGAAATTCCCTTTTCTATACAACTGTTAAAGATACTAGAGCCCAGTCCTCCTTTCCACAGGGTCACCCTAGCTTCACCCCTTTTGCTCTTGGCCCTGATCACCAAGAGTCTCTCCAAAATGGAATTTGGCTTTTGGGCTGCAAGAAGTTCCCCCACCGCTGCCTCAAAGGGTCTCAGTCCCCACACACTTCCTAGAAGGCTCTTAATTCGATTTCTTTTTTCATTTCAAAATGGTGGGGTGAGGTTCGGGGGGTTGAAGGAATCTTTCTTTTGTGGCTACCATTGCTGAAAAGCAAATAATAAACCAGTATGGAAAGCTGCTGTGCATAAACTCTTAACTTTTCATAAAATGGAGACCAGAGTAGGGTGACCATATGGAAAGGAGGACAGGGCTCCTGTATCTTTAACAGTTGCAAAGAAAAGGGAAATTTAGCAGGTATGCATGCAGCATCTGGTGAAATCCTCTTCATCACAACAGTTAAAGCTGCAGGAGCTATACTAGAGTGACCAGATACAAAAGAGGGCAGGGTTCCTGCAGCTTTAACTGTTGCGATGAAGAGGGAACTTCACCAGGTGCTGCATGCATACAAATGACATCTGCTAAAATTCCCTGTTCAATATAACTGTTAAAGATACAGGAGCCCTGTCCTCCTTTCCATAGGGTAACCCTAGACCAGAGTCTCCCCTGAACTGGGCTGTTCATATTGTGTAGCCTTTATATACCAAAGGTTGAATTCAAGATCTGCCTTTTTCAAAAGGAAGGCCTCCATTTGCAGAGGAACTCTGTCTGATTTGTCAGGTTCCCTGATCCTCCGCACCACATGTCCCCTCATTCAGCAAATTCTCCTAACTCCCCTTCTGTCAGTGCAGTTGATCCAGTGTAAATCTGGATCCAACCCAAAGTATGTGATGGCCACCATACACAACTTAGTCGCAAGGTCTCTTCCTAAAGTACTTCCTGTTTTCATTATGCATCGAAATGGGGGAAAGTTGCATATTGACGGTGAATAGCAAAAGTGGAGGAGGACAAAGTTACCAGAGTGCAACCACCAAATAGCATTTAAAAAGAGAGGGGGGCAGGATTGACACCAAGGCAGAACGTCTGAAGCTATCAGGATCTACATCCTAATGTCTGTTAAGTTGGGAGTGCTACTTTTATATGAATATTAGTCTTTATATAGTACTGCAAAAGTAGTCACAGATGAGCCATAGTTTGCTCAGCCTTCCTAGGAAGACGGAGATAATGTATGTGAAATATGGCCTTCCTAGGAAGACCGAGATAATGTATGTGAACATGCAAGGAACAAACTTCACATTGGAGTTCTGAGTGAGGGGGGAAATGGCACTGAAACATTTTTTGTAAAGGCAGCCATGGGTTGGGGGGCATTTGGATCTGGGCTGTGAGGCGATGGGGAAGGATCTAACTTTTCCCATGTGCACCATGGCCCTGATCCAGACTGCCTCCCTGGAGTAGCTATTAGGCCTGGAAGCAAAATTTGTAGGCTTAAAATTGAAACTCCTGTATTTTCTTTTCTATGACTAATCACAGTTATTAGGGGATGGGTGATCAGGATCAGACCACAGCATGGGGGAAAGGGTTAAATCTCTTTCACACACACACCCCGCACCACAGATCCACTCCAAATCCGTGGCCCAGCAGCTGGTTTTACACCAGAAAACTTATGTGGCATCTCCAGACACCGAGATCTAGTTGAATGTTTATTTTAGCACTTTTAAAAAAAAACTTTTTGAGCCATTCAAAGCATTTAACATACCTTAATCCCGGGAACAGCCCTGCAATGTAGACCAGCATTGCTCTTCTACAGATGGGAAACTGAGGCCCTTGTCTACCACCAGCTGGGTAAATTTGTGGCTGAGCTGAGGTTTGAAATGGCCCCTCCCTGGCTCATAGTTCAGGCTCTTAACCACTATACTACACCAGCGTCCCAAGAGGGTGTGTGAACAGTGGAGGCTGGTGGCTCCGATGTCAGTGAGGCAGTGAATCCACTCCGGGTTTCAGTCAGAACCATCCAGACCTCTAAAAGAACTATCCCTGGATAGCTCCTTTAGATTACTGACTGGTTCTGGCTGAAACCTGGAGCGGAATTCACCGCTTCACTGACATCGGAGCCACCAGCATCTACCGCATGTAAGTAAACTCTGTCATAGCTCCCTCTTACAATTTTCAATCTATTAGTTGTGCACCTCATATTTCACCCATAAACAGTAGGGTCGTGGAGCCAGAGCCTGAGAGGGTCAAAGCTCCAGGCCATTTTAAATACCAGAGACCCTGCCATCATTGCGTATTGCGTCTATCATTGCGTATTGCATCCAGTTCTGGGCTCCACAATTCAAGAAGGACGCAGACAAGCTGGAGCGTGTTCAGAGGAGGGCAACCAGGATGATCAGGGGTCTGGAAACAAAGCCCTATGAAGAGAGACTGAAAGAACTGGGCATGTTTAGCCTGGAGAAGAGAAGATTGAGGGGAGACATGATAGCAGTCTTTAAATACTTAAAAGGTTGTCACACAGAGGAGGGCCAGGATCTCTTCTCGATCCACCCAGAGTGCAGGACACGGAATAACGGGCTCAAGTTAAAGGAAGCCAGATTCCAGCTGAACATCAGGAAAAACTTCCTGACTGTTAGAGCAGTACGACAATGGAATCAGTTACCTGGTGAGGTTGTGGGCTCTCCCACACTGGAGGCCTTCAAGAGGCAGCTGGACAACCATCTGTCAGGGATGCTTTAGGGTGGATTCCTACATTGAGCAGGGGATTGGACTCGATGGCCTCTCCCCAGTTTGAGAAGGTTCCATTGATAAGTACTCTTTGAGTCCGATTCTGTAGCCAACTGTGAATCCACCTAATAGTTGTTTCATCTAGCCCACTTTTTGCTAGTTTGTTAATCAGAATGTCATGTGGTACAAAGTCAAGATATATGACGTCCACAGCATTCCCACAGTCCACAAGGGAGGTTACCCTATCAAAAAATGAGATCAAATTAGTTTGACAGGACTTGTTCTTGACAAATGCATGTTGGCTTCTAGTGATCACCGCATTGATTTCAAGGTGTTTACAGAGTGACTTCTTTATAATCTGCTCCAGAATTTTCCCAGGGGTGGATGTCAGACTGACTGGTCTGTAGTTCCCAGGTTCCTCCTTTTTGCCCTTTTTGAAGATAGGGACAACGTTAGCCCTCCCCCAGTCGTCCGGCACCTCACCCGTCTTCCATGATTTTGCAAAGCTAACAGACAAAGGTTCTGAGAGTTCTTCCGCTTAGCTCCTTCATTACTCTAGTTCCTATAGCATAGGTCTTGCCACAGAGCCCTACAAATCTACATGCTCTATACACTTTCCTACCTGCAGCAAACAGCCCTGATCAAAAGCATCACATGAGAAATTCCATGAGAAAACACCAACACCCTCAGAAAGCAGGTTTCCACTAGTAAGTTGCTTGGAAAATGAATGGGAACGCTCTCTGGGGGGGGCAGAAACCACACATACATGAAACGTGCATATATCAACCTAGGACTTCATTAGAATTTGACTGATACCCCCTTCTTCAGCCATCTCTGAATTAAAATAGTGTCTGTTCCAAAAGCTACCTGAACATTGGATTGCATTTTTCTACGTTCCTATCGGCTATTACCTCTTAATGGGTTTGGAACACGTCTTTCTGTTTTCAATCCCTGAAATTTGCAGCGTCTAATTCTGTTCACTCAATTGCATCTTAGCGATTAAGAATGGTTTTGCTTTTCATCTGCCATGCGTTATCCGTCTCGCCGCTTCTGCCGACCTATTTAGCGTGAACGAAACGCTTCGTCCTCCCGACGGGGACCTCTTCAAAGCAAATCGCTATTGGCAGTTGCAAATGTCAAGCTTTTTCAAGAGATCTCTGCTTTTTGTTTGCCCTCGTGCGTTTTGGGATAAAGAACAGAAGTTGTTTCAGGGAGGAGCTTTATCCATGAAAAAGCAGCAGATGAAAATGAGAATAGGGAATTAGGGTTGCGCCATAGCCAATTGGGTCCATGATTTGGAAAGGGTGGAAGATGGAACCCAGGAAAGTCAGAGATATTTTCTGCTACTTTGGTGGTGGGCTGGGCTATGGCAGTAGATAATGGCCCTTTCTACACCTACAGGTGGAGGGAGAGGGAGAGGGAGTGATCCCGGACTTACCTGCTTCCAGGATCGTCGCCCTCAGTCTAAACGGGCCGTGCGACATCACAGGCATCGCTCCTGTTGTGGCCACCATTTTTTTTAAAGGGCCAGTGTTGGAGCACACTTGCGCTCCAGTGAAAATTAAAAGATAAGGGGGGAAAGCCCCGACCCTGCTCCCCACCCCACCCCTGAGGACCCTGGACTTCCCCTCATCTTGGCTCCTTCCTTCTGATGACCTCCACTACTCACAGGGAAGAGGGAAGAAACAGGGATGGGTAGGGTGACCATATGAAAAGGAGGACAGGGCTCCTGTATCTTTAACAGTTGTATTGAAAAGGGAATTTCAGCAGGTGTCATTTGTATCTATGGGGAATCTGGGGAAATTTGTTCTTCATCACAGCAGTTAAAGGTGCAGGTGCCCTGCCCTTTTTTAAATCTAGTCACTCTGGTATAGCTCCTGCAGCTTTAACTGTTGTGATGAAGAGGGAATTTCACCAGGTTCTCCATATATCCAAATGACACCTGCTGAAATTCCCTTTTCTATGCAACTGTTAAAGATACAGGAGCCCTGTCCTCCTTTTCATATGGTCACCCTAGGGATGGGCACCCACACCACCCACGGTCCTCGGGATCATCCCGGGACCGCATGTAAAACTGAGGTCTCAGTTATCCCAGGGAAATGGAGGGATCGTCCCTCCCTGATCCCAGGATCCCCTGTGCATTATTTGGACACACAGGGATGATCCCTCCAAAAACCGATGGTGTCGAAAGGGCCATAAAAGCTGCCGGCACAGCTGTAGAGTCCATTCTATTAAAGAACCAGGTGCCTGGTGATTCCGCATGGACCTATGGGCCTGATTGGAGTCCACCTGGAGAAGAGCCTTCGGTGTGGTGGCCCCTTCTCTATGGAACTCCCTGCCTGTGGAGGTTAGGCAGGTGACAACACGTTGTTCCCAGCATCTCCTGAAAACAGCTCTATTTCAGGAAGACTTCCTTGACTGATAAAATGAGTTGGTAAAATGAGTACCCAGCTAGCTGGGGGAAAGGTAATAATGGCCGGGGAAGGCAACGGCAAACCACCCCATTATAAGGCCTGCCAAGAAAACGTCAGCGAAAGCTGGCGTTCCTCCAAGAGTCAGCAATGACTCAGTGCTTGCACGAGAGGTTCCTTTCCTTTCCTTCCTTGACTGACCAGCCAGGGTCTTAATTGGTACTCTGCTTTTAAATAGAATAATTTTGAAAATGGTGCTTTAATCTTTTGATCATTTCATCTTATATCGCTCTCTGCTCCGGAATCTGTTTAGATGTGGAGCAGTATACAAATGACGTAAATAAAATAAATAAATTGGTGCCCCTTTAGTTAGGGTAAGTCACGCATAAAATGGTTCTGCCATTATCAGCCTCAATATTTTACTGCTTATAAAAAGGACACCTGTTGAACTAATAACTTGAATCTTGGCATTCTTGATCTGTCTGGTGTGGTCTATAATTGTGCAAAATTTCAAAGCACTCCAGTACAAATGACCACAGGCACAGCAAGTTAAGAAGTGTTGAAAATTGACACGTTCGTTATTTTTATTAACCAACTGTAGCTCTTCATATCCCATATAAAATGTGGTACCAGATTTAAGACAAACTGATAAACTAAAATGCCTGAGGAAATCAGAAGGCCTTCACCTGGTGTTGAAAAGACTACAATGTAGGCACCAGGCGAGCCTTCCTGGGAAGCTCATTCCACAACCAGGGTGCCACAGCAGAAAAGGCCCTTTTCTTAGTAGTCACCGCCTCAATTCCGTTCATGATTTAAGTGTGGGTGAGAGGACTGATCTGTTACACGTTCAGAGGCATATGTTCTCCTGCAGGGAGGAGGGAATCCATTTCCTTTTGGGAAAAGGGAAGAGAATACTCTGCACATGCTCAGAGATATACAGCCTGAGGTGCCAGAACTTGCAATGCTACCTGAGCGCAGCGGCCAGAATCCTGCAATCCTAGCAAGGTGTGATAAGAAGCGTCAAAGCTCCAAGCGATACTCCTACCCCCGGAGCCTTCACAATCAAAGCGAGAAGCTGTCGAAACTCTTATAAATTCAACCTTGCCCAGGTCCTTCATTTTTCCAGTACTGTCCTTTGTTTCCAAAATAAGAAGGGATGGGCCGTGTTGTCATGCAAGCCTGAAAATTTGCAAGCATTTCAAGGGAGCCTTTGGCAGCAAAAAGGCCATTAAAAAAATCCTGTGCAAACAAATTGATACCAAGTGAGGAGTGGGGAACATTTGTTTTAATCACGGCAGCTTGTTTAGATACAGCCTGAAGAGCTAACATTTACACGCACTGGGGCTAGGTGTTTGTAGAACGCACGTAAAGAGAAAGAGAGGCCCACAGTGCTGGCTCCAGGTTCTGGAGGACCTTTGGGCAAGACACCCTTCATGAACCTCCACCCTCAGCGAGTCCCAACGGCATGGTCACCCGCTGCTTTTGCTCCTCCTCCTCCTTCCTCCTCTCTCACCATTGGTCCCACTTGCTTGCTTTGACAGGCAGAGGGCCAATAAGCAAGCAGGCCAGGACAACTCCTGCTCTTCCTTTGCCAAAACATGCCTACCTTTGACACTGACCCTGGGGGCCTGGCTCCACGTTTCGTGGTTCATCACAGCCAAAGGCAATTGGCAAGGCCAGAACCAGAGAACCAGACGGGTGCCATCTTTGTGAATCTCATGTGAGCCAATCACCCTCATTCACCCAGGATAATTCCCCTTTTCTGTTCCCTGCCCCCTTTTTTCAGCCCTTCGGGGATGCCTTACACAAGTGTTTACGATAAGATGCAGAAGTGGACAATTCCAGAACGAGTGCCGTCCCCAGGGCCTTTAGAAATGAGTGGTAAGTTGTCGTTGGTGAAATCTGGGGCTGACAACATCACATCTGGTGGTCAGAGGTTGGGGGCGTCATTTCCCCGAGATCCTTGGTCTTCGCCATTATCAGGAAAAAAATACTTGGCTGTACAGCTAGCCAAAAATAATATAGGAGGAGGCCACCAGCCAGCATTTTGCTAAAGGGCCCCTCAAGTCCTTGAGCTGTCCTGAGCCAATCCACATGTTCTATATTGCAGCCAGATCCATTGCGAGATTAAGGATCCAATTAAACATTCTTACGTTTTAAGAAATGGGTGCTATTATGAGTCAATTTACTAACACCGTTACTTCAGAAGCCAGAAACGGACAGCTGGTCACAGCGGGAATGAAACAGCAAGCAGAAAAGTATCTTCACCTGGTTGTTGTTGGGGGCGCAACTAAGAGGGCGACGTCTCCCCTATGAGGGAAGGTTACAACAGCTGGGATTGTTTAGTTTGGAAAAAAGGAGGCTGAAAGGAGACATGATAGAGGTGTACAAAATTATGCCTGGTGTAGAGAATGTGGATACTAGAACCCAATGGGGTCATATCCCATGAAGGTGATTGGTGGGAGATTCAGGACAGAGAAAAGGAAGGACTTCTTCATGCAGTGCAGAGTTAAACTATGGAATTCGCTACCACAAGATGTGATAATAGCTACCAAGTTGGCTTTAAAAGGGGGCTGGATAAATCCCTGGAGGAGAAGGCTATCAATGGCTACTAGCCCTGATGGCTATGTGCTACCTCAAGTATCCGAGGTAGTAAGTCTATATACACCAGTTGCCAGGGAACATGGGTGGGAGGGTGCTGTTGCACCATGTCCTGCTTTGTTGGTCCCAGGGCAGTGGCTGGTTGGCCACGGTGTGAACAGAGTGCTGGACTAGATGGACCCTTGGTCTGATCCAGCATCAGGGCTCTTCTTATGTTCATATCAGGAAGGGTGTGTGTGTGAAAAACCAAGAGCATGTAATGGAGTATTGTGGAAGAGGGCATGGCAGGCTGGTTAGAACCCTGAACAGCAGCACCACATGCTGCCGCATTTTGTTGCAGTTCCACTTGTGAAGGCTTCCATTCATTCAAACTCTTCCATGCCTTCTGGTAACAAAAGGGGACAAAGTCAGGGATACCAAATGCAAACCCTTATCTGTGCCTCCTCACCTGCCTCCCGGCAGCCAGATGTAAACCTTCCGAGGAATGTAGGCCAGGTTGCTAACGAGAGGCATCTAACATAAATAAAACAAGAGATTGCAGAAGCAGCCATCTAAACAGAGAGATCCATCATCCGTCCGAGTTGGCGCAGCGAGCGGCGTGAAATGCAGGCGGCCTGGCTCAGGACCAGCGCCGGATTTCAATGCTCTGCAAAGTCATTGTGCCTCCCGGCTGGTTCACACATGCGACTATGATGAGTAGCAGCTGGAGGAGGGAACCGGCCCGCTCCCCTTGAAAAGCATTGTCAGGGACTTCCAGAGCAAGTATTTGGGTTTTTAGATGGTTGGATGTTTTATTACGTTCTTAATGGTTTTCATTTTTGTGAACCGCCCAGAGAGCTTCGGTTATTGGGCGGTATAAAAACGTTATAAAGAAAGAAAAAAAGAAAGACTTTCCCAGTGGAGGCTGGTGCCCTCGACGTCAGTGGGGCAGTGAATACGCTCCGGGTTTCAGTCAGAACCAGTCATAGCTCTAAAGGAACTATCCAAGGTGCGGTAGTTTTCTGGGCAGCCATCTGGGGACCAGAGCCACCCTCTGCCCTCTTCTTAGTGGAAGGCAACCAACCTGCCCCCCAGATTGGCCACGGAGCAATATTACACAGCAGATGCGCCAGGTTGATGTCGCTTCCTTGGAAAAAGATGGGGTAAAGGGAGACCTGATAGAGGTGTACAAAATGATGCCTGGTGTGGAGAATGTGGAGAGGAAGACATTTTTCTCCCTCTCTCAAAGTACTAGAACCCGGGGTCATGAAGCTGATTGGTGGGAGATCCGGGACAAATAAAAGGAAGGACTTCTTCACACAGCGCAGAGTTAAAATTATGGAACTCACTACCACAAGATGTAGTGAGGGCCACCAATTTGGATGGCTTTAAAAGGGGGTTGGATAAGTTCCTGGAGGCGAAGGCTATTGATGGCTACTAGCCCTGATGGTTGTGTGCTATCTCCAGTATTCGAGGCACTAAGCCTGTGTGCACCAGATGCTGGGGAACATGGGCGGGAGGGTGCTGTTGCACCATGTCCTGCTTGTTCATCCCTGGCCAATGGCTGGTTGGCCACTGTGTGAACAGAGTGCTGGACTAGATGGACCCTTGGTCTGATCCAGCATCAGGGGTCTTCTGATGTTCTTATGGTCTTAAATCCCCCACTTTTTCAAAACGCAGTATCATGGGGAAGCCCGACAGTGGTTGCGAAGCTGCGACTGCGTCGTCTAACTGACGGGGCACAGATCCACAGTGGGGCTTTCCCCACATGTAGAATGCCCCCAAGTCTGAATGAGGAAAGATCATATCATCTGTAGAAACCAACACCTCACTAATTAGAAAGTCCATTACTTTTGCTCCCGGTGGCTGCAAGCCAGATTCACGCAGAGTGCAATTTTATCGTGCCTTCAAATAAGGACAATGAAGCAGGCTCTGGAGTCGCCTTTGCCCACCCCCACCCCCCATCCCTGAAGTTCTAGAAAACATTGGCTACGGGGATGGTGGAAACGCTTCCCACCTTTGGGGCAGGACAGAATGGCTGGAGAATGTTCAGAGGAGGGCAACCAGGATGGTCAGGGGTCTGGAAACAAAGCCCTATGAAGAGAGACTGAAACAACTGGGCATGTTTATTATTATTATTATTATTTATTTATATAGCACCATCAATGTAGCCTGGAGAAGAGTAGATTGAGGGGAGACATGAGAGCACTCTTCAAATACTTAAAAGGTTGTCACACAGAGGAGGGCCAGGATCTCTTCTCGATTCTCCCAGAGTGCAGGACACGGAATAACGGGCTCAAGTTAAAGGAAGCCAGATTCCAGCTGGACATCAGGAAAAACTTCCTGACTGTTAGAGCAGTACGACAATGGAATCAGTTACCTAGGGAGGTTGTGGGCTCTCCCACACTAGAGGCCTTCAAGAGGCAGCTGGACAACCATCTGTCAGGTGTGCTTTAAGGTGGATTCCTGCACTTAGCAGGGGGTTGGACTCGGCCTTGTAGGCCCCTTCCAACTCTGCTATTATATGATCTCTGTGTCCCTCAACTTGCTGTCCCTCCAAACCTCCTCCTCCTCCTAGCCCCACGATCTATCCTGAATGACCCTCTAGGAGTTTTCAGATGGAATGGGGTTACAAAATCACTGGCTTCTACGTTTCCCCCTGGCCACCCTCCCCTGCCACTTTTCATTTGTCTCCAGTCAGTTGCCTAAGAGAGAGGACTAAAAGCCACAGTGCTGATTGGGGTAATTTGGCATTTTACTTCCATCATTTTAGATTCTTCTTGTCCGCGGGGAGTTCTGCAAGCCAAGACTCATGCAAACAGAACAACTGGTGGCGATTTTTTGCCTCCCCCGTTAGGGATTATAGTAGTGGTCATTTAAATGCAAGACAGCCTGAGTTGTGATGATAGCAAGTAAAGTTCATTAATCATGTCTCTGACCTACTCATAGATTGATGGATTGATTTGTGCTTTTAGACCACCCAATCATGAGAGTTCTCTGGCCGCTGCGCAATAAACAATGATTAAAAGCAGCACATAGTAAAAGCAAGACAAAAACAGCAACTAAGGGTAAAACAACACAGCAGCACATACACCCAATGTGAAACCAGCAGCAAAATAAAACATTGTAAAGATCTACAAAGTGTTCTTAACATACCTGGGAGAATTCTTTTTCTTTCTTTCTTTTTTTGAAGTAGAATTAGAGTCTTCTCTTAACTTTAGGGTGACCATATGACCGGATTTGCCCGGATTTGTCGGGGTTTATGATGACAAATCCGGGCGGGGGAGGGGAAATCCGGATTTTTCCAAAGAGCAACTCTAAAGGGAATTAACAAAAATGCTTATAACTCCGTCATTTTTTAAAGTTTGGGGTTTTAAAATTATTATTTTTAAATGACATTTTTAAAAGATAAGGTTTACCTAAAGACTGGAGATCCCCTTAATGCCAAGGGCTGAAACTGCTCAATATGCAAAACCCCAAAGAGGAGGTTTGACAACCTGAGTTTGAAGGATATGGCTCCAGCAGTTTTAAAACACAATAATTTTAAAACTTTGAACTTTTAAAAATATCCTAAAAAAACAATGGATGAACAGATCTGATTCAAACCTGGCATGGCTAAATCTCTCCTTAAGAGCTATCGTGGTGCCAACTTTCAGCCTCTTATCTTTTAACAATGTCATTTAAAAAAAATAATTTTAAAACCTCAAACTTTAAAAAAAAATCCTAAAACAATGGATGGACAGATCTGTTTCAAACTTGGCATAGCTAAAGTCCTTGTTAAGAGCAATCATGGTGCCAAGTTTCATCTCTTTATCTTTAAAAATATTTTTTTAAAAAAAATTAAATCCTCAAATTTTAAAAAATTCCTAAAAAGTCAATGGATTAACAGATCTGTTTCAAATTTGGTGTGGCTAAAGCTCTACCTAAATCCTATCATGGTGCAAAGTTTCATCTCTTTATCTTTAAAAATGACAATTTATAATAATAATTTTAAAACCTCAATTTTTAAAAAAATCCTAAAAAATCAATGGATGAACAGATCTGTTTCAAATTTGATATGACTAAAGCCCTTCCTAAGAGCTACCATCATGCCAAGTTTCATGTCTTTATCTTAAAAAAAGACGGAGTTATAAGCATTTCTGTTAATTCCCATTAGAGCTGCTCTTTGGAAAAATCCGGATTTCCCCTCCCCCTCCCGGATTTGTCATCAAAAACCCAGACAAATCTGGGCAAATCCGGTCATATGGTCACCCTACTTTAGGTAAACTGCCACAACACCCACCCTAATGTTAGAGTAGAGAAACCTGTGACAATTATACACAAGCTTTTTTAAAAAATTGAAATTAAAAAAAGCCAGCCATCCGGCTGGCCAGTAGCAAACCCTGTTAACAACAACAGCAGCTTGCAATGAGTGAAGATACAGTCAGAAAAGATATTTGAGGGAAGGAGAAAATGTATCACACAGAGCAGAGCAAAGTACAGCAAAACCTACAAAAGTAGGAGTGAGTGAAGTTAATTTCAGATACATTAAATCTCTCACTTGTTCTTTATTTCAGTGATTTTAACATTAAGATGTTATGTAGAACAGATTTGTCTTAAATGTGTGCTGTAAAATCAGACATGTGACCAAGGCTATGTTCGGGTGGGCACGCCCCCTTGGTGCTGGACACGCCCCCTTGGGGGCCGACCATGTTGTCCTCCTTTTTGGTTTCCAAACTATGGTCACCCTACTCTTAACATCAAAAGTGGTGCACTCTCTCCCCTGTGTTATCCATTTACATTCCAAGAGTGTAGTGGTAAATTTATTAGATTGTAAGCCTATGCGGCAGGGTCTTGCTATTTACTGTTTTACTCTGTACAGCACCATGTACATTGATGGTGCTATATAAATAAATAATAATAATAATAATTTAGAGGTGTGCTTTGCCTCAGTCCTGAACGACGAATCCGAGTAGAAGCAGGCTGATTTTGCAAGCCTCCACCAGATTGGGCTGCCTCAGCCCGAAGGAGCCAAAGTGCTTCGGGCCTATTCAGCCCAATGGCCAGCTGAAGACCCTGCACATGCTGTGATCCTCCCGTCCTCCAGGACAGCTGCTCTGGCCTGCCGAAAAAGGCCATTTCCAGCCACCATCATTTACAACAGTAGAACTATGGCAGGCCAGAGTGGCTCTCCTGGAGGACAGGTGGCTTGCTGGCATGCATGGGGGCTTCAGGTAAGTCCTGCAGGCAGGGGGCGGCAGCTTGGTAGGTTTGGGGGTGAGCAGGAGGGGAGGAGGCAAGCAGGGGGAAGTCCTACGGACTCCTGGTTGGCCTCACACCCAGCTTTCCCAGGCACCTGTGGGCACCTGAGAAACCACAACAGCCGGTCCACTTTGGATTTGGAACCAAATCTGAAGTGGACCAGGCTGGTACAGAGGCGCCCTGAGTCAAACTGGGAGAAGTACATTTTGGCATGTAGGTTCCTCATGTCAGTACCTATAGGCACATCCCCAAAGAAAATCGGAAATTGCAGGCAACTGTAGATTATCTAAGGTCCTCCTCCGGGTGTCTACTCCGATGGAAGCTCAGAGGATGGCGACAAGAGAGAGGGCCTTCTCTGTGGTGACCCCCCCCCCCCCCAACTGTGGAACAATCTCCCTGACAAGGCCCGCTTGGTGCCGACATTGTCATCTTTTTGGCACCAGGTCAAGACTTTTCTCTTCTCCCAGGCATTTAGCAATATGTAATGACCGTGGGTCTGTTTTTTGGCTCATTGTTTTTAAAGTGGTTATAGTGGTTTTAAATGTATGTGCATTTTGCTTGTTTTTGTGGTTTTTAATCTTTGTATATTGTTTTTAAGTGTTTTTATCTTATGTGAACCACCCAGAGGGCTTCGGCTTTGGGGCAGTATACAAATGCAATAAATAATTATAATTATTATTCTATATGGGTCTTTTATCCCACAACTTTACCCAGCCTTCTGCTTCCAGATTCTTTGTGGGATTGAGATTGGCTCCTTTACTTGTGTCTTTTGGGGGTAGGGGGTGTTTCTTTTCCTTTCTATATGTTCCATTGCATAAACACTAGGTGGCACTATGGTATAATGGAATTGCACAATCACACTAGGTTTTTATGACGCCATTCAGAAAAAGTACTAGATTTTCCTTGTTGGGGTGGGGAAAGGCGCTAATGGTTGCAAAGCATGGGAGCAGCCCTGGAGAATGACAACATTGTGTAAAGGATCTGCAAATTACTGTGAATGAGCAATCTCAAGCACACAACAAATACCTTGTGTAGGCAGACTCCACGTTAAACCATGGCAACAGACCAGTTCCAGGAGTTTTCATCCGCTTAGGAGCATGCCTTTTGTAAACAGGTCTTAATTTACCAATTCAAAACCAAGCCACTCCAACATAGTTTGCATTACAGCAGGGACCTATATAGTGTTGCTAGGAAAATAAATAAATAAAACATGGTTTCATTGTTGGCTTTATTGTTTTCATTGCTGTTTTTTATTGTAATCATGTTTTTATTGCTTTTAATATTTTTAATATTTTATTGCTGTTCATATTTTATGAATTTTATTGTTGTAAGCCGCCTTATTTATTTATTACATTTCTTTATTTATATAGTACATTTCTATACCGCCCAATAGCCAGAGCTCTCTGGGCGGTTCAGGCCTCTGTCCTGAAAGGTGGCTAAGAAATGTTTTAAATTAATAAATTAAATTAATATGGTGAGGATTGCAGCTACGCTGAGAGGAAACAGTAAAAGCACCAGCGTTGCATCCTTACGAGCAGGGCCAACCTAAGGATAAATAGCACCCCAGGTGAGGAGTGTATTTGATTCCCTCCTGTCCCATGGTCACCTTTGCAGGCCCACCCAGAGGGTTTATGGGACCTGGTGCAGGTGATATTGGCATCCTGCCTCAGCTTGGCACCGTGGATGACCACCCAGCTCACCCACCCCTAAGACTAGCCCTGGTTCCATAACACCGCTGTCCACATTTGATTTCAGAGCCAGGCTGGGGGCGGATCAGGAGTTTATTTATTTACAATATTTATATACCTCTCCCCATTCAGTTTTTTGGAGTGGTGGACCAAATAAAATAGAACACAAACAGAATCGAAACACATTAAAAGTACCTTTTTAAAAGAAACAAAGTGCAAAATGAATCATGGGGCTTGTCGCTAAGGGAAGGCTTCCTGGAACAGTGACATTTTCAGAAGGCGCCAGAAGGAATACAAAGTTGGCCCCTGCCTGACCTCCAGAGGCAGGGAATTCCGTAGGAAGGGGGCCACCACATTGAAGGCTCTTCCTTTGGTGGACTCCAATCGGAGGATGGGTCTTTGTGGAACCACCAGGAGCGTGCCCTCGGATGACCTCCCTGACTGGGCAGGAAACTGAGTGTGGGGTGGGGAACGTCTCTCACTCTTCTTGCACACCCATTTTTCAAATTTCTTCTTCCATCATATTAAATCAGGTCTAGAAGCCAATTCAGGGATTTGTACATTTGACTAACTTAACACAGAAAACAACAAAGGAATTGGAGGAAGCAGTCACCAGTTTAAAATCCATCCCCCCCTCCACCCGAGAACCCCAAATGGACAACATACCATGCTTTAACGCCCTTGTGATTAATGAGACAAATGGTCCTGGGCTTTCTATACTCTGACTCTTATTTATTCAATTTTCGTTTACTTTCTAAACAGCCCCGGCTGAGTCACTCAAGGATGTTGTGCAGCTTGTGTAAACTCCTGACCACAACTTTCGCTCGCCTAGTTCACCCCGTTCTCTTTAAAAAGAGCCACAAGTACATTTACACTCCCAGGCACCTTTGTTTATGGCCAAGAGCTGGCAGCAATTTTTCTCGCTAGTTTCCAACGCAGTTGGAGGCGGAGGTTGGCAGAAGCCAGGCCGTGTAGGCCTCAGGTTCGGATTTTTTACGGAGATGGTTACAGACGATTTTATTTTTTTTAAAAAAAAAAATCCTTGAAAAGAGTCAAGCAGGAAATATGTCTCCTGCTATTAAATCATGCCTGGGTGGAGTTGAGACGTCTCAGCTGTTCCTAAAGATGTCCAGCAACCTTTGACAAATAGGGCAGAAGAATATGGAATGCATCATTCTAGGCCCCCAAAAAGGCTTCTAGTCGCTTTGAAAACCTTTAAAGTTTTAGTGTTTAAAATGTCATTGGAAGAGGGATGAAGTGAGGCAGGAACACCGACATCGTGTTGCTAACCCCAGACTATTTGGAACTGAGGGTCATACTGTGTACTATTTGTTACGGGATTTAGAAAGCACGTTGAGAGATTTCACAGTGGCGTATGATAAATTAAAACATAACAAACACATTTTACGATAGAAACAATTAGATCAATGAAACAGTGGCTAAATTTATTCATCAGGCAGGAAATGCTTGCCAAAGTAATGCATGTGTATGCCTGGTCTCCGTTAAAAGGGCATTTCATAGGGTGAGGAAGTAGCGCCATAGATTGTTTAGCTCAGAAAAGAAGCGAGTGAGGGGAGACATGATTGAGGTGTATAAAATGACGGCTGGTGTGCAGAAAGTGGGGAGGGAGACATTTATTTATTTTCTGCCTCTCTCACAATACTAGAACCCGATGGGATTGGTGGGAAATTCAGCACAGATAAAAGGAAGGACTTCTTCACACAGCTAAACTATGAAATTCGCTACCACAAAACCACCAATTTGGAGGGCTTTACAAGGGGATTAGATCATTCACGGAGGGGAAGGCCACAGTGGCTACTAGTCCTTATGGCTTTAGGGTACCTCTACTATCACAGGCAGTATGCCTATGTTAGGGTGACCATATTTTGGAAACCAAAAAGGAGGACAACATGGTCGCCATGTTAAAATTATTTTAAAAAAATAATTTTAAAACCTCAAACTTTTTTTAAAAAATCCTAAAACTCAGTGGTTGGACAGATCTGTTTCAAACTTGGCATAGCTAAAGTCCTTGTTAAGAGCAATCATGGTGCCAAGTTTCATCTCTTTATCTTTAAAAATAACATTTTAAAAAAAATAAATTAAATCCTCAAATTTAAAAAAAATCCTAAAAATCAATGGATGAACAGATCTGTTTCAAATTTGGTTTGGCTAAACCTCGACCTAAAAGCTATCATGGTGCCAACTTTCATCTCTTTATCTTTAAAAATGACGATTTTAAAAATAATAATTTTAAAAACTCAATTTTTAAAAAATTCCTAAAAAATCAATGGATGACCGGACCTGTTTCAAATTTGGTATGACTAAAGCCCTTCCTAAGAGCTACCATCATGCCAAGTTTCATGACTTTATCTTTAAAAATGACAGAGTTATAAGCATTTTTGTTAATTCCCATTAGAGCTGCCCTTTGGGGAAAAAATCCGGATTTCCCCTCCCGGATTTGTCATCAAAAACCCGGGCAAATCCGGTCATATGATCACCCTACCTATGTACCCCCAGATGCTGGGGAACATGGGTAGGAGGGTGCTGTTGCAGTCATGTCCTGTTGTGGGTTTCCCTTGGGTAGCTGGTTGGCCTCTGTGTGAACAGAATGCTGGACTATTATTATTATTATTATTATTATTATTATTATTATTATTATTATTATTATTATTATTATTATTATTTATTTATTTATTTATTTATTTATTTATATAGCACCATCAATGTACATGGTGCTGTACAGAGTAAAACAGTAAATAGCAAGACTCTGCCGCATAGGCTTACATTCTAATAAAATCATAATGAAACAATAAGGAGGGGAAGAGAATGCAAACAGGCACAGGGTAGGGTAAGCAGGCACAGGGTAGGGTAAAACTAACAGTCCATGGCCCTTCTTCTGTTCTTGGATATCCTGGGCCATTTCAGGCAGGGGTGGGCAACTGCAGCAGGTCTGGGGGGCAATCTTGTCCCTAAGACTAGCTCTTTGCATGGGGGTGGGGGGTGGGAGACCCCCAGACCTTGGCTTCAAACTGTGCCAACTGCAAAGCTGTGTGCTGGTTTGGGAGGCTGCCACATAGTGACTGAAGATGGTTCTGCAGGTTTCAAACACAGAGACACATTAAAATTAATTAAAATTTATCGATGCATTCGAAAAACCAAATAACCTTGAGGTGCATATCCCTAGGACCCCTTTAATATGCATACCAAGTTGCAGGTGTCTAGGTTCCATGGTCCTGGTTCTATTGCGCTGAAAGACAGACATATCTTCTTTTATGATTATAGATTATATAAGATAATCGCACATCCCCATTTAAAACGTGTATAATATTATGGAAGGCAAAGAGAAGGGGAAGTTTTTATCAACCAATTTTATTTTAAATTTTAAACAATTGAACAGACAGAACACACGCATAAAAGTAGAAATCATAAAAGGGGGGAAGGATTAGCAGTTATAATACTTGTTAGAATTTAAATCTAAAACTTCTAAAATATCCCAGTTTCCTCTTCAAACGTATTAACATTCAATTTCCCTTGCCTCAAATATACACTGCAAGCAATTTTGTACAATTTTGGAAAGTTTAATGCAAGGAGTCTCATTTCTTTTCCAATTGTTTACATGCATTTATGTACACTGGGGAGGGGAGGACCTCTTTATCTTTTTAATACTGGAGCAATATGTTCCACACGTTCTACACCAGTTGACTTTTGTATGCATGTGCTTTGCAGTGCATACTGAAGCGAGACCGTGTTATGCAAAGGGTTCAATAACACAGCCATCATAGCAATGCAGTAAACCATTGTGTGCCAGGTTTTTCAGCTTGGGATTTTGAAATCCTCCCTTCCAACCAAGATCTCTGTGTCTCTTTGGGGGAATAATGCATTTCTCCTTTTCGGGAAACTGGGCAGTTATGCCCATTGCAGGCTTACATAGCGTGACCCTATGGAAAGGAGGACAGGGCTCCAATATCTTTAACAGTTGTGATGAAGAAGGAATTTCAGTAGGCGTCATTTGTATGCCTGCAGCACCTGGTGAAATTCCCTCTTCATCACGGCAGTTAAAGCTGCTCTAGCAATACTAGTGTGAGCAGATACAAAAGAAGGCAGGGCTCCTGCAGCTTTAACTGTTGGGATGGAGAGGGAAATTCAGCAGGTGCTGCATGCATACTAATGATACCGACTGAAATTCTCTTTTCTATACAACTGTTCAAGATTCAGGAGCCCTGTCCTCCTTTCCATATGGTCACCCTAGCTTATAATGATCTATGCCGTCTTCACAGATCACAGATTGGGTCACACTCGGGTGGTGCTTTGACTAATTAAGCTCTTTAAGGAGCCCCCTGGATTTTCCACTTAATTTCTCTCCTAGATTAGCCGACATTTCTCTACAATCACCAGCTGCTTTGAAGCACTCAGCTTGAACATTTTTCATCAAAAAAGGAGAGTACAGCAACGCTAAGCCAGCGGGTTGGCTTTTTAAAAAATTCATGCCTGCTCCCGGGATCATTCAGCAATGTTCTGCTTTATTAACGATCCAAAGGGCCGTCCGCAGGGGCTCCTGCCATGGCAAAGCCTCAAAGCTGTGGTGGCGGTTTAAGCACGGGAGAAAGGCTTGACCCAGTTGCACGGACAATTCACAGAGTGCCCCAAAGCTTCTCCAGATGATCGATCCTAAGCAGATCCCTGCTAAATGTTAACCTTTGCAAGATAGACCTGAAAGAGAACAAGATGCTGTAAGATGGTCGAGAAGAATGTTCATATCACAGCCATCAGGAAATCGAATTAAGAGCCTTCTAGGGAGTGTGTGGGGACTGAGACCCTTTGAGGCAGGGGTGGGGGAACTTCTTGCAGCCCAAAAGCCAAATTCCATTTTGGAGAGACTCTTGGTGATCAGGGCCAAGAGCAAAAGGGGTGAAGCTAGGGTGACCCTGTGGAAAGGAGGACTGGGCTCCAGTATCTTTAACAGTTGTATAGAAAAGGGAATTTCAGCAGAGGTCATTTGTGTGCATGCAGCACCTGGTGAAATTCCCTCTTCATCACAGCAGTTCAAGCTGCAGGAGCCTTGCTCTCTTGACCAGATACAATAGAGGGCAGGGCTCCTGCAGCTTTAACGGTTGTGATGAAGAGGGAATTTCACCAGGTGCTGCATGCATACAAGTGACACCTGCTGAAATTTCCTTTTCAATACAACTGTTAAAGATACAGGAGCCCTGTCCTCCTTTCCATAGGGTTATCTAGCTACCATAGTTAGGAATGGTTCACATGACACGCTAAGCCATAATGCTTAACCACCATGGCTTAGTGTGTTGCCTGAACATGCGCTGACCGTGTTAGAATAAGGCCTCATAACGTTCATACTGCTCCATATCAGGTGCTTGGCCAGAACCCCCTTATCTACCAATCTTCAACGACTGATCATTGCTGTGAGCGATTTTCTCTGAAGTTCGCAAGAAAAACCATTGTTGCTTTGAAAGACTGGATTGCCGCAATTAATTTTTTTTTTGAAAAGACAAAAGCACTTCAGCTTGTCTGGAAGGCGATGCATTGTCTGATCTAAGAGACCAGAGCCTGATTATTAATTGCTAACAAGGTGTCCGTCATTCTGACAAGGGAAGGGTAGATGGGGGAAGTTGTAGCATATGTGTGCTCTGTGGCTACATATACAGAGGATAGATTTTGCAGTGCATATATTCATCATGATGGCGACATCCAACCTCAGCTCTGGCAGCGATATTCCTCTGAATACAGTTGTTGGAGGGGGGAAGGGGGCGGTGAACAACAAAGGTAGGATTGCAAAACGAACATCAGAAGAGCCCTGCAGGATCAGACCCAGGGTCCATCTAGACCAGTATTCTGTTCACACAGTGGCCAACCAGCTGCCCATGGGAAATGCACAAGCAGGACGTGAGTGCAACCGGACCCACCTACCCATGTGTCGTGTTTCTCAGAAAACT
The DNA here is from genome assembly GCF_023053635.1 of Elgaria multicarinata webbii. NCBI lineage: Eukaryota > Metazoa > Chordata > Lepidosauria > Squamata > Anguidae > Elgaria > Elgaria multicarinata. The sequence goes on along the minus strand of NC_086171.1, from coordinate 8,149,709 downwards.
CCTGCTTTCGATGGGAGGCAAATGACGGGGCTTGCTAAGTAATCCACAAAGCTTTTATTAAGTAACAAAGGTCTCTGCTACCTAAAGAGAGTCTAACCTCTTGGAAACGTCCCCCTAGGCAAAACTATGCAAACTAAGCAAGACAATTGTCCGCTGAAGAAGAATAGGAAGCCACTTCGTAAACGCCCGTAACTTCAGAGAGCCTGGTGTGGAGGCAGGTTCTGGCATAATCGAACTGAGTTTCTTACGCCTTCCTTCCGTACCGTGCGTTTGAGCTTCCGGCAGACCCTAGCATCAGCTAGCTTGTCGGGACGCTCACCTCCAGAAGAAAGCTCACTTCTCACTGAGTGTGTAGGTAGGGCCGGCGCCAGACTATATTGCGCCCTAGGCAGGTGCGTCCTGAAGCCGCCGCCGCCCCCTCACTCGCTCACTCGCTCGCTCGCTCACTTACCACCCCCTCACTCGCCTGCCCACTTGCTCGCTCGCTCACTCACTGCTCCCCTCCACCCGCTCGCCCGCCCATTCCCTCCCGCTCCTGGCTTTGAAGCCAGGATGCTGGGGTTGGGGGGCGAGGCAGAGGCTTTGAAGCGGTGCGCGTGGGTCGCGGAGCGGGAGTGCATCACGGGCGAGAGCTGGGCCGGGGCGAGGCGAGGCGAGGCGCGGCATCGGTGACAACGCAGGGTGGGGACGCCGACGCCGCAGGCCGGCCCACCGACCCCCTCACAGCCGCCGACACCTCTGGGACGTGAGGAGCAGCCGACACCGCTGCTGAGGGGCCGCCGAGGCACCCCCCCGCCTGGCTGCCCCTGCTGCTGCTGCTCCCCCCCGTGGGTCGGTCAGCTGCTTAAAAAAAGAAAAAAAATGAAGCGGCACGCCTGGAAGTACTGAAGCCTCCGCCTCCAACCCCAGCATCCTGGCTTCGAAGGAGCCGGGACACTGGGGTTGGGTGGAGGCTGGGGCGGTGGCTTTGGAACAGCACACCCGGAAGCCGCTCTAGGAGAGCAGCTTCCGGGTACGCTGTTCGGCGCCCTCGTTTGCTTGGCACTCTAGGCGGCCGCCTGATTTGCCTCTATAGCAGCACCGGGCCTGTGTGTAGGATTTGGCCTTGAGGAGATAAGCTCCGGAGAGGGCTGACTCCCAGCTGGGGAATCGCCCGTGAGAGCTTCCTCCCCCACTGGTGGTACAGGCTGGCTGGTGTCTGGCGCTGCATCTTCTAGTTCTGAATCTGATTCTGATTGACTACCTGAAACATCTTCTCCCAATACAGGGGCAGTAGGGTTAGACATGACACCATGTTCCTCAGCCACTGGGGCACACAGGCTTACTGCCTCAGATACTGCAGATAGCATTTAGCCATCAGGGCTAGTAGCCATTGATAGCCTTATCTTCCAGGAATTTGCCCAATCCTCTTTTAGAGCCATCCAAATTGGTGGCCGTCACTACTTCTTGTGGTAGTGAGTTCCATAGTTTAACTATGTGCTGTGTGAAGAAGTCCTTCCTTTTATCTGTCCTCCATCTTCCACCACTTAGTTTCATGGGCTGACCCCTTTGGGTTCTAATATTATGAGAGAGGGAGAAAAATGTCTCCTAACCCACGTTCTCCTGACCATGCACAATTTTGGTGTATGCCCAAATTATGCCACTACAAGATGCAATGATAGCCGGCCACTAATGTGGATGGCTTTGAATGAGGGTTAGAGATATTCAGAGAAGGCTATCGGTGGCTACTATACATCCACATGGGTTGAATGCCTGTCTGGAGTTAGCTCCCTTTCTAGCTAAGTGACTTCATAGTAAGGCCGTTTGACTGGATTGGCAATTATCAACTCTCCCAAAACCAATAAGATATGTATAATTAAATGCTACAGCTTTAAGTATTACATATAAATCTATCTAACAAATCAGGGGATCACACCTGTTCAACATTATTTTCTCTGCTCGAGGCTCATGGAATTGTAAGCCGGTGATTAAGGTGGGAACCTTCTGGCATTGACTTTGCTGCTATTTTGTTTAGCACTGTTTCTAATTAGGAGGCTAAAGTGTTCTTTTTATCATACAGACAACATTCTCTGTGGAGGGTATCTCTAAATGAAATAGAAAATAGTTTTGGAAACTACTAGCTTGATTCTACTCCCGCATGGCATGATAGCACACGGTGGTGAATTCTTGATTCCTTTATACAATAGACGTGCAAACTCTATGTGTCGTTTGGAAATTTCATGTCACCTTTTCCGCTATTATATGAAATGCTTGTTTGTTCGCTCTACAGATGATAAGAGTACTTATCTGAAGAATAAAAATGTTTAGCTGAAGAAATCGTAGAAGATGAAACAGGATTAATTTACCGGATTCCTGTCGTAACAAGAATGTTACTTTTTTGTATATCAAAAACACATGAACCCAACAAGGAGTTTATTCCATTTAATGTATAGGAATTCTGTGACGTGTAAATGCAATTTGGTATGTTTAATGATATATTACTTTGAGTGTTAATATAAGTGGCTACTTTGGTTTAAATACTTTCTGCTTCAAATACTTTTGCAACTTTAATTCGTATTGGGTATAATATAGGGTGACCATATGAAAAGGAGGACAGGGCTCCTGTATCTTTAACAGGTGCATAGAAAAGGGGATTTCAGCAGGTGTCATTTGTATATATGGGGAACCTGGGGAAATTTCCTCTTTATCACAACAGTTAAAGCTGCAGGAGCTATACTAGAGTGACCAGATTTAAAAGAGGGCAGGGAACCTGCAGCTTTAACTGTTGCGATGAAGGGGGAGGTTCACCAGGTACTGCCTGCATACAAATGACACCTGCTGAAATTCCCTTTTCAATACAACTGTTAAAGATACAGGAGCCCTGTCCTCTTTTTCATATGGTCACCCTACCCCAGGGGCTGCAATAGCCATCCAGATGCCTCTTCACCCCTCCCTTGGTCTGATCCTCCTCCTGCTGATTCTGCTATTGTCTTCAGTTGTATGCTTCTTGGGGCAGAGACCTTCCCAGTCATGTAACTCTATAAGGCACCATGGGCACTGAAGGTGAAGTATAAATAGAAGTGAAATACTACAGTAGGGTGACCATATGAAAAGGAGGACAGGGCTCCTATATATTTAACAGTTGCATAGAAAAGGAAATTTCAGCAGGTGTCATTTGTATACATGGGGAACCTGGTGAAATTCCCTCTTCATCACAACAGTTAAAGCTGCAGGTGCCCTGCCCTCTTTTAAATCTGGTCACTCTAGTATAGCTCCTGCAGCTTTAACTGTTGCGATGAAGAGGGAATTTCACTGGGTTCTATATATATAGAAATGACACTGTCTGAAATTCCCTCTTGATCACAACAGTTAAAGCTGCAGGAGCCCTGCCCTCTTTTAAATCTGGTCACTCTAGTATAGCTCCTGCACCTTTAATTGTTGTGATGAAGAGGGCATTTCACCAGGTTCTCCATATATACAAATGACACTGTCTGAAATTCCCTCTTGATCACAACTGTTAAAGATGCAGGAGCCCGGTCCTCCTTTTCATATGGTCACCCTACATAATAATTTATATGTGTAGGAGCGTACACAGACATCTCATGTTCTTTTGTTAAGTGTTTAACTGTGTTCAGTGTATGCAGTCGAGTGCTCTTTTGGCTCTGTTCTTATTTGAATATCCCACCCTCCTATCCTTGGTTTCTGTTTCTTGGTTTGATGTCTGAGATTGGTGGAATTTTGGTCTTTTTAAAGCAGGAGAACTTCAGGAACTAGCTAGTCTGGACCGATGATTACAATATTTGTACAAAACTGCCATAAAGACAGCACTTTATAGAGTACACCAGTACGCTGATGACACCCAACTCTACTACTCCTTTCCACCCAATTCCAAGGAAGCGGTTTCTGTGCTAAACTGGTGTCTGTTGGCAGTAATGGATTGGATGAGGGCGAACAAACTGAAGCTTAATCCAGATAAGACAGAGGTGCTCCTGGTCAGTCAAAAGGCAGATCAGGGAATAGGGATTCAGCTTGTGTTGGATGGGGTTACACTCCCCCTGAAGACACAGGTCCGCAGCTTGGGTGTACTTCTGGATTCAGCCCTGAGCCTGGATGCCCAGGTTTCGGCGGTGGCCAGGAGTGCATTTGCACAGTTAAAGCTAGTGCGCCAGCTGCGCCCGCTCCTAGAGATGTCGGACCTGGCCACGGTGACACATGCCTTAGTTACATCCCGATTGGATTACTGTAACGCGCTCTACGTGGGGCTGCCTTTGAAGAGTGTTCGGAAACTCCAGCTGGTTCAAAGAGCTGCAGCCAGATTGTTGACCAGGGCTGGTTACAGGGAGCACACAACTCCCCTGTTAAAACAGCTCCACTGGCTTCCAGTCTGTTTCCGGGCACAATTCAAAGTGCTGGTTATGACCTATATAGCCCTATATGGCTTGGGTCCAGGTTATTTGAAAGAATGTATTCTCGCTTATGAGCCTGCCCGTGCTTTGAGATCTTCTGGAGAAGCCCTTCTTTCAATCCCACCTTCTTCACAGGCGCGCTTGGTGGGAACATGGGAGAGGGCCTTCTCGGTGGCTGCTCCAGTGCTCAGGAACTCTCTTCCCGGGGAAGCCAGGCTGGCTCCCTCCTTGATGGGTTTTCGGAAGCAGGCTAAAACTTTTTTGTTCCAGCAGGCCTTTGGAGAATAATCTGGCCCTCCATCTATGTTAATGTCTTATAATTTTGTTGTGTATTTTAAACGTTTATGGTTTTGTTTTCCCCCTCCCCCCCCCAATATATTTTTAAAACTTTGTAAGGCTGCCTTGAGGCCCAGCATTGGGCAAAAGGCGGGATACAAATAATAATAATAATAATAATAATAATAATAATAATAATAATAATAATAACCACAACAACAACAACATCAGATCCCGGAAAGGAGATGTTCTCTGCCCATACACAGTTACAGTCTAAAATTTTGTGCGGAGGAGTAAACAGAGAGAGGGAAAAAGGAAAGAAGAGTTTAAAAAGCGAAAGCAAGCAAATGCAGTTAGATATATTTTGTCTTTGCTGCAGCTGGCAATGAAGATGCGCTTTCCACTTCTATGGAGACTGTTTCCTCAGCAGTTACTTAATTAACTTAGTAATGCCAGGATGTTTATTGTGGACAAGGTGACTTTGTAAATAGTCACTGTCATTATTTTACAAACATCTATGCTTCAACGTAATTACCACTGCCTGTGTTTGCTGCATTTCATTTTTGCTCTGATCTCATGGATTCCAACACAGACACACGTGCATATAACCCTGTCAACTCAAGATTAAATTCTGTGGATGTAACGAAGTGGACGATAGCCCGCAAAAGCTTAAGCCATAATAAAATGTGTCCGTCTCTTAAGGTGCCGCAAGATTCTTTTTCTCTTTCTATATTTTTCTTTTTCTCCTTTTCCTTTTCTCTCTCTCCTCGTTTTTGTTTTGTTACAACAGATGAATGGAGCAGCAATCCCCCCACCCTCACCAGCTAAAAATTGTTAGAGAGAAAAAGGCACTCTGCACGTCCTTAGAGGCCTTATTTTAATTACCATTTCCAATCTTCCATTGTTTCCTAGGCAACTCAAACTGATCTCTAGATGTTGAACTGAAATCATACTTAGGGCTAAATTACATGCTATGTCAAAGATGTAGCATACAGCTGATCCTCAAGACATTTTAAAATTGAAGTAAACCCACAGGGTCACAATCCAGACTGGGACTACAGTCCATGATTAGAGGAGATTTAAACCTTCCCACCTTCTTAATTCCTCGCCTGACATCTGCCCCTCAAAAAACCTCAATTGCCACCAATGAAGTCCCCCCCCCCCCGTTTTTAGCCCCCATGCAGTGTGGGCAGGGTGGTGGGGACAAATTTAGAGGTAAGAGAAGCTAGGTGGGAAGATTTAAATATCCCATACCAACATTTTTTGGGCTTGATCTGGACTGGGACCCTGCACACCTATTTGAAGGGAAAAGGGGAAAAAGAAAATTAGAACACTTTCTGTTACATATTTAATGTAGTGTGTAGTTTATGCCTTAGAATCCAAAATATTCGGTTTAGAGGGCAAGACTAACTCAGTTGTTTGCTGAGTTTCTAGTTTTTGCCCAAATCTTGTGCTTCAACAATTCAGACCACGAATATAACCATTCTTTGGTTTCCAGAGGGTAGCCGTGTTAATCTACTTTAGCTACAAAGGATCTTGTAGCACCTTACAGACTAACAAATTAATTCTGGCATAAGTTTCCCTGGATTATAGATCCCCCCTCCACCCACAAAAGGAGTTCTTAGAGGTCTCTGCGGGGAAAACAGAGACATTTTGCTTTGTAGACCTTGCCTTTAGTTCAGCATTTAGACGAGTCTTTGAACAATCCGTTTCTTACATCTTTTGAAGACATAAAAGGAAAAAGGCCGAACAAGGAGAAAGGATTTCTTGGGGGAAATAATGTAATGAGACGAAGGCGCTTGGCCAACATTTTCCAAGAGAGAAATGAGAGCAGAGTGGAGCAGGGGAGGGGAGGTATTAACCCAAACCAATCTGCTGACATCTATCATGAGATGAATTTCTGTCAAATAAGGGGCATCGTTTCACGGTTCTGTTGGAGGGGCGGGTGGGCTGGGGACCACAAGGCTAGCTCATGTTTTTTTGATTATTTGTTTATGTATTTTATATAACCCACTACAACAGTGCTTACAGGACAAGCTTACAAAAATAACTGAATAAAATACAACCTGCCAATATAAAAGCCCTAAAAGCTACAGCATCATAAGAGGCGATGTGCTGGGAGAAGAGAAATGGCTTTGCATGGTGCCAAACTCTGTGCCGTCATTCACCCAGAAACGCAACTCACACCTAACAACCAACATGGGCCTAAAGGGGACCTTAACCACGGGTCTGGTGTCCACAAGGCAGATTTAGGTACTCTGCTCTTAAGAAAATGGGGAACAGCTACTTCTAAAATGGGGGGGAGGGTAAACTCAAACAATCATTAGCGTGGCAGGGAAAATACGCGCTCCAGGGATATTGTTTTCCCCTCCGCACGCCTCTGCAAAGTGGCCTTCGCAGTCTACTTTTCTTCTAGCCTTAGCAACTACAACCACGCACAACACCACCATCTGCAATATTGGAACAATTATAGTACTGTCCTAACTTAGAATCATAGAATAGCAGAGTTGGAAGGGGCCTACAAGGCCATCGCGTCCAACCCCCTGCTCAATGCAGGAATCCACCCTAAAGCATCCCTGACAGAGGGTTGTCCAGCTGCCTCTTGAAGGCCTCTAGTGTGGGAGAGCCCACCACCTCCCTAGGTAACTTGTCAGGCAGGGGGGCAAAACGTCAGGTTTGGGGTCAAATCCAGTTTCCGTAGGGTCCCAATCTCACCCTTTGGGGTTTCCCAGAAAGCCACACCCCCTTCCTAAGGCCCCACTCTTTTCCCTTTCTTGGCTTCCCACTTTTTGCTTTTTTTCCCCATTCAAAAGGTTGAAATGCCTCTGATACGGCTTAGTGGCTGGCTGGCAGTAAGAACGTTAAGCTAACATATGCTGGGGTTTTGTTTTGTACTTGGACCCATGTCTTTTGTCTTTGGTTGCGTACACCATTAGACCGTGGCCCAACAGCCTCTCTAAAACTGAATTTGGCCCTCGAGTTGAAAGTAGGGCTGTGCTCGATCCGGAGCTCCGGAAAAAAAGGTAAGGGGGCCTTACCTGGCGCTGCCACCGCCTGTGCAGTGACGGTGGCAGAGCCAGGGAAGGGGGAAGGGGGAGGGGGACTTACCTGGTCTGTCGCGGCCCATCGTCAGCTTCACTAGAGCCCGCGGCTCAACCCGGAAGTGTAGGGGCCTACAGTTCCGGGTTGAGCCGTGGGCTCTAGTGAAGCCGCAATGGACCAGGTAAGTCGTGTGCACGAGGGGGGGTTACCTGGCCCTGCCACTGCTGCCCGTGTGGTGAAGGCGGCGGAGCCAGGTAAGGGGGCAGGGGGGAAGGGTCTTACCTGCGTCCGTCTGCGGTCCGGCAGCAGTTTCAACTGCGCCCGAGGAGTCAAACCAGAAGACCAGGCGCGGCCTGGTCTTCCGGTTTGAGTCCTCGGGCTCAGTTGAAGCCACCGCTGGACCTCAGACAGACGCAGGTAAGGGGGGAGGAGGGAGGGAACCTTACCTGGCGCCGCCACTGCAGAGCTCCGATTCATATCCAGAGTTCCACAGCGAAGCGAAGCAGACCACTGGTGGATCGGCGTGGAGCGGACCCGATCCAGAAGTTGCGGTTCGGGATCCAAAGCGGATCGGGGAGTCTGTGCACAGCCCTAGTTGAAAGCGGTTCAACGCGGCTATCTAAAGGTTTCCTGAATGAACGTGTCCAATGCCCAAAGGGGAAATAATTATCCTTTGCCTTCTCAATTGCTGCGTAGCGATGCTGCATCCATCAATCCACAGCTGATGGTGGGGGTTAATTGGGGGAGGCTGTGGCCATTTGCCAGGGCAAACCTGCCAGAGTTTCCTCTTTAAATTAAAAAAGCGGGTTTGAAGTCAGCATTTAATTGGAGGCCAAATTGATTTCATGGTGGCAGACCGGAACGGATAAACACAGGCAATGCAAACAAGCAGCGTTTCCCCATAAATCCTCTTCATCTGGAGTCCATTAAGAGAGAGAGATGCAATTAGCTTTCAGAGCTGGGCATCTCCCAGTAATAGGTGCGGAGAGTTGCTTATGCAGGAGGTGCAATTAAGTGGGTCACAGCAGGCCCCGCAGACTGGCAGCAGAGCGAAAACCCGCGCGATTCTGCCAGCAGCCTTGCCGAGGAGAGAACCAAAGGGTTACATAACTGCGGGTGAGGAAAGCAGTAGGTGCTCTTAATGTAGCACTTTCTCCCATGCACGCACGCACGCCACACACACACACACTTGCTGTCTACTCTTACCTGTCAGGTGTGTGTGACTTTCCCCATGCTGTTGACCTGGTTCGCACGAAACAACCGGGTGCGTGCAGCCGCCATTTTGAACATGCATTCCCCAATCGGAGGTTGTGGCATGTCCTTGTCCTATAAACTCAGCCGTTCCGGGTTATTCAAGGGTTAAACAACCCTTGCATAGCTCTCGATCAGCAGTTGGGTTATGCGAGGGCTGTTTAACCTTTGAATAACCCATGACGGCTGCAACCTCTCAAACACCCCGATCGCGGGTTGGATATTCAGAATGGTGGCTACATGCATTGCAGCTCATCATGGGTTAAATAACCCTTGATGAGTCGTCTGGGTCCGAAATGGAATTTGGCCCTCGGGCTGTAAAAGGTCAACAACTCTGCCATAAAGGATAAGCCAAGAGGTAGAAAGGAGAGGGTTGGCTGGTGCCCTCCAGATGTTTTAGATGCCAACTCCCACAATCCCTGACTGGAACTGATGGGACTTGTAATCCAAAATATCTGGAAAGCAACAAGCCATCAATGATCAGAGTCAATAAGATGGCGCCTTCACAGGACGCCCCACAAGTAGCTTATGCAGTAAGGATGTAATAAGCCAGGATATTTGTTGGAAATCAACCGAAGTGAAAGCAAAGACAAAATGAGGAGACCTAGGGGGTGGCTTCATGGTGCTGGGTTGGCGCCGCCTCCCTCTCAAACTCCGCGCTTCCTTCTCCAGGGGGGCATCGGCTAATCCTAAGAAGGGAGCGCGGGGATTCTGGCTGGCCATCTGGGGACCAGAGCCACCTCCACCCTCTTCCTGGTGGAAGGCGACCAATCACACGCCGCCTTCCACCAGGCACTGCCCGGCCATGCCTCTGCTGCAGCTCTGGAGTGAGGTGATGGACTGTCTTGATGCCATCTTCCACACCCTCACCTTGCTCCGGAGAAAGAAGTCGGGGTAAATCCCCGACTTTTTTTCTCCGCAGCTTTGGCTGAAAGCCCTGGGGTGGGTGCGTGATTGCAGCATCGTCGTAGAATCGATGTGGCGCCACCGTGCGCCCACCCCGGGACTTTCTGAGCGTTTAGACAGCCCCCAAGTGTCAGAACAGGAAGGGTGAAGGCTGAATCTTAGCACTGGAAGAGAGGGTTAGAAGATCAGGGTGTAGCCCAGGAATGCCTGGGTTGAATCCAGGATCCCCCTCTCCTTGACGGAAGGGTTCTGCTCATGGAAGGTGTGTCTCTGCCTTATTTTCAAGGATCCCTTTTCCCTTGCACAACACAGCTCACTGCATTCCGTAGGGTCCCCCAACCTTCCACGTAGCAATTCCAGAGTGCTGGAGGGGGCCTCTGTGGGGAAAGGGAGGAGAAGTCCGCTTCCACCGCCCCACTTCGCATGCGCCTACATCTGGATCCAACCCCTGGAGTCGAGTACGATGTCACTGCCTTATACCCAGAGGTGAGAAATCCCATCTGACGAAGCCATCGTTTCATTTTTCTGTTTCTGCTCCCCAAGTCCATAAATATAGCAGCAAAGAAAATTACGGTAGCCGCCAAATGGTTCTGTTAATAGGTTCTGGCTGGGACTCCAGCTTGCAGCAGCTTATAAGTAAATCCTCCATTTCCTGGTGATTCCCCGTTCTTAATGGTTATTGCTGATTTAATGTCCACGGATTTCCCTTGAGAAGGGCATCGGGACAGAACCGGAATACTAAGCATGAGAAACAACATTTGCAAGTGAGAATCTTGGGTCATTTTAGGAGGAGGAAAGCTGATGGCGTTTTTAATGATGGCTGTAAAAACAGGAAGTGTAACCTAAATAAATCAAAACTGAACAAAATATTGCCACCTCCGATGCCAACAATGAGTCTTTTGAGGTGTTAAGCTGCAGTGTTGGTGAATTCCCGTGTGCGGCAAGTTTCATTTTGTCTTTTAGATTTATAACGAGATTTGGAAAACTTTCATTGCTGCCCTTCGTCAAAGGCAAGGTGGTTTATACAAATGTCTCCTCCTCATGATGCAATTGGTTTTCCAGCGGTTCTTGGAAGGTGTTTAGATTAAGGGGACATTGTCAGGGGATTTTTCTCTCTCTTGCTCTCTCCTCGGTAACATTTAAAAATAACATGTTCCTTTCTTCCTTCCCTCCTTTATTTTAGTTGAAGTGGCCAGGTTAAAGCGTAAATAAAATGGATACATCTGTGAAAGAAAAACTCTTTCAGATGGGGAGACACCCCCCCACACACACCCTGAATTAGAAGGTGTTATGGAAGCTGTGGGAATCTCTACATTAAGGGCGGGGGGGGGGAGACCCGCAACTTTACCAGGGTTTCTTCTTCTGCCGTCTTTTCGTGTTTACAATAGGCTCCTTTAGACAGTGGCCACATGATTTTGAATTGAAAACTTCCTCTCTTGGCAAGGGGAGTAAGTACAATGAAACTGCCATCTAGTGGCAGAATTATAGCACTGTGCCAGCTTTCGGCGTTGGGGACTCCTGCAATTATTTTAAATAGTGCATTATCTCTAGGGGGTGTTCAAAGCAAGATCACTGGGGGAAAGAGTGGGAGACATCCTGGAGGTTGATGGCATCATGCAAAGGACCCACAAACTTCCATGAGTGGCCAGTCATGAGCATGCAATAAATCACTCATGCAGAGAAGCTCTCAATGATGGCCAGGGATGTAGTGGAACAACGGCTTGCAGGGACACCATGCCAGGACACTTTGATTAGCAGGACACTGACATCATCTGCCACCCACCCTACAATTACTTGTTCCTTCCAAGCTAAGCTGAGCTGAGCTTAAATAAAATTTCCCAGCAGTGGTATATTGTTCTCTGCTCTAATGGCAAGTATTTTGGAATGACTTGATCTGGAATGGGCAATGAAAAACCCATTCGTGTCACCCAAGGTCTGCTCCCTGCTGGAGTTGAAAACTACTAGAGGTGATTTGTTGAGATGCATCAACACAACTGTCTGCATGCTTGGACTCCCTTTGAGGACAGGGCTGGCGCTGCCATAGACGCAACTCAGGCAGCAGCCTAGAGTGCCAAGCAAACAATGGCGCCGAATGGCGCACCCGGAAGCTGCTCTCCGAGAGCGGCTTCCGGGTGCGCTGTTCCAAAGCTGCTGCCCCGGCAGCCCCCCAACCCCAGCGTCCTGGCTTTGAAGCCAGCACCCAGCCGGAAGCCACTCCTGGCTTCAAAGCCAGGACGCTGGGGTTGGGGGGCAGTGGCTTCAGAACGGCGCACCCAGAAGCCACTTCCGGGTGCGCTGCTTCAAAGCCCCCACCCCCCAACCCCAGCATCCTGGCTTCAAAGCCAGGAGTGGGCGTGGGGCAGAGGCTTCAGTACGGCGTGCCAGGAAGCCACTTCCGGGTGCGCTGCTTCAAAGCCCCCAACCCCCAACCCCAGCATCCTGGCTTCAAAGCCAGGAGTGGGCGCGGGACAGAGGCTTCAGCATGGCGCGCCTGGAAGCCACTTCCGGGCACGCCGCTTTGAAGATTCTGCCCCGCCCCCCAACCCCAGCATCCTGGCTTCAAACCCGGGAGCGGGCACGCAGGCGCACACGGGGGGCGGGGCGAAGGCTTCAGAACGCACCTGCCTAGAGCGCAATATAGTCTGGTGCCGGCCCTGCTTGGGGATGTGGCTATGAGGAATGTTATGATGAGTGCCTGCACTTCGAAATTGACCCCTGCACCTGCTGGTGGTTGCTGCGGAAAGCAGCATGAGGATAGAAGAAGCTGTCTTATACTGGACTCAAATCAACCCAGAAAGGTAGGCTGGGAGACACAGCCCGGCTAAGATGGTAGCAAGTTTGATGCAGGGAGTGGAGCACTCAAAACAAATAACCTACCTCGGCTTTCCCTAACTGGTGCCTTCCAGGTGCGTTGGACTACAATCCCATCAACCCTGGCCAGTATGTCTATGGACCTGCTGGCTGGGGTGATGGGTGCTATAGTCAAACCCACCTGGAGGCACCAGGTTGGTGAAAGATGACCTATCTCATATTGTCCTGCAAAAAAAAGAAGTGCATTTAACAAGAATATTAATCATTTAATAAGTGCTCAAAGGTGGTAATCCTCAGCGTTACAGGCTCCCGAGGAGCTACCAGTAATCCCAGGCTGCAGCAGTTTAGGAACCCAGTTTCAATTAATTTATTGAGTTTCGTAATGAGTCGTTGCAATATAAGATACTATGAAAAGCAATTAAAGGAAATAAATTAAGCTTCTTCTGATATACATCATTCTCCTTTGCCTCTGGCCATCCCGGAGGAAAAAAGGAAGCAGCGCTACTACAGCTCCTAAACCTTGCAAGATTGTGTAGGCCAGTACAGGAGCTGCTGGAGCTAGGATCAGGTCATCTCCGTTCTACGTACAGCTGCCCCACGTGATGAGCCAGTGTGGTGCAGCGGCTAGAGCAGCCTTTCTCAACCTGAGGCGCTCCAGATGTGTTGGACTACAACTCCCAGAATGCCCCAGCCGGGAGATGCAGTCCAACACATCTGGAGCGCCCCAGGTTGAGAAAGGCTGGATAGAGTGTCGGACTGGGAGTTGGGAGATCCCGGTTCTAGGCCCCACTCGGCCAGGGAAGCCCACTGGGTGACTTTGGGCCAGTCACAGACTCTCAACCGAACCGGATAACATGGAGAGGAGGGGGATTATGTACGCCGCCTTGGGTTCCTTGGAGGAAAAAAGGCAGGATATAATTGCAATAATAAATAAATATAAATAAATGAGCCCCGGGCCTACAGGACAGTGATTCCCCCCACAAACAAGGCAACAAAGCAGGGATGTTGAACCTCTTTCAGCCCGAGGACCGGACTCCATTTCAGAAAAGCTCTGGGGGGGGGGGTGCATTCAGGGGTGGGTGGAGCTAAAGGTAAAGGGACGGGGCCAAAATACCCCCCCCCAAAATAAGGGGGAAAATACCAGCACATATTAGCTTAAAGCTCTTTCTGCCAGTAAGGAGATGTACAAAAGCTGAAAAACCACTAAAAAAAATTGATGGTCAGGTGAAGGGGTGGGGCCAGGGAAATTAGGCGGGGTCAGGGAAAGGAAGACTGATTGGATCCCCAGGTGGGTTGGATTTAGTGCCTGGGCCTGAACTTCTACACTCCTGCAGTCAAGGGTTCCCTGATACTTCTTGGTTTACCGTTGTACTGGTTGGGAATTCTCTGTGGTGGACTTGCCTCTTTGTTTTCTGGGTATCGGATGGTTCTCCAGGGGCCTTTGAACAAGGAGCATTTTGGTTACTTTTTGAACTGCTCACTCGATATTACAAGGAAGACAACTGCCTCACTTCCTTCCTCCCCAACCTGGTGCCCTCCAGTTGTGTTGGTTAGGGTGACCCTATGAAAAGGAGGACAGGGCTCCTGTATCTTTAACAGTTGCATAGAAAAGAGAATTTCAGCAGGTGTCCTTTGTATATATGGAGAACCTGGTGAAATTCCCTCTTCATCACAACAGTAAAGCTGCAGGAGCTATACTAAAGTGACCAGATTTAAACTGTTGCCATGAAGAGGGAATTTCACCAGGTGCTGTATGCTTACAAATGACACCTGCTGAAATTCCCTTTTCTATACAACTGTTAAAGATGCAGGAGCCCTGTCCTCCTTTTCATATGGTCACCCTAAATTATCGGCAGAGCCAGGGTGTGGGGGATCATAGGACTTGCAATCCATCGCATCCGAAGGGGGGGTCAGATTGGGGGATAACTTCCTGATCACAGTCCTTCGCTTCGTTAACGAGAGCGAGCGCATCGCAGCAGCCGAGAGGTTGAAATCTCCTTCCTAGGAGTAATACATCCATGCACCTTCGCCAGAGCAGCAGCTGGGGGGATCGGGCCCACGGAACAGATGGAAGCTGCTTCCTCCCTCCGGCAGACTTGTCATCCTAGTTTCAAGGGGGGTGTCGCAGTTCTCACAAGAAGCATCGCAACGAAAGGAAACCCACCGCTCCGGCGCGGAATCTCCAGCCTGTTTTGCGTTCTTGCTGTGTCAGAATAATTCATTCCATCAATGTCCCTTCAGTTCTCTGCTTGCCTTGGGATTTTGAGCATCACAGCCCAACACGATTCAAAGCGAGGGAGGTGGAGGAGGAGGAGAAAGTGTTTCCTTCTCTCTGCTGCTTTCCTTGCTCCAAGGTACTACCCAACTGAGAAGTCTCTCATCCCCGCCACTCAGCCTCCCACTGGGTATCAGAAACTCCGGGAGGCGGCAGCAAAACACATCAAAGCATTTGCGCCGGAGAAGCGCTTAATGAGAGCTAGTGTGATGCGATGGCTAAGAGACCAAAGTCTCTGCTTCAAATCTTGTTGTGCCGGAGGTAAAGCGTATCTCCTTTTATCTCCCCTGAACATGCTGCCAGTCACATGGGAAGGGGGAATGTGCACCCCAATCAAATGTAGAAGGTACACAAGAAAAGGGGCCGTTTAGAACAAAGGCTTTGTTTTGGGAGATCTCGGGAGAGATGAAAGATAAGGGAGGATTTCCCTTGATGTAGGGTGACCCTATGGAAAGGAGGACAGGGCTCCTGTATCTTTAACAGTTGCGCAGAACAGACTGTTTGGAAACTTCAGCTGGTTCAAAGAGTGCAGCCAGATTATTGACCGGGGCTGGTTACAGGGAGCATACAACTCCCCTGTTAAAACAGCTCCACTGGTTTCCAGTCTGTTTCCAGGCACAATTCAAAGTGCTGGTTATCACCTATAAAGCCCTCTACGGCTCGGGTCCAGGTTATCTGAAAGACCGTATTCTCTCTGATGAGCCTGCCCATGCTCTGAGATCTTCTGGGGAGGCCTTTCTCTCAGTCCCACCAACTTCCCAGGCACGCCTGGTGGGTACGCGGGACAGGGCCTTCTCAGTGGCTGCTCCAAGGATCTGGAACTCCCTTCCCAAGGAGGCTAGGCTGGCTCCCTCTGTGCTACAGTTTCAGAGGCAGGCAAAAACTTCTTTGTTTCAGCAGGCTTTTGGAACTATACTGGACCTGTGTTAATGTATTGGATTCCCCCCCCCTTTAATCTGTTACAGTTTTTAAAAAAAATTAACATGTTTTTAATTTTACTGTAGGTTTAATTATATTTTAAGCTTTGTAATTTATATTTATATCTTTTAATTGTACATGTTTTAATCTTGTAAACTGCCTTGAGTCCAGTACTGGGGAAAAGGCAGGATAATAATAATAATAATAATAATAATAATAATAATAATAATAGGAATTTCAGCAGGTGTCACTTGTATGCATGCAGCACCTGGTGAAATTCCCTCTTCATGGCAACAGTTAAAGCAACAGGAGCCCTGCCCTCTTTTGTATCTGGTCATGCTAGCATAGCTATACAAAACATAGAGCTTGCTGGGGCTGCTGGGGGTTGTAGTCCAATACATATGGGGTGCACCATGTTCGGAAGTCATTTAGGGCCTCCAAAACATCTTTTACCTGAGACCCTTTTGACTGGAATTGCTGTGAATCGAACGGGAGACCTTCACTATGGAAAACCGAGATACAGATGCTGTGTATCGCAACTGCCATGCAAACTGGGTCTTTGGACATCACCAGCAGTTCCTCACTTGCCTTTTCTGCCTTCCATGCAAAGTCATCCTCGTTGCAAGAAACCGCAAACTCCTCCCTGTTTAAGCTGATGTGCAGTAGGCCATGGGGGTGGGGAGGGAGGGAGGGGGAGAGAGAGAAGCAGCTCTCTAAATACATATGCAGGAACCAATCGAACATCAGAAGACCCCTGATGCAGGATCAGAGCAAGGGTCCATCTAGTCCAGCACTCTGTTCACAAGGTGGCCAACCAGCCATCGGCCAGGGACCCACAAGCAGGACATCAGTGCAACAGCACCCTCCCACCCATGTTCCCCAGCAACTGGTGCACACAGGCTTACTGCCTCGAATAATGGAGGTAGCACACAACCATCAGGGCTAGTAGCCATGGATAGCCTTCTCCTCCAGGAATTTATCCAACAGCCCTTTTAAAGCCATCCAAATTGGTGGCCATCACAACATCTTGTGGTAGTGAGTTCCATCATTTAACCATGTGCTGTGTGAAGAAGTCCTTCCTTTTATGTCCTTTGATTCCAAGAAACACACCACTGACCTGCATCTGCCCCACCGTGGCAAAATTCATTCGAGGAGTCAGCTGTGTTCTGTGTAAACTGTTTTGATGCAATGGCCTTAAAGACTCAAGACGAGCTCAGATTTGCAAGACGGCACTTTCATGCCCTGTTTCACAATCAATTTATGGGATATTTCCAGCCTATCTGTTTATTTGATTAATTCATTTCTAAAAAATTATAAACCAGCCTTCATCCTCAAGGGATACAAGGGTGGAGGAGTACAAGATATGAAAACAAACAAATCCAGCACTTCAGCAAGCCAACCCAAAACACATCCACTCCGGGGTGGGGGTGGGTTAAAAAATGAAATGATACGTGATAAAATCCTAATATGTTTCAATGCTTAAGGGGGTGGGGGGAAGTATTTTAATTTGGTGCAAAAAAAAAAAGAAAGTCTGCACCAATCATATCTCCTTTGGGAGGGCATTCCAAAGTCAAGGTGCCACCACGGAGAAGGCCTGTTCCTTTGTAAATGCTAGTGGCATTCGGAGAAGGGTGACCCCCTAAAGGTTTTAGTGCATGGGCAGGATCTTATGGAGAGGAGCCTATTGCTGTACACCACCTTGGGAGAGTTTCTGCCATGAAAGGTGGCCAAGAAATAAGTTAGGTCATCCCAGGCTAGCAGCTTTCCTTGGACAGAGGAAGGATTGATGTAATTCCTTCCTTTTCAACTTTATCAAGGCATATGTGACCTCAGCAGGTGCCCAACCCTGCCTGCCTTTAATACCACCCCTGCTTCCCACTAAGGGAGAAACTAGTCTGGAATTCTGCTGTTCTGCAGTTTTGTTTTGTGCGTTCAAGGAGATTTTAAAATAAAATGTCGGGGAAAGTATGTCCAGTATGTGCACACATATCCTCAGTCTGAAGTGGTACAGCCCAGCAAGAGAGAAATCTCATGAGGGATCATGTGATCCATCTCCCATTCATAAGGGTTTTCCGGGTTTACGATAGGTTCCTTTGAACAGTAAACGTGTGAGTTCGAATTGAAAACTTCCCCTCTCAGCAATGATATTAACTTCAATGAAACAGCACCATCTAGTGACAGAATCATAGCACTATACCAGCTTTGCACTCTGGGGACATTTTGTATCTGGTCAAGAGGGCAGGGCTCCTACAGCTTGAACTGTTGTGATGAAGAGGGAATTTCACCAGGTGCTGCATGCATACAAATGACACCGGCTGAAATTCCCTTTTCTATACAACTGTTAAAGATACAGGAGCCCGGTCCTCCTTTCCATAGGATCACCCTATCAGAACCAAAAAATACAGTTTAAAGGATGACTTTGATGGAAAACTCCCACCGTTGGCATTGCCTCCCAACTTGGCTGATGTAATGTTCCTATTACCATACCACTTTGCCATTATTTTATATCACGGCTCGTAAAATCCTAACAGATGAAAAGGGCTACATCAATGATATATATCACCGTGAATTATTAAAGCGCAGCAGAAGCCTGGAGCTTTCAAACTTGAAGCTCTCCTTGAGGAAACGCCAGCCTCATCCGCTACCTTGCAGGTCTTGGGAGACAGATGCAGTATCGAAACATTTACACCGCTGACATAACTCAGTTTGGTGTATTACGTAGTGCTGTGCAGAATACTGGCACCAATTTTCAGGAACCTTTTCTCTCCCTGCGAAAGAGACATTGTTTTTTCTGAATTTCAGAGAATTGTCTCCTTGGGGAGAGGGACAGCATTTCCACATACCTTTTAAACATGTAGCTGGTTGTTTAGGATCCTTCTATTTTCTATTTTTTAAAACACACGTACACACACACACACACACACACACACACACGCACATGCACACAACACACCCGGCGCTTGGAGGAGCTCGGTAGTTCTTCCTGGATGCATATTGGAGACCATGTGACCTCTCCCTCTCCAATAGGTATTCAGGAAGAACTCTTGGGTTCTTGCAAGTGCTGGGAATGTTTTGTTGTTGTTTTAAAGGAAAGAAAGAAAGAGAGAGAGAGAAAGAGAGAAAGAAAAATGATAATAATAAGAATAATATATTTATTTATTTATTTATTACCCACCTCTCTTTCTGGATCGAGGCAGGGAACAACATCAAATACAAAAATACTATAAAATACATAAAACTGATTAAAAACCTATAAAACGAATACATTATTAAAATAACAGCCAGACATCTAAAAATTCGACTGGGTAGGCCTGCCGGAAGAGGTCCATCGTTATAGCTTTTTTAAATTCAGAAAGACTATTAAATTGGTGGATCTCTCCAGGAGGCCATTCCACAGTCTGGGAGCGGCAGAAGAGAAGGTCCTCTGGGTAACAGTTGTCAGCCTAGTTTTGGCTGGGTGGAGTAAATTCTTCCCAGAGGACCTGAGTGTGTGGGGCTGATTGTACGGGAGAAGGCGATCCCGCAGGTAGCCTGGACCCAAACCATGTAGCGCTTTAAAGATAATAACCAACACTTCATATTTCGCCTGGAAACTAATTGGCAGCCAGTGAAGTGATTTTAGAGTTGGTGTGTACCCCTCCAGGTGTACTGGTGACCAACCTGGCTGCCATATTTTGAACTAGTTGAAGTTTCCGGACTAGGCACAAAGGTAGCCCTATGTAGAGCGCATTGCAGAAGTCGAGCCTCAAAGTTACCAGCACGTGCATACTTAAAAAGCTATGTGGAAACCCTGTCCCCCTCCCCAAGGAGAATATTCTCTGAAATTCTCACTTCTTTCAGCCTCTCTTGGCAGAGTTTTTTAGTTTTTTACCCACCCACCCCCATGAAATGCCAAAAATTGAATAACTGAAAATTTCAGCATAGCACTAGTATTACTATATGAGATGGGAGTCACCCAGCCCAACTTGGTGATGCCTGTTGGAATGTAGGGGTCCTGGATTAGAAGGACAATGGAGACCTTACTCTAGGCCAGCGGTCCTCCAAGTTTCCAAACCCCTTTCCTTTGGCTCCACCCCCTTTTCCTTGATCACTGAGTGTTTGGTGATCTCGCCACTTTAATGCAGGTTTCCCCCATTCTAAAAAGCTGCAATGCCTCTCCTAAGGCCTAGTTACTGGTAATCAGAGAGTTAAGCTAAATGATACTAGTATTTTATTTTATTTTTTGGTATTTTGATCCCAACTGCTTTTGCCTTTGGCTCCACCCATTTTGCCTCCAGCCCCGCCCACCACTGGAATGTGGCCCCCCAAGAGCCTCTTCGAAACAGGATTCAACTAGGGATGTGCTCCGCTCCAATTAGAATCGGAGAATCAGAAGCAAATTGGCCTGCTCCGCCTTGCCCAGAGGCGGAGTAAAAGCGGACCACGGACCCTTAGAAGCACAGCAAAAAGACGCGCCCATAGGTGAAGCACTTCTCTTTCTGCGGAGTGCTCCGATCGCCATTTTGAAAAATTTCGCCCATAGGATTGCATTGCGGAAAAGAAAAGGGGATAACTGTGTTGTTTTTTAAGTTATCTTTCTGAAACTTCTTGTGCTTAGAGAGTCGTGGCTGGGGGTCATTTTGAGCCTACTCTCAGCTCTCTGCATGGTGCGGTTCGCTTGCTAGAATTTTTTGAAAAAATATGTAAAAAACCCGGGAAAAGGTACCTTTTCGAAGTGCTGAGGGGCAGAGTCAACTCCCGGTCATGATCACATGATCCCAAAGTTGGAGGAGGAGATAGGCAAAATGGGTAACTTGGGATTCTGGGAAACTTCTCTTTCTACTCTGAACGGACTTTTCCCAGTGTTTTTTAAAACAGTAGCCCCACCAAATGCACAAACACAGCCTGAAATCATATACTAAGCAAATAAATAACAAATAGGAAACACAGCACTGCTACCCACCATAACCTTGGTGAACAACTGAATAGATGTGGTGCAAGGGGATGAGCTCCCCTAGGGCATGTGGACGTGCCCAGTGCACACACTCTCCCACCCTTGGAGGGTCATCAGAGCCCTCCAAAGGTAAACCAGTGGAGAAGCAAGCTATTGCCAATGCCTATCATGAGTTGAAGTGAAAGTTTGCTTCTTAAAGAGTGGTCCCTAGACACGGACAGTCAAATTGGCACAATTCTCCCTCCCCCTGGGCACGTCCACTTCCCTCTTACTGGTAAAAGACAGATAAAGCCTTTTAAAAAAACTTCTTCCTGTTGTTTATTCAGCAACACTGCTGCTTTTAATTCTACCCCTCCTTTGTTTATTTATTTATTTATTTATTCCATTTTATATTTACACCCCATAGCCCAAGCTCTCCTGGCTTTTTCTCTTCAGTGAAGTCAGGCAGGCTTTCATTGTGGTTCAACTCCTTATTGTTGTTGTAATTATTATTGCTATTAATATTAATTAGTACTGCTATTATTAACATTATTATTTTGTTGTTTAGTAATGACTGTGATCACAGTGCAGTCAATCAACTCTGAAACAAGGATCACAAAGCTTTACTCTTATCTTCCTAGCCTCCTAGTAGTTATGGGATGCAAAAGAAAAGGCATCTCTCTGTGCTGTTCCCACCTCACAGGGATGGTTTGCATTACTGGCTTTGAAACTATCCTTGGCTCACTTCCTTGTGCCCCCACAAATGTCTGCTGCCTGCCTGCCTTCCCTCCCACCTCCCCTGCCCACCTCACAGGGATGGTTTGTGTGTGTCTTGCTTTGACTCAGGGGATAAGTCCTTCCTGCGCTCACTTAGACTAAGTTCCAAATCAAATTTTCAAGTGTGGAAGAAGATTCATATAGGCTTATCTACTCGCCAATTCATGGCATGTTGGGATTTCTTTTGAAATGGCCCCTGTCTGCAGCTTTAAAATCCCTGAGATACCGGGGTGTCCGATTTTCATAAATTCCCCAAAAATCAGGGGATGATGGGATTTGCTTGAAACTTGGCGTCCATGTGGACACATGGATAAGCTGTCATGGGACCAAACATGAGGTTTCTGACGTGCAAATTGACAGAGGTATCAAAAGGGGTGTGAATTGGGGTTATGGGTGGTGTGTTAGAGGTTAAAGCCCCGCCAAAAATCAGGGGATGATGGGATTTGCTTGAGTCTTGGCATGAATATGGATCTAGATGGCATCTGTGAGGGTGCCTGCTTCCAAGCTTTTTTATCTGTCAAAATGTCGGAGAACAGTCCATGTCTGAAAATGGGATGTCCGATTTTCATAAATTCCCCTAACATCAGGGGATGATGGGATTGGCTTGAAACTTGGCGTCCATGTGGACACATGGATAAGCTGTCATGGGACCGAATGTGAAGTTTCTGACATGCAAATTGACATAGTTCTAGCATGGGACTTGATTTGGGGTGAGTTTAAAGGTTTAAGCCCCACCAAAAATCAGGGGATGATGGGATTTGCTTGAAACTTGGCATGAATGTGGATCTAGATGGCATCTGTGAGGATGCCCACTTCAATTTTTTTTATCTGTCAAAATGTCGGAGAACAGTCCATGTCTGAAAATGGGGTGTCTGATTTTCAAAAATTCCCCAAAAATCAGGGTAGGCTTGGATTGGCTTGAGACTTGGCATGCGTGTGTATACGTCCATGAGGTGTCATGGTGCTGAACTTGAGGTTTCTAACTTTAACAGAAAAAAGTTGTATACTTTTTTGGATTTCAATGCAAGCCTATGGGGGGTGGGGAGAAGCGGAGCTCCAATCCGGATCCGGAGCTCCGCAGCGGAGCAGAGCAGACTATAGGCGGAGCAGGGCGGAGCGAAGCGGCCCAATCCACAAATTGCGGATCTGGAAGAGAAGCTGATCGGGGGGTCCGTGCACACCCCTAGATTCAACCCTTTGGTATTGGTTACTAAGGGCTCTATCCTATGCATGTATAAGCGGGGGGGGGGAGCCCTAAAACTACCAGCATTCCCCAGCCAGCCTTTTTTTTCTGACTAAACTAGGGCTGTGCTTTTCCTCGGTCCTGAAGCCCGAACCCAAGTCGAAGCAGGCTGCTTCGGCCCACCTTGGCCTGAATCTGCTTTGGTACTAGATTGGGCCACCACAGCCCAAATGCTGTGTGGGGAATGTTGGAAGTTGTATAACATCTTTCTTTCTAAACATGCATAGGATTCCACCCCAAGATACTTCAAGCAGAATTCATTAAAGAAAATAACTTTATTCCTCCTGCCTGGCTGCTCTAGTTCAGTTTCATTCCCTGGATGAATGCACATCTGTTCGTTTGTGGTTGCGCTTAATTCCATTGTAATTCTACTAGTATCTCAGAACTGAGCATCTCTTAAACTGCCTTTAAAAAAAAAAATCTCCCCATTCTCACCACACCATGCATCACGTTTTAAACACTGCTTAGTGCACAGTATGGCCCGTCATATTTATCAAGGCTGCCTGTTGCCCAATTTAAAGAGAACAGGAAATTGTATGAGATATAATTGATGACCCAATTAACTGATGAAAACTGCTGAGATTTGCATATGCATATCAACTATTTCTGATGAAGAACTTTTTTTTTTTTTAGATGTAACACTCACATGTCAGGCAAAGAATCTTGTGAGAGATACATTTTGGGATCTTCCTCTCCAGGAGCAAAAGAAGTCCACTTTCAGAAAAGGTAATCCAACATCGTTAGTCTCCTCCATAGGGTTGTAGTAAAGTCCACAACCAGTACTCCTGCAACATTGGAAGGCTGACTTTGCAGGTGTAACATTTCAGGACGAGGCTCCTGTCAAGGCCCTGTGCTACCTCAGTGGTGATGGCACCTTAATGTCGCTGGGCATTGCTGAAGTTTGGGTTGCCAGGTTCTACTAAGGGTCAGGTCTTAAGCAGGGATCTCAGTGAGTCAGCTTTCACAAAGAAGCCAGATGGGAATTAATCAGTACCAAGGAAAGCTCCAAGTGATACTGAAGCTAGAAGCCAGACAGGGTTGTCTGTATGTTGCTCCAACAAGGAGCAGAGCAAGACTGAGCATTAAATAAGAGTATTTTTGAAATGTAGGCTGATTGACTCTGCCTCCATACTTACTGAGGTTTGTCTCTTATGGGGTCCTGGCCTGTTTCAGCAATCTCAGGCTACTACAACATGGCAGTGGCTGTGGACTGGTATTTTCCTCATGACTTGAGTCCTTAGAATATGAGGATGATAATATGATCTACTCTCAGTGCAGGAGAGCTGACCCCTGGGTTTTTTCTGGGGAACTGAGTCTTGGGTTGGTGGAAACCTTTTCTACTGAAGACAACGGAGTTAGGATTCTCTGAAGACAAAGGTTAAGAGTCCTCGTCCCTGGCAGGATATGGCAAAAAGGAGGTGTTCTGGGGGCATGCCAATAGAGACTTTGGACTCAAAAGATCCAAATCCCTCCCATTCCTGAATCACAACCCTGGGGCTGGTGTAATTTATTTCTCTCCCACTGATAGCAATGGAAGGAAACAGTGTTTGAAAGGAGGAGGAGGAGGAGGAGGAGGAGGAGGAGGAGGTGGAGGAGGAGGAGGAAGAAGAAGAAGAAGAAGAAGAAGAAGAAGAAGAAGAAGAAGAAGAAGAAGAAGGACGACGACTCCCATAAAAGGTGAGAAAAAACTAGTCCCATCCATGTTCCACCCTGCAGTTCCTTAGTCTTGGTTTCTCCCCCTCTCTCTCTGTCCATAGGACCACAATCCTATGCATGTCTATTAAGTGTTGCAGCCCTGATGCATAATTTCTGTGGTCTTGTGTGTTACATCAGAGAAGAGGCTGGAGGCACGGAGAGGGCATTTTTCCAGCTGCTTTCTGCAGTAGACCTCCTAAGGCCTGTGTTGAGAATACTACCTTCATGTGTTTAACGATGTAGACCTATGGCAGATCTTGGTACAATCCAGTTGCAGGGGGAGGCTTAGTAGCTCAGTGGTCTAATCCTCCCCTCCTGGCGCATGGTGGTCCCAATCCAAATCAGGGCCATGTGTGGCCACTCCAGAGGAAAAAGTAAGGTGGGACGGAGCCCCCCAGCTCCATGCTATGCAATTAACGTAACGTATAAGTTGACCCTCGGTCTCAGAAGTTCTTCCTTGATCTGGACATTTCATACAAACATAGGCAACTAAGTGTGCGTATAAACCCCCTCCAACATAGCCTCCATTTGTCCCTCAAAGGCTTCTGGGAGCTATAGGTGAAGCGAACCCTTTCTCCCTACCTCCCCCAATGCTTGGGCCCTGCTTGGCTTGCAGCTGACTCCATTTCTGCTCTAGAATTTCTGCTCCATCCAACTTCAATCTGTGGGACCAACACTGGCGAACTTGGCTGAAGCAAACCAACTCCAGGTTTTCGAGAGTCCTTGGGCAAGTCACGCTCAACAGGGGGCCCTCCCTCAGTGAGTCTACCTTCTCGCTGTCACTGTCACCAGCTGGTCTTGCCCTTCCTCATCATTGCTCCCAATTGCTTGCTTGACAGACAAAGAGCCAGTGAGCAAGCCGGCCATGGCTTCTCCTGCAACTCCTTCACACACACACACCCCACCGTTGTCTAGGCCAAAGAGAAAAGGAGGTCAGCAAGCAGCTTCTCATGGTGAAGAGGGAAGGAGCAGGTCCAGGGACCTCTTGTCAATGGCCCCCTGCTGAGGTGTGGGGCCTCAGCAATTGCCCAACCATACCTACCGTTGACGCAGGACCGTCCCTAGGAATTGCTTCCCAGTTTGCAAACACAGGCCTTAGCTAGACCTAAGGATTATCCCAGGCAAATGGAGGGGTCGTCCCTGCCTGCTCCCGGGATGCCCTGTGTGTCATTTGGATGCACAGGGATGATCCCGGGATGTAGGCCTGGTCTAGCCATGGCCACAGTCTTGCAAAACTGGATCCACCTCCTCATCCCGCAGAGCTGCTATGCACAAACGGGGCTGGTTCTTTCTCTGATTTAAGACCAAACTGCCCACAGGGCTACATCAGAGAGAGAGGGAGACATTTATCTCCCTGCCAGATCAATCTCTCTGTTTCTTTGGCAGACTCCGTTGACGTAAATGGTCTCCCGGTTCGGAATTGCCTTTGTTCTTTGCTGTTTTACTCTCTCGTAAATGACCAAGCGATTGAGGCCACGGAGAAATAATCCCTATAAGGGAACATCTAAACCAAACTCTGGAGGTTGTGTTGTTGTTTATTCGTTCAGTCGCTTCCGACTCTTCGTGACTTCATGGACCAGCCCACGCCAGAGCTTTCTGTCGGCCGTTGCCACCCCTAGCTCCCCCAAGGTCGCGTCCGTCACCTCCGGAATATCATCCATCCATCTTGCCCTTGGTCGGCCCCTCTTCCTTTTGCCTTCCACTTTCCCTAGCATCAGCCTCTTCTCCAGGGTCTCCTGTCTTCTCATTATGTGGCCAAAGTACTTCAGTTTTGCCTTTAATACCATTCCCTCAAGTGAGCAGTCTGGCTTTATTTCCTGGAGTATGGACTGGTTTGATCTTCTTGCAGTCCAAGGCACTCTCAGAATTTCCCTCCAACACCACAGTTCAAAAGCATCTGTCTTCCTTCGCTCAGCCTTCCTTATGGTCCAGCTCTCGCAGCCATAGGTTACTACGGGGAATACCGTGGAGGAATAAAGAACATTGTTAACAAGAACAGCTGCTCAAATTGGTCTCCCTGTTCCTCGTGTAATAGGTTTCCAGTCTGTTCTGTCCACGTTACCCAAATGCTCAGCTGCTTTTCAACACAGTCTGTAGCTGTTTGGGGAAATACGTATCTCTCCTGCCTGGCAGACTGGAAATGCTTTATCCATAGGCTGCAGGAAAGAAAACTAGATGTCTTCTCTTATTTGGAGATATATTTACTAGGGCTGTGCATGGACCCCCCACCCCACCTCGATCTGCCTAGGGTCTGCTCCGCTCCGCTGCGGAGCTCTAGCTCCGAATCGGAGCTCCGTAGTGGCGGGGGCAGTGCCAGGTAAGGCCCCCCTCCTTCCCCCCCTTACCTGCATCTGTCCCGGCCTGTCGCCAGCTTCACTAGAGCCCGCAGCTCAACCAAGAACTGTAGACCCTGCTTGCGGCCTTCACTTCCGGGTTGAGCTGCGGGCTCTAGTGAAGCCGGCGACAGGCCGCGACAGACGCAGGTAAGACCCCCCTCCCCCTTGCCCCCTTACCTGGCTCTGCCACCGTCGCTGCACAGGTGGTGGTGGTGGCAAGGCCAGGTAAACCCCCCCTCTCTCCTCCCCTTATCTGCGTCTGTCCGCGGTCCCTCAGCTGCTTCAACTGAGCCCAAGGACTCAAACAGGAAAAACAGGCCCCAATTGTGGCCTAGTCTTCCTATTTGAGGCCTCGGGCTCAATTGAAGCAGCCGCGGGTCTGCGGACGGATGCAGATAAGACCCCCCCTCCCCCCTGCCCTCTTACCTGGCTCTGCCCCCGTCGCTGCACGGGCGGCAGCAGCGACAGCAGCCCTTACCTTTTTTGAGAAGCTCCAGATTGAGGTGAAGGATCCGCCTTCACCTCGATCCGCTCCGCAATGCTCCGCTGCTCCCCCAATCCTCTTCACCTCCGCCTTAAGGGGAGGTGAAGCACCCCGATCCGCTTCTGCTTCTCCAGTCTGAGGAGAAGCGGAGCACAGCCCTAATATTTACATGGTATGCTCCCTATATATTTTAGGCATATGGCCCACTCCCAAAGGTTTATTTTTGCTGCATCCAAAACAGCCTGACGATTGAAGGTAAGGCGGACACCCTGAAGACATAACTGCCCTACGAACTCCTACCAGTCTGATAGCAATGTAGTGTAAATATCACTTGTGACATCCATCCCTGGAGTCTTCTGGGTGGTCTTCTCCTTAGTAGGTAAGCTTAATTAGGTGGGTGTCTATTTGCTCCACTAGAGCAGCCTTCCCCAACCTGATGCCCTCCAGATGTCTTGGACTGCAACTCCCATGTATTGGCCATAGTGATTGGGGATCATGGAAGCTGCAGTGCAACACATCACCAGGTTGGGAAAGAATGCAGTAGTTTTAAATCCAACCTTAAAATAGCAAGAAGGGGGAGGAAGAGGAGGAGGAGGAGGAAGAGAGCTGTTACTATGTACAGTATTGCAGAAGAGAACTGATTTCAGGTTTGTAGGATCTTCTTTGGTTTTTTATTAGAACCCCAAGGTCCTGTCATGTCTAACCCTACTTGCCCTGTTTTGGGAGAAGATGTTTCAGGTAATCAATCAGAATCAGAAGACGCAGTGCCAGACACCAGCCAGCCTGTACCAGTGGGGGAGGAAGCTTTCACGGGCGATTCCCCAACTGAGAGGCAGCCCTCTCCAGAGCTTATCTCCTCAAGGCCAAATCCTACACACACAGTGGGAAGTGAGCTTTCTTCCGGAGGTGAGCATCCCGACAAGCTAGCTAATACTAGGGTCCGCCGGAACTCAAACGCACGGGGCGGAAGGAAGGTGTGAGAAAGTCAGTTCGATTATGCCAGAACCTGCCTCCGCACCAGGCTCTCTGAAGTTACAGGCGTTTGGGAAGTGGCTTCCTATTCTTCTTGAGCAGACAACTGTCTTGCTTAGTTTGCATAGTTTTGCCTAAGGGGACGTTTCCAAGAAGTTAGATTCTCTTCAGGTAGAAGAGACATTTGTTGCTTAATAAAAGCTTTGTGGATTACTTAGCAAGCCTCGTCATTTGCCTCCCATCGAAGGCAGGAATTTTCTGAGAAACACAACAAGTCCACCAACTGGAGCCAAATGCAAAATGGGGTGTCACGTGGAAAAGCCAAGTATCTATTCAACCTTATGAATCATAAGCTGGGATGACCTGCTTACATGAATACAATTCTATATCCTACTAAAAGCTAACAGATTCTAACCATCTAATTTAGACCTAGAACTTGCTATTGATAAACCATTGGCAGTTGGAGATCCTTTCTGCTGATCTACTGCAGATCAACAAGAAATCTACTAGAACATCTCAGTCTACATTCTGTAGAGGAAATCTACTGGAAGACTATTATAATATCAAGGAGATAGATGTGACATGGTACAATTGCTTCTTTCATGCCTTCTTTCATTCCAGAGAGCTTTTCTATACGAGGCATTCATCAGCTGTCAATCCACTATATCTACTTCTGGTTTGCTCACAGATTTGAGATCCAAGCATTTCCTTTCCTGCTTTTCCACTACATAACCTCTAGGTGGCACTGTGGTGTAGCAGAATTGCTCAAAAACACAAAAGGAAAGTGTGCTTTCTTTTCGCTTTCGCAATTTAATGCCGCATTTTCTCTGCTCTAAAAATATTTGTCAAAAGTCCTGGTTAGACACAGAAGCGAAACTGGAGGGTCACAACATTGTCTTAAAAAAACCTGTAACCAACCATGAGTAGAGAATGATGAGTGCACCAAAAATCCCTGAGGTAGAAAAACCCTCTGTGCCTGTTCTCTCTGGTGATGTAACCTCAATATATCAGAGTCTTACTCTGAAGTGGAGGCAGTCTTACAGTGTAGACAAGCTCCAGGGATCAGAGGTGATGGTACTCCCTGGTGGGGTGGGGGATAAGGTCCAATGCCCAATGATGGTCTTACGAAAAGCTACCTTAAATGGCTTTTTAAAAAAAAAGAAATCAAGAAATCCATAAACTTGTCCTCAGCACTTCTATTGTATGATCTCACCTTTCACTTGTCACAATTCAAATTCATGAATACTTTATATAGTTGCCTCTTCTTGACCAAGTTTTCTTGAATTTGTTCTTCTCCTCCTGCCCAAACCAGTATTTTAACCTGGTTGGTTGCTTTATTGTGGTTTTAATTTTTGTGAACCGCCCAGAGAGCTTCGGCTATTGGGCGGTATAAAAATGTAATAAATAAATAAATAAATAAATAAATATTTTTCCTTGGCTTCTTATTGGAAACTGGCCCCAAACCTTGAGCACTGAAAGTCTCAAGCAAATGAGGAATTCTTTCCCTCCCTCTCCCTCTCTCTCTTCTTAATACAGCTATTTTTAAATATTCATAGGCATGCACTCACCAGCTCCACTTATTTTCCACCGTTTCCCATCTGCCTGACAATTAGGTCAAAAGCGTAACCATTTTCCATCTCTCTGCTCGTTTTTATCTCAGTTATTTCCATTTAGTCGCATATCACTAAGTCAGATCACCTAGGGTGACCACATGGAAAGGAGGACCGGGCTCTTGTATCTTTAACAGTTGCATAGAAAAGGGAGTTTCAGCAGGTGTCATTTGTATGCATGCAGCACCTGGTGAAATTCCTTCTTCATCCCAACAGTTAAAGCTACAAGAGTCCTGTCCTCCTTTCCATATGGTCACCCTAGATCACCTCTCCCTTTGTCCTCTCCTCCCAGGCCGCTGCCCCAGTCTCTCAGACATCCAGTCCCATCAGGAAAAAAAATGACCATCACAGCTGAAGCCGCAAGCACCCAGAATGGGAATCTGTTGTGAACCTTCATTCCTAGGGTTGACCCTATGAAAAGGAGGAGGAATAGCAAAGGGAATTTCAGCAAGTGTCGTTTGTATGCATGCAGCACCTGGTGAAATTCCTCTTCATCACAACAGTTTCAATCAGAACCAGTCAGAATGCTGAAAGAGCTCTCCAAGATGCAAAAATCGCTTCCAAGTTCTGGCTGAAACCCGGTCCGTTTTCACGGCCCCACCAACATCGGAGCCAGCAGCCTTCACTGGGCTGTTGCCATGGATGAGATGAGCTCTATATTTCTCCGCCACCTGGGTGTCTTGTTAAGAGCCTCCGGCAAAGTTTCCTTTTGGGTGCAGAGCAGATTGTACCCACTGGCAAGCGGCCCAAACCCTTTCATCAGCATTCTAGGCCATGGTGTGCCGAGGAAGAAATCTGAGTTTGTTTTGACATCAGCCCTTCATTAGGTTGCGTCTGACAAGATCCTTTCTCATCCAGGGAGAGAGCTGCTGCTAATGGGGCAGACAGGGGGCCTGTTGAGATACTAGTATTCTCCCCCACCCCGTTATTATGACAGACATCAAAGTTACCGTGACTCAAAGCTCCTGGATGGTGTGGGAAGTAGGGCTGTGCACCAGCCCCCCCGAACCGCTTCATGTCTCAATCTGAAACTTTCAGATCAGGCCCAAACTGCTTCAGGTCGATCCGACCCTCCATCGACCCAGCCCAGAACCAGATCCAGAGCAAGATCCAAAGTGTTGGATCAAGATTCACCCCTGCTTCCCCACTTACTTGCCTCCGCAGCGGGCGGCGGAGGCAGGTAAGTGGGGAAGGGGGGACAAAGTGGGTGCCGAATAATCCCCCCTCCTCCCTTACCTGACTCTGCCATCTGCCGCTGCACAGACCACAGAGGTGGCAGACAGCGGAGCCAGGTAAGCCCCCCTCCTCCCCACTTACCTGCATCCGTCACAGTCTGGTGGCAGCTTCAACCGAGGCCTACGCCTCAAGCCAGAAGCAGGCCTGGTGCTGCTTTGAGGCCTGGGCCTCAGTTGAAGCCGCCAGCAGACCGTGATGGAAGTAGGTAAGCCCCCCCCTCCCCACTTACTTGACAGCAGCACCAGGTAAGCCCTCCTCCCCCACTTACCTGTGTTTGGAGCTCCGGATCGAAGCGAAGCGATCCGCAGCAGAGTGATCCACTTCGCCTCGATCTGCAGCTCCCCTGACCCGATTCAGATCCACCCTTAGCAGATATGGATCGGGTCGCTCCGCTCCTGATTCGGGGATCCGAATCAGAGTGGAGCACAGCCCTAGTGGGAAGACTTAAAGGAAAATATTTGGCTAAACTTGGGAGGAAGGTTGGAATGAAACCAGGCAGGAAGTGAACCCACCATCAATTTTCAGGGGCAAAGTGTGAAATCTGGCTGAGGAGAAATTTGCTACCCCTAAGTGTACTCCACCCACTGATGGGCACCATTTCCTTCCTGGAACACCTGCAAGAAGGGTGCCGTGTGATTATGAAGCGTCCTTTTGGCATAGGCTTCTGGGTAAAAAAAAATATGGCAGCCTATTGTTATCCAGAAACCTCTGCCAGAGAAATACCACATCATCACACAGGATAATTCTTGGGGGCTTTTGAGAGGGGGGAGGGATGGTGCCCAACAGCCACTAGGGAGAGCACCACATCAGGAGATGGTGCGTTTGGGGCCCAGTATAAATATCCCCCATCCCCGATCCCGAAAAACATCCCCTACATTTAGCCACCTGCAAATTGGGCCATAAATCTTGGGAGGCCTTTTCAGGCCAAGCCTATAAGCCAATGTCTGGCATTCTTGGTCGCACCCTATCGCACCCTATCGTTTCAGCCCGAGAGCTGAATCCAATTTCAGAGAAGATTTTTGGGGGGAGGGGGAGCCCATTCTAGTGGTGGGCGGGGCTGAAGACAGAAGGGGGAGGGCCAAAGGGTTCCCTGCATGCAGAGCTTTACCGAAAGCCTGTTTTGAGTGAAGACGTGGTTTACGGATGCTTCAGCTGTATCTTAGCAGCTACGAGGCAGGAGGGAACGCCAAGCGTTCCTCTCCTCATGCAGCCATAAACTGACCGACCCAGATAAGCTGTACAAGAGTCAATGTTTGGTCTGAATGGAACAATTAAGCAAACAAACAAAAAAAATCAGTATTTTGGGCTGTGATTTTGACTAATTTCTTACCCACCGACAAAAACCCTCATGGTCAAAACACGTATGGGACAGGGGGATGTGTTTATCCTTCCATCTGACCAGAAGAAACAAAGCGAAATGGATCGTTCCCATTTAGCACCTGTGGACTGTTTAAGTTCTTATTCTGGTATAATTTTACATTATTTGTTAAATCATTATTATTATTATTATTAGATTATTACGTTTTTACTATCACTTTGTATGCTTAGCAGTATGGATTTAGTTATTTCATTAAATTTTACCTTGGTTTGTATAGTGGCGGGCTCCATTTGAACTTTGCATTGGAGTAGTTTTCTTAAACCCATTTTGTTCTGCGTATTGACTTTGGTTTAAGACATGACCTTTATTACTATTTGACAAAAGGGGAGAGGCCTAAAATACTAGCATAGTTTAGTATTACATTTATATCCTACCCTTTTTTCCCCCAAGGAACCCAGGGCAGCATACCTTCAAGAGGCAGCTGGACAAGCATCTGTCGGGGATGCTTTAGGGTGGATTCCTGCATTTAGCAAGGGGTTGGACTCAATGGCCTTGTGGGCCCCTTCCAACTCTGCTATTCTATGATTCTATGATTCTATAATCCTCCTAATCCTCCTCCCCTCCATTTTACCATCACAACAACCCTGTGGAGTAGTTTGGGCTGAGGCTCTGTGACTGTCCCAAAGTCAACCAGTGAGCTTTCATGGCCGAGTGGGGACTAGAACCCGGATCTCCCAACCCCCAGTCCAGCCGTACTGACAATTCCAAATACATCCTTATCACACACCCAAGAATAAAAATTCTGTGAGCCACTGTGAAAATCCTGAAGAAAGAGCAAAGTTTCTCTCATGTGCAGGTGAGGTTTGATGGGTTTGTCGGTTCAGAATTTGCAGTACCCTTTGCCTAGGGTGACCCTACGAAAAGGAGGACAAGGCTCCTGTATCTTTAACAGTTGTATTGAAAAGGGAATTTCAGCAGATGTCATTTGTATAGATGGGGAACCTGGTGAAATTCCCTCTTCATCACCACAGTTAAAGCTGCAGGTGCCCTGCCTTCTTTTAAATCTGGTCACTATAGTATAGCTCCTGCACCTTTAACTGTTGTGATGAAGAAGGAATTTCACCAGGTTCTCCATATATACAAATGACACCTGCTGAAATTCCCTTTTCTATGCAACTGTTAAAGATACAGGAGCCCTGTCCTCCTTTTCATAGGGTCACCCTACCTCTGCCATGCCAGAAGACTCCATACAAGCTGACAGGCGGGGCTTGGACCTGACAGCCAGCTGAGGGGAGAAGTTTTCATGACATGGTGCAGTTGGGCTCTCTGCAACAGGCTCTTCCTGCTTCCTTTTGCTGAGGCTGCTGGGAAGGGGTGCTAGTGGGATAGCGGAGGGGAGATGGCCACGTTGGCTGCCTGAAGCTCTTTGCAAGCCCTACAGGGGGATCGACTTCCTGCTTCCTACACCAGCCTGACCCAGTCTGGCGCCCTCCAGATGTTTCGGAGCACAACTCCTAGCATTCCTGGGCATTGTCCGTGCCGGCTGGGGCTGAAGGTGGTTGAAATCTAAAACAACTAGAGAATACCAAGATGTGGAAGGCTGCCCTACAACAAGGGCACTGGTTTCAGGACAGTGCCAGCTCCAGGTTACTGGGGGCTGCTAAGCAACACCCCCTCCATGACCACCACCACCCATCAGTGACTCTGCCCTCTCACTGCCATGGTCACCAGCTGCTCTTCCTCCTCCTCCTCTTCCTCATTATTGCCACCACTTCCATGCTTGATGAGAAGAAAGCCAGTGAGCGAGCAGGCCGTCACATCTTCTGCTCCTCCTTCATCCCACCACCGTTGTCTGGGCCAGAGAGAGGCAGGTGACCAAGCGAGTTGCAAGGGTGGAAGAGGAGGAGCAACTCCACGGGACACTTGTCAGCTGGCCCCTGTTGGGGTGTGGGCCCTTGCAGGTGCCCAAACACACCTACCCTTGACACCAGCCCCCATTTTGAAGAGAAACACTCCGTTTTCCTCCAGCACCAACAATAGTTCTATTCTGTCGAAAGGAATGTTCCAGTTGAGACTCTAGGATCACCACCCATTGAAATGAACGCTGCACAATGTTCCACCGGTGGGTGAATAGCACAGATGGTTTATTTGAGCGTGTAAAATGCTCCCGTCAAATTGCGAGGGATGGGTGTGCAGGTTGGAATGCTCCTCATTCAATGCAGCTCTCTTTTGGATTTCATCAGTCAAGTCTATGAACAGGGCTGGGCAGAGCGGGGGCCAGTGGGACCAGTCGGCATGGGCCTACGATTTTGAGGGGCCCTACTCCGAGTCCCCCTGGTAGAGGCAAAGATGCATTTTATACATCTTGAATAAAAGTGCTTGCCATTACCTTTTTTATAAATCATTCTAGTTCATATGTATTTAGAACAGATTATCATAGAATCATAGAATAGCAGAGTTGGAAGGGGCCTACAAGGCCATCGAGTCCAACCCCCTGCTCAATGCAGGAATCCACCCTAAAGCATCCCTGACAGATGGTTGTCCAGCTGCCTCTTGAAGGCCTCTAGCGTGGGAGAGCCCACCACCTCCCTACATAACTGGTTCCACTGTCGTACTGCTCTAACAGTCAGGATCATCCCAGATCATCTTCTCGATCCTCCCAGAGTGCAGGACACGGAATAACGGGCTCTAGTGACAGGAAGCCATATTCCAGCTGGACATCAGGAAAAACTCCCTGACTGTTAGAGAAGTACGATAATGGAACCAGTGACCTAGGGAGGTTGTGGGCTCTCCCACACCAGAGGCCTTCAAGAGGCATCTGGACAGCCATCTGTCAGGGATGCTTTAAGGTGGAATCATGCACTGAGCAGGGACTTGGACTCAATGGCTCTTATATGGTTCTTCCAACTCTACGATTCTATGATTCTTCTTAGACTCCACATTAAAACAACAACAACCACCTCACAGCACAGCTTCATTTCAAAAACAGCTCTGCCCAATTATATTGGCAGTTTGCAATTAGGACACAAGCCCAGTGCTGTCAGGAAAATCAGAGGCACAGTTAGTCACCGGCGGCTGGGATTAACATTGCGACCTCGTTCAGCTTCCACAAATACACACTCATGGTGATGTGGAAACAAACAGCATCCATCAAAACACAATCAAAGCACTCATCTAGTTCATGGTGGAGAAATATAGAGCTATGTCTTCCATACCAACCGTCCAGTGGAGGCTGGTGGCTCCGAGGTCAGTGGGGCGGTGAATCTGCTCCAGGTTTCAATCAGAACCAGTCCGAACCCTAAAGGAGATCTCTGGGGTGCAATTGACTGGCAGGGCTACCCTTCTGGAATTTATTCCTCATTTATTTACAGTTTGGAGCCATTGTCAATGTGATCAATTTTGTGGAGTCAAGGGAAGGGGAAAATCTACAAGTATCAATATTTCAGAACCTGGAGTTTGAATATAATATTTGATCTTGATATTTTGAATGATAATTGCCAATGGATTGTTTTGGGGGACAGGCATCCAACTGAAATGAGCTGGGGAGGGCCAAACTCCCCCCCATCAGCTGATTTCCAGTGGCTACATGGGGGTTGAAGGACAAGCACTGGTTTTGATGGAGGGCCAGTGGCTAACTCTTAGGGCATCTCTACATTAAGGGGAAAACCCACATCCTTACCAGGCTTTCCCCCCCCCTTTGGTCTTTCCACACTCACTATGGGCTTTTTTAGATGGCAACCAACAGTGACATTAATCCCGTGATTATTTTAAATACTCCATTATCTCCAGGGTTTTTTAAAGCAAGATCACTAAGGGTGAGGTATAGGAGATGTTCTGGAGGTTAACAGCAT
The DNA here is from genome assembly GCF_023053635.1 of Elgaria multicarinata webbii. NCBI lineage: Eukaryota > Metazoa > Chordata > Lepidosauria > Squamata > Anguidae > Elgaria > Elgaria multicarinata. The sequence goes on along the minus strand of NC_086171.1, from coordinate 8,113,411 downwards.
CATGCAAAGGACCTGCAAACTTCCACAAGTGGCCAGTCATAAGTGTGCAATAAATTGCTCATGGAGAGAAGCAATTAAAAACACCCCTTGAAGTCCCTATATTTCACCCTACCAAAGCTCCTTCATGAGTACCACCATTGCCGTAATCACTAGCTCCAAGCCAGCTGGGTCTGAGAACTCTGCAATTCCTGACTCCTCCACTATCTGAGTTCTTTTCTCATATGCCACTCACTTGCCCTCCGAAATCACCCAGTCCTAAAAAGACACCTTCCATTACCACGTTCCCAACAGCCAGTTATGGAGCAGGATCCTCATCCTCAGAGGATCACAACTCCTTGGCCTCAGAAGAAGAGGATCCAGATTTAACGGTTCAGAGAGATGACTCAGATCCAAAAGGTTGTGACAAGGTTTCCACCTCCCCATGACCCAGACCTCCAGAAAGACCCCCTGCATCCAGAAGAGATAGCATCACCATCCTCTACTTCTGAGAACTTGGGCCATGAGGACACCAGCATACCCCAACTACCACCATGTCCTTGCAGCCTGAAATTTCTAAAACAGACCAGGCCCTTTTAAGAGACCAAGCACCAGTCAGTATGGAGGTGGGGCCAAGCAGCCTAAAGTCAGTAGACTTCTACTTAAAGCTGCAGTCTCACCCTGCTCCTGGTTGGAGCAACATAGAGACAACCCTGTCCAGCTTCACTTTGAGCTTTCCATGGTGCTGACCTCTTCCTGTCTTGCTTAACTGAGAAACCTGACCTCATCTGAACCCTGCTTAAGACTTGCTCCATAGCAGAACCCTACAGCACAGGACATCAATACAGAATGCATGTTCTGAAATGGTACGCAGCCTAAAAATCTTGTTCTCCAAGGTCTTTATCTCAGTTGTTTACCAGCTGTTGTCATCCCTCATTTCAGTCAGTTGTAAATGCTGGCAAATTGCATCCTGCACTCCTTGAGAAATTGTCTGCTAAGTTAAACAGAATGGTGTCGGAATTTGTAGTAAAAGCTATAACCCATTTGCCTTACTAAGGACAAGAAATGGTTTAGTAAATAAGGATTTAATAAGTAAGTGTGTAGTCCTTCCCAAATCCCTACTATCACTGCAGATGATTTAATAATATGTATTCATGGGCTGAGGCAGGTGTAATGTGGGCAGCATTAGGAATCCAAAAGGTTTTTAGTTTCATGGCCATGGAATAAAATGTTTCAAATCAAATTGTGTTAGATATGAAATGTCTGTTATCAATGACATACCCCATAAGCCACCAACTATCAAATGCTGTCAAAGTTACAGATTTAGTGTCAGATGCTAAAAATGCTATTGCGTATCAGCTATCAAAGACTGCCAAATGCCCAACATTTTTGCATGTTTCTGCAGGATTCCAACTACAGGTTTGCTGCTTGTTGTCAATGCAGAGAAATATTGAACTCGTGTTAAATATCAATGTTTGCATGTGCGTTCTTCCTGCTCCGTTCTTGCCTGATGCAAAAGACATGGAAAATAATAATAATCTGGAGTCCAGGTATCGAAATTCTCGAAGAACAGCTCCCAGATATCAGTGCAGGTTTGTGAAATGGAATCCATCATCTCATTCCCCCAGCGTAGCTCGTGATTATGACTGCTTCCACCTCCGATTCAAGACAAGACTGCCTGCAGTGCTATCGTGCATATCGAGGGAAGATACTTATTCCACTGCCAAATTAATTCTATTTGGTTCATTCACAGACTCCACCGATAGAAAGTGAAACTATTGATTCAGACAGAATAACCATCGCGTACGTGTCCAAGTGCTCATTGCTGTGGTGGCGTTTGAAAGCTAGAAATAAAAAGCAGCCTGGGGGAACATGACAAAACCTGGCTTGCAATCACAGGGCCAATATACACGGGCTCTGTGCATGCTCTGAGTTTTCTGCTATCGTGTCCCTGTCCGTTCTCCGGATTAGACTCACCCTCAGTGATTCCCATCTGTGAAATGGGTCCATCTTTTCTAGCATGTCTTCTCAGTAAGATGCCTTGTAGCAGTGTGTTATCCATTAGGGGTGTGCTCCGCTCCGTTACGGATCCACGGATCCGAAGCGGAGCGGGCTGATCCAGACCTCTGAAGCCTGGTTTCGGAGCAGATCGGGGGAGGTCTGAATCGGCTCAAAGCGGTTCGGAATGGTCCGAAGCGATTCAGACTGGTCCAAAGCTTTGGAGCCAGGTAAGTGGGGAGGGGAGCTTACCTGGCTCCCCTGTCCACCGCCACTGCGGTCTGTGCAGTGATGGCGGTGGAGCCAGGTATGGGGGGAGGGGGCTTACCTGGCTCTGCTGCGGTCCGGGTGGTGGCTGCGGTTCAGGCAGCGGCTTCAACTGTGGCTCAGGCCTAGGGCTGGAAACAGGCCTGTTTCCGGCCTTAGGTCTGGGCCGCAGTTGAAGTTGAAGCCTGGACCACAGCAGTGACGGAGCCAGGTAAGTAGGGGGGGTTACCTGGCTCCGCCGCCCACCATGGTTCATGCAGTGGCGGGCAGCGGGCGGCAGAGCCAGGTAAGGGGGAGGAGGACCTATTCAGCCCCCATTTTGTCCCCACTTACCTGCCTCCACCATTTGCCACAAAGGCAAGTAAGTGGGGAAGGGGGCAAAATGGGGGCCAAATATCAATCCGGACATCTGGATCTCAATCCGGATCCGGTTCTGGAGCGGATCAGGGGAGGTCCAGATCGACCCGAAGCGGTTTGGGCCCTATCCAGAAGGCCCAGATTGGGATCTGAAGCAGTTCAGGTAGGGGGTGCACAGCCCTAATATCCATATGACTTGATGGGCAGTTCGCTCTAGGACTCCCCTGCCCAAGTTAACCACTGTGTCTCCACTTTTAGTTCTTGCTTTGAATTTGCAACACACCTGTAGTCTGGATTGCATTAGGGCTTAAAAACCTCTTTAAGAGTGTTATATCCTGCTTGGTGTAGACCTGGCCCCTGGCAGTAGCTGTGAGGGCTAATAAACCACATTCGGGATCAAAGACAGCATGGCTCTGAATATCAGTTCTTGTGGCATTGAATGAGAGACAGTTATTGATGGATCCTGGGAATAATAATAATAATAATAATAATAATAATAATAATAATAATAATTTTATATAAGAATACAGTAGTGTAAGGCTTATTTCTCGAGATCTATTGGACCAATTTTGCTCATTTTCATTTTAAACTGAAGCTTGAGTACTGCGGACATGCAGAAAATATGGAAAGTTCAAAAAAGTTCCAAGTTCAGGCTTTAATAGGCATTCATTTCCTCCATGCCAAACAGGCAGGATAAATCTCTGCCAACAGGATGACGGACAGCCCTGCTTGGCCAATCAGGGTAGCATGAAGGCGGGCTTTGGGTGAAGCTGTATGGTTAGGGTATTGCCGCCAGTGAGGGAGGAAGGGAGGAAGGGGGCCTATGGGGGGGTGCAAAGGAGGGGAGGGGCCACACCGCATGCAAATTTTGGAGGGGGGGATGCACTATGTGTGAGCTACATTGGTATTATTCATGAGCGTTTTGGGGGGATGGAGGAGCTGCCGTGGGAAGGAGCTGGCAGGGAAAGTCCACTTCCTTCCGCATCGTTGATCCAACATTAGTCTGGATCCAGTCGGGCCCTATCCGGAAGGCCTGGATCAGGATCTGAAGCGATTCAGGTTTGGATCCAATCCAGGTTGTATATTTTTGCTTCTTCCTTTTTTTTTTTACAGAAAATTTCCCTTTGATAACAAGTTTCCTCGAAACACCTCAGGGACCACATCCGTCTGCACAACTGTCTTCCTTGCCCTTGATGGGTAGAGCAGTGTTTGGGGCACGTCACCATGGGAGAACTTTGCTATTGGCAGGGTCTGTGTGGTTTGCCGGATTTCTCATCCCTGCCAGGTTGGCCACCTGTAGATCTGGAGCTGCCTTTCCCAACCTCGTGCCCCCCCTCAATGAGTTGGACTACAACTCCTATCATTCCCAGCCAGCAGGGCTGCTTGTATTCCCAACACATCTGGAAAGTACCAGTTTGGGGAAGGTTGCCTTGCTGCATCTACAGAGGCTGGTTGTAAAACTTCAGGTCCAGGGGCCAATTCCAGCCCTCTGGGGTTCTTCAAATGGCCACGCCCCCTTTCACAAGCCCCACTCAGTTCTCTCCAACCCAATTGTTTGGTAGCTTCCTGGACTTTGTGGAGCTTTTCGCTCCACTCAGAAAGGTTGAAATCCCTCTCCTAACACTGAGTTACTTGCAGTAAGAGCTTTCCGCTAAAATAGGTTGGCATTTGGCCCTGCCCACTTTACCTTTGACCACACCCCTTTTGCCTTCAGCTCCACCCACCCCTGGAATGTGAGCGCTTCTGTGAAGTGGAATTCATCCCACAAGTGGAAAGAGCTTCAACACTCCTACTATAGAGAATTAGATAATTTTACAGGGGGGACATTCAATACATGACCCCTACCCCATGACTCCTCCCATTTGTGGTCTGTAGGAGGGTGCTGTTGTACTGTGTCCTGGTTGTAGGTGCCTGGTAGACAGCAGTTTGGCCACTATGCGAACAGAGTGCTGGACTAGACGGACCCTTGGTCTGATCCAGCATCAGGGCTCTTCTGATGTAATCTCAAGTTGTACATCCAAAAGTCTGCCATTTTATTAGGGCCGGCCCTACCATTAAGCAGAGTGAGGCAGTCACCTCAGGCAGCAGATCTTAGGAGGAGGCAACAGCAAGGTGTTGGAGGAGAGAGTTGAGGGCCACGAGATATTTCCCCTCAACTGGCCTGCTGGCTTTAGGTATGGTGCAGGACGCTGGGCCATGGCCAGTCGCTGAAGAAAGCTTCAATGGCCAAACCAGTCAGCTGTTGTACATGGAATTGGAGGGGCACCATCTTGTCCTTCGCCTCAAGCAGCAAAATGTCTTGGGCCAGCCCTGCATCTCACTTCGCATCAGAGGTGAAGCAGTTTCTCTCCCGGCGGAATCAGGATGCCAGGACGATGGCAAATTGCAGCATTCAAATCAGTTGTAAATTACTTGGGGTTGGATACCATCTGCCTTTTCCCAATCTGCAGCGCTGCACACGGGAGAGGAGCAAATGCAGTCGAGGAAATGTCACGGCCTTTACCTTTATTGGAAGTGTGCATTTCTGAGCAGATAAAAGCCTTCCTCTGCCGCGGCTGATTGACAAATGGCTACGATGTCCCAGCTGAGCCTGTCTCAGCCGGTCCAACCTGGAGGTTTGCCAGACTGTCGGGAGAATGAATTTCTGACTCTGAAGGACATGGAGGAGGAACGCACCAAACAGCCTAGCAATGTCTTCAAACACGAGGAAGGCTCTGATGTCAGTGGGGCGGTGGATCCTCTTCTCTGAATAATAAGAGCAGAATGCGTAGAACGCAACGAAAGTTGGGCCTGCAAAGTCCTAGCACTTTTCTCTGAGAGGCTCGTTGAGGGGATAAATAATACTCACAGTCCTTATTAATCAGTAAAGTTCTTTTACTGAGGTTCATAGAATCATAGAATAGCAGAGTTGGAAGGGACCAACAAGGCCATCGAGTCCAACCCCCTGCTCAATGCAGGGATCCACCCTAAAGCATCCCTGACAGATGGTTGTCCAGCTGCCTCATGAAGGCCTCTCAAGTGGGGAGAGCCCACAACCTCACTAGGCAATTGATTCCATTGTCGTACTGCTCTAACAGTCAGGAAGTTTTTCCTGATGTCCAGCTGGAATCTTGCTTCCTTTAACTTGAGCCCATTATTCCGTGTCCTGCACTCTGGGAGGATCGAGAAGAGATCCTGGCCCTCCTCTGTGTGACAACCTTTTAAGTATTTGAAGAGTGCTATCATGTCTCCCCGCAATCTTCTCTTCTCCAGGCTAAACATGCCCAGTTCTTTCAGCCTCTCTTCATAGGGCTTTGTTTCCAGACCCCTGATCATCCTGGTTGCCCTCCTCTGAACACGCTCATCAGGTTTTCTCATCAGGTTTAGTATAAACTTTCACATACACACATGGTCATCATAATCATCACGATACATCAGCACGAATCTCCAAACACCTAAAGATGCCATTAAATACTGTGCATCTTAAATACATATCACCACTGCTATTGCACCATACTAAACTGTCCAATTAACCCATTCTCCTCTGTCCATGTCTGACACGTAGACCACGTCTTCCACGCTCCGGTTGCAATCTTGTCAAGTCCAGAAACATGATTACAAAGCTTTTAACCCCTTAAAATCATTTCACCCTCCGTGGGTAAAATTTCATCTCAACACCTCTCTGGGTTTCAGTCAGAACCAGGCACAACTCTAAAGGAGCTCCACACCTTGGAGAGCTCCACACCTTGGAGAGCTCCTTGAGAGTTCTGACTGAAACTTGGAGTAGATCCACCACCCCACTAACATCAGAGTCACCCCACTGAGGATGGACCACAGCTCAGTGATAGAACACATACTGTGGATGCAAAAGGTCCACGTTCAACCTCCAGTCTTTCCCGTTGAAGGGATCTTCTAGCAAGAAACATGGAAGACATCTCTGTAGGAGCCCTGCAAGAGCTGCTACCATTCATTCCCAGCAGGTCATAAATGCCTCCTTGGCTCAGACCGTGGGCAACCCAGCCGTCATTGGGAGTCTTCCGCCCCATGCCTTTCACCAGCCCCAGTGGTTTTGCAGGAGGATGGATACAGAGGCGGCTTTATATTTGGGGTGAATTTACCAGTGATCCTCTGCTTCACCCCCATCCACTTGTGGTAGATCAATCCCCCTGCGGCATCTGATGGTCATCCATGATCTTCTCCTGTCCCCCTCCCACAATCTCAGTAGAATATTAAGGATTGAATATTGAGTCTCTGTCCTGTTCCCAGCTCCACCAGCCACCATGGCACTGTTGCACATCCCAAAAACGCTAGATCAAGTTGTCCAGACATGCTCATCTCTTGCTTTTCTCACCCCCACCCCACCCCGGCTTCACATTGGGGGCTGGTTGTACATCTGGAGATGATTTGGCGGATGGTTCTGTATTTCTATTAGCGCTCTCAACCAGCCAAAGAATTTTTAGTTGATTGACTCCCAGGCTGAAATGACAGATAATTAATGATATTGAAATAGGCTTGCGTATTATTTGCATATCAGCGTAGTTGTTTTTTGTTGTTCCTGTTTTGAGATATTGAAGGAACTGTGAGTTGATTTCCAATTGAGGGCTGCTAATTTCCAATGAAAACTACGAGTCGGTGGGGCTGTTTACACAACACCCTAACCCACACTGAGTTTGGTTTTTTTTTTAACCGTGCATTGTTTGGTGAACCCTGGGTTAGTGTGTTGTCTGGATGGAGCATGTTTTCCACAGGGTGGGTTATCGGGTTGTCTGAACGCAGGCAGGGTGGCTTGTTAACCATGCAATGTGGGTTGTTAACCACCTTGAACAACCCCACAAGAAACTAGGGGTTCTCAAGGTGGCTTGTTCAAGGAAATAAGCCAAACTGGTTGCATTCAGACAATACGCTAACCCGAAGTTCAACAAGCTACATAACAACCCACACTCAACCACTTAGTGTGGGTTAGCACGTTGTGTGAACAGCCCCAGTGAGTTGGATCCGGACTTGGGCAGCAGTCCTACATAGACTTCTCTGGGAGTAGATCCCATTGAACGCAGGCGTGAGTTAGGTAGGAGCAAGCATGCCTAAGATTGCACTGCTAGGCTTCAATCCTATGCACATTTCCCTGGGAGTCATCTCTACCTTTATTGATTTATTGGATATATAGCTTGCTCCAGCCCAAATTTTAAAAAACTACACCGAGACTAGGGTTGGAGGTGAGACACTCCAAAGAAACTGAATGTACCTGCGACTTCTACAAACACCTCCCCAAATGATGGGAGGAGCCTATGATTGTTATGCCCTTTGTTGCAGCCAGGGGGTGCAGTTTTGAGCAGGGCTTGTTCCTCTGTCTAGCGATGGAGGACCAAATTGCAATGGGAGAGATTGGAAGCAGGGCTCACTCTGTTGGCTCTGCTGAGACACCGGCTCCATTTGGCTCCTCCTCTCTATGAACTATTTCCGTACCAGCCGGTCATTATAAGAACTCTGTAACTTTAAGAACTGGCCCCAGAATTTGCTTGTTTTCCTCTTCCCTCCCACTCCCATTTTCCTTTTGTGTCATGTCTTTTTGCTTGTAAGCCTGTGGGCAGGGACTACCTTGTTTGTTCCTGATCTTGTGTAAGCATGGAGCTTCTTTTGTTGTTGTTTTGCTCAGGAGCAGGGTGAAACCACTTAGAAGAAAGAGATAATAAATAAGTCGTGCGTCTCCCTGGTCTCTGCAGTCTCAGACCAGCTGATGGTTGCAGCAATGCCATTAACGGGACTGTTGTAAGTTTGGGGTCCCTTACAGCCCACTTCCTGTGTTTGGAAAGAGATTTAGGATTCCTTCCAGCACGGAAATTCTTGACTAAGGTTTCTGTAAGTAGAACTCTCAATGTAGATGCCTGGAGGCAGCACTTCTTAAGACTTTGCGGTTGATAGCCAGGACTCTATGAAAAGGAGGGCAGGGCTCCTGCATCTTTAACAGTTGTATTGAAAAGAGAATTTCAGCAGATGTCATTTGTATAGATGGGGAACCTGGTGAAATTCCCTCTTCATCACACCAGTTAAAGCTGCAGGTACCCTGCCCTCTTTTAAATCTGGTTACTCTAGTATAGCTCCTGCAGCTTTAACTGTTGTGATGAAGAGGAAATTTCACCAGGTTCCCCATATATACAAATGACACCTGCAGAAATTCCCTTTTCTATGCAACTGTTAAAGATACAGGAGCCTTGTCTTCCTTTTCGTATGGTCACCCTACACAAATGATGGGCAGAAGTGACTCACCTGGGGTTTGTCTGTTTCTCAAAACCTCCTGCCTTCTTGGGAGACAATAACGCGACCTGCTAAGTAATCCACAAAGCTTTATTCAAGCAATAAACATCTCTTCCCACCTGAAGGGGGTCTAATCTCTAGGAACTTTCCTCTATGCAAAACTATGCAAACTAAATGAGACAATTGTCCTTTCAAGAAGAATGGAAAGCCCTTTCCCCAAGACACATTAACTTCAGCGAGAATAGTTCTGATGAAGCTTCTGACAGAACGCCAGCCGGGCTGACTTTCTCTCACCTTCCTTTAGCTCCGCCCATTTTAGTCTGCGGCATACTCTAGGATCGGCTAACCTCTCTGTGCTCACCCCTCGGAAGAATACTGGCTTCCCAATGACTGTGTGTTGTTTGTCCTTGAGGAGATAACCTCTGGAGAAGGTTTACTCCCAGCTGGTGAAGAGCCCATGAGAGCTTTCTCCCCCACTGGTACAGGCTGGTCTATTTCTGGTGCCAACTCCTCTACTTCAGAGTCTGATTCTGATTGATCACCTGAAACACCTTCTTCCAACCCAAGGGGAGCAGGGCTAGACATGACAGGGGTGACCCTATGGAAAGGAGGACCGGGCTCCTGTATCTTTGTTGTATAGAAAAGGGAATTTCAGCAGGTCTCCTTTGTATGCATGCAGCACCTGGTGAGATTCCCTCTTCATCACCAGACTTAAAGCTGCAGGAGCCCTGCCTTCTTTTGTATCTGGTCAAGTGGGCAGGGCTCCTGCAGCTTTAACTGTTGTGTTGAAGAGGGACTTTCCCCAGCTGCTGCATGCATATAAAGGACACCTGCTGAAATGCCCTTTCCTGTACAACTGTTAAAGATACAGGAGCCCGGTCCGCCTTTCCATAGGGTCACCCTAAACTCATCTGTCTTTCCCCCATTAGAATTACACATTTGCGCAAGTGCGTATGAACGCAAGCTCGGGAAATTAAAAAAAATCTGATTCCGACAGTGAGAGCACAACGGTACAAAGGGTGTTGGACAATCTGTGAACTGCAAATGGAATGGATTTAACAAAATCCATACATTGCTACCTATGGACCACATGCGTCCCCCCACGTGCCGGTTGTGCATCCCTGCAATCCCCCTTTCACTGCTGATCTCCATCGCTGCTTTCACGCTGCTAATGGCTGTGCACTCTTGCTCTAGACAGCGCTTGGGCCAGGGTTTGCTCGCCTCTCACCTCTGCAGCCGCCGGGATGCAGCTTAATAAATGCAATAGAACACATTTCAGGACCAGCACAGAGAACGCAACGTGATTCTACGCATTCAGCCAGCAAGGGGAACTTCCTGGGATTTTACCCTTGACTTGGGCTTCATTTTGCTGTTTGCGAAGGGGGACTTTTACTCCAGGACCGTGGCTTTTCTGACAATGCCTGCGATTGTGAGACGAAATCCAGAACACACGAAGCAAATCCCTGCTGATGCTCTTTTTGGATCACTCTGCAAGCGGACGACCGAAAAGCCAAGGCCAGGAAGGAAATCTCTTCACAGGAATTGCTGAAGGACTGCAGGGGGTTGGAGGGGGGGGGGGGGTTGAATCCTTTGCAGACTGCCATCCATCACTGCTTATAAGCCATCTGCTGCGTGCCCCGATGTAATTTTGCATTTGTCTGCCTGGGTTGACAGTTTGAATTTGTGTGTGTGTGTGAGAGAGAGAGAGAGAGAAAAGGGCTTGCAGGTTTCGCAAGAGACACAAAGGTAATCCCTTCAAAGGCAAAAGTGGCAGAGACCCGTCAAGTGGGCAGCTGAGCTCCGTTCGGCAGGCTTAGCTCTGGATCAGACTGAAAGCACCTTTCCTGGGCCAGGTGGGGACCCGTATCAGTGAACACCTTGTCAGGAATGTCTACTGCAAAGAAGGAAGCAGCGACGGGTGGTTGCTCCTCCATGCAACAGAATTCCCCGAACACTGAAAACTAGCAGGTCAGGGAGAAGGGTTCTAGCTTAGCCGTGTCCCTGACATGCAGCTGCTGGGCCTGTTGCATTTATATGCCACCTTCCCCCTAGACGAGTGGCCCTGAAAGTGGCATATAACCATGAAAGCTACATGATTAAAAACTTGCCATCCATCAACCCTGTGCATTATGGCCTTCTGAGGAATCCCTGGAGCACAGGCCTCTAGCTCCTCACTCTCTGCACCCCTCTGTGGTTGGTTGCTTGCTTGCTGAAAGAGGGAGCTGCCTTCTTCTCCCTGCTGCTCTTCAGCGCCGCCACCACGGGTGGCCAAAATGTGGTATTGCGGCTGCCAACTCAGCCGGGATCACATGAGACAAGGGACCAAGTTGGGTTCAACCTGGTCCTGTGAAACTGCCACCTTTGGCTTTCCTCCCCAATCCGGGCAGCTCATTACTCCTGGGACTTCCAAGCCATCTCAGTGAGAAGTGGACGGATCGATCTCCCTGTGCACTCAAGCGGCAAGCGAGGCTGGGGTTGTCCTTTTAGGGCAAATGCGAAGAAGCATTTATGGTGCAGTCCTATGGTCCCAAGGACAGCATCCCGGGGGTCGGAGGAGAGAGCAGATTTCCCCTCCGAGGGCAGAAAGAGAGTGGCGACCTCGGAAACCCAATCCAATCCACCCCTTTCAGAAGCATTCTCTCTATCTCTCTCCGAGGGGTTGGATAAATTCCTGGAGGCAAAGGCTATCAGTGGCTACTAGCCCTGATGGTTGTGTGCTACCTCCAGTATTTGAGGCAGTAAGCCTGTGTGCAGCAGTTGCTGGGGAACATGGGTGGGAGGGTGCTGTTGCACCATGTCCTGCTTGTTCATCCCTGGCCGATGGCTGGTGGGCTCCCCTGTGTGAACAGAGTCCTGGACTAGATGGACCCTCTGTCTGATCCAGCAGGGCTCTTCTAATATTTTTATGTTGGACTTCCCATGATTAACAGGAGGCAGGTCAGTGGCCCTGAGCCTGCTGGGAGAGGCCCACCCCCAAAAAATTGGCAGGAGTGAAGAACAGGATGGAAACAGTTCAAGCAAGACACACCTTTAAAAAGGAAACAGGATCAAAGTGCAGGTTGTATTGCCGTGGCTCTGTGGTTTAATCCAAAGAGATCACCTGGTGGGGAGCTCAGGTGCTTTCCCAGATGAGGACCTTGAACCAGGAATGATCCCACAGGGGTGAAGGTCTTTCCAAAAGCCTTTTTCCATCACGGAATTCTTCAGCTGTTTCAGCTAAAGGCGCATTTAACACAGAAGCAGCGGGTTTGGAAAGCGGGGGAGGGGCAGGGGTAGAGAAAGAATCATGTCGCAATGTTTGGAATATTGCAATCTCGCCTGCAAGTAACAGGAAGGGGGCAGTGTTGCAGGAATTTTGGGCATAGCTAGCCTTAGGATCTCTATGGCCAACAATGTGGTTTCCTGTACTCTTCCCCTTCCTTCCTTCCTTCCTTCCTTTCTCTCTCTCTCTCTCTCTCTCTCTCTGACCTTCTCCACTACTGGGAGCACATGGCTGGCTCTCTCACTCCTGCCTCTGCAATGCAACACAAAACGGACTGAACGTAATTCTACGTTGTGCCTGCATATTATATGCAAGAATATTTGTGAATAAACTGATTTTCTTTCTTCACTTAAGACAGGCTTGGTCTCCTTTTTCTGTTGTTGTTATCCTAAGCTAGCCTGCGTGCATGTGGGAATGGCAAACGCTCGGTCTGTTGTGCCTTTTTTGGTTTTCTCCGCTAACTGCCTTTCTAGCAGGAGGCAGCGATACCCAACAATCCCATCACGCAAGACCTCAGGCAAATTTTCAAGGAAACTTAAAATGGTAGTTCCATACTGTAAGAAAAGAGAGAGAAAGGGGATGGGGGGAAATAAAACAGAAGTAAAATGAAAACGCGACAGTGAAAAAGATTGATTCCCATGAACATGAGGTGAGAAAGATCGATAGCGCTGTCTCTCAAAACCTAATCTTTATATTTCTTACAGCAAAACAAGAAGGCTGCTTCTTCCACTGGGTGATAACAACAGCAACGGGCAGAAGGAGAGCCGGCCTGCCAAGAGCGAGAAAGTAGCCAACCCATTTGTCATTTTTTTCTAGCCGTATATATTTGCCTGGCAGGCACTTCTCCTTAATGTAAGAACCTCCCTTTAAAAGCACCGGGCTTATTTCTCTCAGACAGAAAACAGAAGGACCGTCTTTCCGTCCTCACAGGGGCCGGAGGAACGTTTCACTCACAAGCAGATTTCGTATGGGATGAATAGCCCGTTATGCTAAGCACGCTTTCAAAAAATTAAAAGAAGCAGAAGCAGACAGGCTTAACGCTGACCACTTTCTTTTTCAAGAAAAAGCAACCATGAGAGCAGTGGACGCTGGTGCCTCTGATGTCTGCAGGGCGGTGAATCTGCTCGGGGTTTCAGTCAGAACCAGTCAAAACTCTAAACTCTGCTTTGGAGAGCTCCTTAAGAATTCTGACTGGTTCAGTCTGAAAACGGGAGCAGATTCGCCGCCCCGCTGATCCTGGAGGCACCAGCCTCCTCTGCACATGTGGGGCCTCAATTCAGCTGAAAACCACTCGTCCCTCATTGCTCTTTCCGCCCAAAGCTCCTGTTTGTAGTAAATGACACCTTTGGTGGTAAAGAGTAGAGAGTGGGCATCTTTGCTCCTTCCTCTGTAGCTGGGGTGGGGTGGGGATACCTGTAGCCCTGCAGATGTTGCTGGACCGCAGCCCTAAGCAGCCAATCCATTAGTGGGGGGGTTGATGGGAATTGCCGTTCAACATCTGGAGGTCCCTGAGGTCCCAGGCCGCCTCTGTTGCCTCCCAACCACGCTTTAGACCTCATCCTTGCACAGAACCAAGAAGCAGAACCCTACTAATTTTTCAATAAATAACAGTATAAAAATATGAATTAAAATATTACCGTATTTCTTCGATTCTAAGACGCCATCGGTTGTAAGACGCACACTAATTTCAGTACCACCAAAAGAAAAAAAAAGCTTTGATTCTAAGAAATAATAAATGCACCCGCGGTTCTAAGACGCACCCTGATTTTAGAGACGTTTATATGGGGGGGAAAGTGTGTCTTAGAATCAAAAAAATGCGGTATAATTATGATTATAAAAATAGATAGACCGTAAAGCTGTAATCCTATACACCAGGGGTAGGCAGAAGGCTGGCCTTGATCTACTGGTACGCCTCTGGGTGATTTGCAAGTGGGCAAGGTTTTCTGACTCCCACGTTTTTAATAATAGCAGCAACAAAATGACCCCCCCTCCCAAAATTATACCGCTGACATAGAATGTTGTCTGGAATAACTGAGCTCCATTCAGTTCTGGTATTCTTGGACTCAGAATTCTTTATTCCTTTTGTCTTTTGTACTAGAAGCCCGATAGTGTGACCTGGGTGTTTTGGTAAAGAATAAAGTAGATCCCACAAGCTGACGTCTGTCTATCCCTGCTATACCCACATACCTGGGAGGAAGGCCCATTGAACTCAGTGGGGCTGACTTCTGAGTAGACACACATAGGACTGTGCTGGAACTTAACAAAAGAGTTTAACAGTAAAATGGTGTACCGGGGTGACTTGTTTTATTAGCTTTTAGAGTACTTCTTTAAAAAATATTCTCTCCGCAGCTAGGAGAATGAAGCACCTTCCTTTTAAAGCAAATACAAGCAGAAATTCACAAGAGCCCCAGAATAAAGCAATATTGCTTCAGAGGCCTGTGGGGTAAATATATATTCTTGTTTTAATCACAGCCTGCTCCTTCTACTGTTTTTCCCTTTTTTTCTTTTTATTTAAGAGACTTCTAGCGCTTTAGAACTCTCCGAGATGAATTAAGCTTGCTTGAAACTAGGGATGTCAGTCACTGGGAAATCCGTTGCACCTTTGGCTTAACAGTATTCCCCAGCGTGCTCAACTCGGTTCGCATTTACGGGACGAGCTGCACATTTTTGCCAAACTCCAGGAACTTTTTCTATATATTTTTTTATTTGCGCAAATAGATTTGTGCAAATCGCAGGTGCAATTTGCGCAAATCACGGCCGCAATTTGCGCAAACCTCTATTTGCGCAAATAAAAAAAATACAGAAAATCTGCAAACGGACCCAACTCAATGTAGTTTGAAGTGTGCCAGTTTGGGGGAAACGGACAGAAGTCTGGGACTGAACCAAAGGAAGCTCATTGAGTTCTACCCCCAACAGGCTCCGCCAATAACCCTAGAAACATGATTAAAAACAGCATGGATTGCCGATATTTTACTGGGCCCTGCTCCAGTGCCTTTGCCAGCATCCTAGAGGCCAGGGCCCACATGGGCAGTTAGCCCTGATCACAGTCTTTTAGATTCCATATATGTATCAATATCAGGAGCTTCGATATTTCTAACCTGTTCACATAGTGACTACTGTGATGCACAGTTTAACGGTCCTGAGTACTACAGCTGTCTGGGGAACATTCGAAAAGGGCAGGACGTGGAACTTATTAATAGCCAAAGGACAAAACAGATCAACCGGTGGACTCTGGAGTCCATTGACCATTTTTGGCCGTATTTTGCCCATGCTCTGTTGTTTGGTGTGTTGGCGCCCTCTGGTGGCCAAGAGTAAGATGTGCATAGAAAGAACTTTCCCATATTATTCTGCACTAAGTCAAAAAGCTGAACTTTCCCCAACCTGGTGCCCTCCAGCTCTGTTACAGCGACAGCCCCCATCATCCCCAGACACTGTTGCCAATCACGGCTGACTAGGGGAGGGGCGGAAGGCGTAGTCCAACATGGCATCCGCAGCCAGCCTGGCAAACGTTCAGAGTAGAGCTTTCCAAACTTTTCACGTTGGCGACACACTTTTTAGACATGCATCATTTCGCGACACAGTAATTCAGTTTTACTAACAAACCGGAGGTTAAACTAATCCCTTCTAAGAGATACGGACACATACGTAAATTGTAATAACGAAATGTATGGGGACACAACATATCTCATGAAAACCTCTCATTTATATTTTTTAAAATATATGATTTGCAAGATAATAACATACGTTTCCAAGACTTTTCACAATGAACCAATTTTGTCGAGCTGCGATTGAGCGGAATCAGCTGTTTCGACCCGAATATGCATACTGCACATGCGCAGTACCTGTATGATCCCTCGACCGTGGTGTGCACACACAGATACAATGGAAAGGGAATATACTAGTGCACCATACTAATCGGCACCTTTGCTGCGTAAAAATGCATGCAAGTTGGTATTGCTTATTTCACATAGACTCAGAGGTTTCTCGTTACGTTCGCGTGACACACCTACACACTGCAGCTGACACGCTAACATGTCGTGACACACAGTTTGGAAAGCTCTGGTTCAGAGTGATGGGATCACAGTCTGACATTGCCTGAGGTTCCACAGGTTTGCCCATCCCAATGGCCCCACTGGCTGGGGATGGTGGGAAATGTAGTCTGACACATCTAGAGGGCACCAGGATGTCAGTAATCTTGGTCTCCAATCTCATGATGGAGCCGGACTACCCACTTTGGCAACTCCAAGGACCAAGCAAGAAGCGGCAGCACTAACATTTGTTTTATTACACGGCTTGGGACCACAGTACCTGACGGAACACCTCTCCCATCATGAACCTACCCGTACACTACGCTCAACATCTAAGGTCCTCTTCTGGGTGCCTACTCCAAGGGAAGCTCGGAGGATGATAACAAGGGAGATGGCCTTTTCAGTGGTGGCCCCCCAATCATAGAATGATCTCCCCAATGAGACTCGCCTGGCACCAACATTGTTATCTTTTCAGCACCAGGTCAAGACTTCCCTCTTCTCCCAGGCATTTAGCAACATATGCTGAGTTTTTAACTGACCCCAGAATAGTTGTTTTAAACGGATATTATTTTTTTATGCTTTTGATGGTTTTAAATTTTAGTATATTTGTTTTTAATGTTCACTGCTTTTAGCCTTTGTAAACCGCCCAGAGAGCTTCGGCTATGGGGCGGTATATAAACGTAATAAAATTATTTAATCCACATTCGTTTTCATTGTCTCCCCCCCACCCCTGACATTTATTTATTTTTACTTTTGTTTTCCTTTTTTTCTTTCGCTTCCCCTGAATTTCCCGGAGTTTGCATCGATCCTGTGCATTCAGGGGTTGGGAGAAGACTATGACAGCTGCTGGCATCCCGCTCTCCCGCTGCCTATAACAAAAGTCACTCGTTGGAAAGTCAGCTGGCTAGCTATTTATATGCTCCTAGCCCCCACTCTATAAAAACAGATCCCTTGCTGATTTAAGTTGCACACATCTTTTTGTTCCTCGTCGTCTGGCCTTCCTCTAGAAGCATTGTGTTCTGCTGGAATTAATCTTTAACGGCCTCACAACCTCTTTTCTTTAGTAGTCAAGATCATTCCACATGCTATTCCGTTTCAAAGTAGGTCAAAGACTTGGCCGGCTAGTCCGGGTTTCTCGACGTTCTCATAAACGCAAGGCAGCACTACCTGTGCCGTTTTAATCTTCCTGCTTTCATCGTTGTAAGAAGGGAGGGGGAAGCACACTTTATTGGATGGTTGGGGCACAGCACAGATCCTCCCAAGGCACTTTTATCGCCATCTTCAAAAGAAAAAGATGCCCCCGATTGCTTCCTCCGCTCACATCAAAGGACGTATCGGCAGGTTTTAAGCCATCTCAAAAGAGAAGCAATTGCAGGGCTGCACGTAGGGAAAGAAAGAGGAGCGATTAGTTGGGTAATCCAGTGGTGTCCACTGAGCAGCTACTCGCTGTTTAAGGGAACCAGGGGAGGGGGGGGGGGGGTCAAAGAAAGAAAAGATGGAGAAAAAGAAAGGCAGCTTTTGTAGGATTTAATTTAGAGAAGGGACTGTATGGCTCAGCGGGAGTTCAGAGATGGACAAATCTGTGAATTTCACTTTTTCCCACTTTCACGTTTTTAAAGGTGGCTATCAGGAGGGCCTTCTCTGCTGTGGCACCCCGTCTGTGGAATGAGCTCCCTGGAGAAGTTCGCCTGGTGTGAAGGACGGCCAACGTAGAGGTAGTCTTGCCCTATTAGTTTGGCTTCGGCCTCTGGGCCAGGAGAAGGGAGTTCAGAGAACATTCTTTAGAGTTGGTCTCACGGTTTAGAACATAACTGGTGGGGCCAAGCCCTCCTTATCTTGTGGGAGTAACACCTGCATGAGTTATCAGTTTAGCTCGAGTAGCCAAGGCTGCACTAATTGGAGTGGTGATCGGTGCCAGCTGGGAAACAGCCTCACAAGGGAGGGAGGGCCGAGGTTCCGAGAGGAGCCTGGGATTGGCTAGCGCGGGTCATGAGACCTGTAAGCCTGAGAAGAGATAAAGGAGTGGGCAACCAGGGGCCAGCCATCTTCCCTGGACTTGTACGTGCTTAATGTGGGAGGTCCCTGATGAGCTGGGTGAATGCTTGGTCTCTATCTAGGTTTCTTATGTTCAAGTGTCTGGAGGTGGGATAGCTGGAGGACAGAAACAAACTTCAAAGTGATCTTGATAGGCTGGAGGGCTGGGCTGAAAACAACAGGATGAAATTTCACAGGGATAAATGCCAAGTTCTACACCTAGGAAATCGAAACCAAAGGCACAGTTACAAGATGGGGGATACTTGGCTCAGCAATGCTACAAACGAGAAGGATCTTGGAATTGTTGTAGATCGCAAGCTGAATATGAGCCAACAGTGCGATAGGGCTGCAAGAAAGGCAAATACTATTTTGGGCTGCATTAATAGAAGTATAGCTTCCAAATCACGTGAGGTACTGGTTCCTCTCTATTCGGCCCTGGTTAGGCCTCATCTAGAGTACTGCGTCCAGTTCTGGGCACAACAATTCAAGAAGGATGCAGACAAGCTGGAGTGTGTTCAGAGGAGGGCAACTAGGATGATCAGGGGTCTGGAAACAAAGCCCTATGAAGAGAGATGGAAAGGACTGGGCATGTTTAGCCTGGAGAAGAGAAGATGGAGGGGAGACATGATAGAACTTTTCAAATACTTAAAAGGTTGTCACACAGAGGAGGGCCAGGATCTCTTCTCGATCCTCCCAGAGTGCAGGACACGGAATAACGGGTTCAAGTTAAAGGAAGCCAGATTCCAGCTGGATGTCAGGAAAAACTTCCTGACTGTTAGAGCAGTACGACAATGGAATCAGTTACCTAGGGAGGTTGTGGGCTCTCCCACCCTAGGGGCCTTCAAGAGGCAGCTGGACAACCATCTGTCAGGGATGCTTTAGGGTGGATTCCTGCATTGAGCAGGGGGTTGGACTCGATGGCGTTGTAGGCCCCTTCCAATTCTGCTATTCTATGAGATTCCAGGGGAATCTATTTGCTGTAGGGCATCGTTCTGGGTTGGGTTAGAGCCTTAGTGGATGGTTCTGTGGAACTGTTTGGGAACTGTCTGTTGTGAAGTGTGTTTTTAACCTGTTAATCCATTTCCTGTGTAAAGTCTGTTTTAAAGCATTGTTCCAACTTCCCGTACCCCTCCCCTTTCCCCCTTTTTAATATTTTATTGTCAGTGTCTTTCTGTGTCCGACTGAAGCCTTACGTGTTAGTCTAGACTTTTTAATAAACTGCTTCAGTCCTTAAATGTGTGTGCTTTATTTCCCAAAGGGCTGGCTTGGGCAGGATTGGGGTGGGGATTAAATGAGGAATTGGATGTTTAGTCCAGAGGCCTACCCTGCAGGGTGGTTAGGTTGACCCTAACCCTCTTTCACACCTGGCACCTATGTTGTACACTTTTTGACGCCAGGTGAAACCCTTATTTCCCCAGTATTTTAACAGTTCGTCTTAAGTCTTTTAACTTCGCTGTTTTAAATTTGTATTTTAAATCTGTATAACCTGCATTGCTGCTTGGTTTTATCCAGGTGGTGTTTTTATATTGTGGTTTTATACTGTGAATTTTTAAAAAATATTTTTTATTGAGTTTTCCAAAAAACAAACAAACCACCATACACTGAAAGCAAAAGCAAAACACATAAATACTAATTCAGAACCCTTCCCCAAACTTGGTCAATTTTTATATATATATAAAAAAAACTTTCTTTTTCTTTTTCTATCCCAGGGTGGTATAGTATTTTTTTTCTAATTCATTTATTTATATATAGTCTTTTCATGAGTCCCACAAATTTCTATAAGCTTCTGCCAAAGTTATTCTGTTCGATTCTTTTTTCATATAGTATATGTGTTTTTGCCAGTCCTTCTTAAAAAGTATTGTATCCGATGGTTTTAATTTTTGTGAACTGCCCAGAGTGCTTTGGCTATTGGGCGGTACAGAAATACAATAAAATAAATAAATCTCACATTCTTTCTCTCCAGAATATGAAGAACTTTGGGAATTCTGGTAGATGCCTACCAAAAATTAACTGAAACAGGTTTCTTATCCATCTACACCAACCAAATTATGTAAGTACAGCTACACCCAGCACGGAGTTACATCCGTGTTACATCCGCCTGCCATATAGCTGTTAAAGATGAGGAGCTGTTCAGGAAAAAAGAGGCGACACTGATTCAGCACTAACATAGTTGACTACCCAAGGATTCCAACGCAGACTTCTAAGAGCAAAGCACTCATACCCCAGGACCCAAATGGATGGATGGTTTCGCTGACATCCGAACCCTTTTAATTGCAAGCTCTTTTTGTCCTGAACATGGCCAGCTTCACAAATGTTGGGAAATTCCTATTAAAATTGAACTGAACTGAAACAAAATTCAGCCCTGGTGGGCAAATGTGTGCTTTGTATGCAGAAGGAGCCAGATTCAAGTCCTGGCATTTCCAATGAAAATATGAGGTAGCAGATAATGAGAAAAGACCTCTCTGCTAGAGACCCTGAAAAGCCACCGCTAGTCAGAGGGCTCCTCTAAATGAGCAATTTATTGCATGCTTGTGATTGGCCACTCACAGAAGTTTTCGGGGACATTACATGATGTCGTCAACAACCAGGACGTCTTCTGTGGTATCCCCTGGAAATCCTGGTGTGAAACGAGCCACTTTTAATGCAGTAATATCGGAGGAAAAGTGGGATCATCCACCACTAGATGGTGCTGTCTCAATAGAAGTGAAGAGAGGGGAAATATTCAATCCAAAGCATGTGATTGCCCCTCTCCTCCCATGTAATGCAGCCCATAACAATCACACCAAAGAACCAGAAAGCACAAAGCCCCAGGTAAGTAACACAATTTCCCCTTAATGTAGAGACACTCAGAGTAGGGGATAGTGGCTATGTGAACAGATAGTCTGGCTTACTATGAGGCAGCTCCCTTTGAAGTACTTCAGAAAGAGGTTAGGGGAAAGAGATACTATGTTTCCGTAATGCCTTTCATCTGTTTTGATCATCCGCAGAAAGCCTCTGGTCCAGGTCCACGAGATGCAGTGCTAGGGCTGGATCCATCGACCTGTTAGGCTAAATTCATCTGGGTTCTGGGGAGTTGCAAGGGGCTACAGGGGAAGAGGAAGACCACCAGGCCTGCAGCTCCATCACGGTACAAAACACAGTTGAAAAGTAAATATAAAAATGTCATTTATTCTTTTACTCTAGCTGTCTAGTAGTTTTATACACATATATACAGCCATGCCAAAATACAAAACAAAAAATCCCAGACATTAACATAAGTTCAGTTGTTTTAGTACAGTGCAAAAAATGTCTTCCAAAAAAACAAACCCTCTTTTCTCACGCAAAATAATAATAAAAAAATAAAAAGATCTTTGGTTTAAAAATAAAAACAATGGGAATTTTAGAAGATCGGGTAATGCTAAAGAACAAACATGTAAGAATTTAACATTTGTTGGCTTTTATTCAGAAAACCTTATTGGCGTACAGAATTTGGAAGAGTGGAGATTCCTTTCTTTTAAATTAAAGTGGCATTCAAAGCACACACCATCCCGCAGTGTGCCGCCTTCACAATATACCCGTAACTCTGCCCATTTTCACCGAAGTGGAGAAAGGTGTCCTAACAATTATATAAAGACTATCGATTGTAAGTAGGTAGATCGAATGCAGGGTGAGGGGTTGACACAGCGCCAACTGGGACAGAACTGCAAACCCTGCTCTAAGACCTGGTCTTCACCAAAATGGTAAAACCTGGGATGGGGAACATGGAGTCCTGCTGATGTCGCTGGACTGCAACTCCAATTAGCCCGAACCGGCCAAACCAATGGTGAGGCTGATGGGAATTGCAATCCAACATCTGGCAGGCCACATGTTCCTCATCACAACAGGGGGGAGGAATCAACGTCTATGAGAAACCACTTCAGGCTTCATGTGGGGACCTTGCATGATGCATGTTTTGCCACACTAAAAAACCTTCACGTAGAAAGTTGCCAGGAAGGAGGGTTCTGGCTTAGCCTTCTCCCTGACATGCTGGGTTTTTTAATAAATAAATAAATCAGGGAATTATGTCTGGAGGAAGATTCCCTCATGAAAGCCCCACCTATAGCAGAGGAGGTGCATTACAGACACAGATCGCCCAGACCCACATTTCCATTCTGTTTGTGTCATAAGAACATCAGAGCCCTGCTGGATCAGACCAAGGGTCTATCTCGTCCAGCGCTCTGTTCACACAGTGGCCAACCAGCCATCGGCCAGGGATGAACAAGCAGGACTTGGTGCAACAGCACCCTCCTACCCATGTTCCCCAGCAACTGGTGTCTCATTCATCTCCCCTTTTTTAAAAAAAACAAACCTGCAAAGTATTTGAAATCAATGCTTCAAGCATCAGGTTCTCCTTTGCAAAACCACATAATAGCAAACTAAAGAATAGTCTGTATGGCCAAGAGCAGGGGTGGGGAACCTCTTTCAGCCCAAAAGCCGGATTCCATTTCAGACAAGCTCTCGGGGGCTGCATTTCAGTAGGGGGCAGGGCTGAAGGGAAAAGGGGGGAAATGACAGCATGTTTTAGCGTTAAGGTCTGACTGGCAGGAACTAAGCATTAGGAGAGGCGTTTCAACCTTTCAGAATAGGAGGAAATGGAACAAAAACTAGGGAAACACCCAACGGAGGAAAGGGGTGGAGTCAAGGGAAGGGGACGCAGCCATGTGAGGAATCCCGGAGGGCCTAATTTGGCCCCCAGGACTGAGGTTCCACAATTCTGGCCATGAGAATGGTCCTCTTCAGGCAAGCCATTTTCTCAGCCTCTGTTCCCCAATTGTAAAGTGGGAAGAAGGGAAGTTGCAAGGCCGAAACGAGGCAGCGAGTCACTTCGCACTGGGCGCCCACCTTCTCTGTAGGCTAGGGACCACCCGAATGAAGATTAGCAACTGCTAGGCCTTGACTGACTAAGCAAAGCCGAGGCGAGGGGGTACCCAAGTAGGAGCGTTGCGTGCTGATACTTCTGTGCTTCGACACTAAACCAGAGGGGAAAGCGGTTCCCCTCTGCCCAGAGTTTGGTCCTGCACTTGATTGTTCCCTCTTCCGGCATGAGGGCTTGCAGCAATCAGTTGAAGGATTGGCACAGCTGCCAAGCGGCTGCAAAAACCTGAGCCCTGAACACATAGCTTTGAAAAGACCTACTGTTGATTTCATTGATCCAATAATGCTTTTAATTTGACATAGACTTCTTTCAATAAAATCTCACCATATTTTTCTCACAATTTTTTTAAATAACATTAATTTCTTTCAATAGGCTTAAACAGGCTACCGGTGTAAATTAATCCTGTTTTCGCTGATTTGCTTCTTCAGAATTACACCAACCATAGGGATAATGCCGTGGCCAAAAAGGCAGGGATTCCAGACATCATTCTATACATCCACTTGAAAAAATCTGTTTGAGGTTTTTCTGCCAGGCTTTAAGCATTCAAGTGGATATATAGAATTATGTCTGGAATCCCTGCCTTTTTGGCCACGGCATTATCCCTATGGTTAGTGAAATTCTGAAGAAGCAAATCAGCGAAAAAAGGATTTACACCGGTAGCCTATTGAAAGACATTTATGTTAAAAGCCTAAAAAGCCTATTGAAAGAAATTTGTTGTTTAAAAAACTGAGAAAAATATTGTGAGATTTTATTGAAAGAAGTCTATGTTAAATTAAAAAAAATTATTGAGATTTTCTATCACCCCCTTTATTAATATTGTTTAGTATTTAGAATATAGTAGTAGTGTGCCTTTGGCACTCGCTGGTTGCTATTATTCATATCAACTACTGCCTTCTTTAATTTTGTGTATAGATTTCATTGACCCTTCACTTTCAAGTTACAAGCTATTTTTAAAGTTTAAGACGACGCTGGACATTTAAAAGCTCCACCAATGAAAAAGTGCCTGCTCCTGAAAAGTTAGCACAGCAGCGAGAGAGGTTCCGCTGGCCTGCTAATTTTCAATGTGCACCCCAAGGAGGACCGTACCAACGGCTTCGTCTGAATAATCTCTGCACGTGTTGAGAGCTAGAGGCTACATTTTAAAAGCTAGAGTCACAGAATGGGCATATAACCAATGTTATGCTGAAACTAGAAGGGGAGAAGATGTGGTAGAAAATGGTCAGAGAAGAGGCAGTGATTTGGGCACTAAAGGGTGGGAAAATGGCATGAGCTGTTTTTGTGAACGAGGTGGGTGCTAGCTATTAAATAAGCCATGTATGAGCTACCAGTAGACTTTAAAGAATTATTCATTCCTTCAGTTCTTGGTTCAGACTGCCTGCAGATGAAGGACGTTAATTCTCCATCCTCATTTCTCTCCCGCAGCCAAGAGAGAAAATAGAAATCCTGAGTAAGGGCTATAAAATCCTGTGTAACATGCAATGGGTCTGGGGTTTGGTTTGTTGTTATGGTGGTGAGGGTGCACATTACCACCAAACTATCACATGTATAAGACGGTATTTCAGTCTGACATGATCGCCGAGAAAACTGCATAAAACTTCACACAATAAACTTGTTCCAAAAGTTATCAAAAAGGTTCACAAACGGTAAACGCTGGCATATATTTTTACACATTAAATATCAGGATCTACAACGCGGCAGAGTTTGAGAGAAGCACGGGTTCTAGTGACTATTTTCAAAAAGTGCATGCTCTTAAATTAAACTCTGATCACAGATTTTAAACACACCCCAACAAGCTAGGATATCGGAGGGAGAGAGCCTGCTCTCTTCTCTGTTACAGGGCAAAGGCTTTCATTACTATTACCAAAGCACATATTCTCTTATGCATCCAAAAAAAAAAAAAAGTTACGTAACAAAGGAGAGCAAGCTTTTGGGCAAAAATGCCGCACGTCGAGTCTAACGTGTAAGATGCAGGTCTAGAACTCAGTGAGGAGATAAATCTCTGCCTGGACTGTACCACTTTGGACTGCGGGTGAGAGGTCATGTGATGCGCCGTACAGAAAAACTCTCCACGTGTAGAAAACTAGTAGGGATGTGCTCCGCTTCCCTTCGGTTCAGAGAAGCAGGAGCGAGGCGGCCTAATTCGCCTCCAGAAAAGGCGGAGGTGAAGAGAGTCAAGGGGGCTGCGGATCGAGGCGAAGAGGATCGCCTCAATCCGGAGCTTCGCCTGCAGGTAAGTGGGGGGGGGGGGGACTCATCTGGCGCTGCCGGCGCCACCATCCATACGGCGGTGGCGCCAGGTAAGGGAGCAGGGACGCTTACCTGCGTCCGTCACGGGCTTTAATTGAGGCCCCGGTTGAAGGCAGAAGTGAAGGCCGAGGCCTCAATTGAAGGCCGTGATGGACATAGGTAAGGGGGCGGGGGGGGGCTTACCTTGCGCCGCCGCCACCATCCATGTTGCGACGGCGGCAAAGCTGGATCTCGCTCCGCGGAGCAGGAGATGGGCGGAGCGGCGCGAAGAGGATCGGGCCCGATCCTGATTTTCCGGATCGGGCCACGAAGCGGATTGGGGGGGGGTCTGTGCACACCCCTAAAAACTAGCATGTCAAAGAGGCTAGACAAGAAATCCTCCTAGCCATGTTACTTTCCTATGTGCAGGGATTCACTTTTTAGTGAATTTTATTTTAAAACATTTATACCCTGTCTTTTCTCCTAGGAGTTCAAGGCAATAGCAACTTCTTAATTAAAAAAACACCCCAAGGAAATTGGCAATTAAATGTACATGGTGATTTGTTTTGTATTGAGCATTCAGTCATGTGACACCCACACACCCAAAAAAAGTCTGAAATGGTACAGCCTGGACCACGGCTTTATTGCCTCAGTGAGAATTTGGCCAGAGCTGGTCCAGTGGACAACGCAGCCTCTTTGTACCTCCGTGAATTCTTGCCTCCAGCCTGCTGAACCAGGGAGTAGAGCTCTATGCCATACAGCCAGTCTTCACAGGCCCTCTGAAACCGTTCCAATGTACCACAAACTCTCAACGGTGGCATGGCACCTACACCACCGATCAGACGCCTGTGCTTTACACAATTAGCATGCAATTACCTTGGTGGGGATCCAGAGCTCTTTTAAATATGTACCTTCTACCCTTGCCCTTCTTTGGGTGACATTTTAAATTTGCTGGGGCACCATGCTTCCCCCCCCCCCCCCAGAGTCACAGCCGTGGTTCCCAACCCTGTGCCCCGAGAAAGGCTAAAGGGTGCCTTGAAAAAATTAAGCCACAGCCTTGGATGAAGCCACTGCTCTATACTTAGAGCGGCAAGGACTGGTTTCCCATCTTCCTACCTCTATGTCAGCCTTCCTCAACCTGGGGCGCTCCAGATGTGTTGGACTACACCTCCCAGAATGCCCCAGCCAGCGGCTGGGGCATTCTGGGAGGTGCAGTCCAACACATCTGGAGCGCCCCAGGTTGAGGAAGGCTGCTATATGTGAACATCATCGCATAGAGGAGGGGGTAAAGATGTGTTGGGTTCCTGAGATGTAGCCTCTGCTGCCGTGGACAGGCATGGGAGAATCCGAGAAACACCACTCCATCCATGAACCCTGAATGACCAAAGAAAGGGGAGTGTGGGGCACTCGGAGGCAATGGTAACGGCCCCATAAGGGGCAAAGGTCTTGGCCACTGTTCTGGGAGATGCTTTTGAAGCCCAAGAGAAAAGTGTACCTCCAGTTTTTAATGCAGAGGGTGGTTTGGAAGACAAAAGACCCAGGGATCAAAATATGGGGAAAGCTGATCAATTTAAAGGCAGCTTTACACATTACACTGAATTCCCCGCTGCCAAGGAGCTGTGCAGTTTTTTTTCCCCTTTGCACGTGCCTCAGGAAGTGCAGAGTGCGAGAGACGCATTCCTATTTCAGCACTCCCAGGTAACCAGGAAAGAAACGAAAGAAAGCCCTTGGAAAGCCGGCCACTTCCGAGGAAAGAGAACTGCACTCGCTTTCCACACAAAAAGCAAGCATGAATCAAAGAAACAGGCCTACGTAGGGCAGGATGGTGTGTGTGTGTGTGTGTGGAGTTTCCTTTCACTCAGCGGGCCAAAGAAAGGAAACTTGCACCACGGCTTGCATCACGGCTCCTGAGTGAATCAGACCCAAGCAGGCTGCTGCCCACCTCGTGCTGATGGCCAAATCTGATTTTGCTCTAAGAAATCCAATCCAATTTATTATTTTTGTTAAACAACAACAAAAATACCACTTTGGATGGGAACAACCTACATAAAAGGTAATCCCAAGAATAGAAACTTTAGGTTTGGTTGCAAAACAGTGCAAAACAAGAAGTCAGGGGGAGGCACTGACATTGGCAGGCAGTAAGAGCTGGAATGAAGATTTATCTCTGCTCCCCAAACCCTGCCAGACAAAGTTTTCACTGGTATAGGCTTGCCTCCTTAGCATGAAGACTGAAAATACGTTTTTGTTAAGGGGCAGCTGGGAGTCTTTAATCTCGATGGATGCACTGGGCATGGCACGCCACCACCACCGAGACCTGCTGTTTGCAGCGGACACACATCCCAGCCCTTATTTAAAGCTCTCCAGTTAAACTGAAAGGTGTACCTGCACAGGGAGTCAAGGTGCTCATTTGGGGTACCTGATCCCCATCTGCAAGACAATTGCCTGGCATTCATTCTTCCCAGGATGTTCGCCCACCCGTTTGTCCTATAAAACCAATGGCTGTGGGCAAGGGTGTGTGGAAAGGAGGCACAAGGCTAAGCACATCAAGCGCAGAAAGCATTACTTGATGGTCACAGCCAGCATGGACCGCTCCATTGCTCCACTGCACCCTCAAGGCCTTCTTTAGCCACATCCAGGCCAGAGCTGAAATGCTGAATAGGATATGTCCAAGCAGGATGGGTCAAGGTATGCCTCCACCCTATATGGTGCTTAAAGGCACTGTTAACAACGCCTTTCCCACCCACTACTTCTAGTACATACATTAGGATTTGTCCTCAACTCGGTCGTGACTATTCATCTAATGCATGCAAACCATGCCTTACCATTCAAGGACTTGCAGACAAGACACAAACCGTTCAATTAAGAAAACCAGGGTCTTCAACTAGCAGGAGTCCAAAGGCTGACCACTCAGCGGTGCCCTATGAGTGGATGGATGTCTGACCAAATGGAACATGGTTTCAGGGGCCTTGCCTCAGAGGTTTCCAAGCGGGCATGCAGCCACGACCATCACTGTAGGCAGGGCTTAGTTGCATCTTCTCCCGTGGTGGGACAGGGGCTGATTCTCTGGTGTCGCCCAGAGCCAACTGCACCGTGTCTTCTGCTCTCTGCTTGCGAAATACTACGGGCCAGATTGTGTGTTCCGGTTTGGTTGCTGGTTAAGCTGGTTTGTTCCTGATTGTTTACAGCTGCACCCTGCCCTTCTTCTGAAAGGCAGGCACACATACAGACCGTACCCATGATAAAGTCTCCAGACATACTTCACTTCAGACATGACATTCAGATCCTCCTCTGGATGATGTGCGTTAAGAACTGACGCGTAGAGGATTCTGCCTGTTTGTCCGGTCCTACAAATCTATGACCGATATATGCTAAAAACCCATTCTCCTGGGAGAGCCAGAGTTAAAAACCCGCCACGTTACGCAAGCTGGTTTTCACCAGCACCCAACACCCTGTCAAATCAGAAGTTTTAAAATACCCCATATGGAATTCCATGTGTGTGGGTGTTTTTTTTTTTCATACTCCTCCAAAGTCTGGCTGCTTCTCCACAACTTGTCGCGATAGTATCTGATGGGAAGAAAGAGAAGCCACTGCTATGTGGAAAAGTATCTGCCAGATGTTCCTTAATCCATACAGGTAGATGTTGCATAGAGAGACCGTGACAAAAAGTACAAAGACCTTTATCTTCCTGGCTGAGCTGTAGAACAGGTAAAGGTAGCACTGCATGAAGGAGAACATAAAAGAGCGGTTTAACAAGCAGGCTATGAATACAGCGCACAGGCAGGGATGTCAGTTATTTAAAATGGAGTTGAGGGCATTACTGCACTTTAGAACAGGCTACTAAATGTCAATTTCACCTCACAGTCACTCCAGAGATACCTAAGGTTGCTGGAATCAACCAGTGCCCAAGAATGAAACTGACATGAACCTGTATTTAATGAGCTAGCAGCTATGTACAGGTTTCCTAACCCCAAAGATCTAAAGGTGTAAATGGATACAATATAACATCAGAAAAAGAACATGGTGGGCTTTAGGCATCAAACAGGCATGCATTGATGACTATATTTACAACAATAACATGCAAATGTGTCTTGGAAGCCATTGAGATTGAAATATGTCTTACATATGTGTTCAGGCTCTTTTTAAAACAAACTAGGGAAAGGAGACACAAGTTCCACCGAAAGAGAGGAAAAGTAGTTAAGTTACTTACCAATAAAAAGCAGGCTACAAAAGGGAGAAGAAATGCTATTACATTTCCAATTCCTTTGCGATCTTCCTGTTGGAAGATGATATTTGAAGGTCAAATTAACTCAGCCTGTGCAAATAAGTCCACAAAGTTATTACACTCTAAGGGAAAAATGCTGTCTTGCCTAAACAAAGAATCATATTAAAAAATCTTCCCTGTCCGCAATCCTATATTTGTATACTCAGAAGACATGCAAATATAGGATTGTAGCCTGAATGATTTTGTTTTAAAAAGGTCTTTTTTTAAAAAAAACACCCGCACGTTGTCACCAAAAACAGAATCAGAAGGCGCTGAACAAATATTTAAATTACCAGAAAGAGATAGATTGGGTGTGATTGTTTACAGTGACGCATATCACAGAAGAACCAAATACAAACCAAAGTAGTGTGTAACATTAAGGCATTAATATAATTTTATTCTAGAACATGTTTGTAGAACAATCCATTTTTTTAAAAAGCTCTTGAGTTTACAGCTGCTTTTGAAAAAGAAAAAAGAAAAACTGCTTGTAAAATCCTTCCAAGATGTCAAGAGCTATTTCAGGATAGAACACTTCACCTCTTTGTGACTTACTGGACTATTTTTTATACACAAGCCCGCAAGCTTTCAAGTTACACAGAACAGTTTGCTATATTTAAGTTACTCTTGCACTATCTAAGAGATTCTGACCATGAGGGTGGGGGACAGGGGAGTGAGGTGGAAGACCCTGTAAAATAAGCTTATAGATTTATCTAACTCTGCCTTGGACACAAGAAAAATTTACTAGTTTCATTATTTTACAATTGATTCCAGAATGCTATGCTTCTGGAAGTTAGGAATCTTCTCCAGACTTCAAATCAAAATTAGTGACCAATTCACAGATGTTAATTTGCTATACTTGGTCATTGTAACTAAAAGCACCAACTTTCTCTTGCCAGGATCACACAATTACATCGTACGTGGCTCCCGCTTCCCTAACAAAATTCGCCGTGCAGACCTAGCAAGGTAACGTTTTCTTGCTATGACCGTACCATGTCAAACGTGGCTGTGGAAGTCGCGCGTTAACCATCGGTACCAAAGGAGTCCCCATCCCCAGTATCCTTGGCCCATTTTGCCTCTCCAGTTACCTGAAACGAATACTCCGCAAGGTGAACGCCGCGAATGAGATTCAACGCCCCACACATGATGTTGAGGACAAGAGATAAGATTCCCACAGCAGACACAGGTTGCATTCTGTACGCGGGGGCTTCAGGCCAATTCAAGAAGGAAAGGAAAAGAAACAAGGGAGAGATTGGTGAGCACGGCTAGGAGTTTTTCAGCCTTTATTCAGGGCCTTCTCTTCTGCTGCTCCCAGACTGCGGAATGGCCTGCCGGAGGAGAGTCGTCAACTTAACAGTCTTTTAGAATTTAAGAAAGCGATGAAGACTGATCTCTTCCGGCAGGCCTATCCAGTGGAATTTTAGGATGCTTTTGGGGGGATGTTTTGACAGTGTATATTTATTTATTTATTGCATTTATATACAGCCCCATAGCCAAAGCTCTCTGGGCCGTTTACAAAAGTTAAAAAAAACAGTATCTAGCTCCATTTCAATCGGGTTTCAGGCCTGGTTTTGGAACGGAAACTGCCTTGGTCACCCTGTGGGATGACCTCTGTCGGGAGAGAGACAGGGGGAGTGCGACCCTGTTGGTTCTCCTGGACCTCTCAGCGGCTTTCGAAACCATCGATCATGGTATCCTTCCGGATAGGTTGTCTGGGCTGGGAGTTGGAGGTACTGCATTGCAGTGGTTCCGCTCCTACTTAGATGGCCAATTCCAGAAGGTGGCGCTGGGGGATTATTGCTCTGTGCCGTGGCTCCTAAGCCATGGGGTTCCACAGGGCTCTATCTTATCCCCTATGCTGTTTAACATATACATGAAGCTGCTGGGGGAGGTTATCCGGAGATGTGGACTGAGATGTCATCAATATGCGGATGATACCCAGCTCTACCTTTCCTTTTCATCAAACCCAGGTGAGGCAGTGACTGTTCTGAACCAGTGCCTGGGCACAGTAATGGACTGGATGAGGGCTAATAAACTGGGACTCAATCCAGACAAGACGGAGGTACTGTTAGCGGGTAGTTCATCTGTCCGGCGAGGTGATGTTTGCCCTGTCCTGGATGGGGTTGCACTCTCCCTAAAGGATCAGGTCCGTAGTTTGGGGGAGCTCTTGGATCCAGAACTGTCACTTGAGGCACAGGTGAACTCAGTGGCAAAGAGCACCTTTTATCAGCTTAGGCTGATATACCAACTGCGCCCTTATCTGGACAGAGATAGCTTAGCTACAGTTATCCATGCTCTGATAACCTCTCGTTTGGATTACTGCAATGCATTATACGTGGGGCTGCCTTTGAAAACGGTCCAGAAACTTCAACTGGTACAAAACAGGGCAGCATGGTTACTAACAGGGACTGGCCGCCGAGACCACATCACGCCAGTCCTATTCCAGCTTCATTGGCTGCCAGTCCAGGTCCGGGCCCGTTTCAAAGTGCTGGTATTAACATTTAAAGCCCTAAACAGCTTGGGGCCAGGCTATCCGAAGGAACGCCTCCTCCCGTATGTACCTGCCCGGACCCTAAGGTCATCCTCAGGGGTCCTTCTCCGCGAGCCCCTGCCAAAGGAAGTGAGGCAGGTGGCTACCAGGAGGAGGGCCTTCTCTGCTGTGGCAGCCCGGCTCTGGAATGAGCTCCCTAAGGAGGTTCGCCTGGCACCTACACTATATTCTTTTAGACGCCAGGTGAAGACCTTTTTATTCTCCAAAGCATTTTAACAGTCTATAAATAAATTTTAACTTGGTGTTTTAAATCTGTAATTTTGCATTGCTGCTGCTTCTATCTGGTTGAGCTTTTATATGGTATTTTATAGTATGGTTTTATACTGTTGTTTTATACTTTGAATGTTTTTAATTTTTGTGAACCGCCCAGAGAGCTCCGGCTGTTGGGCGGTATAGAAATGTAATAAATAAATAAACAAACAGTAAACATTAAAAACAAATACACAAAGTTTAAAAACATAAAAAGCATAAAAACAACAAACCAAAGGAGAGTCCTATGCAACAGCTACTGCCCTGCCACCCAGCTGCTTCTTCCTGCTCTTTAATTATTTTTGTAATATTGAAGATGAGAGCCAAAGGTAACTCGAAGAGATCCAATGGTGTGAGGACACACAGAACTCAAAGGCCAGTAAGGCTGAGGCATGATTTTTTGACAAAGAGCAAATGAAGCACTAAGCATCATATAGGTTAATTAAACACATAATTGCACCAAGCTGACAAGGGGAAATAAAAAAAAAACCAGTATACTATGTTTCTGATCAGTATTTTGTGTATTTGTGCTTGCTGTTGTTCCCTGCCTCAATCAGGGTGGAGAGGCGGGTAGGAAATAGATTTATTATTATTATTATTATTATTATTATTATTATTATTATTATTATTGCGCACGCTCTGCTCTCTGAACTAGTTTCCAGCGCAGACTGCTTCTGTGCAACATCTTTTGCAGGACACTTATTCTTACAGCAGGTCTTGGAGCCCAGAGGACAGGGCAAAGGGATGCTTAGGATAATATTGATTTACCTTAAAGGACAGCTGTACAGGCTGCATTCTTATTTATTTATTTATTTATTTAAGGATTTTTATGCCGCCATTCAGCCAAAAAAGGCTCTCACGGCGGCTTACAAAAGTATTTCTTGACAGTCCCTGCCCACAGGCTTACAATC
Source organism: Elgaria multicarinata webbii (assembly GCF_023053635.1). Lineage (NCBI taxonomy): Eukaryota > Metazoa > Chordata > Lepidosauria > Squamata > Anguidae > Elgaria > Elgaria multicarinata. The sequence goes on along the minus strand of NC_086171.1, from coordinate 8,080,169 downwards.
TCAAAGACATGACACAAAAGGAAAGGGGATTGGGAGGGAGGGGGAGGAGGGGGAAAAGGAAAGCAAATTCAGGCACTACAATCTTAGTTGCAAAGTTCAGCAGTTACAGGTGACAGCAGGAGGGCTCTGAGCTGGAGCTGGACCCAGGCACGGTGGAGAGGTGCCTGGCTGCTGCTTCCTCCCTCACTGGTGGCCTCTGTGAAGCACCGTGTGTTCTAAGTATGACACAAAATGCTCCACATTACAGCATGTAATTCATGTGGCCTTGAGTTTGTAGGCGTTAGCAGGATGCCTTTTGGAAATCTTACCTGCTCTTGTATTTTCAGCAGGTTCCGCCACATTGAGGGGGAAGCTGGTTTGAGAACTGTTCTGGATCCACATGAATACAATCTTTTGTGCTTGCATTTGGCTACTGCTACAACCTTTGCTTAAAGCTATTCGTAAATGGCACTGAAAGTAACCAGAATTAGCGGCATCTAACCGGACCCTGGGTACCGGGAACAAAGAAATCCCCTTTGAGCGGCACAACTTACCCGTCTCGACATGGTGCTCTGCATGGCCGTTCACCATCCCATTCATCACCTCCGCATCTTCCAACTTCACAAGCGCCGGAGGCTGCAAGCGAAGCTCTTCTTGGATTCTCTCCAAGTTGAACTTTGTCTGAGTGCAGTTTGTGTAATTGAAACGGCTTTTGACTTTCTGAATGACATTGTCTGCAGCGGAGAAGGAAGAAAAGCGGTCACTGAAATATGTAGCATCGCCAAGTTGTGGGATTCAGCTTCTCTTCATGCAGAATTTGTACAGAATTCTTTTTAAGCACGGAACAGGCACAGCCCAGGCAAGTGACCTGAAGCTTCAAAGGGAGAACTAAGAACGTAAGAAGAACCCTGCTGGTTCCTACCACAGGCCTATCTAGTCCAGCATCCAGTGTAGCCAACCAGGCGACTATAGGAAGCCCATAGCCAGGCAGTGAGGGCAAATAACTGCCTCCCACAGTTGTTCCCCAAAAGCTGGTTTTCAGAGGCATGCTGGAAGCACTCTATAGCCTTCATGACTTCTAGCTTTATCCACTGTGAATTTGTCCAATCCCTTTAAAGCCACCTAAGCCAGGGCCGTCACATCTTGAGAAGGCAAATTCTATTAGTTAACTATGTATCGAAGGAAGAAATACCTCCTATTGTCTGCCCTGAATTTCTCACCATTCAGCTTTATGGGATGGCCTTAGGTTCTAGCATCAGGGGAGAGGAAGAAAATTATGTCTTTGTTTTTTCTGCACCATGCATAATTTTTAAACGCATCTATCATGTGCCCCCCCTGCCTTTTTTCTAAATGAAATAGTCCCAAATGTTGCAACTTTTCTTCACAGTCGAGTTACTGACCGACCCTCTAATCATTTTAGTCACCCTGTTCTGCATCTTCTCCAGCTTTACAATAACTTTTTGGAGAAACGGCAGCAGAATTGTACACGGTATTCCAAGTATGGTCGCACCACTGATTTGTATACAGGCATGACAATATTGGCAGCTTCATTGATGAACCCTTTCCCAAGAGACTGAAAGAACTGGGCCTGTTTAGCCTGGAGAAGAGAAGGTTGAGGGGAGACATGAGAGCACTCTTCAAATACTTAAAAGGTTGTCACACAGAGGAGGGCCAGGATCTCTTCTTGATCCTCCCAGTGTGCAGGACATGGAATAACGGGCTCAAGTGACAGTAAGCCAGATTCCAGCTGGACATCAGGAAAAACTTCCTGACTGTTAGTGCAGTATGACAATGGAACCAGTTACCTAGGGAAGTTGTGGGCTCTCTCACCCTAGAAGCATTCAAGAGGCAGCTGGACAACCATCTATCAGGGATGCTTTAGGGTGGATTCCTGCATTAAGCAGGGGGTTGGACTCGATGGCCTTATAGGCCCCTTCCAACTCTACTATTCTATGATTCTAACACGGAACTTGTCATTTTCACACAGATAAAGCAATGAAGGTGCTTTCTCAGTAGCTGAAAAATCAAAGAATTGCTGATACAGAGCTCAGGTCGGCTACTTGAGCTACAAAATATGCTCCCAGAAAGCACCTGGGGAAGAATTGTATTTGCTGTGCGGAGGGACACGCAGAGTGCTAAGAATTGCTTCACTGACAAAGCAACTTGCCTTATGCAAACAGCCATCTGCAGGTTGAAGCAGCCTCATTTGGTTTGGGCAGCAGCTGGCTTAAGTTCTATGTGACCCGGTTCAGGATTGCAACAGCTCAGGTCTCAGCGAAATTTTCAATCCTTCCTACTTTTTACATTTAAAAGTGCAATCCTATGCATGTTAAGAGAGAGAGAAAAGTCATAGAATAGTGGAGTTGGAAGGGGCCCATAAGGCCGCCGAGTCCAACCCCCTGCTCAATGCAGGAATCCACCTTAAAGCATCCCTGACAGATGGCTGTCCAGCTGCCTCTTGAAGGCCTCTAGTGTGTTTCTGAACCAACAGCTTGAAAATAAATAGGATTTGTATATGGCACTAATGTTAACCCACCAAGGTGCTGGGAAACTTCAAGGTGTCTTTCTACCTACAATTAAAACAACATTATCTGCCATTTGTAGCGTGAGATTTTGGTTCTGTCTCATTGAACTTAAGTGTTGGTTCAGTTTGGGCCCATTAAAAGACAGATCCATAGATATTTTTATTTGTAAAGTCTTCCAACTCCCAGCATTCCCCAGCCAGCAGGACTAGCTGGGGAATGCTGGAAGCTGTAGAATTTTTTTGTCTAAACAGGCATAGAATCATTGAATAGTAGAGTTGGAAGGGTCTCTAATGCCCTCGAGTCCAACCTCCTGCTCAATGCAGGAATCCACCCTAAAGCATCCCTGACAGATGGTTGTCCAGCTGCCTCTTGAAGGCCTCTAGTGTGGGAGAGCCCACAACCTCCCTAGGTAACTGGTTCCATTGTCGCACTGCTCTAACAGTCAGGATTTTTTTCCTGATGTCCAGCTGGAGCCCGTTATTCCGTGTCCTGCACTCTGGGAGGATCGAGAAGAGATCCTGCCCTCCTCTGTGTGACAACCTTTCAAGTATTTGAAGAGTGCTATCATGTGTCCTCTCAATCTTCTCTTCTCCAGACTCCATCCTTAGCAGAGTAATCAAATAAACTGACACCAATGAGAAGCTATTTCACTCTCTGGGCAGGATTGTTAGTCCTATGTTTAGAAACATAGGAAGTTGCCTTGCACCAAGTCAGACAACAGGCAGGTCTATTTCAGTAGGGTCTCTCAAGGGTTTCAGGTGGGGTCTTTCCCAGCTCTACCTGGACATGCCAGGGATTGAATCTAGGACCTTTTGGTGCAAATCATGCACTCTTCCACTGAGCTACAGTCCCTGTGTACTTTCTTTCTGACAGATCACATCTAGAAGCATAGAGGCATTAGGATACACTATAAGGGGCAATTTTATCATGCTACTTAATTTATCTGAACAGTGATACTTGCTAAGAAATCCTAAGGAGGTGGGAGAGACACACAGAGCAAGCATGCTACGCACCAAATTCAAGGAAAGCATACGGTCTGGACACCAGGCCCACACTGGTAGCATCACAGGAAGTGGCAAATTCCCACTGGAGCTCGTCCAGAAAGCAAAACGCCATGACAGCTGGGTAACTGCTGCTGCAGATGCCCATGCAGGCAATGTCTCCGGAAGAATGGAAGCTGAGAAGAAAAATATCCCGGGTTTATCAGAAGCTGCACACACATACAGAGACTGAACGAAATGCAACGGAGCAAAGCACACTGATGAAAGAAGTCCAACTGCTGAAATCAAGATTTGAAGAGTGCTATCCTGTCTCCCCTCAATCTTCTCTTCTCCAGGCTAAACATGCCCAGTTCTTTCAGTCCCTCTTCATAGGGCTTTGTTTTCAGACCCCTGATCATCCTGGTTGCCCTCCTCTGAACACGCTCCAGCTTGTCTGCGTCCTTCTTGAATTGTGGAGCCCAGAACTGGATGCAAATCATCTTTACCATTATTGCTGCTCTCAGAAACCAGGGAGTAACCAGGGACAATGTTATAAGCGGAGAGGTGTTGCCAAAAGACTTGGAGCGACAACCTCGTTGACTTTTGCAATTAAGGAGCTAATTTTCAGCAAGAGAAGCAAGCACCAGAATTCACCGCTTCTGGATGGAATTCATAGGGCGCATTCAAGGGATAGAACACGAAGAAATACCCTCACCTTTAGGACCTACGTGGTTCCCCTACCTTCCCTCTATAGTATAGACTGGACAAGAATTGAATTGCCTGTAAATACATGTTAACCTAGGTCTGAGTTCAAATGACTAGGAGTGCTGTTTGGTGGAAGGGACATTGGCTGAGTCCACACGTCACACTAACCCATGGTTGGTGGCAAGCTACGCTGCACAGGTGAGGTGGTTAGGCAAACATCCTACTGTGCTCCTGCCAGACGATCAGGCAAACAAGCTAGTTTATTTCGCATACATCCTCATCCCTCCTTCTCCTTAATCTTCCCGCCCAACTGGGCAGGTATCTCAGCTTACTTTGTGGTGGCAATAGTGGTCAGCTGAGAGGAGCAGAGCGGCGGCAGCATTTTTGGCTCTCTCGCCAAGCAGCACTGTAGGCAATCTCCACAACCCACTGACACAAAACACTAATTTACCCATAGGTTTGAATAACCACTACTGTAGACCGTAGGTTCTCATAGTGGGTTGTTTGGGGGAAACAAGCCATGGGGGGGGGGGGGGAGAACATCCCACAGACAACACACTAACCCACCATAGGTTGTTCCAGAATATAAACCATTATGGGTTTGCGTGTTGTTGAACCCAGTCACTGGGCTGACCTTATGATGACGAAGCCTGCAATTCTTCACACAATTACCCTGGAGCACGTTCCACTGAACTTAATAGGGCTTACGTCTGAGTAGCCGTACATAAAATTGTGCTGTGGTTTCTTTTTCCTTTGACTTTCAATTTCTAAACCAAAATAACCATATTCAAAAAAATTCAATTTTTTAAAAGCAAAATTTCTAGTCGTTGACTCTTGTCAACACTAGGACAAGGATTTATTTATTTATTTATTTATTACATTTATATACCGCCCCATAGCCGAAGCTCTCTGGATGGTTTACAAAAAAGCCAGTGAGCATTAAAAAGTCTACAAAATTTAAAACCATCAAAAACATAAAAACAACAGTATAAAAACAATGGTATCCATTTTGAATATGCAAGCCGTGGCCAAGGCTTGTTGTGTCAAGCTAAAGCAGGCATCATGGGTTATTTAAATCTCAAATAACCCACCTGAATTCACACAACACAACAAGCCATGGCACGTCCCCACCACGACTTTCATATTCAAAATTGTGGCTGGCACCTGTCTCAGAACCCCGCATGTGAATTAAACCAAGGATATGTTACTATCAAAGGAATGCTCATAAACACACCCCTTAAGCTAATATCAGGTAGATCCAACATTTGTCTCAAGCTGAAACAGAGCTTACTGTATGCTGAGGTCACGTTCTTTGGCTGTACCACGATTTGGATAACGTGTCAGAATGGATGACAAAGCCTTTAGTCTCTTTCTGCATTCCAAGAAGTCCTGGTCTAGGTGGAAGTCCGTGGAGGCAGAGAGTGGAAGTCCATCCCTCACCCGCACCACACAGGCAAAGAGGATCATGGACATCCTCCACAGAAGAACTCATGGGGACAGCCTGGAAATAAATACATCATTCGTTTAACATATTTCTATACCACCCTTTGGATAAAAGCATAACAAAATTAAAAAATAAAAGGGAAATATACAAACAAAATGTAAGCCGGCAAAAGCAATTGAGTTAAGAAGAGAACGCCAGATTAAAACCCAAGAGTTTCACATTTTAAAGAGCCCAGACAAGTAAGAAAGTCTTCATCATCAAGTCTTCATCAGACCCGGGAAAGGCTCTTTGGAGAAAGTTCTCCAGAGTTGGGGTGTCCCAACTGAGAAGACCCTACCATCGATCACCACCACCACCCTCTCTTGAGGAAGCAGAAGGACCCAAAAAAGGGCCTCTGATCTTAATAACTTGACAAGTTCACAAAGGACTACCGTCTCCTAAATTATACTGACTTTAGGCATGGGTGTGTGTTTTTAGTGTCCAATTAAGGTCTCCAAATGAAAACTACTTACTCCATTCGCCAATTACCCTAAGGCTTAAGAATACAAGCAGCATGAGTGAGTAGATGGGAAAAAGAAAACCACAGCCTTTAAGCACATGATATCATGAAAGGCAGCACACATAACCCCATCGTTGTCCCTTACAATGCCTACATTGTAAAGTCTATGAAGCAGGCGCATAGCTGCAACCCTATCTAAGCCCGTAAGATTAAAAAAAAGCACCACGTTGCAGAAGACTTCAGCCACGTTCCAAAGTATCATTCCAACCACGAACTTTCCTCAATTAACCTCAGTTCTTTGCAGCCTTGTACCTAAGATGAACAAGCCTTTCCTACCAATTTCACTATCAAGCCTTCTTAAGACTTCGAAATGCACCTAAACCCCACAGATTCATGTGTACAGCCTGTTATAAATGGGGGTCAAACACACTGGGCGGTATCCAACAGAGGGCTAACGCCCCCACCGATTCCATTGCACAAGGGGCCCCCACCACTTGCGCAATGTCAATTTAGTGAAGCGAGCAGAAATGCTCATTTCTGCAAGATGGCAGGTCGGCAGAAATCAAATAAGGGAGTTTTGCCTATCTGCCTTCTTCCAGAAACAAGCATGTGGGGGCTTCCTCTAGGAAGTGCTAGACCTCTCTTGCAGAAGAGTACATCCCACTTGCACAACAGAATTGTCGGGATGATACAATTTGCAGCATTCCCCAGCTAGCCAGGACTTTTTTCTATCTAATCATGCATAAGATTGTTCTTGAAGCCTCACTTTCAGCAGCCTCCCCAACTTAAATACAGTTCCCACTCCCCAAAATCCACGATTCCTCATCCATCAGCCCTTTAAAAATATTTAGCTCCATGGGCTACAGCCTGATAATCTCTCTCCCTTGCTCTATCCGTAACTATTCAGCTACCCAAACATTTCTTCCCTGATCCTGGCTACGCAAGACCTTGTTTAGACTTGACTATGACCCTTGTGGGAGGAAAAAGTCCTTCTGCCAAAAGGCCCATGTAAACCTTCCCCACTTGATGAGGCGGGGCTCAGTCTCACTGGGGATGCCTTCCCTGGCCTCTCCTCACTGACCTTTATGACAGGTGTGCTCAGCACTGTACAACGTGGCAGTACACCTAGGGGAGACCACATTACACCAACTTTAAAATCATTCCACTGGCTACTAAATAGTTTCTGGGCGAAGTATAAAGTGTTGGTTATTACCTTTAAAGCACTACATGGTTTGGGTCCAGGTTACCTGTGGGATCGCCTTCTCCAGTACCATCCGCCCTGCACACTCAGGTCCTCTGCGAAGAATTTACTTCAGTCAGCAAAAACTAGGCTGACAACTGTTACCCAGAGGACCTTTTCTTCTGCTGCTCCCAGACTGTGGAAGGCCCTGCCGGAGGAGATTCATCAGCTTAAAGTTCTCTCTGAGTTTAAGACAGCTGTAAAGATGAGTCTCTTCCGGCAGGCCTACCCAGATGAATTTTAAACTAGGGTGACCATATGAAAAGGAGGATGGGGCTCCTGTATCTTTAACAGTGGTGTTGAAAAGGGAATTTCAGCAGGTGTCATTTGTATGCATGCAGCACCTGGTGAAATTCCCTCTTCATCACACCAGTTAAAGCTGCAGGTGCCCTGCCCTCTTTTAAATCTGGTCACTCTAGTATAGCTCCTGCAGTTTGAACTGTGGTGATGAAGAGGGAATTTCCCCAGGTTCTCCATATATACAAATGACACCTGCTGAAATCCCCTTTTCTATGCAACTGTTAAAGATGCAGGAGCCCTGTCCTCCTTTTCATAGGGTCACCCTAAAACCTAAGAAATTTAAGACGTTGTGATTGTTACTTTAATAATTTATTGGTTTTGTATGCTTATTTTAACTAATTTTATGTATGATATTGTATTTAGTGTTGTTCTGTGTTATCTGTACAGCACCATGTACATTGATGGTGCTATATAAATAAATAATAATAATAATAATAATAATAATAATAATGTTCCCTGCCTCAATCCAGAGAGAGAGGTGGGAAATAAATCTATTATTATTATTATGAGCCCAGAAGCATAAAAGTGACACACACACCCTGCCTTTGCACCTGTGCTTTCCCTTACAACCAGGGTCGGCGCTACCATTAGGCCAACTAAGCAGCCGCCCAGGGGGCAGACCTCAGAGGGGCGCAGTGCTGCCCTTTAAGGGTCACAGTTTTATACAAATTACCGTATTTCTTCGATTGTAAGACGCCATCGATTGTAAGACGCACCCTAATTTCAGTACCACCAACAGAAAACAAACACACCCTAAGACACACCCGCGATTCTAAGACGCACCCTGTTTTTAGAGACGTTTTTATGGGGGAGAAAGTGCATCTTAGAATCGAAGAAATAGGGTAGCTGTTTTAAGCAAAAACCGTAAGTTCAAGTTTTGTGCTTTTTATTTTATTTACTTATTATTTATTTATTTAGAATATTTATATACCGCTCCCCATTGAAAAATTTCGGAGCGGTGTACAAGGTGAAATGGAAAGAAAAAACAACCAGAATAAAAGCAGTTAAAACAAAATTTAAAAGAAGCAATAACAGTAATCCAAGGAAAGAAAGGCTTCTTGGAATAAATTTATTTTTTCGACAAAACATCTGTTCTTAAAAATTGAAGCTGGCAATTTTGGTGTGTGTGTGCGCCCGTGTGTGTGCAAGTAGCTCGCCTTGCCTAGGGCGCAAAATAGTCTTGCACCGGGCATGCTCACAACAGCCCTGCGAGGTGGGCTCGGCCGCCCTTTCCCCAACCAGGCGCCCTTTCCACTTGCGTTGGGCTACAACCCCCGCTTATGTGGCTGGGGATGCTGGGAGTTGCAGTCCAAGACATCTGGAGAGTGGCAGGTTGAAGGGGGGGATTGGTTGAGGGAGAGCGAGCGGGTTGAGGGGGGGATTTGAACCCGGATCCTGGCCTAGCGGGTGAACCGTAGGCTAGAACTAGAGAGACGACGATGAAGACCCCCCCTCCCGCCCTCATATACTCCTGCCCCCCCCCAGCATCCCCCCACCCCAAAAGGCCGCCACGCCCCCTCCCCTCAGGGCCCAGCGGCCCCGCCCCCTCAGGGCCTCACCTCCACTGCGCAGCCAGCCGACTCCCTCCGCCCCCTTTCAGCCCCCCCAGCCCTACTCCCACCCAGGCCTCACCTGGCCTTCTCCCCTCCGGGCCTCGCCGTCACAGCGGCCTCCTCCACCACAACAAACGCGACTGCCCCGCCCACTTCCGGCCACAGAGACGGAGCCGGATGGAGCGGAGCAGGCAGCAGCCATGGAGATGCCGAAAGAGCGTTCCCCCCCTTCCCCCTAGAGATGGGAGTCAGATTCACACGCCAAACTTCCGGCTCCGCATCGAAAGCCGCTATTGGTCCCAGATTTAGTGAAAAGGGCAAAGAGGGGTGGGGTGGGGTGTCGCTCTCATCCTCGCCGGCAGGGCATCTCTCTAGAGTGAAAGGCGGTAGAGTGGACGAAGCGATGTCAATCTAATGCCGGAAGTGTTCGATGAGGGTTCCAGCGGGACTGGGCCCCTTGGCTCAGGTCCAAAGGAATGGAAAATGCAATTCTCTGCAATGCCTGGAGGGAAGGAAAAAAGGGATTCTTAAAGGGGCCGAGGCACGGGAGAGGCTCCGCTAAGCTGTTATGCCACTGTGCAGGAGCTCCTCTCTGGTCTGGGCTAGGGTGACCATATGAAAAGGAGGACAGGGCTCCTGTATCTTTAACAGTTGCATAGAAAAGAGAATTTCAGCAGGTGTCATTTGTATATATGGAGAACCTGGTGAAATTCCCTCTTCATCACAACAGTTAAAGGTGCAGGTGCCCTGCCCTCATTTAAATCTGGCCACTCTAGTATAGCTCCTGCAGCTTTAACTGTTGTGATGAAGAGGGAATTTTACCAGGTTCCCTTTTCTATGCAACTGTTAAAGATACAGGAGCCCTGTCCTCCTTTCCATGTGGTCACCAGTAGCTGGTATAATTTTTTTTCCCCTCCCCTGGTGGTGTTGCCTAATTGAAAACAGGGAGAAAGCTCGTTTTCTTTTTAAATAAAATGCTCTTGGATCCAGGGTTTCAGGCCTGGTTTTGGAATGGAAACTGCCTTGGTCGCCCTGTGGGATGACCTCTGTCAGGAGAGAGACAGGAGGAGTGTGACCCTGTTGATTCTCCTGGACCTCTCAGCGGCCTTCGATACCATCGACCATGGTATCCTTCTGGATAGGTTGTCTGAGCTGGGAGTTGGAGGTACTGCGTTGCAGTGGTTCCGCTCCTACTTGGATGGCCGATTCCAGAAGGTGGTGCTGGGGGATTATTGCTCTGTGCCTTGGCTCCTAAGCCATGGGGTTCCGCAGGGCTCTATTTTATCCCCTATGCTGTTTAACATATACATGAAGCTGCTGGGGGAGGTTATCCGGAGATGTGGACTGAGGTGCCCTGCCCTCTTTTAAATCTGGTCACTCTAGTATAGCTAATGCACCTTTAACTGTTGTGATGAAGAGGGAATTTCTCCAGGTTCTCCATATATACAAATGACACCTGCTGAAATTCCCTTTTCTATGCAACTGTTAAAGATACAGGAGCCCTGTCCTCCTTTTCATAGGGTCGTCCTATACACTACTGCTTATAACAGTTTATAATGGTTATGACAACTGTTCAGGCCCAGGACACATTACACATACTGTTTTCATAACGTTTTTAAAGTGTTATATCCTGCTTGGTGTAGATCGGGCCCTGGTTCCAAGTTGTTTAGGGCTTTGTACACGAGTACAAGAACCTTAAACCTGGCTCGGTAGCGAATAAGTAGCCAGTACAGTTCCCTCAGCAGAGGAGTTACATGCTGGAAAGGGGCAGCTCGAGATAACAGCCGAGCTGCAGCGTACTGCACTAGCTTCAACTAGAGCAATAAAAGGCAGGAAATAACTGAAATTGACAGCTCTTGTCAGCTGGCTTAGGAAACCAGTTTGAAACGCCTGAGCAAACAAACAGGATTTGTCCTTGTGCCCAAAACAATATGAAGTTGGTGCCAATTGCACCTCTAGACTCAGGACAGGATAACAGAGAAGCCTCTCTTCCTTTCTGTCACAGGCCATGGGATATTGGAGGGTTGCTTCCCCCTCTGTCAACCCCTGCCGCCCAGGTTTGGATGACACGGCAAGCCTTTCGAAATGGCCCCTGGCACGTCCTGCAACCCCACTGTTGGCTTCAGCGATCATGGAGTAGAAAGAGGGAAAGAAGGACTTGAATTTTAAATTTGTATTTTTGCATTGCTGCTGTTTTTATCTTGGTTGTGCTTTTATATTGTGTTTTATATTATGGTTTTATACTATTGTTTTGAATTGTCTTAAATTTGTAAACCGCCCAGAGGGCTTCGGCTATTGGACGGTATAGAGATGCAATAAATAAATAAATAAATAAATAAATAAAATTGATAGCTTTCAATCATGTTATATAAATGCATAATGTTTGAATGGTATACAACTCCATATACACAATGTGCGTAATGTTGAAAGTCCATTTCAGTGTGAAACCTATGAGGGCAGGTCTATATTGCTGCATAAATCATCAAACAACAGGTGTCGTTCCAGTTTTGTCAAGATACGCTGATGTATATTTTTAATGTATTGTGAAAATATTGAATATGTGCAGCTTTCTAATACTTCTATGTGTTGACTTCTAGCACCTGAGAAAGGACCACTTCGGGTCCGAAACGTTCAGCTCCCAATACACGATTTTTACTATTGTTTTAATCTTTGCATTATTTTTGAAAGGAAACCATTAAAACCATTCATTGACTTCATTGAACACCAGAACTTTACTCTCTTTTCAGTTCAGAGATCATGGGCAATATATCAAAGGTACATTTTATCCCCCAGCCGCTCTGTTGTTTTAGACTGAGGCTGAATTCGGACGACGCACTAAGCAATCGCTGTTTCCCATTCTGTTCCTATTACCACCACCACCACCACCACCACCAGTGGATTAGCGTGTCGTCCGAACTCAGCCTGAGAGTCCTTAGGATACTGAACTAGTAACAATTAGAAATACCACTATAAGATACTTTAAACCCATGGGATAGAGAGAGGAACAACAACAGAAAACCAGCTTCTTAAATATCATCATATAGCACTATAAAACAGGGCTTCAAATGATGTAGGCCACCCTTCCACAACTGGTGCCATTGTTTATCCCACCCACCCACCCCACTCCCCTATATTGAGCAGCTGCAAAGTAGTAAGGTAGGGTGACCCTATGAAAAGGAGGACAGGGCTCCTGTATCTTTAACAGTGGTATTGAAAAGGGAATTTCAGCAGGTGTCATTTGTATATATGGAGAACCTGCTGAAATTTCCTCTTCATCACAACAGTTAAAGCTGCAGGTGACCTGCCCTCTTTTAAATCTGGTCAACCTAGTATAGCTCCTACACCTTTAACTGCTGTGATGAAGAGGGAATTTCTCCAGGTTCCCATATATACAAATGACACCTGCTGAAATTCCCTTTTCTATGCAACTGTTAAAGATACAGGAGTCCTGTCCTCCTTTTCATAGGGTCACCCTAAGTAAGGTACTGGTTCCTCTCTATTCAGCCCTGGTTAGGCCTCATCTAGAGTATTGTGTCCAGTTCTGGGCTCCACAATTCAAGAAGGATGCAGACAAGCTGGAGCATGTTCAGAGGAGGGCAACCAGGATGGTCAGGGGTCTGGAAACAAAGCCCTATGAAGAGACTGAAAGAACTGGGCATGTTTAGCCTGGAGAAGAGAAGATTGAGGGGAGACATGATAGTAGGGTGACCATATGACTGCATTTGCCCAGATTTGTCCGGGTTTTTTGATGGCAAATCCGGGACGGGGAGGGGAAATCCAGATTTTTTTTTCAAAGAGCAGCTCTAATGGGAATTAACAAAAATGCTTATAACTCCATCATTTTTTAAGATAAAGACATGAAACTTGGCACAATGGTAGCTCTTAGGAAGGGCTTTAGTCATACCAAATTTGAAACAAATCCGTTCATCCATTGATTTTTTAGGAATTTTTTTAAAATTGAGGTTTTAAAATTATTATTTTTAAAATCGTCATTTTTAAAGATAAAGAGATGAAAGTTGGCACCATGATAGTTTTTAGGTAGAGCTTTAGCCATACCAAATTTGAAACAGATCTGGGGCTAGTAGCAAACCCTGTTAACAACAACAGCAGCTTGCAATGAGTGAAGAAACAGTCAGAAAAGATATTTGAGGGAAGGGGAGAATGTAACACACAGAGTATAGCAAAAGCTTCAAAGTACAGCAAAACCTACAAAAGTAGGAGTGAGTGAAGTTAATTTCAGATACATTGAATCTCTCACTTGTTCTTTATTTCAGTGATTTTAACATTAAGATGTTATGTAGAACAGATTTGTCTTAAATGTGTGCTGTAAAATCAGACATGTGACCAAGGATATGTTCGGGTGGGCACGCCCCCTTGGTACTGGACACGCCCACTTGGGGGCGACCATGTTGTCCTCCTTTTTTGGTTTCCAAAATATGGTCACCCTACATGATAGCACTCTTCAAATACTTAAAAGGTTGTCACACAGAGGAGGGCCAGGATCTCTTCTCGATCCTCCCAGAGTGCAGGACACAGAATAACGGGCTCAAGTTAAAGGAAGCCAGATTCCAGCTGGACATCAGGAAAAACTTCCTGACTGTTAGAACAGTACAACAATGGAATCAGTTGCCTGGTGAGGTTGTGGGCTCTCCCACACTAGAGGGCCTTCAAGAGGCAGCTGGACAACCATCTGTCAGGGATGCTTTAGTGTAGATTCCTGTATTGAGCAGGGTGTTGGACTCGATGGCCTTGTAGGCCCCTTCCAACTCTGCTATTCTATGATTCTATAAGGCAGATGCAGGAAGGCCACGTAGACTTAAGCCGACCTCTTACTTTCCTATCTTTATAAGACAATGGAGTCATTAAAAGGGCAAGTCAACAACCTTGGTTCTCAAAGCCTCCTGTGGCACTATTAGATAACATATATGAAAGCCTTCATTGGGAACAGTCCTTGTTTATCTCTGTTCCTGGATTCCAAGATCGTTTCTCTTGGCTCCCACCAAGTTTTCACTTGATACGACATTAATCCTTCTCCATCTGTTTTCAGATCAGTAATAATAATACATAGCATTTATGTAGCTTATCTAAAATGTTCAAAGCACTTCTCATCTGTTCTCTCAAACGCAGGGCTGCACAGTCTTTTTGGTCCCATCTAGTGTTGGCTGGAGCCTAGCAGCTGCACACGTTTGCCCCCATGCATGCACACACACAAAGCTTTGGGGTTGCTGAAATAGGTTTTAGCCTTCTCCCTGCCGTAGTGACTCCAATTCTTGCTTTATCGCTGCCATTAGGAGTGGTAAAACAGCGATCCTGGCTGCTTCAGGGTTACTGGAGTGAGCAGCGATCCTGGCAGTAAATCAACTATAAGTTCAGGAGCCATGGCATTGGGCAGGGGGTCATTGGGGTCTGAACAAAACTACTTGGGGGCCCAAATGCAGCCTGCAGATTATGCACCCCTGTTCTAACAGTTCTAAGTGCAGTTAAGCACTAGAGCTCACTTTGCAAACCAGCAAGCCAGTGCTTTTCCTCAGAGGACAGTCACTATCCAGTCGGGGCCTGCCACACCCATGAAAACGTTGTCTACACAGCAGTAGAAGTGCTAGCAGGAGGCAAGATTGCAAGGGTAGTCTACACTGAGATGCTGGCTCAGTTCGGACAACACGCGAATCAACAGTTGACTTCCATTTTGTTCCTATTACCTCCCTCACTGATTAGCGTGTCATCTGAACTCAGCCGCTTCCTCATAAGTAATTCCTTTGCTGCTTTTCAACATACAACCTGCGCACATGCCAAGAACTGGAGAGAAACATGCTGGTATGTTAAGAGGGAACCCTCAAAAAGCTTGCCGCATTTTGGCTGCTATGGTCCACTTTCTTCTTTAAATGGCTAGAGGAATGCTCTCTGCTTGAGTGGTATAGCATGGGAGAGGTCTTTTTCTAATTTTCACAGGGCCAGGTCGAGGGCGGGCATGGCTGGGAGGGTGACCATATGACAGGAAAAAACCAGATTTGTCAGGATTTTGGGTAACAAATCCGGGGGGGGGGGGGGATTATGAAATTTGAAGAGAAATCCAGATTTTTCCCATCCTCCCCACCCAAAGGGCAGCTCTACTTTAATAGGAATTAAGAAAAAATGCTTACAGTTTCACAATTTTTAAAGATAAAGAAACTTTAGCTCTTAGGGAGGCCTTTAGCCATGCCAAATTTGAAACAGATCTGTTCATCCATTGATTTTTATGTGTGTTTTTTTAAGTTAGAGGTTTTTAAAAAAATCTTTTTAAAAGAACACCATCATTTTTAAAGCTAAAGAGATGAAATTTGGCACCATGATAGCTCTTAGGTAGGGCTTTAGCCATGCCAAGTTTGAGGCTGGCAGCTTTGCTTTGGCTACAATGACTTAGAGAGAGAGCAACAGAGGCTGCACAGACAACCCAGAGACACCTGTTGTAACTTAGCCCCATGGTGCTGGTATGCAATGCAGAGCATTAGAAAGAGGGTCTCAGAGTTACATGTTTGTGCAGGAAGTAGACAGGAGTTCAAAGTCTGGATGTGCAAAGTGGTGCCGCCGCACAAGCCTTAAGGAGCTAATGTATATAAGTGAGAAGTGTAAATGGGTGAAGCAGTGACCACAGCCCACAACACCCACCCTGGTCTTAGGGAAATATATATGTGGTGTGTGTGTGTGTGCGCATATAGTGTGTGTGCATGTCTCTCTCTCTCTCTGTGTGTGTGTGTGTGTGTGTGTGTGTGTATATATGGTCATGATAGAGAGGTCAGACTAAATACGATCCCTGGGGAAGGTAATGGCAACCCACCCCAGTATTCTTGCCATGAAAACTAAATGGATCAGTACAATCAGAGATATGTCGATATACCATCGGAAGATGGGACCCCCAGGTCGGAAGATGGTCAAAATGCTACTGAGGAGGAACAGAGGATTAAGTTCAACTAGCCCCAGATGTGATGACGCAGCTAGCTCAAAGCCGAAAGGACGGCTAGCGGCCGACGGTGCTGGTGGTGAACGACGAATCCGATGTTCTAAAGATCAACACACCATAGGAACCTGGAATGTAAGATCTATGAGCCAGGGCAAATTGGATGTGGTTATTGGTGAGATGTCAAGATTAAATATAGATATATTGGGTGTCAGTGAACTGAAATGGACTGGAATGGGCCACTTCACATCAGATCACCACCAGATCTACTACTGTGGACAAGAGGATCACAGAAGAAATGGAGTAGCCTTCATAATTAATAATAAAGTGGCTAAAGCGGTGCTCAGATACAATCCAAAAAACGATAGAATGATTTCAATTCGAATTCAGGGTAAGCCATTTAACATCACAGCGATCCAAATATATGCCCCAACCACAGATGCTGAAGAAGCAGAAGTAGATCAGTTCTATGAGGATCTGCAGCACCTACTGGATAATACACCAAAAAGAGATGTTATTTTCATTACAGGAGACTGGAACGCTAAGGTGGGCAGTCAAATGACATCTGGAATTACAGGTAAGCATGGTCTAGGAGAACAAAATGAAGCGGGACATAGGCTGATAGAATTCTGCCAGGACAACTCACTGTGCATAACAAACACTCTCTTCCAACAACCGAAAAGACGGTTTTATACATGGACTTCACCAGATGGCCGACACCGAAATCAGATTGATTACATCCTTTGCAGCCAAAGGTGGCGGACATCTATACAGACAGTAAAAACAAGACCTGGAGCTGACTGTAGTTCAGATCATGAACTTCTTATTGCACAATTTAGAATCAAGCTACCGTATTTCTTCGATTCTAAGCCGCACTTTTCCCCCTAAATTAACAGCTCTAAAAATGGACTGCGTCTTAGAATAGATGGCGTCTTAGAATTGAAGAAATACGGTAAAGAGAATAGGGAAGACCCACAGATCAGTTAGATATGAGCTCACTAATATTCCTAATGAATATGCAGTGGAAGTGAAGAATAGATTTAAGGGACTAGATTTAGTAGATAGGGTCCCGGAAGACTGAGCGAAGGAAGATAGATGCTTTTGAACTGTGGTGTTGGAGGAAAATTCTGAGAGTGCCTTGGACTGCAAGAAGATCAAACCAGTCCATACTCCAGGAAATAAAGCCAGACTGCTCACTTGAGGGAATGGTGTTAAAGGCAAAACTGAAGTACTTTGGCCACATAATGAGAAGACAGGATACCCTGGAGAAGAGGCTGATGCTAGGGAAAGTGGAAGGCAAAAGGAAGAGGGGCTGACCAAGGGCAAGATGGATGGATGATATTCTGGAGGTGACAGACATGACCTTGGGGGAGCTAGGGATGGCAACGGCCGACAGAAAGCTCTGGCGTGGGCTGGTCCATGAAGTCACGAAGAGTTGGAAACGACTGAACGAATAAACAACAACAAATATATATATATATATATATATATATATATATATAGTGTGTGTGTGCATATATCTCTGTGTGCATATATAGTGTGTGTGCATATATCATAGAATCATAGAATAGCAGAGTTGGAAGGGGCCTACAAGGCCATCGAGTCCAACCCCCTGCTCAATGCAGGAATCCACCCTAAAGCATCCCTGACAGATGGTTGTCCAGCTGCCTCTTGAATGCCTCTAGTGTGGGAGAGCCCACAACCTCCCTAGGTAGCTGATTCCATTGTCGCACTGCTCTAACAGTCAGGAAGTTTTTCCTGATGTCCAGCCGGAATCTGGCTTCCTTTAACTTGAGCCCGTTATTCCGTGTCCTGCACTCTGGGAGGATCGAGAAGAGATCCTGGCCCTCCTCTGTGTGACAACCTTTTAAGTATTTGAAGACTGCTATCATGTCTCCCCTCAATCTTCTCTTCTCCAGGCTAAACATGCCCAGTCCTTTCAGTCTCTCTTCATAGGGCTTTGTTTCTAGACCTCTGATCATCCTGGTTGCCCTCTTCTGAACACGCTCCAGCTTGTCTGCGTCCTTCTTGAATTGTGGAGCCCAGAACTGGACGCAATACTCTAGATGAGGCCTAACCAGGGCCGAATAGAGAGGAACCAGTACCTCACGTGATTTGGAAGCTATACTTCTATTAATGCAGCCCAAAATAGCATTTGCCTTTCTTGCAGCCATATCGCACTGTTGGCTCATATTCAGCTTGTGATCTACAACAATTCCAAGATCTTTCTCGTTTGTAGTATTGCTGAGCCAAGTGTCCCCCATCTTGTAACTGTGCATTTGGTTTCTATTCCCTAAATGTAGAACTTGGCATTTATCCCTATTAAATTTCATTCTGTTGTTTTCAGCCCAGCACTCCAGCCTATCAAGATCACTTTGAAGTTTGTTTCTGTCTTCCAGGGTATTAGCTATCCCACCCAATTTTGTGTCATCTGCAAATTTGATCAGCGTTCCCTGCACCTCCTCGTCCAAATCATTAATAAAAATGTTGAAGAGCACTGGGCCCAGGACTGAGCCCTGCGGCACCCCACTCATTGCCTCTCCCCAGTTTGAGAAGGTTCCATTGATAAGTACTCTTTGAGTCCGATTCTGTAGCCAACTGTGGATCCACCTAATAGTTGTTCCATCTAGCCCACTTTTAGCTAGTTTGTTAATCAGAATGTCATGTGGTACTTTGTCAAAAGCTTTGCTGAAGTCAAGATATATGACGTCCACAGCATTCCCACAGTCCACAAGGGAGGTTATCCTATCAAAAAATGAGATCAAATTAGTCTGACAGGATTTGTTCCTGACAAATCCATGTTGGCTTCTAGTAATCACTGCATTGATTTCAAGGTGTTTACAGATTGACTTCTTTATAATCTGCTCCAGAATTTTCCCAGGGATGGATGTCAGACTGACTGGTCTGTAGTTCCCAGGTTCCTCCTTTTTGCCCTTTTTGAAGATAGGGACAACGTTAGCCCTCCTCCAGTCATCCGGCACCTCACCCGTCTTCCATGATTTTGCAAAGATAGTAGACAAAGGTTCTGAGAGTTCTTCCGCTAGCTCCTTCATTACTCTTGGATGCAGTTCATCGGGCCCTGGAGATTTGAACTCATTCAAGGAAATTAGGTGTTCTTTGACCATTTGTTTATCAATCTCAAACTGCAATCCTGCCCCCTCAACTTCTGCTTCACTTTTTCCAGGGGGGTCATAGACCCGCTTTTGGGAGAAGACCGAGGCAAAGTAGGAATTGAGCACTTCAGCCTTTTCTTTGTCATCTGTTATCAATTTGCCATCCTCATTAAGCAGTTGAACCACCATTTCTTTCCTCTGTCTTTTACTACTCACGTATCTGAAGAAAGCCTTTTTATTGCTTTTAGCATCCCTCGCTAATCTCAGCTCATTCACAGCTTTAGCCTTCCTGACGCCATTTCGGCACTTCTGCGCCACTTGTCTGTACTCTTCTTTTGTAGCCTGGCCTTCCTTCCACTTCCTATATGTATCCCTTTTTGTTTTCAGTTCATCAATAAGCTTTTTGTGGAGCCACATTGGTTTCCTCTGTTGTCTTCTATCTTTTCTCCTTGTTGGAATTGTTTGTAACTGTGCCTTTAAAATTTCATTTTTTAGATACTCCCACCCATCCTGCACTCCTTTTCTCATTAGGCTCATTTGCCATGGGACCTTACTTATCATAGTTCTGAGTTTATTGAAATCAGCTTTCCTAAAATCCAGAGTACGTGTATGGCTACGCTCGACTTTTGTCTCCTTCATAATCAAGAATTCAAGTATGACGTGGTCACTTTCCCCCAGAGTTCCCGTAACTGCCACTTTATCCACTAAGTCATCCCTATTGGTCAATAACAAGTCAAGGATTGCCGATCTGTGTGTGTGTATATATAGCGTGTGCATATATCTGTGTGCATATAGTGTGTGCATATATCTGTGTGTGTGTATATATAGCGTGTGCATATATCTGTGTGTGTGTATATATAGTGTGTGCATATATCTGTGTGCATATAGCGTGTGCATATATCTGTGTGTGTGTATATATAGTGTGTGCATATATGTGTGCATATAGTGTGTGCATATATCTGTGTGTGTGTATATATAGCGTCTGCATATGTGTGCATATATGTGTACATATATCTCTGTGTGCATATATAGTGTGTGCATATATATGCATGTATATACATATATGTGTGTGCATGTGTGTGTGCATATTTGTGTGTGTATGTTTATATATAGTTTGTGTGCATATATATATATATAGAGAGAGAGAGAGTGTATATATTTTTGTTTGTTGTTTATTCGTTCAGTCGCTTCCGACTATATATATATATATATATACACACACACGTATGCACACACAGCCACGCCTCTCGCCCTCCAAACCCCTGAGCCAACTGCCACATCCACAGAAAAGACGGGAGGGGACAAGGCAGACACAGGGCGGCGGGCGGAAGCAGCGATATGTTCTCGCGATATCACGCCCCGAAACGCGTCTTTATTTTCTCCTCCCTCCCCCGCGAAAGTACCCGTGCGCGCGCACCGTACCGCACCGCGCCCCTCCCCCTCCGCCAATGAGGGGCGGGGACTCTCTGAAGGCGTTTTCGCCTCGGAAGAGAAGCCGATCCTGAGGGAAGCCGTGAAGGGAGAAGGGGGGGGCGTGGTTCGTGGTTCGTCAACGTCACCGGCTCCTGCTCGGAAAGCTCGGCAGAGCTGCTGGAGAGAAAGAGAGGCCGGCGCGCGCGCGCACGCATTCTTGGAGGGAGGGAGGAGGGAGGGAAAGGGAGGGGTCCAGCAGCGCGCGTGCGTGCGGCCGGCGGGGCCAATGGGAACGAGGTGAGAAAAAGAAGGCCTTGAAAACACCCGGCGAAGGCGCTCGTGTGTGTGTCTGTGTGTGTGTGTGATATGCGCGCGCCAAGTGGGCGGGGCCGCGAGCGCCCGAGGGAGGGAGCGCGCGCGCCGAGTGGGCGGGGCCGCGCGTCTTCCCTCACGCCAGTCCGTTAATGGCGCCCGGGCGCTGCAGTAGCACCACCAGCAGTAGCGGCGGCTTCCGCTCCTCAGGGGCCCGCTCGTTTCCCCCCCGCGGGCTGAGGCGAGGGTGGTGAGGCGGAGGCGCCGGGGCCTGAGGGAGCGGGACGCAAAGCGCAGGCGCCGCCACCGCCAGGTAAGGAACCCGCCCAGAGCGCACGGTGAGGGGCGGGTGGGTGCCCGGGCGCCGGCTGCGCTTCTTCTTCCTCCTCCTCCTCCTCCTCCTCCTCTTCCTCTTCCTCTTCCTCCTCCGGCTGCCGCCGCCACTCGCGTAGGGCCGGAGGGGGTCGTGCTGCCCTGGGCCGTCGTGGCTCCTGTTGGCCGGAGCCGTGAGGGGGCAAAGGTTGGGGGCGGGAAAGGGGGCGGCGGAGACCCTTGTGCTGCCGGGCCCCGGTTCCCCCTGGGCTGCCCAAGACCCCTCCGGACACCGCCGCGCTTTGGCCTCGGGCCCTCCGTCCCGCCCCCCCCCCCCCCGCCGCGAAAAAACCTCCAGTCGCCTTGATTTAACTTAATTACTTGAGATACGTCGCTAGGAGTAATTCATTCCCAAATAAGTCACGGCATCAGGGCGCCGACGAAGCTGCCACTCGGCTCATAACCCCGGAGGATATTTATTTATTTATTTATTTATTACATTTCTATGCCGCCCAATAGCTGGGGCTCTCTGGGCGGTTCACAAAAATTAAAAACATCCGAAGTACAAAACAACAGTATAAAACCACAATACAAAATACAATATAAAAAGCTCAACCAGATAAAAACAGCAGCAATGCAAAATTACAAATTTAAAACACCAAGTTAAAATTTATTTATAGACTGTTAAGATAGACTGTTATAATAATATCGACTGTTATAATAATAATAATAATAACAACAACAATATATTTATTTCTTACCCGCCTCTCCCTTTGGATCCAACCCAAATGTACCCTGAATGTACCCCTGTCTCCAATCGGCGTTATTTCTGACTCTGACCCATTAATTGAATAGTCCAAATATAAATAAACCCAAAGTGTTCAATCAGTTTCATCAGAGCCGGAACTGAAGACTGGAGTTTCAAGATAAACAACAGCATAGGGTTATCAACCTAGGTGTAAAACTTTTCGTTTTGGTGGGCGGGGAGCTGTGATTGTTATTCCCTTGCTTTCAGATTTATTTCATTTATTTATTTTTTAAAAAGGGAGCGAAAGAGAAAAGACACTTCTTGCCTAGCTGCACAGGCTTGTCTGGGATTTGGGCTTCGGCTTTGTACAGAGATTAGCTTTATTATAACTGTTTCCTATGGGGAAAGTGTTGTGTCTTGATTATATCTCAAACCCTGTTTCTTCCTTATGGGTGTGGAGTTGGAATTGAGACGTCTTGGCTTGTTACGTGCAGAAAACAATTCAGTCCTTTAAAGGGATTATGACATACCTAATAGTTTACAATATACCCAATAGTGAATCCTTCCCAGTTCCACCCCTATAAATAACATGCTTGTTTTGGTAAATTTATTACTATTTATTATACTTCTATCCCACCATTTTTCCTACCAGGAACTTAAGGTGGATTACATAATCTATTTTATTCTCACAACCCTGTAAATTAGGTTAGGCTGTAGGTCAGTAACTGATCCAAAGTTACCCAATGAGTTTCATTTTTTTATATTATTATTATTATTGTTGTTGTTGTTGCTGCACTTTTATCCCAACTTTTAGCCATAGAAGGCTCTCAAGGTGTCTTTCAAAAATAATGCTTAAATTTCATGGCTGAGTGGGGTCTAGAACCAGGGTCTCTTGAATCCCAGTGAAGCTCCGGCTATTGGGCGGTATAGAAACGTAATAAATAAATAAATAATTTCTCTTGAAATTGGGCTTCAGCTGTAAAATAGTGGCAGTATCTTGATGAGCTAGAGAGGATTTCTCTTTAGGATTTCCAATAAATTGAGGTTTATAGCTCCTGTTGTTCTCTCTAAGTTTAGATTGATCAGGAAAGATTTTAGCTTTGTCTCATGAACTCCTCTACACACGCAAGTACCAAGTTGAGGGTGCAGTGTTCACACTTTCCTGCTAGCAAATGATAGAAGTCATAAGACTAGGATCTGCAACTCGCCTCCTAAAATTCTTGAAGGGGTTTGGGTGCATGATGTTCCTTCACAGTTGTGAAAAGATGTGAGCTGAATGAAGCCCGTTGTTCTGAAGCCTGCTGTGCTATAGTGCTAATATTGGCAGGTCCCTTTTTCCCCCACTTCTTCTAAAGAGCGGGGTGGAATCCATATCCCATACATCCAATGAGTAGGGACTATCTATCCCATGTTCAATTCTTCATTGCCTAGAAAATTAAGTTCAGAATGGCTTCAGTTTTAGTATATCCTGCCCCTGTGTTCTTTCTCCACAATTTTCTGGCACGAGATCCTAAGTCTAAATAGATGTTTTAATTTCTGCTAGACTCACGGGAAACATGCTACCGATTGTCATTGGCTACTTTCTTGTGTGGGTGGAGGGTTGTTTCCAGCTATGACACGCTACTCTTTTTGTTGGCAGGGATCACTTGGTTAGGCTGGCATCTATGCCACAATAAATTGCCTTCTGTTTCTGTAAGCTGCATCTAGTGTGGAACTGCTGTATTGAATCCTGTGTTGAATCTAGAGTTGAACGCTGAAGTGCTTCTCTTTTTCTCAAGGTGGTGAGGAGAGGCGCTAAGGGCTTCCTGCTGTCATGGGGGCACAGGATCGTCCACAGTGCTTCTTTGATATAGAAATCAATCGAGAGCCAGGTAAGACATGGGGGCTTTATGAGACTACTGTTGGTTTATTGAAAAGGTGTTGATCCACTGCTTGCATTAAGTCAAGCCTTGAAGCAGAAGTACTTGCAGCCAGCATGTTCCCTTAGAATAGATGTTAAGTATATAGCTGCTATATTTTATGCTATTGTGGGATTATCTCTTCTCTGCGGTACAGCGTGTTTATGTTCGAAATCGTTGCAATGTGCATATGTGGTGTCTTACGTCTTTGTAGTATCAACAAATAAACTGAGAATTGGTGGTGTAATAAAAGCGTGTATGTTATCTCTGCGAGATGAGAGCTTTGTGCAGGAAAAATAAACATATTTCCAGGCAAGGAATGATTCGGTTTAGAGAAGGCTGGATGGGATAGATTCTAGCATGTATATGTTAGGGATTCTTACTGTAATGGAGGGTATGTGTGTGTATAATTGGGAGTTTTACTGAATACCACTCACCTGTGTGATAGGATAAGCAAATAATACAAGTTGACATGAGGCATGCTAATCATTATTATTATTATTATTTATTTATATAGCACCATCAGTGTACATGGTGCTGTACAGAGTAAAACAGTAAATAGCAAGACCCTGCCGCAAAGAGTATGACCCATTTCACATGTAATGGCAGCTTATTGTGGGTTAATCAATGATTTACCAGGTTGAGTTCTGCACACTCAGTCCCTGGGTTGTTGTCTTTGATATCCAAACCCAGAATTGTGGGTTGTTGGGGGAGGGTCGATGCATTTTTGTAACCCGTAATTCTGGGTTCAGACATCACAGACAATCTGTGGACAGAGTTTCTCTGGTTTGTTTGGCTCAGCAGGAGTGGCCAGGAGCGAAGGTAATAACTCAAAGAGAAGTTGAAGATGTAATTGATAATTTGAAAGTGGGTAAATCACCAGGAGCAGATGGCTTAGGACCAGAATATTATAAAGTTTTTAAGGAGTTATTAATTCTGAAATTATTGAAACTTTATAACACTATATTATTAGGAGAGAAGATACCAGAATCATGGGAACATTCATTGATAATATTAATTCCAAAACCAGATAAAGATTTCACAATCCCCGATTCATATAGACCTATTTCATTAATAAATCAGGATGCTAAAAATTTTTCATCTATTTTGGCTAAACGGTTAAATAAATTTATATCAGAATATATAGGAGAAGATCAATGTGGATTTGTGGCGGGCAGGCAGATGCATAGTTTAGTGGGAAGAGTTTTAAATGTAATACATGCGATAAAAAAAATCAAAGATTAAGGCAGGAATTTTGGCATTGGATAGTTTTAAGGCTTTTGATTGTGTGAGCTGGCAGACATTAAAGATTATTTTAGATAAAATGGGATTTGGAAATAAATTTAAAACTATAATAGAACAGTTATATTCCCAAAATACAGCTGTAGTGGTGGTAAACGATGGACTCACTGAAAAAATACGACTAGCCAGAGGTACAAGACAAGGATGTCCGCTCTCGCCGGTCCTGTTTGTAATGGTTATGGAAGTATTGGCGAATGCAATAAGAGATGATGGAGAGATAGAAGGAATTGGAGATGTAAGGGAAATAAAATTGAACATGTTTGCGGATGATACCCTACTGACTATTAAGAATCCAATAAGAAAAATAGATAGAATTAAACAACAATTGAGAGAATTTGAAGAAGTTACAGGATTAAGAATAAATTGGTCCAAATCAGAGATGATTTTGTTTAATTATACTAAGAAGGAAGAAAAGGAATGGGAACGTAAGGGAATAGAAATGAGAGTTAAGGAACAGATTAGATATTTGGGAATTAAAATTACAAAAAACTTATAATTTAGAAAAGGAGAATTTAATGAGGTTAAAAAAAGAGGTATTAGAAAAATTGGGAAAATATAAAAGATTAAATCTATCTTGGTTTGGAAGAATAGCATTAATAAAAATGAAGATTTTAGCTAAGATAAATTTTGTGTTTAGGATGTTACCAATAAAAATTTCAGAAGCTGAGATAAAAAGTTGGCAAAATATTATTAACAAATATTGTAACGGAGATAAGAAAGTGAGGGTAAATAAGAATAAATGGTATTTAAGCCAAAAAAAGGGAGGATTGGGTCTCCCAAATATAAAATTATACTATGCAGCAAATAGGTTAAGACATATTGTAGAAGCAATTATAGGAGTAGGAGATTTAGATTGGATGGAGGATAAAACTACATGTAATGTAGAGATGAGTTTGTTTTTTTTAAGGAAGGAGGGAGAAAGTGGGTTGAAAGTATAGATAATCCACTCCTGAGATTTCAATGGGAAATTTGGAGTAAATTTAAAGGGAAGCTGCTTCCGAGCAACTCTCCCTTGTCACCGGTAATAATGTTAAAGAATTTCCCAGAGGAACTGAAGGGTAGATTAAGTAAAATATTAAAAGAGAAAAATAAAATGAAATTAAAGGATTGGTTAAGAGATATAAATACAAGAGAAGATATGGAAGAGTTGTTAAAGGAGAAAAAATTATCTTGGTTAGAGTTTAGGCAATTAGAACAGTGGAATAAAAAGTGGATTAAAGAAAATAGAGTTTGTAGAGAAATGACGAAGTTTGAAGAGTTAATAGTAAATAAGGAAAAAGGTAAAGGAGGAAGTATAGTCTTAAAAGGGTTAATGAGCGAAATATATAAAATATTGTTAGAAAAGGGGCTAATGGATAGCTCAGGAAAAATGGTATGGGAGACAGATTTGAAAGTACAAATAGGGTGACAGAGCTGGGAGGGACTGTGGAAACAAAGAGTGTTGAGAAGTATGTCAGTGAGAATAAAAGAGAATTATTTTAAAAATATATGGAGGTGGTACCTAACTCCGGTTAGATTAAACAAGATAAATAATCAGCAATCAGCAAACTGTTGGAGAGGATGTGGGGGAAAAGGAACGTATTTACATATGTGGTGGGAATGCAACTATGTACAAAAATTTTGGAAGATGGTGTTTTTGGAGATTGAAGAAATTGTGGGAATGAAGATAGAACAAACACCAAAAGTTGCATTACTGTCACTATTTGAAGATTTAAAATGTAAAAAAGAAATTAAGGAACTGATAACGATTTTGCTGACCGCAGCAAGATTGATGGTAGCTAGGAACTGGAAGATTCAAGGGGAATATTCTATTGAAGAATGGTACAAAGAAGTATGGGATATAGCCATTAATGATAAATTGACATGTAATATTAAATGGAGAAGAGGTATAGCTAAAACAAATGATTTTGAAGGAATTTGGAAACAGTTCCTAATATTTGTGTTTTCTAAGGGAAGTGGGAAACCAGCAGAAGAAAGTATGAGATTTTGGAATCAGGAATGAGATCCCGAGGTGGGGGGTGCACTTCTATGTTAAGTTTGATTATGTTACTCAGATAAGATATTATGTATTCAACATTTATTCAACATTTATGTAGTGTGTTGTTGTTTTTTAATTGTTATTGTGTATGTTTAAGTATTGTAGAAAATAAAAAATCTAAAAAAAAAAAGGAGTAGCCAGGAGTCAACACTCTCGCTTCCTTTTCATTCACCCATACTTTGACAAACCATGGATTGTTGTGATGTGTGATCCAGACCTTATTCTTGTATCAAGAACTTTCTGTTAAAACAGACATGTTTTTATTTTGTATGTTTTATTGTGATAATTTTAGTGAGCATTACAGACTGTTTATAATTTTAAATTGACCCAAGAGCCTGGATGGGCTGCTTTGGTGGGATAAAATAATCAGCTGGTGTGGAAGTCTAAAATTTGGGTCTCAGTGTGTTTCAGTCTAGCTCATAGGTCTAACCCAAGACACTCCAATTTGAGTAAAGCATACTTAATGCCTTATGGAAATATCAGACTTGATTGTTTTGAGCATCTAGAAGTATTCAAGCTTTTTTGTGTTTAAATAGTCGTTTTCCTCTGCAGTTACATATTGTCCCCTGGCCTGATTGAGACAACACAGAAATACGGCTAAGGGGATCCTTATTTATTTATGTATTTAGATTTATAAGCTGCTCTTCATCCAAAAGGAACCCCAGGGTGGTGTACATGAAATTATGAAAACAAATACAGAATGGTAACAGTAACGAAATTACAAGATAGCAGGTTTAAAAATTATTCAGCAAACCGACAAACAAATCATACCTGCACCACCAAACTATTTAAAATGTCCTGAGCGAATAGGAATGTTTTGATTTGGTGCTAAAATCAAAGCAGACACCAGTTACATCTTCCTTGGAAAGACATTCCAAAGTCAGGAGACCACCACAGGGAAGTTTCTCTCTCTTGTAAATGCATAATGTTTCTGGCAGAAGAGCTTCCTCTGAAAATCTTAAGCCATGGGTAGGATTGCCTTGAACCTTTTCCTAGAAGTTCTTCTTTGGCATGAACTTCCTGGCACTTTAATGTTTCTTTTAGAGCCCCCCTTTTAAAAATGCTTTCAGGTATACAGTTCTTCACGTTCGGTTGTTTAATAAAGAGCTGACAGGGAAAAGAAATTTGCACTGTGCTTTGCATTTCAGTAGGTTATTAATAGTACAGTGTCTGTTTTTGTAAGACTAATAAAAAAGGAAGTATCTTGGCTGAAGAGCAAAAAGCATTTAGAGGTGAAGAGAGCTTTAATGAAGTGCATTGTCAAGTCAGAAGGGAAAGGAGCAGTTTTGAAATAAGATTATCTATCTCCCCTCCCTCTGGAATTCCCTACAATAGAAAAGTGGATTTTGTTTGCATGTAAAATACCCCCAAATTAGAGGTGTTTTTAGAGTAGTTTCTCATTCAGGAAGCAAGGCCTATTAAATTCAATAAGGTAAGTGTGCATAGAATTGCGGCCTTCGTAAAAGTATCTTGAGACACCTGTGTATTGTTGTAAGAAAATGCAAGTTTAGATTACATCTAAACCGGTGTGTTCTCAGACTTCTGGCAAGTGGCTGTTATGGCTTTAATAAAGTGGCTGAGGGTTGTGGCACAGTGCACAAGGATTTGGATTTCAGAATTGTTGAAGTGACGTTAGAGGTTTTCTTGGAAAACCATAAGTGCTTAACAGTCATTCTACAGATTACAGTTCTGAGACTGTCCTAAAAGTGTGGAACGTACCGAGATTTAGGTGTTTTATATTCCTTTTTAAAAAAATAAAATAAAAAGGTTATAAGAACTGTTTCAAATAAGTTATAAAGGTCCTCTCTGAAATCAGTCATGTGGCATCACAGTATTTATTTTATTTATTTTATTTATTTATTGCATTTCTATACCGCCCAATAGCCGAAGCTCTCTGGGCTGTTCACAAAATTAAGACAACTCAAAACAAACAACAGTATAAAACCGTAATATAAAATACAATATAAAAGCACGGCCAAGATAAAAACAGCAGCAATGCAAAAATACAAATTTAAAATACAAATTTAAAACAGCAAGGTTAAAATTAATTTATAGACTGTTAAAATACTGGGAGAATAAAAAGGTCTTCACCTGGTGTCTAAAAGAATATACCCTATTTCTTCGATTCTAAGACATATTTTTTTTCCCCGTATAAACATCTCTAAAAATGGGGTGCATCTTAGAATCGTGGGTGTGTCTTAGGGTTTTTTTTTTCTGTTGGTGGTACTGAAATTAGTGTGCATCTTACAATCGATGGTGTCTTACAATCGAAGAAATACGGTAGCGTAGGTGCCAGGCGAACCTCCTTAGGGAGCTCATTCCACAGCCGGGGTGCCACAGCGGAGAAGGCCCTCCTCCTGGTAGCCACCTGCCTCACTTCCTTTGGCAGGGGCTCATGGAGGAGGACCCCTGAGGATGACCTTAGGGTCCGGGCAGGTACATATGGGAGGAGGCGTTCCTTCAGATAACCTGGCCCCAAGCCGTTTAGGGCTTTAAATGGTAAACGTTTCAGATTATAAATCTTCCTTGCTGTCACTCATGAAAATGCTTTTACAATCTTCTCTCTCAGCTGCCAGGAATTTGCAGAGCTGGGAACAGACAAAAATATAGAATGAGTGTTAGCTATTGACTGCTGTTGAGTACAGCAGCAGTAATCTTACTCACCCCTCACTGTTCTACCTAAAGTTTGATTATAGGGTCATGATAAGAGGTTTGGACTCCTCATCTTCCTTTTTAATGCCGAGCTGCTTATTGACAGGGACAAAAGAATTTATAGAGGGTGCAGCAAAGAAGGGCAACAGCAGATGTGGAGCCTCTAATCCTCCTGTTTCTTAGCTTGGCTTCACTCAAAGGATGTGGTAGGCTGTGCATAACGGACTTGCCTAGTCTTTTTTTACACAGTAGTCATGGTACCTTTTCAAACTGTGGGGAGGTAATGAGTGGGGTACCACAGGGCTCAGTGCTGGGCCCAGTGCTCTTCAACATTTTTATTAATGATTTGGACAAGGAGGTGTAGGGAACGCTTATCAAATTTGCAGATGACACAAAATTGGGTGGGATAGCTAATACCCTGGAAGACAGAAACAAACTTCAAAGTGATCTTGATAGGCTGGAGCACTGGGCTGAAAGCAACAGAATGAAATTTAATAGGGATAAATGCCAAGTTCTACATCTAGGAAATAGAAACCAAATGCACAGTTACAAGATGGGGGATACTTGGCTCAGCAATACTACAAACGAGAAGGTTCTTGGAATTGTTGTAGATCACAAGCTGAATATGAGCCAACAGTATGATGTGGCTGCAAAAAAAGCAAATGCTATTTTGGGCTGCATTAATAGAAATATAGCTTCCAAATCGTGTGAGGAACTTGTTCCTCTCTATTCGGCCCTGGTTAGGCCTCATCTAGAGTATTGCGTCCAGTTCTGGTCACCACACTTCAAGAAGGATGCAGACAAGCTGACGGGCAACCAGGATGATCAGGGGTCTGGAAACAAAGCCCTATGAAGAGAGACTGAAAGAACTGGGCATGTTTAGCCTGGAGAAGAGAAGGTTGAGGGGAGACATGAGAGCACTCTTCAAATACTTAAAAGGTTGTCACACAGAGGAGGGCCAGGATCTCTTCTCGATCCTCCCATAGTGCAGGACACGGAATAACAGGCTCAAGTTAAAGGAAGCCAGATTCCGGCTGGACATCAGGAAAAACTTCCTTACTGTTAGAGCAGTACTACAATGGAACCAGTTACCTAGGGAGGTTGTGGGCTCTCCCACACTGGAGGCCTTCAAGAGGCAGCTGGACAACCCTCTGTCAGGGATGCTTTAGGGTGGATTCCTGCATTGAGCAGGGGGTTGGACTCTATGGCCTTATAGGACCCTTCCAACTCTACTATTCTATGATTCTATGACCTGAGGGAAATGACCACCAAGCACTTGTGTTTGCTCTGGCTGTACTATTTTCCTTCTTTTTGCTATAGAAGAGACAGATTGTATGTCTATTAAGTCCTCTGCTTTTGCAGCTCTGTGTGTGTGTGTATATATACTTTTTGTTTATCTACGAGAACATATATGGAAGTATAATCCTTAAGAAAATATAACTGGTTTGGCCCAGATATTATTAAACTGGAAAGTAACCATATTTTAATTCTTATTCCAGTTGGTCGTATCATATTTCAACTTTTCTCTGATGTGTGTCCAAGGACTTGCAAAAACTTTCTCTGCCTATGTACAGGTAACTTGTTTTGTCATAGCTGAAAATAATTAACTATTTTCTTGTAATGTGTGGCCTAGAGATGTAAAATTTCCAGATATTTTGAGGCCATGGTGGGGGTGGGGGGTTGTAGAAGAGAGATCTGGGCATTTATGAAGGAAAAAAACAGTAATTTGGAGGGAAATTGAAAATGAAGCAATACTTTTTTTAAGCACTTTTTACTTTGTTGCTTTAGGACAGCCTTCCCAGAACCGATGTCCTCCAGATATTTTGGACTTTATCTCCCCTCACCCTTAGGCAGAATGGCCAATGATTAGGAATGCTGCACATTGTAGTCCAGGCACCAGGTTGGGTAGAGCTTCTTTGGGAACATAAAACAGCCTTTCTGTCCCTAAAGCTATTCTATGTCTAACTTCGTTTGCTCATAAAATTAACATTATATATTAAAAAAAAATTAAGTAAACTCAGTAAATTCGAAATTACTGTCGGAATAAACTATACTTTTACATTTAATGTACCAAATATTTACTGTCAAGAATGCACAATGATGATTCCACTCACGTGTTGGGAACCTAAGCATAAATGTCCATCAGTAAAATATACTTTAGATCAATCATTTTAATAAGGAATGAAAGAAATAACTCTGCTGAGAATCTTACAGAGAGGATTTTTTTTTTAAAAAAAATTCTCCCTATGGCTTCATTTTTTCCAGACATTTTACATCTAGTCTTTCCATAAAAATGTTCTTATTGCAGTTTTTAGAAATCATTTTGGGGGGTACTAAAGGCTTGGTGACAATCTATAAACACTTTCTCTTAAATTATAAAAGAAAATACTTCATAGTCCTAAGCTCTTCAATGTGTTTTTTTTTGGGGGGGGGTGGAATCAAAAAATCGTTTGTGGGGGGAAATGGGGGAGGGAACCGGGGGGGGGGTTTCCTAAAAAAAAATACTTCATAATCCAAAGCTCTTCAATGGTTTTTTTTGGGGGGAGGGGATATCCAAAAATTGTTTGTGGGGGGAAATGGGAGGGAACCCCCGGGTGGGGGGGGGGGAGGTCCCAGGCCTTCACATCTCTAGTGTGGCCTCATAAGTCCCAAGTCATTCACACATTTTAGTTGAACTTTGGATGCACTTAGAAGATCAGAGACAAGTCCCTGACTATGATTTCCATTGGATGCCACTAGTATGCTAATCAGAAAAAAAGTATGCCTGCCACTGGCAAGTGTCTTTGGTCATAATTTATTTTGAGTTATATAATGTCCACAGACCTGCCTTCAAAAGTATAAATTGTATCTATGAGATGGTAGCATGTAAATCTCTCTTGGAGGTATTACAGTCTTTGGTTTTCTGTGGATGTGGGTGTGGGGAAGCAGACTACTATGGCTTTCAGTTTTTGCATCTTTGTTAAGTTTAGGAATGTGCCACAGGTCGTATTGACTATTGGCTGTGGAAGTAGGTAGTTTGTTGTTGTAGTTTGCTGGAGGAGAACGTGTAAAGATAATCTCTAAACATTGTTTATGCAGGGTTCCATTTGACACTGGGCTTTTTTGGGATGCTGTGCTCCCCCCCCCCCGATAATCCCCAAAGGGAGATCAGGAGCAGGCTTGGACTCTTGTGTTATCTTTCGCTGCCTACATCCTTAGCTGAAAATCAAAGCGGACAGCCAAATAGAAGCTCCTATAGTCATTTGAACATAAGCTCTCTCTTGAGTGCAGGCGATTAATTCCTATTTGAACTCTCCTAAGCTCTTTCCAAGGGGGTGGGGGTGCCCTGCAGAGAAATGACATCTGCCGAGGGATAGCAAAACATGATCTTGTGATCAATACTAAACAAATTGGCCACCCGTCATCAGCAGTGTTCAAGCTTTTGGGAAGAGAGGAAACGCCTCGCCCTGCATTTCTGTTCAGCTTGGAAGCAAGATTACGGCTTTGGGGTTTTGAACCTGGAGGTTTGTTTCCTTCCTGCAGGTGAAAAGGGAATTGGGAAAACAACTGGAAAAAAGCTGTGCTATAAAGGCTCAACATTTCACCGTGTGGTTAAAAACTTCATGATTCAAGGTGGAGACTTCAGTGAAGGTACAGTTTAAGAGAGATTGGATTTTTCTCCTACTAAACAAGGAAATTATGTTGTAATTAAAAGATTTTTTTTTTTTAAATTAACAGCTTCATATTAAAAGCAAATATTTAGAAGACCTTCTAATTCTTATTCTTAACATTTAAATTTTAGCCCATCCTTTGCCAGAGGTTCAGGGTCATTAAGGGCTTTGCATTAAAAAAAGCATTCCCAAATCGCCCATATAGCTCCCCACTTGTATATGAGCAACCACTAAAAACTGCTTTTTGATGCATTGCCTTATTAAATGCTTGAACCTACTCACCATCTGTTCTTAATGCCCTCTCCCACATTTTTTTAGAGAAGTACTATGTAGTTTTGAAATGTGACTCAATTATCCACTTTTCTTCTCTAATGAATGGTACATTAGAAATATGGCAACCATATGAATAGATTTGGAAATTATCTTGGAAATTAAAGGAACTGTTATGTCCTTCGCAGCATCTGTATGCATGCGAATTTTAGCCAGGGTTTCTTCACACGTGGTAAAATTCCTGCATGGAACTTGCTTCCGTATAATAATTTGACTGAATTGCTTTGTGTAGCTTATCATATGTAGCAATGCTACATACGTGTAACCTGCTGCATATGCATCCAGTAAATTGCACACACAGGGTCATTACATGTGACAATCTGCCAGAAGGGTCCCACAGATGAGATGTGTAGGATTTTTGTTAGGTGAAGTCCCCTTAAGTGGCACTTCGAAAAGTATATGTTCAGACTTTGGGTGTGAATGTCCACTGCTCCTCTATTCATTTAATGTGCACCTTGGTTACTCTTGCTTTCTTCATACCTGCTACAAAATGCCTACCTTTATCCTGCACTGAAGGCTTACTTGGAATGTAAGTTGAGCGTCCACAACTGTTGAGAGTTTGCTTGAAGTCAGAATTCAATCAAACCTTTATTTACAGTCAATAGACCAGAAAAGGAGTCAGAATTCATATAGGGAGCAACTGCAGGCTGTGAAGGAGAAAGTGATGTTGAAGACGGGCATTTTTCTTTCTTTCTCTGTTCTGTTTCAGAATCGCTTGTAAATTTTCTGCTGACACAAACCTGTCACCTTCACACGTGTACTCTCTTCTTTTGCTATGCCTCCCTCCCCCACTTCCTCAGCCCCTTAGAGAACAGGAAGAAGAAAGGATGAGCAATAGGAAATAAAAGAGAAAAGTAACCTTCTGGTTTGTTCCTTGCACACTTAATAATAATAGCATCTTTAGTGGGTGATCCATTTAGAGTTGTAAGCTGTGTGGAACTGTACCATGGGGGTGAATGATAAACTATGCTGTTTAAATTTAAATAAACTTTTCACTTGGATATGAAGTATCTTGTATAAATCAATTCAGAATTAGGGCTGTATCCTTTTAATCTTACTATGCCCGGTGACTTATCTATCACTAGCTACAGATCATGTGAACAATTCTAGTTTTTTAAATACATCTGCCAAGGTTTAATATATGTGTTTTTTAATACTAGGTAATGGAAAAGGAGGTGAATCTATTTATGGAGGATATTTTAAAGGTAAGATCTAATAGTTCTTGATCTGTTGCTTCAGTTTTGAGAGTTTTGATTCCTGATTCATTTAATACGAAGGGCTACTTAGATCACCTTTGCATGAAAGTAACGTTGCATGGATATTTATGTGCATGAGTTTTAAATACATATATTGTAATATTAGTGTTAATGGACAAAATTTATTGCGGCTAATGTAGTGGTTAAACATGACTTCAGCATGGAGGCTAGGCAACTTGATTCATGACAACTCCTATCTTCCTGCCTAAAACTGTCAACATATTCTTTTGTTTATAGAGAATGTGGTCTTTTGCAAAATGAAAAGGTAAGAGACAAAAGCTCAACACAAATTCGAACTGTTCCCCTGCACCCTTCCTAATAAATATATGGACCACTGATAATGAATTTGTGGCTGGGTAAATATAGCTTGGAGAGAAGCCTAAAGGTAGTTTGAAAGGTCTAAGGTGGTCTTCTCTTTGAACAAGAAAATAATTGAGATTCCAAATACTTATTTCTGAAAAGTTTCATTCTTCCCTTCCCCCATCCCTGCCCTTCCAAGGTTTGTATGTCTATTGAATTCTCAAACTACATTTCAGCATGTACTTTTCATGGAGCAATACATTTATGTATTTTATTTGCTTATTCTTGTGAATGAACTCTTTCAAGAGTTTCATATTATCAGCCATTGATTGCTTTTAGAACAGATACTGAACAGTTCTTGTTGCAGTATTGGTTGCAAGCCTTGTACTGAAAGTGGTTGAATGGAGTATGTTTGGTATTCATTATTTATTTTTTAGTTGGGTGCATGATTAAATATATATATATATATATTTTAAGGACACTCAGGTGTCAGCAGATACCGGCTTTTAATAGTAGTCTGTTGACAAATCCTTATTCTAAAGGTTTTTTTGGTTCTTTTTCTCTAAGATTTTATGATGGGTAAGTACAAATATTCTGGTACTGTGTATTTGTAGTTTTGCTGTCAAACAGTTCAGCCATAATTGTCATGACTTTGTTTACATGTGAACACTATTTCCTTGACTAAAATTAGTTTTGCTCAATACCTCTATACTTATCGTCAAACTAACGTTTTACTTTAAATGTTTTAACCTACTCAGACTGAAGCTGAAAGGGGGACGTGTGGCTTTCTCCTTTGTTTACCGATATTGTTTGCAGTCGGTGGAAAAAATAGTGCTATAGGGCCTAAGCACGTTGATTACTGGCTTTGGGGATTATGTGTGTGTGAGAGAATTAGTGTCAAAATGTTTTTTCTCTGCCTGAAATAAAGTTCTTGAAATAGGTTCTAAAGAAAAGGACCCCAGTTCTGCAGTATCTATTTAGCTTTTTAGCATGCTGGTAATCAGTGATTTTTGGATTACTGAGGAAACTACTGCCTGGGATTATCGTTCCTCCATTGTCAATTGATTACTACTACAGGGGAGCCTTCATTTAACTGCTAGAATGCAGGAGGCTTAATCTTCAGACACACAAAGTAGTCTTTTCCTATTGACTTTATACACAGTATCCTGTGAGACACCACCTTGTTCTCCTCCCCCCACCCTTTTTCATAGTTAGTAGGATTGGGTTGAACAAATGGTGTTTTTTTCATAGTTCAGTGGTAGTGCACATAATTTGCATATACAAGCACCGGTTGGAGAAAAGGATTTTGAGGAGCAAGGCTGATAAATCTTGAGCAGTTGCCTATCAGAGCGGACAGAAATAGGCCAGATGAAGAAGTGATGTGACTTAGTAAAGCAGACTGTGCCAACCTGATGCCCTCCAGATATTTTGGACTAAAACTTCCAGCATTCCTATTAGCCATGATGATTGGGGCTGATGGAAGTTGAAGTCCAAAACAACTGGTAGGCACTAAGCTGAGGAAAGCTGCAGTAAAGGCAACTTCATAACAAATCATTTGGGTGTTTTTTTAAAAAAAATTGTGAAGCTGTTATAACGCTTAACATCAAAACTGTCAAGTATTCTTTAATGGATGTTACTGATTCGTTGATTGCATAAAACCTGCCTCCATCCTTATTGTAGTTTGCTATCTTAAGTTTTCAAGTTTCCCAATTGAACAGCTGGATAATTCTTCGTTGTTAGTTATTGAGCTTTTTGAAGTAAGTTCAAAAAAACCTGTCTAACCTTGAATTTCTTTTCTTTTTTGAAACAGATGAAAACTTTGTTCTGAAACATGATAGAGCATTCCTTTTGTCAATGGCAAACAGAGGGAAACATACCAATGGTTCCCAGTTTTTCATGTAAGTAGATGTCATTTGAGAGTTAATTTTTCTTAAATGGGAAAGCGCTCTTCGTGAGAAAGAT
The DNA here is from genome assembly GCF_023053635.1 of Elgaria multicarinata webbii. Classification (NCBI taxonomy): domain Eukaryota; kingdom Metazoa; phylum Chordata; class Lepidosauria; order Squamata; family Anguidae; genus Elgaria; species Elgaria multicarinata. The sequence continues at coordinate 8,042,724 of NC_086171.1, read as the reverse complement.
GGTATTGCTAAAATCAACTGTAAAAGTATTTGAGGGAAATAAAAAACAAAGAGTGATGGACTCCCCCCCCCCTTCTCACAAATTAGAGAAAAATCTTGGATTTTGTACGATAATGCTTATTGTAGAATAACTGGCATTTCTTTACATCTTCAGAGTATAAAAGGAATTTTGGGGAAAAGAGCAAGTAATTCAATTTCATTTTATAAAAATCCCACATCTCAGACAAAAATTGTGTCCCAATTTGGCTTACGGCAATGAAAAAGCCATTTTCAGAGGTTTTCCTCCATGAATTCAGTGTATTAGTTTCCAGTAATGCTTCCCCATCATCGACATGCCTGCTGGCTTTACTCATTTTCCCATCATGCATTTGGTGAAGGTACCCACATAGGCTTTTCCAAATGGGTGGGTGTCAGGATGGAGCGGGCAGGGCTATTGGGGGTTGAGCCATACCTTCACTGAATACATGGAAGGAAATGTCAGAAAAGGACAAGTCAGTGCAAAATAAATGGACTTTTTTTCTGCTTCCTTTATCACCTTGACCAAAGTTAATTTACAAACAGGTAAAATCTATTTCCAGAGTGAGTTTTTCTTTTGAGAGGGCTTCCATTGGGTTTATCATAAAGGTTCCCATATTACAATATAGTGTACACATTCTAAAAGGGGTTTCTGCAGAGATTTTGAATTCTTGAATTAGTTTTGAACTAATACAGTGAATGGAAAAGTAGTGCACTTCACGTTTTGTTTTGTTTTGTTACAAAACCTATTCTAGTTCTTTAATTGCATGATGAATACTTGATATCTGTTATGCTGAAGCTGACAGATTGTCTTCTCGGTCATTCTACTTGATTTTATTAGTGTGTGTTTCTCTATGTTCCCTCTTTCTTATCTTCCAAACTTCTTCCACGATTAGCATGTATAAAAACACAAGCTTTATTCACTGTGAACTTGTGTTTGGGAGAAGGGAATTGGGGGGGGGGTTATATCATTCCGCTGCTGTACTTTCATAAGTGTTTAATAAAATTGCAATCCAGATTGTGCTCTTCAATTTTTTGTAAACTTTGCCATCTTCCTTGATGGATAAGAATAAGTCCTTTTGTTTGTTTATTGTTAAGGCAACCTGAAGTAGGTTTTAGCCAAAAATCACAGTTAACGTCATAGAAAACCAGCATTACAATATAAAGCGAGGCAGAAGGGATATGCAAGTATAAAATAGTTTATATAAATGCACAGCTATGAGTGGCACTTCACTGCCTTGTTAAAGAAGTTGCCCAGAAGGACTCGGTTCTTTTTTTCAGAGGAGAGACATCTGCTGTGATCTAATAAGGTTCAGATAAGAGGCACATTTAGGTTGCCCTCTAAAGAATGCCCCCCAAATGGAAAGTAAATATAAACACAAGAAGAAGAATTGGGGCTCTGTTTTGCCTCATACATCATTGTGAAAAGAGATGCATGTTTGTAGTGAATTGTTGTCTAATTTGGCGTACAGGTGGCGTCTCTTGAAACCAGACTGGAATAAATCATATGCTTGGTAGTGAATAGTTTGCTCACTATCCTTGCTACCTTCTTCTTGCTCAGTGTTTCCATTTTTAGGCTTATCTGTACTAGAGAAATTACAACTGCTGATCACTGAAGAACTGATGGGCTCTCAGGTTTCTTTCATATGCATTATGTGGATCAGCATTTGATCAGTAATACCATTAGTAGCTTGTACCTTTCAGGCCAATTTACAGCAATAAAAGCTAATGTCAAAGGGTTAACACAGGGCACGTCTGCACCAGCCCTATATCCCAGGATCATCCCGGGATAGTTCCTGTGCATCCAAATGCCACACAGAGGATCCCGGGAGCAGGCAGGCATGATCCCTCCATTTTCCTGGGATAACCCTTAGGTGTAGGAAGGGCCATAGTTGGCTTTTCTGTAAAAATGCTGTTTATAAATAGGTTTATACTTCAACCTACTCCAAGAGCTCACTGGGAGGTAATTTTTTGTGCACAGAGATCCAAAGCTTTAGGATGGATTCCTGCATTGAGCAGGGGGTTGGACTCGATGGCCTTGTAGGCCCCTTCCAACTCTGCTATTCTATGATTCTATGATTCTACAGTATATAGATGAAAAGATGAAAGTGGTTATAATTTCAGAATTATTATTAACTGCAAATATATACTGCCCCATAGCCGAAGCTCTTTGGGCAGTTTACAAAGATTAAAATGTTAAACATTAAAAATTGGTATGCAAAATTTAAAACCATAAAAGCATTAAAAAATAAATACCAAGCAAAGACAATATACATTTAAAACAACTGCGAACTCTCAGCCAGGCCAAAATATAGATCTGGGGTCAATTAAAAACTCAGCATATGCTGTTATGATCATCAATTTTATTTGTAACTATCGTATTTCTGAAATTATAACCATTTTTCATCTTCTTGGAGTGGTAACAGGTCCAAAACAAACAGTGAAATGTTCTGCAGTTGATTTTAATATGAGCTGGTTCTGCTTGATGGAACTATTTAACTTGTAGTAAAATGACAGCAGATTGAGCCTTGTTTGGGGGCTGCATACTTACCATTTGCATTTTTACTGGAAAGAGTTGAGTGGCATAGGCGCCATAGGTTTACAGACAAGGGATGCAACTCTTGCAGCCATATCACACTGTTGGCTGATATTCAGCTTCAATCTACAACAATTCCAAGATCCTTCTTGTTTGTAGTATGCTGAGCCAAGTATCCCCCATCTTGTAACTGTGCCTTTGGTTTCTACATTTAGGAAATAGAAACCAAAGGCACAGTTACAAGATGGGGGATACTTGGCTTAGCAATACTACAAACGAGAAGGATCTTGGAATTGTTGTAGATCTCAAGCTGAATATGAGCCAACAGTGCGATAGGGCTGCAAGAAAGGCAAATGCTATTTTGGGCTGCATTAATAGAAGTATAGCTTCCAAATCGCGTGAGGTACTGGTTCCTCTCTATCCGGCCCTGGTTAGGCCTCATCTAGAGTCTTGCGTCCAGTTCTGGGCTCCACAATTCAAGAAAGATGCAGACAAGCTGGAGCGTATTCAGAGGAGGGCAACCAGGATGATCAGGGGTCTGGAAACAAAGCCCTATGAAGAGAGACTGAAAGAACTGGGCATGTTTAGCCTGGAGAAGAGAAGATGGAGGGGAGACATGATAGCACTCTTCAAATACTTAAAAGGTTGTCACACAGAGGAAGGCCAGGATCTCTTCTCGATCCTCCCAGAGTGCAGGACACGGAATAACAGGCTCAAGTTGAAGCCAGATTCCAGCTGGACATCAGGAAAAACTTCCTGACTGTTAGAGTAGTACGACAATGGAATCAGTTGCCTGGTGAGGTTGTGGCCTCTCCCACCCTAGAGGCCTTCAAGAGGCAGCTGGACAACCCTCTGCCAGGGATGCTTTAGGGTAGATTCCTGCATTGAGCAGGGGGTTGGACTCGTTGGCCTTGTAGGCCCCTTCCAACTCTGCTATTCTATGATTCTATGTAGAAAAGCTAGGTTGCAGGGTGGCTGCCATATATAACTCTTCAGTCGCCTCCTTCTTTTGGGAGTGCTGCAAATCTGGTAGGCTGTTGACTTCAAAAACTGGAGTGGAGTGCTCTGGAACTGAGCATGCTGAAGCCCAGGGGGAGCTGTGGAAAATCAGGTAGTGCCTATGGGGCAGATGGGGCATTCGCCATAAAGCCAGTGCCTGACAAAGTCACACGGTATCTGGAGCAACATTGGTACCATGTATACCACGAATACAACATGGTGGGTGAGGGTAGGGCTACGCTGCAGCTGCATCAGCTGCTTTGTGTTCCATGTGTAGAGGATGGTAGCCAAAGTTTCTAGTCCCCATGGATGTAGGCATTGGTTATAATTCAAAAGTATATGAGCACAGCCTGCCAGAATTATTTTTATGTTTCCCTCTTGAGTAGCTTCCTATAGTAAATGTCCAAACAGTATTGTGTGTTCACATCCCAGCCCACTAATTTTTTTTTTAACCTTGGGATTTTTTAAAAAAAGAAAAAGCTCTCTGGAAACACTCTGAAAGAACACCTCCATGTGTTCACACCTCTAGTCCATGTCTCTAGAATTAAAACCATAATGGCAAAAATGCTAAAATAATCTGAAATAAGAATGTGAGAAAAACACCCACGTATCCATATAGGCGGGCAGGGGTATTGTCTAATGTTGGAAGACAACAATTTCATATTTATTACATGCCATACCTCCAATAAATATAATTTGAAGATATTCATGCTGTAATCTGTAATGCTCATACAAATCTACAAATATGAAAGTTAGCTATGGCCTGCCAGCTCACAGTACATTTTCCATGATCAGACCCAACTTTTAATGCATGAGTAGTTGATTCTGTACACTGACACCTTGGGTTGAATAGTAAGCACGTGGTAAATGTGCAGTGAAATACTGCTTCAAAATTCTTTTCTTTTTGATCAGGATTAATGTGGTATAGAACGCCTGAGCGTATTCAGTTCTAGTTTGCAAGGCTGAATACAAAGGGATGGCGGTATGTGATGAAATGCTAAACATTCATTTAGCTTAAGAGAACAAGCCTAGGAGGGCCTTAGGCTCACACATTTCCCCCTCTACCACTTCCTCTGGTGCAGCCGTGTAGGGATCAGCAACATCTGTTTTAGATTAACGGCAGGTTGCTGACTTTGAACCCTCCGTTAACTATGACTCATGAAAACAAGGCAGCTTCATAAACTTCCACTTCCGCTGACCGTAGTTAAGATTAACCACTTTTTGTGCCAATTTTAACATAAAGGTATTGGAAACAAGCAAAAATGCCAGTGCGTGTGCTGCCTGAAGTGCCAGGGAACTGCCATCTCTGGTTTGATTAGCCAGAATCTGAACCAGAATCTTTGGCTTGTTGCTTTCCTAACTAGCTAGTATCATAAGCTTTGAATCAGGTCTTTTAGGAGAGCAGCAAACCAGAGATCCTAGATAGGACTTGCTGCTAAACAAATCGTGGATGGAGGTTTCTTTGTTCATTTAGCTGTTCCAGCTGGCAAGAGGAGCCAAGCCAAGAGCAATTGGAAATGGTGCAAACCACGTGTTAACGACTCAGAAGCCGATAGGTAGTTTAGGAGGACATGCTGTTGTATATTAAAGAATGTTTCAGTACAAAGTTTATCCTTACTACGACCTCCTCCCCAAAGGGGGCAACTTCTGGGCATTGCCAAAACATAGGAATTAAATAAGCATTAGGTGTGATACATCTCCAACAGTTATGCAAGTTAGACAGACCCTTATTGAAAAGGCGTTGCGGAGTCTAATAAACCTGAAACAAGATTTTTTTGCTGAATAAGACGTAGCCTAAGATCCATAGAAGCTTCCGATACAGAGGCTAGGGCAACAATCCATTGATTAGGCAAAATAGTACATTCCAAATTCTCTATTCCAAGTTTAAAAGATCATGTGTCTTTTTGTTCTTGTTCTGAAAGACTAAAAATAAACAAATATTGGCTGGTTCAAAGGGATATATGTGGACTTCCATGTCCTCAAGGGAATTTTCATAGTTGCTTCTCGCATACTCCTCACAAAGAGCTCTTGCAGGCGAGAGCTCTTGCAGGCGAGAGCCCTCAATATTGGAGTTTGGCACAAAGTGCAGCTGGACTAAGAAATCAGCAGCCTATCCCCATAAATGAACATTGGACTGTCAAGATGCTGGCCAATGTCTATTAAATATTTGCATATGTTTTAATATCCTAGGTTGAGCTGCAATATTTTTGAACATGCCAGAAAGTCCAGCTTTGAAGCATACTTATTGGGCTCCTAATTGTCATACAAGCAGTTCTTTGTGCCAAGGGGGGGAGAACTCAGGGAATCTGAAAAATAGTTTTGTGATATGGCTTGAAGGAAGGTCTACTGTTGAAGAGGAGTGGGAATGAGAAAATGCAACTGGGTGCATGCAAGCCCTTGAAATGCCTACACGAGATTTTGAGGTGCAAACCAGGTAGCATACAAAGTAGACTACCCCAAAAAAGTCGACCCTCTGATCTTGGTTGTACTGTTAGGCATTGAATTTTTGGCTGTGTAATTATTTCCCCCATGCATACACACAGATATTTAATACTGTACTAAGAGTCTGGGTTTGTTCAAATATGTAACTGGCACGTAGATAAACCTGTTGAAGTTCTGTTTCTGAACCATTGTAAATAATTGGAAACCTTTTTTTTCTGTGGAAAAAGTTAACTACTTCCAAAGTTAAAGCAAGGAGCCTTTGCTGGAGGTGGGGTTCTTTCATTTCACTTTTCTACTTCAAGCTAGCCTTCCAAAAAAAATTCAGAGATTAAGCTGGTTTGCACAATCAACAGCCCCCTGAGACTTATTCAAGCCATGGTGCGCTGGCCATTTTCAAACCCAGGGAGCATGGGTTATACGAGGGTTAAGCATGGTCAGCTGGTTGTTTAACTCACGGTCCTCAGGTTTGCATGATACAAGCTGTGACCAGGCATTGAATATTCAGAATTGCTGCTGACATGCACTGCAGCCCACCATAGCTTAAATAAGTCAAGATGAGCTGTTCAGTCATGTGAACCAGGTGGTTTGTGTATCTGGTGATATCTCATGCGTAGTCCATTTTGTGCAATGGTTTCTTTTCATAATTTTCTATGCACATTATAGGTTAGTACTTATGCTATATATTGTTTCTTAGTACCTAAAAGCAGCCCAAAGTCTCTATATAGGCTTAACTTAAACATAAATAGCTCCTTTGAATTATCCTGATAATTAAATGCAAATTAAGCTGGCCCAGTATGGGAGTGATTTAACATAATAGAAGTCCTACAGTAAATGGGAAGGTCTTTAAAAATGCTTACTGATTAGCTTTGGTAAATGAAAAGAATAATAGTGGCACACCCAGTACTAAATCTTTACAGGGAGGTGTCAGAAGTATTGAAACTGCAGCAGCAGCATAACCACATAGTTTATGATGTTGCATAGGTATTTATATACTGGCACAAAATTTTAGGATTGAGCCATCAGATTTCCTAGCCCTTTGCAATCCAGTATGTTAAAATTAGGGAGAGTAATCCTGCCTGTTTTTGTATGACTAACTTTCGGGTTTTATCTAAATCTCTGGAAATGAAAGCTTACTGCCTTTAATGTTGTGTGTACTATTGGATTTTTCTCTGGGAAGGGGGTGAAAAGGACTTTAAAATGAGTGACCTTAGCAACTTGTGACGTGTGGGGCTCTGTGTTTTTATCATTATTAGAATATGAACTTTTCAATCTGTTGTTCTGGACAGTACAAATTCACTTTTAAATGCCCAGTCATCTAAACTGAACTTAACACATGTGTACAGTTGCATCCTCTTGAAAAATTAAAGGAAAGAATAGCTACGCTAGAGTGGTTTTAACAGAGTATATTCTTTGTAGTGGCACTTCAGTGCATAAGCAGGATATCTCTTTACTGGTATAACCCTGAACTTGCTATCACTTTCCAAATATGAACATAAAGAAAATTTAGAGCCCTGTTTTTTAAAGTGTCTTGGTTTTGCATACACTTTGAAAACTGCATTCACTTGAAAAATATTTTAATTTTGTATTAAACTTAGACTCAGTTTTGTTTGAAATTGTACTACAATTTATTTCTTGCCATTTTTGTGTAAAATTTACAGAAACAGTGTTACACCGTGCGCTCCAAAGGTAATGTCTCATTCCTATAAGGCTGTGTTCTTTCTCTTCTCTTCCTTTCTTCCTTCCTTCCTTTCTTTCTGTCTTTCTTGTCCTTTTCTGATCATATGTGCATTAAATCTTGTGCTGTTAAAGTTCTTCTTGGGTTACTACTAGCTCCAAGAGAGAGAGACGGCTTGTCTTTATGGCAATACTATTTTAAACCCATAAATATAGTATAGCTTCATCCTCTCAACTTGGAAATGTAAGGTGCTATTTCATAATACAGCATTGACGATTTATCAATCGCTTGTAGAAGACTAGTTTCCTGGGGAAAAGATGCTCTCAAGGGCTCTAGAAACAATATTTTGTAACCTACTCTTCTCTTCATTAGGAAGAAATTATACTTACAACTGTGAAAAAGTAAGAGCTCAGTAGATCACCAGCTTATGTTCTTGCTGCAATTATGCAACAGACTTCCTATGGAAGATATATTGGTTGTCTATATACCTACCACTTCATTAAACATTATTCAAACACAAAGTTTAAAGTTTATTGGAATATCTAAAACATGGGGTGAGGGGTGGGCCAAAACACCATTTTTTAAAACAACAACAACACATGTTTGCTCCAGTTGTTCAAAGGTACAATGATTTTTTTGAAAATGTTTTTAGACTTGTATGACTGAGAAGTGTCTTAAGTATTAAAAATTGTAAGTGGAAAATATTCTTTTATGGAGAGATTTCAAAGCCATAATGGACAAATTAATGGGCAGTAGTTGAGTTTGCTCTTGACTTTATTTTTGGGGTAAAAAAAATTTTTGGAATCTTAATCAGGGTTTTGTTTTAGTACCTTCCGTTGTAGGGACAAGGTGTGCAAATTGCTTTACAATATGTATCTTATTCATCCTCACAGCATCTCTGCTGCATTGCTCCCATTTTATAGATAAGGGAACTCTGAGGCTGAGGGATATGCCAGTCCCCACCCAGTGCATCCAAGGCTAAATTGAACATGAGGGTCCGAGTCCCAGTACTTCCAACAATGGAAACACTAGTGAAATACTTACCTATTTTACTAAAGGCCAATTCGCACATTATCTTGGTGGGAAGTTGGCTATATGTAGTTACGCCCACCAGTAAACAGAACAGGATAGTACATTAACTGGCCCCAAGAGCCAACTGCCAGCAAGGTAATACTTAATTACACATCCTTCTCCTTGTTTATAAACGTTATTAGTTGTCTGAAACACTTAAGCATGTTCTTAATGTTCACTGTGCTATGTGTTTATTTCTGTGAACATTAAGCATCTACCATGCAGTGTGATGCTGCCTAGTCTTTCAAAACGTGTAATGAGGCGCAACACGTTTGCTTCCCAGTGTTAACTTTGTGCAGCGCAAACCGGCAGGGTTTGGCTATTTTATTGTTTTACTCTGTACAGCACCATGTACATTGATGGTGCTATATAAATTAATAATGATAATAATGATTATTAATATATATATATATATTATATATATTATATATAATAATAATAATAATAATAATAATAATAATAATAATAATAATAATAATTTCACTGGGGGCATAACCCAACAGGCTTCCACATTTTCTGCTCTCTGCATCAAGTGGGCCACTGGCAAGCAGATGAGCCCACTGTTCTTCCCGGCCTTGGGAACTCAGGGATGGGTGGCAATGTCTTGGCAATTGCACATCAATCCCTGCCCGCTTTCCAGCTCCAAGGCTGGGAATGGGTTGGTCAACACATTGCCGTGGTATTTCAGTCGCCGAGGACATGCAGGCCCAAACCAGCAAAGTCTTCCACTACCCATCCTTATACTACAGAGCAAAAGGTGGGGAGGGCTTCATTGTCTGCTGCTTGACCACATGTTGTGGCCAGTTGCGCAAGCGCTTCCGTGGCCGCCACTTAGCCGAGGCATTCAAATTGGCAGTGGTTTTTGGCTTGGCTACCAAGGCCAGCCAAAAACTGTGAAACCCCCAATATTAAAAGGTGCTGATGTATAGAAATCTGGAGGAGCCTTAATCACAATGATAAACTCTGCAGCAGTTCTTGGTGGGTTTGGGGTATTTTTTTTTTGCTATAGAAGTATTCTTTGTGTGGTAGGAGGAAGAGGTGTGTTGGGTTGTAATTTCCCCTTCCCCCCCCAAAGCCTGTGGTTCCACTCTCTCCTAGAATTCTATCATTACACTACCCTATTGACAGATGGGAACTGAGGGAGCATAGCTGCCTATATAGCTGTTGGATTGCATGACTGAAAATGGCTCAATAGTGATTAGTATCATGTTTGGATGAATACAATTCCAGTTGTATTTACTTCTGGTTGCCATGAATTAAAAGAGAGAGAACTTCATTAGACAGACATTTGGAGGAGTACGTTGAAATTGTAGAACTGAAATTCATACTTTTTTTAAAGCTTAGAATATGATTAATTGACTGGATTCTCACACAGTTCCTGTTGCGATGTCAGCATAGTCTTCTTACAAATTAGTTTGGAAGTAGTTTTGATATTTCTGAAGTGCCCCCTACATGCACACACACACACACACACACACTTGGAATATTTTCAAGAAGCTACAGTTCTTCCAGATGGTGAATTCATTTTTTAAAACAACAACAACAACACTGTATTTTATTTATTTATTACATTTTTATACTGCCCAATAGCCAAAGCTCTCTGGGCGGTTCACAAATAGATTCTGAGAGATAGTCCCAAACTTCAGAGGTTTAAATATAGGCCGTACATATTGCTATTATATTACAGTGTAGAGCCAGATACCGTATTTCTTTGATTCAAAGACGCACTCCCCCCCCCCATATAAACATCTCTAAAAATGGGGTGCGTCTTAGAATCGCGGGTGCGATTATTATTCTTAGAATCAAAGCTTTTGTTGGTACTGAAATTAGTGTGGGTCTTACAATCGATGGCGTCTTACAATTGAAGAAATACGGTAATACAAATGAATGACTAAGGCTGAAATCATATACACACTTACTATAAGAAAGCCCCATTGAATGTGATGGGACTTCTGAGTTGATAGTCCAGAAGTTGAAACTGCTGCTTTTCTGTAGCAGTGGCTCTGATAAAATGGCTTGGAGTTGATTTGCAGACATAGAAGAGTTGTGCAGGTCCAGCTGGTTTGCTGAAACTGTGGTGGTTTTTTTTGCCTTTTTGTGTCTTAATATTTGACTATTAAGAGTTGTGTAGCATACAGTCATGATATTAGCAGCAGCCAATTTATTCTTGTGATACTTAAGTGTTACTGCCAAGAACCAGATTGCATTTCTGCATAGTGGACCAGTGCAAATCTTGTTACAGTAGATGAAAAGAGCTCATTCACAATAATTTTCCAATTTTGGCCACAGTGAAATTAAGGTGATCTATTTAAAAGCACTGCATGCTTTTATCTGAATCACAGGAAAAACTGAAATGTGGCATTATGTTGTGTTGATTACTACTAAAAATACAAAATAGTCCTGCATTTAGTATGAATGTAAGGTTTGTATACAAAACTAACTGTTCTGTTTTTCTTCTTCCCCTTTTTGTTATATGTGCCATTATGCCTTTTTACCTCCTCATCTGAACACCTGATTTTTTTTCAAAAAAAAAATCATCTCATGTATGTTGGTGTTAAACAGAACTACAAAGCCTGCTCCTCATCTTGATGGGTAAGACACATGTTTTTATTTACGTTCTTACACATTAGGAAGATTCCAGGAGCAAGAACTTCTCCTGGGCATGCCTTCTTAAGAGCAGATATTGCTGAGAATTAGAACTTAAAACCGTGAAGACCTAGGTGCAAATCTCTGCTAGGCATGAATCTCGGGGGTTGACTTTGGACCAATCACACTCCATAAATTATGTCACAGGGTGATCGTAAGGATGCGTGTGTGTGTGTGTGAGAGAGAGAGAGAGAGAGAGAGAACGCATCCTGCCTTGAGACCCCTGTAGGATGGGCATGAAGAATAAAAGAGGCGTTTTTGTCCCATTTATTTTAAGAGTACTATGTGTAAGAGATTCCCAGTGCTTTTTGCCTGCAGTGAGTATAGTAGGCCTACTTTTTAACAGTGAAAGTAGAAATGCTTAAACTCTGAAACACCTTAAATATCAAGCTTTTTTCAGAGTTTCTAAAATAAATTACACCAATAGACCAAATAAAAATAACTTCCTTTCAAAAGGGCCTAGTTTCTTTTTCACTCTAATGAAAACAGGTATGTGTAATTAAAATTACATTATATGCATCTTAGATAAAACGAACTCTGATGTTATCTTGAAGTTTTAAACCTGAATTTATGTAAAAGTATGAAACATTCTTAATCCAACCTTTTGTGTAAGAATTACATCTTTTTTGCAAGAAGTCACTCCAGGCAGCTTCTGCTCCTATATAAACCGGTGTACTTTTTGCATCTTATATTTCTGCAGTGTACATGTTGTCTTTGGACTGGTTATTTCTGGTTTTGAAGTAATAGAACAAATAGAAAATCTGAAAACTGATACTGCCAGTAGGCCTTATGCAGATGTGCGAGTTATTGACTGTGGGGTGCTGGTTACAAAATCAGCAAAGGATGGTAAGCCATTACATTCTTGCTTGAGTTGGGTGAAACCTAATAATTTGTGCAAGTTCTAGAAAATTGTGTAGGATTTAATTTGCATTAGAATTCTGGAAATTGCTTTTTAACGAGCTTTGGCTGTGCTTCGATTTTGTAACATTACACTAAGTTTGGCCACAATCTGTCACTATATTTGAGAGTCTCATGCTGAATATTTAACAAATAAATTTGTTGCAGGATGGTTGTTTGTAATTAATCATAGGATTATCTAAAATATTGGGTGGATTCCTGCACTGAGCCAGGGGGTTGGACTCGATGGCCTTGTAGGCCCCTTCCAACTCTAGTATTCTATGATTCTATGACCTGAGGAAAATGACCACCAAGCAAGGATCTCTTCTCGATCCTCCCAGAGTGCAGGACACAGAATGACGGGCTCAAGTTAAAGGAAGCCAGATTCCACCTGGACATCAGGAAAAACTTCCTGACTGTTAGAGCAGTATGACAGTGGAACCAGTTACCTAGGGAGGTGGTGAGATCTCCCACCCTAGAGGCCTTCAAGAGGCAGCTGGACAAGCATCTGTCGGGGATGCTTTAAGGTGGATTCCTGCATTGAGCAGGGGGTTGGACTCGATGGCCTTGTAGGCCCCTTCCAACTCTATGATTCTATGATTCTATGATTAAATATCTATTCTCTATTTAATGACCATGTATAAATTACAAGCGGGATCATTGGATTACTGTCCATTTCCTAAGCTTCGTTTGCTGTAAAAATAAGCCATTTTATGACATTACAATCTACAAAGAATTCGTCTGCTCAAGAAGAATAGTGCACCTGTTGGTACCATACTCTTCATTACATTCTTTGAAGATAAAATGGTTTGTTAGTTTTCCTCGTTATAAAGGCATGATCCATCCCCATGTGGTTGCAGCTTTAGTGAAGTTCTTTTCCTTCCCCCTCTTCCTCCACCCATGGAGAGCTCAGGAAGTGAGAGGACTTCATTGAGTCCTATGCAAATACTTTCCCATAGGCGTTGTTGCAGCTGGGGATAGACTGTGACCCCTGTCTTACATATTACACACACACATCCCCTCAACAGTTGGCACCTGGAACCTTACATAAAAATAATAAGTTGTATGAATATCTGTTCAGAGGCCATCTTTAAGAAAGACTAAAGAAAATGAAAGACTACAGAAAAAGAGAAGCTAACTTAGGGAATCAACAGCGGATCTTCGAGAAGCCCCTAGATGAAAGAAGTCTTCAGGGCTATTAAACATTACAAAAAATAATAATAATTGATAGTTACCTGACAGGAGCAGTGATAACACTGAGATGCTGATACAACAAAGGCCCAATCAGTTGCTGACAGGCCTGGTTCGCATATAAAACTAACCCGTAGTATGGGCTGTTAAATTCTGAGTTGTCATGATGTGTGAATGTGGCTGCTGCTTTAACAAACCATTAATCACAAACAACCCAGGAAGGGAATGTATGGTGTTTGTTGTTGGCTTGTGAACTCTGGGTTGTTTAACCCATGGGCTGTCATTACAACTGCAGAACTGTGGGTTGTTTCGCCAGCTTATAGAGGTGATGGGCAAATGAAGCTACTATATATACCAGTGCTACAGCACTGCAAAGGCATTTGGGATACAGGGAGGGAGCAGGTGAAGGAAAAGGGAAACACAACAACCAGAGGCTGAGAAAACAAACCATGATTTGGTCAGTTGCCAGCCAGACAAACCTGCATAGGGTGGCAGACCATGGGTTAAATAAAACATGGTTTAGTGTCATGTATGAACCAGGCCAGAGAACCAGCTGGGTCAATTTCTATAAATGGCTCTGGGTGTTTCCTAGGTCGAATAACAGTAGACTATGGCTGTATTGTCCTACAGTGATTTAATGCCAAATTATTTGTACAGCTTCTTACATTTGCCCTATGGTTGTCAAATATTCAAAGTAAATTGACCCGCTATCTGAAATATTTACAAAAATGTGTTTGAGTTGTTGTTATTGTTATTATTAGGCTATCTTTATGGGTTGAACCCTTTCAAGCCCTGTAGAATCATGTTCTCCGCTATGTTTGTGATTGTAACCATTCTGAAGGCTACTCTGTTTATTCTAGAGATAATAAAAATGTGTAACTTTATTGTCCTAAGCGTTGGAGAAGAAAAGAAAGGTGTCGACTCACTCAGACGCTTCAGATACCTCGACCAGCAGCTCATCTACTTCATCAGAATCCTCTTCTGACAGTGAATCTGAAAATGAGAGAAGCAGAAAGAGAAAACGCAAAAGGAGAACTAAAGCTAAACAGTCAAGGAAGCGAAGGAGGGAAGAAAGGAAGAAAGAGGAGCCGAAGACCAAACGGACATCAGGCCAAAGAAGGTATCCTAATGAAATATCATAAAAAGAAATGAGGACGACTGTTGCATAGAGGGACAAGCCTTTTTAAAGTGCCAATTAAGCCCAATTAAGCCCAAGCTCGTGACAGTGACCCATTGAATCTGTGGAATGTGCATTGCTGAGGATTGTCAAAATGTCAAACAGGCCCCCGTTTCAAGAACTCTTGAAATTCTGCTCTCCTTTCCTTTGAAAATTGATGTGACATATCTCTACACACTGAGGAATAGGAACAGATACCTTGCAGACCAGCAGTAATTATATGAATATGTGGAAAAATCAATTGCGTCAGCTTTAAGAAGTTTAGGGATCCCGAGGTGGGGGGTGCACTTATATGTTAAGTTTGATTATGTTATGTTGATATATTATGCATCATTTATTCAACATTTATTCAATATTCAACATTTATGTAGTATGTTGTTTTCTTTAATTGTAATGCTGTATGTTTAAGTATTGTAGAAAAAAATTAAAAATATTATAAAAAAAAAAAAGTTTAGGGAGTGAACATTCATTACCAAAATATCTGCCGAGTGATTTATCAATAGGTTATTAAATTTAGTAGGAAAGCCTTATGATGCTAAGAAGGCTTAATCTGTAAGGCTGACGAATTACTGGATGCTTTTGCTGTGCGGATGTTTTCTTTTAGGTTCTCAAAGTGCGAAGTCGCGTTGTTAAGGTGTCTAAAAATTGCTTTCTTTCCATCCAGCCACTCTGACAGAAGCGAAGCAAATGAAAAATCAGTGGACTTGAATGCAAAAAGAGACAAACCTGTTGTCCGTCCTGAAGAAATTCCTCCAGTGCCTGAAAACAGATTCTTGCTTAGAAGAGACGCACCAGTTATAAATACAGAGCCTGAGCCGTATGCAGCAAACATTTATTCTCTCTCTCTTTGTCTGTATTCCTCCTTTGTGTGAATAGCCCTTTATGGTAATCTTTGAGCAATTGTATACTTCCAATTGTGGGGTCAGTTGTGAATCCTCATGATTTCCAATACCTAAATGACAAGGACGCAGTGTACAGAATTATTTTTCTCAGGGATGCTGATACTATCCTATGGTATAGTAAAAAAAACCTTGTATTTTACATTTTTTTTAAAAAAGCACAACAATCCCAAAACTGGTTCTTGGGGTGGGGGAAGTGAAAACACACGCACGCACAGTTCTCCCCCCCCCCCCAAATTGTCCGTGTTTTTTCTAGGCCTTCAGATCTCCAGTCATGATAGTTTCATATCCATTGTAACTACTGTGATTCTCAGGGCATGTGAAGTGAACTCACAACCCCTCCCCAATTCATCTAAACTTTTAATTTGGAGATAATTCTGCAGAGGCCCAAGACATAACTTGATCATTAGTTTTCTTGCACTGAAAGTATGATACAGGGATGAAACCTTCAAAACTTTTCTAACTTTATTTATGGTTCTCCATGTCTGTTGTTATACATAACAAAAGATCGTGGAAAACTGATAGAGTGGGGTTCAGAGCACATTCATCTAGAGCAGCCTTCCTCAACCTGGGGCGCTCCAGATGTGTTGGACTGCATCTCCCAGAATGCCCCAGCCAGCTGGCTGGGGCATTCTGGGAGTTGTAGTCCAACACATCTGGAGCGCCCCAGGTTGAGGAAGGCTGATCTAGAGACAGCTGATAGGAAGTCCTGTTGTATTTATATTTATTTATTTATTTGTTGCATGTATACCGCCCCATAGCTGAAGCTCTCTGGGCGGTTTACAAAAGTTAAAAACAGTAAACATTAAAAGCAAATATACAAATTTTAAAAACATGAAAAGCATAAAAGCAACAGTATTAAAATTCATTGCTGTGGTTTCTGCGTTCTGTGAATATATTTATGTTGATAAAGGTTAGGCTTTTGACAAGCTTTTTCCACACTCAGTACACAGAAATGGTTTTTCACCTCTGTGAATTCTTTGATGCAAAGTAAGGGTGAACATACGACTATTGTAGACAACAGAAATCTCTACCTTGGCCCTCAGGGAACGCTACCCACCATAAGATTAGCTGCCATCTCAGAAGAAGCTTGCTCCCTTTTCATCACCTTTTTGGAATTATTTCAGAAAGAACCTAGCACTTAGTTCCCCTAAAGAGGCTTTTTCCTTTGGAGCATAAAAGCCAAACCTTCAATGTCCTTTTGATGGAGTCCATTTTAGAGGGCAGATGGAGGGAAGGGGTCTACAGTGTGCAGTACCACACCCCAACCAGGAGCTATACAGGCTTCTTTTATCTTAGGTGAAAATTCAATCTCGTGGAAGGAAAGCTTCAAGGTTCTAAAACAGTGGTTCCCAAAGTGGGCGGTACCACCCTCTTGGGGGCAGAGGGATTGCATAGGGGGCATTAAGAGGCAAGGGGGCAGCAGGGGGGCGCCAAGAGGCAAAGAGGCTGCACTGGGGCGCTCGAGGTTGTCTTTCCTGAGAAGTGCCTCTCCAGAAGGTCTTAAAACCCAGGGACATTTTTATGGGAGAAGGTAGTTTGGTCCCAAGCCATATAGGGATTCTACGCATGTATTAATACCGTTTAAGAAGAGTCCTTTTAACTTGAAATTAAAATGTTTCAAAAGCACCAAAACGCTAATGAAGAGACATACCCTGGTTGGTGTGCCCCGCCACGCTGGCTGCAAAACAGAGGCGTTCGCTCTCTTTTCCCTCGCTCCCTCGGCAAGCCTGCGGTGGGTGCTTCCCATTTAAAGGGGCCGCTCGCAGGGGGCACTGGGCATGAGTTTGTGGAACCAAGGGGGTGGTTACCTGAAAAAGTTTGGCAGCCACTGTTCTAAAGTGTGGCGTGTGCCTTCCCATATATGAGGCTGCACAGCACATCCCTTGGATAACAGAGATAAATGCACATTTGTCATTTGCTTAGTCTAGATATATTTAAATTTTGACTGCTAGAAACAAGATTTATATTTTTTCAGTGCTGTTTTCCTTATACCTGTATCATTCTTAATGTTCAAGGAAGCCTCTCGATGTAGCACCAGTTTTGACAGACCAGAAGCCCTCGGTATCTAAATCTGGAAGAAAAATCAGAGGGAGAGGCACAATAGTATGTTTTTCATACGTTTTTTCGTTCGAAATTTGAAAATGAAATGATTGTATTTTAACCGACACTGAAATGCTGGGTCTTGCTTGCTTGGCCTATCTTATCAAAAGAACCTCAATTAGTAGAGTTCCTGCTTCTCTTTAGACTTGGCTCAGGGAGAGGGTGGCAGAGTAGTATTTTTTTTAAAAAAAACGATGGCAAGAACGCATGTGCTTGCGATAGGTTTGAGGTAGTTTGTGCATACTTACAAGAAAGAAGATGCTCCTTGCCTATTAATCTTGACAGCTTATTAGATAGGTGGAAAGAATGCAGAAGAAATTAATGAGAAAAAGACATTTGTGACTGGAAAGGAGCTATACATGTGGAAGGCTTTTTGGTCTTTCATATTGGATCTGAGCCAACAAAGCACAATGTAAGTTGATGTACACAAGTCTTGGCATGAACATTAGTAATGTAAAGAAAGAGAGAGAAGTGAACCCTTCAATTGGACTAGTATAATACCACAAGCAAGTTTTTCAACTGAACACTTCTTATAAGGCCTGAGTATTTATTTATTTATTTATTTTTATTTATTTATTACATTTTTATACCGCCCAATAGCCGAAGTTCTCTGAGAGAAAAGGCAGAATAAAAATAGATGTTATATGTCTAGATCATGCTTTCTGGCAAAACAGCCTCGTCTTAATGGAGGGTTGTTTATAAAATAGCTGCCCCGAAGAGGCAGAGTAAGAGTGAGGAACAGGCAGCAACTGAAATGCATCATTAAATGTACAGCATTGTTTGCTTGCAACTTAAAGAACGTTTGTATGGCAAAGAACAGGAAGACACACGAAATTATTATATAAGCACAACGTGGGGATGAATTTGAGCAGCCTATGAGGCAGAGTGTCGATTGAAATTTGGTGCAGTGACTTACCTTTGGTGGGCTATATATTCCCCTGAGTTGTGCAAGGGCTCCACCTGGTTTATCTCTTCAGAGGAGCATATCTGAAAGTGATCTCCCAGTCTAGGTGTAATATATGTCCAGCATGCAGCTGCCCCTGAATATATATTTTTATCATAGATGAGGTTTCTTAGGTGGTGTGCATGCACTCGTGTTATGGATTTTGCATAATATTGTGCCATTGTATTTTTTTCCCCAGCGATACCATACGCCGCCTCATTCTCGCTCATGTTCAGAATCTGATAATGATGGGAGCAGTGAAACTCCCCCACATTGGAAAGAGGAAATGCAGAGATTAAGAGCCTACAGGCCACCAAGTGGAGAAAAATGGAGTAAAGGGGACAAGTAAGACTTCGTTGAGAATATGAAACTCTTAAATTATGCCTGAACTGTAAAATGGCAAGTATCTTAGATACGTGCAAGTATGTTAGAGCGTGCAAGAAGAAATAATAGTGCTGGTAACTACAGATCACATAAGAGTGGAAAAACTTCAGGCTTGCAGGATGTACTTTGGTTTTTACCAGCACCCTGTGATCCATCAACTGGAGCCTGGTGCAAAAGACATATATACTTAAATAGACACTTCACAAAATGCAAGTAAACAAGACTCCATGAAACTAATTTTGGAGGAAAAAATGCAATGGATGTTTCAGAAACAAAATTTCTGTTCCATTTTAGAATGGTTTCTAAGTTGTGCAAATATTACTTTACAATGAAGTCCTCAAAGTGCTTTAATGCACAGGGATTTTCTGCATCAGAATTTACCAAAACAGTTTATTAAGGTAAGATAAACATATTACACTGTGTGCCAGGTGCCTGCTAAGACCAGACCAACAAGACGAAACTTTATGCAAAGCAGCCAAGTAAGTTTTCCCTATCCATGAAGCTGCAATCGCCCTCTTGAACCATTCTAAAATTAAATACAGCAAAACTTACTAAATACAGCAAAACACATCTAAATTGCTATTGCCATAGATGCCTTATATCAGAGGTGGGCAGAAGGCAGATCGGGATCTGCTGGTAGATCTCTGGGTGATGTACAGTAGATCTGCAAGGGGTTCTGAATTTAACAATAGAAGCTATAAAATGAACCCCACTCTAAATTAATGCTGTTGGAATGAAGAAAGCTTTAGGTAACTAGCAGTGGATTTTTGGGTGGAAAGATTGTGAGTTCCATTCACATACTGATACTCAAAAATCAAATTCCTGGGCTCAGAATTCTTTAATTCCCCTCCTCAGCTGATGTCAGCCCAGAGATCTTTTTAACATATTTTCGCTAAGGTTAGTTTAAATAGAGTTTTGCAACTGTGGGTGGCTTTCCAAATTTGCACATCCACGCAAAAACTGTTATCTGTATGGTCATCCATATCTGAGGATAAGATCCTGAGTATTGAGATCAAATTATTGGATCATCTTTGAGCTATTTATTTGGCTAACCGATTCAGAAGGTTTTGGCTGTGTTTAACCATTGTCCATCCTGTGGACATAACGTTGTACTGAACCTGGGTCTAAGTCCCTTTGAGGAATGTGAATCGTCTGTATGGCTTCTGTTGATACACTCAGATGTAGGTCTGTCCTTTAGATTCTCTTTATCTGAGGCAAAGAAACCAGCGATGTTTATTTTTTAGGAAAATACCTGTGTAAACCCAGTACTTCGATGTCATTCCATTGTTAAGTTCTTCAGGGCCCTGCCTGTATGGCTCCTGAAACCCACACTCCCTCGCTGGAGAGCTACAGAATTCAAGCAAGCAAATGTAAGGGGATGCCCACTCATTTTATCTGTTGTTTCTTAGGTTGAGTGATCCAGGAAAATGGGATGAAAGAAGTCTGTCCCAGAGGTCAAGATCTTGGTCTCATAATGGCTATTCGGATATAAGTAGCGCAAAATATGTTGGCCACCACAAAAAACACCATAAAGATAAAAAGGCAAAGCACAAAAAGAAGACCAAAAAGCAAAAACACATCAAGAAGCACAAGCAAATTAAAAAAAGGAGATTATCGTCTTCAACAGAGATAGAATCTCCTCATTCTTCAACTAGAAGGACAAAGTCACCTTCTGATCATGATAGGGTGTCTCGCTCTTCCTCACTGACTTCTAGGGATGACTCATCTAGGAGAGGCTGGTCTAAATCTGAGAGAGATAAGCAGAGCTCATTATCTCTGTCAAGCAGAGACTCTCGGTCATACTACAGGTCCAGATCTAGATCCAGATCCAGATCTTATTCCAGACGAAGTTCTAGATCAAGAATTGCTTATAAGTCCTCTCGGTCTAGGAGCAGATCAAGATCTAGTTCCACCTCCAAGCATCTGAAGATGGTATCCAGTCCACCCAAAAATGCTGCATCTCATTTAAATGAGCGCAAACCAGTTAAGGTTGAACCTGTAAGAACAGCGATAACGCAGAACGATCAAGTCGTGATACAACCTGTTGTTGCTGAAAGCATTCCAGTCATACCCCTAAGTGACAGTCCACCGCCTTCTAGATGGAAACCTGGGCAAAAGCCATGGAAACCATCCTATGAGCGAATTCAGGAAATGAAAGCAAAGACCACTCACTTAATACCTACTCAAACTACTTACAATATAGTAAGTGTCAAGGACCCTGGCTCATCCTCTTCATACCATAAGCGACGAAAGAGTTCCGATAGCGACCAGAGCGGTTATTCCAAAAATCGGAGTGACAGAAGTTCAGGCAGTTGGCGAAGGTCTAGGAGCAGGACATCTAGAAGTAGATCCTACTCAAAGTCTTACTCAAGGTCAAGAAGTCCATCCAGTTCAAGATCTCGATCTCAATCAACAGTCAGATCCCGTTCAGCAAATAAATTCCTCAGTGACCAGTCATGCTACAGTGGGTCATCGTCTTATTTTTCTCTAAGTGAGGATGACCGACAGAAAAGCAAAATGAAATCTGAATCCAGAGAGAGAAATTTACAGTTGTCAAAGAAAAGGCAAAGTAGTTCTGACAGCACACTGCCTTACGTAAAAGATGCAACTTCTCAGAAACGCAGAGAGAGTGCAAGTAGATCCTCTTTGGACTTCTCCACAGATAGTGAGCAATTGGCTAAACCCCAGCCAGTCCAAGAAAAAGGGCAGTTACTGCCTGAAAAAGCTAACCGGAAGCAAAATAAAAACAGCTCAGCTTGTGATGGGTATGAAGAGAAGCCTAGGTCTGAGTGGAATAGCGACCGCTCAAAAAAAAGAGCTTTGAAGGAGAAATCTGAGTCTCCAAAGAGCAGCCGGAAAGCAAAAAGAAAAATGCGCGCTGGGAGCACGTGTGACTCTGAGTCAAATTCAGAAAAAGGTAGAGACAGAAACAGTAAAGGAGATTCAAGGTTATCTTCTAGTAAGGAGGAAGGTGAAGCCACGTCGGACTCAGACACGGATCTCAGCCTTGCCAAATGTAAGACAAGATTAGATTCCTCAGGTGTACTAAAGGCAAACAAGCCGTCCTCCCTTTCTGAGACAGAGAGCTCCCGTTCCAATTCAGGCGCTAGGGGGAAATCAAGAAAACAAAAGCATGGTTCCAAAAAGAACCTGAAAAAATCACATTCCAAAAAGGCTAAAGAGAAATCCAAGGGTAAAAAAGAGAAGAAGCATAAGGCTCAAAAGCAAAAGGAAATGTTTCATTGGCAGCCTCCGCTGGAATTTGGTGAGGAAGAAGAAGAGGAAGAAGAAATTGCTGTAAAGCCAGGAACCAATGACGAGAGAGACAAGCAAGTCACCACTGCTGTTAAAGATAAAAAGCAGGATTCTGAAAATAAAGTGGTCAAAGATCAAACAAGGGATGATGAAAAGCTCCATGAAGACAATATGCTATCAGATGAAACTGCAGGCCGTGAATCACCCGCTAACCAACTTGGTAAAGTTAATGAGGAACCAAATACTTCAGCCCATGCTTTAAATGTAGATGAAAATGTGGATGTTTCAGAAAGTGCTGTTTCTGCCAAAGTGAATACTGGAAACGAGGTAGATGTTCCCCAGATAGATGATATGGAGATCTGTACTCCAGATCACAGTTCGCCTGTAAAGGTTGATGTGGAACTTTCTCCATTAGGTCTGAAGGTGAACTTCCAGGACATTAAAGTTAGTAAAAACACAGATGACACAAGTAATCCTGAAGCAGAGACTGTAAAACAAGGAATCGATACTAGAGAATTGACAGGTATCAAAGAAGGCAGCAGAGAAAGGGACAAACAAAGACATAAACCCACCACAACAGTTGCTGCCGTGGAAAGCGTGCCGAAAACTGAAATAGCTGAAAATGCCCAAAGTATCATAATGGACAATAAATGGAAACCATTACAGGGTGTAGGGAATTTACAGGTTGCATCTGCAGTTGCGGCTAGCAATTCCTTAGAAGCCAAAAACGTGGCCTCGTCATCGGAATCAAAACCACAAGTTTTGAGGATAGAAATTAAAAGCAAAAACAAAATTAGACCAGGTTCTCTGTTTGATGAAGTAAGAAAAACTGCCCGGCTTAATCGAAGACCAAGGAACCGTGAGAGCTCTAGTGAGGAGGATTCTCCCACACGGGAGAACAGCCAGTCGAGGACCCGCAGCCGGTCGCGAAGCAAGTCAGACCCTAAATCCAGGCACAGGACAAGATCCCTTTCCTATAGTCACTCGAGAAGTCGATCAAGAAGCTCCACGTCTTCGTACAGGTGGGTAAAATTGTGCACATTTTACAAATAGGACATTTTTATTCCTGAAAGGCATTGCACTGGCAATGTTCCTCTTATTTATTATGATTACTTATATTCTGCCTTCCTGGATATAAATCCTTCTAACTCATCTTACAAATAACACCGAGATATATTAATAAAATGCCATGAACAATATTAAAATATAGCAATTCACCCTTCCCACAGGGCACCTGGTGGTAATAGCCATGTGCTGAGAGAAGGGGCAATCCTTTCCACAGGGTAGTTTGTGTATTTATTTACAATATTTATATACCCCACCCCATTCAGAATTTTGGAGCGGTGAACGAAGTAGAATAAAAACACATTAAAAGTACGTTTTTAAAAGAAAATTGCTGGAGCAGCTGCCTGACGTGGTCATTTCTACCTGCCTCCCTCTCCTTTGATTGTCTTTTAATGCTTGCTAGCTACTTCCGTCGCCAGCTGGCTCTAAAAGTCTTAAAACAAAAAATGTGTGAATGTCCCTGATTTTGCATCGCTCATGCATTTTAAATTTATAGGTCACGGAGCTACACGCGAAGCCGGAGCAGGGGATGGTACAGCAGAGGTCGCTCAAGAAGTCGAAGTAGTTCCTATCATAGTGGCAGGAGCCATAGGTAAGTACCCATTATTTTTATTTTCTATTTATTATTGCATTTATATCCCGCAAGGAACCCAAGGTGGTTTACATAATCCTCCTCCTCCTCTCCATTTTATCCTCACAACAACAACCCTGTGAGGTGGGTTGGGCTGAGAGTCTGTGACTGGCCCAAAGTCACCCAGTGGGTTTCCATGGCTGAGTGGGGACTAGAACCCGGATCTCCCGACTCCCAGTCCGACACTCTAGCCACTACACCACACTGGCTAGAGAATCATAGAATCATAGAATAGCAGAGTTGGAAGGGGCCTACAAGGCCATCGAGTCCAACCCCCTGCTCAATGCAGGAATCCACCCTAAAGCATCCCTGACAGATGGTTGTCCAGCTGCCTCTTGAAGGCCTCTAGTGTGGAACAGCCCACAACCTCCCTAGGTAACTGATTCCATTGTCGTACTGCTCTAACAGTCAGGAAGTTTTTCCTGATGTCCAGCTGGAATCTGGCTTCCTTTAACTTGAGCCCATTATTCCGTGTCCTGCACTCTGGGAGGATCGAGAAGAGATCCTGGCCTTCCTCTGTGTGACAACCTTGTAAGTATTTGAAGAGTGCTATCATGTCTCCCCTCCATCTTCTCTTCTCCAGGCTAAACATGCCCAGCTCTTTCAGTCTCTCTTCATAGGGCTTTGTTTCTAGACCTCTGATCATCCTGGTTGCCCTCTTCTGAACACGCTCAAGAAGGGCAATCGAGAAGGGTAATACCAATGAGGCAAACAATTAACTGCGAACCATGAGAATGTGTATTTGAAATCTGCTGAAATCTTAGGTTAGCTCTGAAAAGCTCTGTAAGCTTAATGACCATTTGCTATCCAAAGAAATTTGTCACTTCAGGGAATAACTGAAACTATTTAATGCAAATAATAATACTAGGAATGGTGGGGTTTGCAGATTAAAAAACCTCTCATGCAGCATGAGTGTAGGAATGATCATGTCATTCTTTTCTTTAATAGTCGCACCTACAGTAGAAGTCGGTCCAGAAGCAGTTCTTACGACCACCGGAGTCGATCAAGGTATGCTAAGAACATCGTTTTTAAAAACAAATGTAGTTTATGTTAGGTACTTGTAACATCGTTTTAAGTCAATGGTCTTCTACTGGTCCAGACCCAAGACCCATCTCGGACTCTCAACCTTTCTCCTTGCCCAACATGGTGGCGACAGTTTTGCGCAGCCCATCTGAACTGATCTCACTTTGGGTCAGGACACACCAGTTGAAAACCACCGTTTTAAGTAATACACTGATGATGTCTTTGTGGCTGTAGTTTTTGTGGTTTCCAGGCAACCTGGAATTTAACAGCGTTCTTTGATAGTGCCTTTGTTTGGACATACTGGCGCATGCCTCTTGATTGCTCCTGGTTGGCTCTCCCTGCCGGCAGGAGGGACTAAAGCCATGGACTATCTGGCTGTGGTTTGTTTAGCCTGACATCCGAACTGAGGTCCCCAGCTGAAGTACTGGCTGAAGGAGCTTTCAGCCCATAGAGATGTTATATACATTTATGTTTGGGACCAAGTGCAACAGAGTGTCCAGATACGTGTACAATGGGTAGAAAGATGACTTGGAGGCCTCTTGGGTTTTTCTCAGTTTACTGAACTCAAGGTAAAGGTAACACTGTCGCTCATGCAAATACAATTTCACACCCCTCACTAGTTGAGAGGATGTTTTATACATTCATGTTATCAGCACCATCAGCCTATATTCGTTGGTCCATGTGATTCATCATGTGATTAGTAGTGTTGATGTGTGCTTGTTAGTGCAATCAAACATTCATTGAGATCTGTAAACACGCATGTGCAAATGCAGCTTCTTTGTTTTGGTTAGCACTCAAACCCTATTGGTTCACCTGATGATTTGCGTCACTGAGCTTGCGCTCTTCAAGTTTCTGGAACCCTCTCAAACATTAGACCATGTAGTGATCTGTATCTCTGCCTCGCGTGTGTGTGGCATGTAACTTTTACATAAACGCTGAAGCTGAGTCCCCGTATGTGGGACCACTCTAGGAGGCACTTTCCGGGCGGCATCTTTGGTTAGTAGCTTTGATTTCCTGTTAGGCGTTGCTTGGCAACCTACAATACAGGTAAACAGTGGAAATCCATATAACAGAGGGTTGAATGCTGTAACCTGGCCCCAAACAGTTCCCCACTTCTGATTCAGGGAGATGAAATTAATTGATAAACCAAATAGTCAGTCACATTTTTTTCTCCCCTAAAAGCAGGTCCTACACCTATGACAGTTACTACAGCAGGAGTCGTAGTCGAAGCAGAAGTAAAAGGAGTGACAGTTACCACAGATCGCGCAGTTATGACAGACGGTCCAGGTACGTGACTTTCATTAGCTGGATCGTTTTAGGAGTCCCAACTTTTCCCAACCCCCAGTGCCCTTCGGATGTTGAGAATTCCCATCACATCCAACAAGCACTTCTAATGGTCAGGAGTGGTAGGAGTTGAAGTCCAAAACCTCTGGACGGCACCAGGTTGAAGGATAGCTGCTGTAGGCACATGCAAATGATCCTTGTCAGCCTTTTCTGTTTATAGTACTTGTGTGTCACTGATATCACCACTTATTGATGGGTACTATATTGTTGCCAAAATTCGGGGGAAATAGGGGGGGGGGGTGATTGATATTTCTAAGCTTTTTAACCCAAAGCCTGCAAAGCGGTTTACAAACAAAATCCAAAAGAATTATAAAATGTCATAAGTCAATGTACAATAAAACGTTCAGTGTCCAATGTAATAAGTTGCAGAGCAGAAGTAAAATTCTTGGAAACACCATCATTGTAGACTATAAACCTGACAAAATAAAATGGCCTTAAAAGCCTTCAGTGTGGGAACGATATTAACCTCCAGGGAGAGGGTGTTCCACAACCTGGGTGCCAGCACTGAAAAGGCCCTGTCCCATGTGAACGTCAACCACAGCTGTGATGGCAGCATAACATGAAGGAAGTCCCCTACTGATAACCTCAATAGGTAAAACAGACTCAAATTAGAGGAAGTCATTCTTTGGACCCAAATCATTTCGGGTTATAAAAGTAATAACCAGCATCTTAAATTGTGCCTGAAATTGAATTGGGAGCCAATGTGGATTAATTAACAATGGGAATATGTGCTCCATGTAATCAGTGGCCTGATAATGAACCTGATCCTTGAGAGGAAATGCAGTCTCATCAAGATCAGGCAAAGCAGCTAATCAAATATTAGGTAAAAATACTGTAAATAAATACATTCTGGAATCAGATTGTTAACCCACATCCAATCCGTCACCAGTTTTATATACCGATTCAGAACTTCCAGTGCCTTCCTGGAAAGAGGTAGTAAAATGAGAGACTGGATATTAAATTTGATTTCCATTTGTTAGTGTAGCCTTGCAACAGCGAAGTCTGTGTACGTTTGATCACACCTCTATTGAAAAACTCTGCTTGAGAAATGTCACAAATGTCTGTGCCCATTCTGTTAAAATGAGGCGGTCTGAGAACGCAAGCTCACTGCTGTGTATTCTCAGTAGTAAATTCGGAGGGGTATTTTTGCTATTAGCAGCCTTCATAGGGGTTAGATCTCTGTGTTGCGTGAAAAGGTCTAATTGTCAGGGGGGGTGTGTGTGTATGTATTTAAATAAAATCATTATTTTATATTTGTTATTCCCTATTCTCTCAGGCTTATTTATCTGTTCTGATTTTATTGTGAAACACTTTAAGACACATGGAGCCATCTGCTTTAAAGTAGCTGTTTGCTGCCTCATAAGTTGTGTCGGAGTCTCAAATTGCAAAAGACATAATGAAGCAGTAGGGACGGAGTTCCCAAACTAGTCCCCTGCATTAGATTCTGTTGAGCTCCAAAAATTCAGCTCTTGGAGTAGCAATCGTTTTCTTTAATAAATAAATAAATTAATTAAAACACACACCAGAGGATATATCATATTTAAAAGAGACCTTTTTCTTAGCTGTGATGTTCTGTTTGAAATTAGGATTCTTGCAAAAGCCTGTGCTTAAAGTAAAACTGTGACCGTTGAGCAGTGTACATCTTTATGTGTATCTTGGCTTTTCTTATAGATCATACGGTTCTGACAGTGAAAGTGACCGCAGTTATTCTAATAACCGAAGCCCCAGTGAAAGCAGCAGATACAGCTGAAAGCGTACTCTTGAAAATATTGATTGTATTTAACAGGAGACTATTATTATTGTTGTTGTTGTTATTATTATTATTATTATTTTACATCAATACTGTGTGTGAAACTTCTTTGTTCTCAATGCTCCAAGTAAACTGCAGATGCCTAGTGAAGTGAGGCCTTACTTACAACTTTGAGCACAACTTTTTTCTTATGCTCTACAATGGCAGCCATCTTCTGTTTCCTGGAGTTAGATTTCCAAACTATGAGATCGCATTTGTGCGGACTTGGATTTGCAGGTATCCTTGTGGCTTGAGAGAGAACTGCTGTATCAGGATAATCTCTTGGATGACAGATGGCTTCTAGCCTGTTCTCAACCAATATGCTGGCAACCATGAAACTGTGAAGAATAGGACTATTAAAAGTCTACCTTCTGTGTAGTTAACTTAAAAAGTTTACCTTAAACACTGATATATCAGTTCAGTGGTATCTTGTACATTCATGGTATAAGCCTATGCACATACCCAGCTGGATAAAGAGAATTAAGGTAGGCCTTCTGTCTCGGCTTGTGCTGATCCGTTTCACATTGTACTTTGCCACTGCAGAGTCCATACAAGGTGAGTTTTTCATACAATACAATATATAATACTTAGATGGAGGTGCTAGGCTTGTAGCTTTTTCTTGAACATGTTAAAACATGCATCACCATGTATGTCAAGACTATAAAAATAATACCAAACTGTTCCATTTCAATTCTGTATCCATGCTAAGGATGCAGGAATAATGTCCTTGCTACTTCCTGTATTTGGAAGAGCAGATCTAAAGAAAACGTTTGACATGTTTAGTCTGTGTGCTTGCTCACCCTTAAGCACTGGACATAAGTTCACTTGGGGGCCTTTTGCCCAACCACACTGCAGTGACTGAGACTTGTACTAGAGAGGTTGTTGTTGAATTTTCCCACCGTCTTCTGGCTTCGAATTCTGTCACGTGTTGATGTGCTAATATTGTTAAAATTTTATACTGTCGCTATCAAACAAAGAGAGACATAGGAATTCACTTTCAGTAGAGTCTTGACAATGACAGCAAACTCTCTTGGTAAACAAAAACTCATTTTCGACTCCAAAGTACCGAATTTTGTTCTAGTGCTTTGATTCAGCAGATAAAAATGCATTTGTAAATCAAAATTTCAATATATACGTAATTTTCATATTGAATAATGCCCCCTTTTTTTTACAGCAGAAAAAGCCCTCTGATAACTGGATATGAAAGTAGGGGGGAATTGCTGACTGTATCTGTAGTGGTGATATTGAATTTGTTAACTTTCTATAATTTTGAGATGCTGTACATTTCGTAAATGTTTTTTTAAAAAAATAGGTATGTTATTTGTCAGGAGACAAAAGCTGTACATTATAAAATGCATTTTTTTCCTTTGCAATTAAAAATGAATCATTTAAGTATTAGATGTTTGTCACTAGTTGTTCAGCAAATGAATCACATCCTCTATTTACTCAAAAACAAACCTGGAGTTGTAGAAGTGGAGGTTTTCAAAGCTGCGTAACAAACTCCTAGAGAGGACCACATCATGTACTCAGCCCACCTTCTGGATTTTCCATAAAATGTGGAATAGGAATGCATTAAACCCTAATTGTCTACTGGAGTTTTATGTCAATAGCAATTCTGCGAAAAGCCATTTTATTTATTTATTTATTTGTTTGTTTATTTATTTATTACATTTCTATACCGCCCAATAGCCGAAGCTCTCTGGGCGGTTCACAAAAATTAAAACCATAGTAAGACAACCAACAGGTTAAAAGCACAAATATAAAATACAATATAAAAAGCACAACCAGAATAAAAACCATGCAGCAAAATTGATATAAAATTAAAATACAGAGTTAAAACAGTAAAATTTAAGTTAGAATTAAGTGTTAAAATACTGAGAAAATAAAAAGGTCTTCAACTGGCGACGAAAGGAGTACAGTGTAGGCGCCAGGCGGACCTCTCTGGGGAGCTCATTCCACAACTGGGGTGCCACAGCGGAGAAAGCCCTTTTATTTTATTATTCTGTAAGCTGTGCATGTGTTTAATAGCCTTCAACTTTTGCATTTAGTTCAGTACATATTACAGTTACTGGCATTCATTTAGCTAAAAGAGGTTTTATCCAATAGGAATTACAGTTAGCCTCTGCAAATGTTGAGTAATCATTGAATACTCTGGGATAACACACTCTGGTAAACGTGAACACGTTAATCTGTGAGTTGGACTTGGAGGTGGTCATACTTAAGAGTTGGTCCACTGAAATCAATGGGATCGAAGTATGGCTAGGCCTAGCTCCTACTCCATATATGCAAAATGTGAAGCTCTGATAGGAGACAGCAGCTGCAATCTAAACTAGAGCAGGAATGTGGAACGTTGGGAAAGCTGTGTGTTAATGCGTGACTGATTTGACTTGAAAATAAAGCAGCATGTCACAAAACTCTCAGCATCCTACGCTACCCAAAACGTAATTGTTTCAAGGGCTTTGATGCTGCTGCGTTGCATTGCAGAGGAACTGTTTAAAGCTAGAAAATCCGGATGGAGTTGTGAGTTTTCAGACAGCAACAGTTCACAGCAGCATAGTACTCTTAGAGATATGGTACTGCGTTTTCTAAAATGCACTGTTCCTTTGAGGAGGCCTGCTTAATAGTAGGTGTTTAGATTTTTAAAAAACGCTTTTGTTTATGTATCTATCACTAGATGTGTTCTGGAAAAAGTGGTTCCTGCTCCTGCCCAGAAGGTAGTTCTCGAATAAGCACTGTTGATTCATTTGAGAGATGTCATTCCAGCAAGGGCAGCCAGTTATTCCACAATAAAAGAATGGAAATTGCTTACTTTCGGTAGTAGATTTCCAGCCACCCAAATAGTTTTCTGTAAAGCTGATCTATTTGCACAAGGTTTCTCAATGCCACAGTGACCCTTTTCAGAGCAGCGGTGGGGTTGCTAAAGGCAGTGTGGGGAACTCTGTCCATGTGGTGGGCCTTCTTGAACCACTGCTCCTAGGGGCAGAGACTTGCCTCATCCATTGAGGCACTCCGAAAGGCAGGAGGATGTAGAAGCAGCCCGAGGGAGAAAGTTTGGCAGAGAAATGGGGAAATCCCAGCGTGGGTGCGGGAGTGCTTGTGTGCACCAGAAGTGAGCCTTAAGTACATTTGCCTGTAAGTGCAAGAAAAAGGTGTGAAGATCACAACTGATTTTTTGGGGGGTGGGGGGAATGCCTAAAGAAAGGGAAAGGAAAGGAACCTCTCGTGCAAGCACTTGAGTCATTGCTGACTCCTAGAGGGACGCCTGCTTTCGCTGACGTTTTCTTGGCAGACTTTGTAGTGGGGTGGTTTGCCATTGCCTTCCCCAGTCGCGGTTACCTTTCCCCAAGCTAGCTGAGTACTCATTTTACCGACCTCGGAAGAATGGAAGGCTGAGTCGACCTGAGCCAGCTGCCTGAGAACCAGCTTCCGCTGGGATCGAACTCAGGCCGTGGGGAGAGTTTCAGCTGCAGTCACTGCCGCTTACCACTCTGCGCCACACGAGGCTCGCCTAAAGAAAACCATTACAAAAATATGAATACTATTGGAAATTACAAATTAAAGTGGTCTAACGACACCCCTAAATTGATTAGAACAATGGTTACTGATCACTCTTTGTCTCGAATGGCCTTGAACCTGATTTAAGACCTACATCGGTCTACATATTGTGACTCTCGATAGGGTTCACTGTTTCGTCCTAATGACAAGAGGGTTTGCCCAGCCCTCTCCGTTCAAAGCCAGCCTTTTCAGAGTAATGAATCCTTCACCTTCCCATACAGCTCCAGGCTAGAGCAATTGTGCGCGGAAGGCCTCAGTTCAGTTTTTCGCAGTTCTAGTTAAAAACGTAAGAGGGCTGGAAATGACCTTTTGTGCATGACCTTGGAAATCTGCTGACAGTCAAGAGTTGGCAATACTGGCAGGATCAGGTTCCAGGAATGTGTGACCCTCCAGATGATGGACTACAATTCCCATCAGCCCTACCATGGGGGGGGGGAATGGCAGTTGCAGTCCAACCACATCTAATGGGCCACATATTCCAATCCCTACTTCAACACTTCTGGGAGGTGCCTCGTTGGGGGAGGTTGGACTACAACTCCCATAATTCCTAGCCAAAGTCATGCTGGTGGGGATGGTGAGAGTTGTGAAACCAGCACAAGGAAGGCACCATGTGGGAAAGGCTGAAGTGGCTTAAACTCAACGGCAGTATGATTTCCGCCTAAAAATTATTTCCCCCCGATCTGAACAAAATCTGGTGGATCTGATCATGGTGGGATATACTTTCTACATAAGGCATGTTCCTCAGTCTCCACAGTTTATTCTTGAAACTGTTCCAGAATCTGTTGAAAGTGTCCACACACACACACATGAAATTTTCAAAGCATGAACTAGAGATCATAGAATAGAATAGCAGAGTTGGAAGGGGCCTACAAGGCCATTGAGTCCAACCCCCTGCTCAATGCAGGAATCCACCCTAAAGTATCCCTGACAGATGCTTGTCCAGCTGCCTCTTGAAGGCCTCTAGTGTGAGAGAGCCCACAACCTCACCAGGCAACTGATTCCATTGTCGTACCGCTCTAACAGTCAGGAAGTTTTTCCTGATGTCCAGCTGGAATCTGGCTTCCTTTAACTTGAACCCGTTATTCCGTGTCCTGCGCTCTGGGAGGATCAAGAAGAGATCCTGGCCCTCCTCTGTGTGACAACCTTTGAAGTATTTGAAGAGTGCTATCATGTCTCCCCTCAATCTTCTCCAGGCTAAACATGCCCAGTTCTTTCAGTCTCTCTTCATAGGGCTTTGTTTCCAGACCCCTGATCATCCTGGTTGCCCTCCTCTGAACACGCTCCAGCTTGTCTGCGTCCTTCTTGAATTGTGGAGCCGAGAACTGGGCGCAATACTCTAGATGAGGCCTAACCAGGGCCGAATAGAGAGGAACCAGTACCTCACGTGATTTGGAAGCTATACTTCTATTAATGCAGGCCAAAATAGCATTTGCCTTACTTGCAGCCATATCACACTGTAGGCTCATATTCAGCTTGCGATCTACAACAATTCCAAGATCCTTCTCGTTTGTACTATTGCTGAGCCAAGTATCCCCCATCTTGTAACTGTGCATTTAGTTTCTATTTCATTCTGTTGTTTTCAGCCCAGCACTCCAGCCTATCAAGATCACTTTGAAGTTTGTTTCTGTCTTCCAGGGTATTAGCTATCCCTCCCAATTTTGTGTCATCTGCAAATTTGATAAGCATTCCCTGCACCTCCTCGTCCAAAACATTAATAAAAATGTTGAAGAGCACTGGGCCCAGGACTGAGCCCTGCGGTACCCGACTCGTTGCCTCTCCCCAGTTTGAGAAGGTTCCATAGATAAGTACTCTGAGTCCGATTCTGTAGCCAACTGTATCTGCTTGTAGAGGTTTGGAGGTAGGCCATAATAAAGCTGCAATTATTTAATGTGTGTTCTCTTTCCCAAAGTAGTTATTTGGAGTGGCAGGGTGGTGTAGTGATTAGAGTACCTGGACTAGGACCAGAAAGACCCTCACCTAGAAAGCTTGCTGGGTGACCTAGGGTTCATCACCATATTTCAGCCTTGCCTAGTTCATAGAACCATAGAACAGTAGAGTTGGAAGGGGCCTATAAGGCCATTGAGTTCAACCCCCTGCTCAATGCAGGAATCCAGATTAAAGCATCCCTGACAGATGGCTGTCCAGCTGCCTCTTGAAGGCCTCTAGGGTGGGAGAGCCCTAGGTCATTGGCTCCATTGTACTGCTCTAGCGGTCAACGGGAGTTTAACTCTTAAAAGGTCCCAAGTTAAAATTCCTGGCATCTCCAGGTAAGCTGGGGACTCCTATCTCAAAACACTTGACTTTTACCAATGTAGAAAATAGTGAGCTAGATAAACCAATGGTCTGGCTGAGGCCCCTTTCTATATTCCTGCTCAGGAAAGTCGTTCAAAGAATGTTCCATGAGCTTAACTTGCCCATAGCTATGACACTGGACAGCAGCAGGCCGGCCAAGGAAAACCATGTTATTCATCTTAATAAACTTTCATTTAAAAAAATATGCACCGTGTTCTTGCAGAAAATGTTTTTGGGATCGATATCAAATATTGAACTGGTCAGAGAACAGAATGGTCCTGTTTCCACGGATGAGAGACAGTAATTCTGAAGCACGCCTGAATGTTTCGCCATGGTGTTGGTCCTTTAGAAGTAAATCAGTCTCCTGTGAAACCAAAAGTACCTTCCTTGCCCACAGATCACACTACTTTCCAAACATCTGGTCCTTGAAATGGCTAATCATACTGGGTCTTTTACATTGATCAAGCCATTCAGTTGGCCCCAGTGCAGATAATGCAGTCAAACAATTTATCCTTGGAGGAATGTGTTTGGCTCGTACTCAGGACCAGTGTGATGCAGCTGCAAAAAAAGCAAATGCTATTTTGGGATGCATAAATAGAAGTATAGCTTCCAAATCACCCGAGGTACCAGTTCCCGTTAATTCGGCACTGGTTAGGCCTCATCTTGAGTATTGTGTTCAGTTCTAGGGACCACACTTCAAGAAGGATGCAGACAAGCTGGAGTGTGTTTAGAGGAGGGCAACCAGGATGATCAGGGGTCTGGAAACAAAACTCCATGAGGAACTGCGCCTTGAGAAGAGAAGACTGAGGGGAGACATGATAGCACTATTCAAGGACTTGAAAGGTGGTCACACAGAGGAGGGCCAGGATCTCTTCTCCATCATCCCAGACTGCAGGACATGGAATAATGGACCCAAGTCACAGGAAGCCAGATTCCAGCTGGACATCAGGAAAAACATCCTGACGGTTAGAGCAGTACGACAATGGAACCAATGTCCTAGGGAGGTCGTGGGCTCTCCCACCCTAGAGGCCTTCAAGAGGCAGCTGGACAGCCCTCTGTCAGGAATGCTTTAAGGTGGATTCCTGCATTGAACAGGGGGTTGGATTTGATGGCCTTAGAGGCCCCTTCCAACTCTACTATTCTATGGGCTCCCATGATCCCTTGCCATTGGTCACACTTGCTAGGGCTGGTGGGAGTTGTAGGCCAGAACACAAGGGCGACAAATTGCACACCCCTTCCCTGGAGGCCAGTTCCTAGCACTGCAGTCATACGACATTGTGCAGCTATTATGTCTTTCACTCCTTAATAGGATTCCCACCCACCCCGGTAAGCGAAAAGATGGAATTATGGAACTCACTACCACAAGATGCAGTGATTGGCACCAATTTGGATGGCTTTAAAAGGGGGTTGGATAAATTCCGGGAGGCAAGGGCTATCAATGGCTAGTAGCCCTGATGGTTGTATGCTATCTCCAATATTTGAGGCAATAAACCTGTGTGCACCAGTTGCTGGGGAACATCGCTGGGAGTGTGCTGTTGCACCATGTCCTGCTTGTTCATCCCTGGCCGATGGCTGGTTGGTCACTGTGTGAACTAGATGGACCCTTGGTCTGATCCAGCATGGTACTTCTTATGGAAGAAGTGAGATGGGGGGGGGGGACATGGGTGGGTTGCAAATGAAAGGCAGCCACACACACACACACACACACACAGTAAAATTCCCATCTGGATGCCCCTTAAGTTCCATGAATGAAGCAGGACAAGCGTGATAAAAGCCTTGTCTGGAAGCGTTCCTAGAACTTCCCACTTCAGCGATTGCTTGGTACTTTTCTAAACAAGCCAAAACCAACCAAGAATAATAAGGAAGCAACTGCTGTTGCTGAAGGCAGGAGGGGAAACGAAACTCTTTCTAATCTCCCATAATCATTCTGCCTGCCTCAAGAAGGACTTTTATGTAATAGTTTTTATTGTGCTGCGAGTGCTCAATTGTTAATGTGAGAGGGGGAATTTCCCCCTCTCCTCTCCCTGGTGTGTCCGCCGTTGGGAAATGGAATTTCCCCAGTATTCCACCTCCGACATTTTCTTGTTAGAAGGCTGCAGCCAAAGAATCTGGTTAAGAGGACAGGGCTCCTGCAGCTTTAACTGTT
Organism: Elgaria multicarinata webbii; assembly: GCF_023053635.1. NCBI lineage: Eukaryota > Metazoa > Chordata > Lepidosauria > Squamata > Anguidae > Elgaria > Elgaria multicarinata. The sequence goes on along the minus strand of NC_086171.1, from coordinate 8,006,647 downwards.
GCAATGAAGAGGAAACGTCACCAGGTGCTGCATGCACACAAAGGACACCTGCTGAAATTCCCTTTTCTATGCAACTGTTAAAGATACAGGAGCCCTGTCCTCTTTTCCATAGGATCACCCTATTTAATATAGACAGTCCACTCAGCCATCTTACGGTGATTATGTAAGGTCAGAAACACCACCAACACACATTCAAAATAAATCAGCCTGAGAATGAGGCAGAAAAATGGAAGCCCCTTTCATGGGGAAAGAAAACTTTCAGGAAATTCCTGAGATATTTTTTTCCCTTAATGTCTAGAAATTAAAGGACACTTTTCAGAGTTTTCTCCACATTTTCTTCACCACTTTTTTGGGGTGGTTACATTCCCTCCCCTTAATGTCCTGGATTGATGCTAGGTAGATGGGGCATTACAGAGGATGCAAACTGGGAGCTAGGCTGCGAACACGATGCTATTGCTACTTGCAGTGGCAGTGCAAAAACAACAACGCCAAAAACCCTTGGGAGGGGGGAGCAATACACTGTTCTACAACAGTGATACCTGCCTGTGAGGAATTCTTGGAGAATTTCTCCTCCCCCTGGAGAAATTTGGTGATATTGTCTTCTCTACCCACAAATAAGGGCCGGATCTACACTACTGCTTTAAAGCGTTTTATAACAGTTTTATAACTGCCTTAAAGCGCTATAAAACTGTTATAAAGCGCTTTAAAGCAATAGCGTAGATCTGGCCAAGGTGCAGAATTTTGAGAGGCCAATTGCTCACAGCTCTAGTTTTAATCACAGCCAAACTGATATCCTCACCTCACCAAGGCTGAATTTTGTACATATTCTGCCTGTGCTCCCTGAGCAGCTGGAGTGTTAGTGAACATTCTTTTCTACACAACCAGTTCTGCCAGTCCGTTGCTGAAGGCTTCATTCAGTGCCACAACCAAACGCCGTGCAATGCAGAATGATGATTCCCCAACCACGCTTAATGCACTTGGAAGAAAATAGTCCCTCCGGATGACTCCAAGGGAGTAATTGGAGGGGGACGTGATCCCTTCCTTGCAAGACTCATGACATTATTGATATGTGTCAGGAACTGCAGACCTCTGGGTGGGCCAGTCAAGACCTCAAGGCACCCAGAAGTGTTTCAAGACCAGTGGGATCCTATAAGGCAGCCTTCCTCAACCTGATGCAACTCCCAGAATCCCTCAAACAGAGTAGTGGGGAATTGTGGGAATTCTACTCCAATGCATCTGGAGGACAGCAGGTTGGTGAAGGATATAGTAAAGTAATCTAAAAATGCCAGGAAATGTCCTGTATTTCTGGAATATATATTTTTTCTAAATCAGAAAACCATGTTTCCCCACAAAGGCACCAGAATAGAAACTCCTCGATATTCTCAGCTCACAATACATTTTCCTCGTAGGCACTTTTTTTGCATTTTGTTTCTAACGCCTATGGAAGTTTAGACCGGAGCAGGTCATGATGCATGCCTGCTTGCTTGCCTGCCAAGGATTTAATGGATGTCGGCGGTGGGTGTCTGTGTGTGTCTGTGTGTGGTAGGTACGTTTTTGTTGATCAATTTCATTATTTTGATTTGAGACAACCCTCTGAAAAGCAGGCAGTGCTTTTCAGGGCTGGAGGAAGGCGTAAGACCATAAGGGTAGATTTTTATGGGGCGAAAAGGGGAGGGGGGACGGGAGGCTGAATAAATACCAGGCTTATTGCGTAGAGCGGCTTTGCAGAGGGTAACGGACATCTGGAATAGGTTACGGTGCAAGACAGCTAAACTTGAATTGCGATGAGGACCAGATGCATCGTTGTCCCGATTGTGGAAGGAATGGGGGAGGAAGTGTTGGAAACGTAGGAATGGAAAACCAAGGAGAGCCAATGAAAGTCACGTTCCCAGTGCCTTGCCTCTGTACGTGTGTGTCTATATATGTGCATACACACTCACACTGGGTGCATTCCAGTGGAGGCTGGTGGCTCTGATGTCAGTGGGGCGGTGAATCCACTCCGGGTTTCAGTCAGAACTCTAAAAGAGCTACCCAAGGTTCTTATGACAGCAGTGGTGAATGCATCTGTGATGGAGGCTAGGGTGGCCACCTGCCTAAAATTGGCTAGTGTTCAGCCACTCCTCCAGAAACCAACTCTAGATTCATCGCTGCGGGCAAACTACCGACCAGCCTCCAACCTTCCTTTTCTTGGTAAGGTGGTGGAGAAAGTGGTCCTGGAGCGGGTTCAACAGTTTCTCCATGACTCAGATTTTTTAGATCCTTTTCAATCTGGCTTCAGGCCTGGACACAGCACAGAGACTGTCCTTGCCACGGTCTGTGATCTTCTTTTAGCGACGGACAAAGGCTGTCCGTCCATCTTGCCCTTATTGGATCTCTCAGCGGCGTTTGACACAGTGGATCTTGAATTGTTGATTGGACAGTTGAGGACCCAGGTGGGCCTGGAGGGCCAGGGGCTCTTGCCTGGTTCCAGTCCTACTTGGATGGAAAGGCTCAGCTGGTTACCATGGACACTTGTGCATCTGCCCCCCCCCCCCAGCCCTCCACTGTGGAATTCCACAGGGCTCCATCCTCTCACCTTTCATGTTCAACATGTATGTGAGGCCATTGGCAAAGTTAATTAGAGCCCACGGGTTGAGGTATCATACATACGCTGGTGATACCCAGGTTTACATCTTGGTGGGTTCAGACCTTGGTGGGGCAGTTGGTGTTCTGTCTCGGTGCCTGATTGAGATCTGTAATGGGAGCTCCATTACAACAGCGATTTAGTGTGCTCTCGCCATGCCTGGTGTGTAGATTTGCAGCACAGTAGTCACATGACGCCATGCCTGCCCTGCTGACACCCTGCCTCTCCCCCAGCCTTTCCCGTCTTTTCCTAGAACGCGTAAAATCCGGATTATTTTCCCTAAGTGTGTTTTCCTTTGTTGGGTGTGTGTGCTGTGATGGGACACTTGCTGTTGGCTTGAATGGATTGCATCAGGTCCTGGCAGGGAAAAGCGACGTCTCCAAGCCCCTGTAAAAAGAAACGAGGAAGAGACGACGATGACGCCGCCGACGCCGACGCCAACCAGCTTCCTGCTCCCCGGCCGGGACGGAGAGCTGGGTGGAGAGCGGAAAAAGCTCTCTACCCCGCCTTCTTCAAAAAGAGCTCTCCGAGCCGGCCGGGGAGCAGGAAGCTGGGTGGCGGCGTCGGCGTCGGCGTCATCGTCGGTGTCTCTTCCTCGTTTCTTTTTACAGGCAAGTACAGACTATCGTTTTCGGGGTGCCCTGGGGTCGCATAAATGCGCTCTGGGGCCGACGTGCGGATCCGCCCAGGGCTGCGAGACTTGGGTGTCATCCTTGCCCAGTCCCTCCTCATGTCATCACAGGTGGGGGCTGTGGTCCGGAGCTGCTTTTACCAACCACATCTGCTTAGCGGCAGATCTTACCACCGCAGTCCATGCCCTGGTCACTTCCAGGCTGGATTATTGCAACCTGCTGTATGCAGGGCTTCCCTTGAAGCAAATCCAGTGCCTGCAGGGTGTGCAAAATGCAGCAGCCAGGTTGGCCAAGGGGCTTCCAAAGGGGTCTTCTATCAGTTCGGTGCTTTGAGAATTCCACTGGCTGCAAGGGGCTGCTAGGGGGCGCTACAAGGTTTTATTAACTGCCTATAAAGCCCTGCACCGCTTAGGCTCTGGTTACTTGAGTGCCTGCTTTGATCCTATGTCCCACTGCCGGGAGACTCCTCTCAGGAGCAGGGCGCTTTGATGCCCCCCTGCTATAATTTGGAATGTGCGGGGGGCAGGGCTTTCTCGGTGGCTGGCCCCCGGTTATGGAACAATTTGCCACTGGTGATTCAACAGGCAATTGTTTCAAATTTGGACGAGGAGGTGCAGGGAACGCTGATCAAATCTGCAGATGACACAAAATTGGGTGGGATAGCTAATACCCTGGAAGACAGAAGCAAACTTCAACGTGATCTTTATAGGCTGGAGTGCCGGGCTGAAAACAACAGAATGAAATTTAATAGGGTTAAATGTCAAGTTCTCCATCTAGGAAATAGAAACCAAATGCACAGTTACAAGATGGGGGATACTTGGCTCAGCAATACTACAAACGAGAAGGATCTTGGAATTGTTGTAGATCACAAGCTGAATATGAGCCAACAGTGCGATATGGTGGCAAGAAAGGCAAATGCTATTTTGGGCTGCATTAATAGAAGTATAGCTTCCAAATCACGTGAGGTACTGGTTCCTCTCTATTTGGCCCTGGTGAGGCCTCATCTAGAGTATTGCGTCCAGTTCTGGGCACCACAATTCAAGAAGGATGCAGACAAGCTGGAGCGTGTTCAGAGGAGGGCAACCAGGATGATCAGGGGTCTGGAAACAAAGCCCTATGAAAAGAGAATGAAAGAACTGGGCACGTTTAGCCTGGAGAAGAGAAGATTGAGGGGAGACATGATAGCACTCTTCAAATACTTCAAAGGTTGTCACACAGAGGAGGGCCAGGATCTCTTCTCGATCCTCCCAGAGTGCAGGACACGGAATAACAGGCTCAAGTTAAAGGAAGCCAGATTCCAGCTGGACATCAGGAAAAACTCCCTGACTGTTAGAGCAGTACGACAATGGAACCAGTTAGCTAGGGAGGTTGTGGGCTCTCCCACACTAGAGGCCTTCAAGAGGCAGCTGGACAACCCTCTGTCAGGGATGCTTTAGGGTGGATTCCTGCATTGAGCAGGGGGTTGGACTCGATGGCCTTGTAGGCCCCTTCCAATTCTGCTATTCTATGATTCTATGATTCTGTGTAAGGTGTTTCTGTGTATACAAGAGTTTGGAGGAGTGGTGGTTTGAATTTTAATATGGGTTGAGGTTTTTTTAATGGACATTCTTTTATGTGCTATCGTAAAGCTCCATGATGCTGGAAATGGTGAGGTGGCGCTATAAAAATGTTTTAAATGATAACAAATAATGCACCACCCCACTGACATCGGAGCCACCAGCCTCCGCTGACTGCAGCTGGGGCTGGGCCTTGAAACCCAAACTTGTGCGCCCACAAATAACCAGCCAAAGAGCAGCAGGGCGGCAGAAGCAAACTCCATTTAATTCCTGTAGTCATAACAATGCTATTAGTATGCTTTTAGGGTGTTTTTAACAGTTTATACTACGTTTTTAATCAGTATTTTATGTATTTTATGTTTGCTGTTGTTCCCTGCCTTGATCCAATCGGAGAGATCATCCGGAGGCATGGGGCAGGGTGCTATCAGTATGCTGATGACACCCAAATATATTTCTCTATGCCTTCGACAACAGCGTCAGCTAAGGATAGTGTGTCTCCTCTGAATGAATACTTGGAGGTGGTAATGGGCTGGATGAGGAAAAACAAACTGAAGCCGAATCCAGACAAGACGGAGGTGCTCGCTGTCAAAGGCCGCAACCAGGGTTTGGAGGTGTGTCAACCGGTTCTGGATGGGGTTACACTCCCCCTGAAAGACTGTGTTCACAGCTTGGGGGTGCTTCTGGATCCGTCACTCCAAATGACAGCCCAGATAGATGCGACGACCAGGATCAGCTTCGGCTGATACGCCACCTGCGCCCCTTCCTGGAGTTGGAAGACCTAAAGACAGTAGTGCACGCACTGGTAACTTCAAGGCTTAACTTCTGTAATGCGCTCTACATGGGGCTACCTCTGTGCCTAGTCCGGAAACTTCAATTAGCCCAAAATATCGCAGCCAGGCTGGTCACTGGTACACCTAGGGGTGACCACATTACACCAGTTTTAAAATCTCTTCACTGGCTGCCGATTAGTTTCCAGGCAAAGTACAAAGTGTTGGTTATTACCTTTAAAGCCCTACATGGTTTGGGTCCAGGCTACCTGCGGGATCGCCTTCTCCCATATGATCCACCCCGCACACTCAGGTCCTCTGGGAAGAATCCACTTCAGCTAGCAAAAACTAGATTAGTAACTGTTACCCAGAGGACCTTTTCTTCCACTGCTCCCAGACTGTGGAATGGCCTGCCGGAGGAGATTCGTCAACTTGACAGTCTTTTAGAATTTAAAAAAGCAATAAAGACTGATCTATTCCGGCAGGCCTATCCAGTGAAATTTTAGAATGTTTTCAGGATGTTTTAATCATGTATGGTATGTTTTAATTCGTTTTAATGTGTATTTTATATCATGTTTTTATACTGTTTGTTTTACACTTTGAATTGTTTTAGATTTTGTGAACCGCCTAGGAAGCTTCGGCTATTGGGCGGTATAAAAATACAAATAATTTATTATTATTATTATTATTATTATTATTATTATTATTATTATTATTATTCGAGTGAGTTGAAAACGCAAAAGAGCACATTCCAAAGTATTATTATATGTTTTTTATTATTATTATTTATTGTTATTATTATTAAAATCAGGGCTGGTAAGTCATTTTGTTGTTGTCTAATGTGTCAGAATTGTAGAAGCAGTTGTTGTAATGTACAGAATGGTGGTTGGGGCAGCGAAGAGAAATCTTGTTGATTTGATTTGTGCCTCACCTTTCTACCAAAAAAAAAAAAAAAAAAGGCACTCAAGGCCATGTTTGTTGTGTGATTTACAACTAGAACAAAACACATGTAATCTAAAGTGTATGTGTGTGTGTGTGTGTGAGGGGGGATTTAGGATTATTAAATCATACACACACACACACTTAACTCCAATTACCATAGAATCATAGAATAGCAGAGCTGGAAGGGGTCTACAAGGCCATCAAGTCCAACCCCCTGCTCAGTGCAGGAATCCACCCTAAAGCAGGTGGATGTTACCTTCTATTATTATTATTCACCACCCGCATGGCAGTTAAGACTAGCAGGTTGCTGGACCAGGATCCAGAGAGCCAAATATTAAAGAGCGTTCCAAAAGACTGCATTCATCTCTTTCCTGATTCTTCCATCACTCCCTTCTCGGACAGAGGATGGGCGGACGTGCAAGAGGTGTGATGACCTCACCGTCTCCCATTGCATCTTTGCCCCTGAAGTCCGCTTCTTCAGGCTTCTCATGAGTTGACATCCCTTGGGGAGGCCATGCTCAGGGTCCCATCCTCTCTATGGAGTTTTAAGAGGCAAACTCCATTTTACACCTGTCATGATTTTGCTTTGGATTTATGTGAATTCAAAATCCACTCTGCATATGCTCAGGGTTTGGGCTTTTGTTTTGTTTTTGATCAGGGGTGGCAAACTGTTTTGTTGTTCTAATACATCAGATACATAGGCGCAATTTTAATGGTGGCTGGGGAAGGAAAATGTCAATGACCTGCTTCACATCAATGATTATGTGGCCATCTCAAGGAATGTTCTCCTCGCTGTGGTCTGTCTGGTGTCATCTTTTCAGCTCCAGGCGCACCAAGGCATTTTTTGTCACATATGGAGCATTTCATAGAATCATAGAATAGCAGAGTTGGAAGGGGCCTACAAGGCCATCGAGTCCAACCCCCTGCTCAAGGCAGGAATCCACCCTAAAGCATCCCTGACAGATGGTTGTCCAGCTGCCTCTTGAAGGCCTCTAGTGTGGGAGAGCCCACAACCTCCCTAGGTAACTGGTTCCATTGTTGTACTGCTCTTACAGTCAAGAAGTTTATGCCAGTGGATTCTATCAGGTCCAATATTTGATTGTAAATTTTTTACTTGTTTATTTTAAATTGTGTACATTAGAGATTTTATATTGGAGCTGTTCAGACAACACGGTAAACCATGGTTAGAGCTGCTAACCGCTTTGCAACAAGTGGTTAGTGAGCATGGTTAAACCATGGTTATGTAACCACCATGGTTAGGAGAAAAAGTTGTTCACACAACACGCTAAGCCAACATGGTTAGTTTAAAACCATGATGTCTCCAATCGAGCCATAGGTTTATGTGGAAACACCAGGAACATAAGAAATGCCAGGCTGGGTCAGACCGAGGGTCCATCTAGTCCAGCACTTGGTTCACACAGAGATCTTTTGAAATGGTCGGAAGACTTATTCAATAAAGTTTCATTCATTCACAGGGGCCGACCAGCCATCGGCCAGAGATGAGCAAGCAGGACATAGATTCATAGAACAGAATAGTAGAGTTGGAAGGGGCCTAAAAGGCCATTGAGTCCAACCCCCTGCTCAATGCATGGTCCAACAGCACCCTCCCGCCCATGTTCCCCAGCAACTGGTGCACACAGGCTTATTGCCTCAAATACTGGAGATAGCACACAACCATCAGGGCTGGTAGCCATTGATAGCCTTCGCCTCCAGGAACTTATCCAACACCCTTTTAAAGCCATCCAGATTGGTGGCCATCACTACATCCTGTGGTAGTGAGTTCCATTACTTAACTATGCACTGTGTGAAGAAGCCCTTCCTCTTATTCGTCCTGGATCTCCCACCCATCAGCTTCATGGGATGACCCCATTGGGTTCTAGTATTTTGAGAGAGGTAGAAAAATGTCTCCCTCCCCACATTCTCCACACCATGCATAATTTTGTACATGCCAAGTGACAACTGAGGGACTGGACAGGTTGAAATGAAATAAGTAAATAAGCAAGGGTGTGTGTGTATTTCCAGGGTCTAAATACCAGGATGCAGCCCTAGGCATGTTTCCGCAGACATCTGTCCTACAACTCCCAGCATCCTCCAGCTAGACTTTATTATTATTATTTATTTATATAGCACCATCAGTGTACATGGTGCTGTACAGAGTAAAACAATAAAACAGCAAGGCTTACATTCCAATAGAATCATAATAAAACCATAAGAAGGGGAAGAGAATGCACCAAACAGGCACAGGGTAGAGTAAAACTAACCGTATAAAAGTAAGATCAAAATCAAGTTCTGAAAGTTGATTTTCTAGGGTCTAAAATTACCCAGGATGCAACCCAAGGCAGAAATGAGGTGAGGTGGGCTGGGCTGGGGCATGCTGGGAGCTGTAGGGCTGATTTCATAGAATAGTAGAGTTGGAAGGGGCCTACAAGGCCATTGAGTCCAACCCCCTGCTCAATGCACCCTAAAACACCCTAAAGGAATCCACCCTAAAGCATCCCTGACAGAGGGTTGTCCAGCTGCCTCTTGAAGGCCTCTAGGGTGGGAGAGGCCACAACCTCACCAGGAAACTGATTCCATTGTCGTACTGTTCTAACAGTCAGGAAGTTTTTCCTGATGTCCAGCTGGAATCTGGCTTCCTGTAACTTGAGCCCGTTATTCCGTGTCCTGCACTCTGGGAGGACCGAGAAGAGATCCTGGCCCTCCTCTGTGTGACAACCTTTTAAGTCTTTGAAGAGTGCTATCAGCCCAAACTCGCCTAAGATCGCACCCCAAACTGCACCGGTCCAGTGGGAGAGGAAACCTCGGCGTGGATTCAGGCCTGAAGACACAGAATCAAACTGACGGAGAGGCGTCCCAGCGCTGCCCAGTGCAGGCTGCAGTGTCTGCCTTAGAAGTGCCTCCCTTGAAGGAGGGCGGCTTCCAGACCAGGCGCAAGACGTGTGTGGGGGTCCCCCTTCCCCGCTCCCCCCAACCCCGCAATGTGGCCAGATAAACCGAAGGCAAGGCAGGGCTGTTGCCTTGCAAAGCAGGCGCGCGCAAGGCGCCCGGGGAGGGCTGCGTGTCTCTTTAAAGGCCGGCGCGCAGGCGCAGCAGCGGCCACGGCTCCAATCAGCTGGGCATATCGGCCGTCTTGCCAGCGGTTCCTCCCTCCCTCTCTCTCCCTCCCTCTCCCTCTTCCTCCGGGGCGAACATGGCGATTGGGGAGGGGGGTGAAGCGAAGCAGCCGGAGGAGCCGCGGTAGCAGCGCTGGAAAGGACGAGCGAGCAGAGCAGAAGGAGCCCCTGCAGAGGGCGAAGAGGATTTTTTTTGGGGGGGGGGGAACCACAAAAAATCCAGATTGGAGGGGGAAAAAAAGAGGAGGAAAAAATCGACCTCATCCTAACATTTTCATGGAGATCACAACCCCCCTGCAAGGAGAGCAGCACCGCGGCTCGCTTGACCGGAGACCTTTGCATCAAAATGGTAGATACTCCAGATACTTGGGTTTCCTCTCCCCTCCTCCTCGCCCCTTTCTTTTGCTTGTGTTCACTTCTCTCTCTCCCCCCCCCCCTCCCCGCCACCCCTCTTGGCCTTCCCTTTTCTTAAAACTGCCACGATCCCTCGCCCTCCTTTGCGGAGGAGGCGTCAGAAACTTCCCCCAATCGGTGCAGCGAGCTCAGGTCTCTCTGGTGGGCACACTGCGAAATCCAGATGTGTCTTGTCTAGGGGGAAAGCGGGGTGGGGTGGGGTGGGTGGGGGATACGGTAGATTAGAAGGGGGAGGGTTCTTATAAATTTGCATTATTATTATCATCATCATCATCATCATCATTATGGGCTTTCTTCCTTTTGAAGGGGAAGCAAAGGCACCTGGGATGTGCAGAGGTGTCAGACCCAACAATAGCTCTCTTGTTGCATGCAAAGAGTTAAAATTCCTTCATAGCTTGGCTTGATACCGATGGGATGGATTAGCTCACCCGATTCAATTATTACAAGTTGACTGGGCTTGTTGTCTTCTCTCTCTCTCTCTCTCTCTCTCTTTTATCCCATTTGTAGCTTTGGGGTTTATTTTGCTTTCTGGAGTGCTTGGGATGACAGTCGTATCTAAACGCATTTCGGATCGTCTAGTAAATCCCGATTTGAAATAGGCATTGGCGTTGGTTAGGGTGTGCGTGTGTGTAAACCCTATCTGGAGATCTTGGAACAGAACAGGGTTGGGATGCGATCTGTGACAGTGTCTTCTTTATTTCCTCCCTGGTTATTTATCCTTCATGGAGCAACGAAGTCTGCTAAAGTTTGCTTTGGTGTTTTTTGTGGGGGGGGGAGGGGGATACCGCCTCTCCCTTTTCTAATCCTGCAGAAATGAATAAGGTGTGTGGGTGTGTTTGCAAGGTGGGACACCTTGCGATGCAGATGTCAGAACCTGGACGCTTCACGGAGGGAGGCCTCGAGGCTCCCCTTCCCCCCCCCCCCCCCCCGCACACAAAAGGCTCAAGTACACAAACGACACCAGAAATACATAGATATTATTTTGGTAGCGAAACCTGCAATGCTTTCGGATGCTTTGGCAGGAACGGGTTACTTGACCAAGAGACCCGCTGCCCCCACTTTGCCTTCCCGTGGGCTCTAGGCCTACCTTGCTTCTGCAGAAGTTCAGTGGTATTCACCCCACCCCTGTCTCCCCACAAGGAAGGGGTCTTGTGAAAGTGGTGGGGAAGCAGTTGGATCTGAAAGTCTATGGAGGCCACCCTAATGTAGAGCAAAAAGAATGGCCCAGACTGGAAGGAATTGGTGGCTGCAGAGGGAGGGGGTAAGTTCCACATCTAGTTGGCAGGTGCAAATATGGTTTTTTTTTGGGGGGGGGGCTTGTAACCTCAAACTCCAAGATCTTAAGTCTGCACCCAGTTTGGCCTGTATCATAGGGCTCTTTCTTGTTTGCGTTCTTGTTTGAACCATGGCTGCAGCCGTGTCTGACTTGCGTGTGTGAATGGACTGTCCCAGGACAGAAAGAGTAGGGTCTTTCTGTCGCCTGGTGTCTCTCCAGGCCCATGGGGGGCTCTTTGTGGATTTAGCGGCAGTTTTCCCAATGTTAAGAAGGCCAGTGAACCAGCATGCAGGGCAGGGAATATGTGGTCCTCCAGATGTTTTTGGGCTCTGGCTTTCAGCAGCAACGGACTGGGATGATAAGTGGACAACAATCTGGAGGGGACGCAGGGTTCCTCACTCCTGCCATAGGTTGATGGAGCTCAAAGAGACCAGAAGATCTGTCCTTGATGGGACTATCGATGGCTGTTACATAGAGCCTGCATGTTCAGAGGTACTATATCTCAATACTAGGTGTTGGGGAAGATAGGAATTTGCCTTACTCTGAGTTCATCCAGCCCAGCATTGTCAGCACTGACTGGCAGCCATGGCTCTTAAGAACATTAGAAGTGCCCTGATGCTGGATCAGACCAAGGGTCCATCTAGTCCAGCACAGTGTTCACACACAGTGGCCAACCAGCCATCGACCAGGGATGAACAAGCAGGACATGGTGCAACAGCACCCTCCCGCCCATGTTCCCCAGCAACTGGTGCACACAGGCTTACTGCCTCAAATACTGGAGATAGCACACAACCATCAGGGCTAGTAGCCATGGATAGCCTTCGCCTCCAACCCTCTTTTAAAGCCATCCAGATTGGTGGCCATTACTACATCTTGTGGTAGTGAGTTCCATCATTTAACTATGCGTTGTGTGAAGAACTCCTTCCTTTTATTTGTCCTGGATCTCCCACCAATCAGATTCATGGGATGACCTCTTTGGGTTCTAGTATTTTGAGAGAAGGAGAAAAATATCTCCCTACCCACATTCTCCATACCAGGCATAATTACTTGAAGATGCTTTAGATTGAATCTGGGACCTTCTGTATTCATGGCAGATACTCTATCACTGAGCTACAGCCCCTGCCAGCAACAGTCCTCTCGAAGTCTTTTGGTTAGTCAATGCTGGAAAAGAATGCTGGGCTGGATGAACCTCTTATTCTTATCTCTGTATATCAGCTCCTCTTTTGACACACAGGGACACAGACCAGACATATTTGCAAATACCATTAATGCAGCCTCCCCTGACCTGGTGCCTTGCACTAGTGTTGGATTGCAACTCCCATAATTCCCAGCTAGCAGTAGTGGCACCCACCCACCCACCCACTCAACTGTCCACCTTGGAACCTCTGGGCCCCATGCCTGACTTCAGGAGTTGTTATTTACCAGTATCCAAAGGTGATCTGGGTCAGGAGTTCTCATGCTGTTTAACTCCTATGTGATATAATCTTGCAGGCGAATTATTTTCTGGTTTGGAGGTTTAGTAATGGCCGGGGAGGGGGAAGGAATGCATCACCTGTTAAATTTCTGCCTGTTGTGCAGCAGTGAAGAGAAATCCTTTCAGGAAAATAGACACGGCAAGTGAACGCTGTACCTTTAGCTGTGGAACTTCTAGCAGTGCTCCTGACATTGCCCGTACCAGAAGAAAGAGCTTGGGTTTTGGGAGACACACCTGGCCCCATCAGAGGAAGCGGTTCAGGTTCTCTTGTGGGTTTTTCCATTCAAGTCTTTTCCCTTGGCATCAAAGGCAAAATGGGGCAAGGACAAAATACCACCGTATTACGACTTAAGAACATCAGAAGAGCCATTCAGGATTAGATCAAGGGTCCATCTAGTCCAGCACTCTGGTCATGCAGCGAACAACCAACTGTTGACCAGGAACTCACAAGCAGGACGCGGTGAACAGCACTCTCTCACCTATGTTCCCCAGCAACTGGTGCATATAGGCCTTCTGCCTCGGATACTGGAGGTAGCACATAGCCGTCAGGCCTAGTAGCCCTTGATAGCCTTCTCCAGGGATTTATCTAACCACCTTTTAAAGCCACCCCAATTGGTGGTCTTCACTACATCCTGTGGTAGTGAGTTCCATAGCTTAACTCTGCTCAATAAGAGCTTAAAGCTCTTATTGAGCTTTAAGTGTGGCTCTCCCACACTAGAGGCATTCAAGAGGCAGCTGGACAACCATCTGTCAGGGATGCTTTAGGGTGGATTCCTGCATGGAGCAGGGGGTTGGACTCGATGGCCTTGTAGGCCCCTTCCAACTCTGCTATTCTATGATTCTATGATTGCCGGTAATGAAGCCTTATGGGCGGCATTTTCAACCTTTTAGAACGGGAGGAAAGACACGTAAAACTTGAGAAACCATCAGCAGGTGGGGGAAAAGAAGTGAGGCCAAGAGAAGGGGTGGCCACTTGGGGGACTCTTGAACCCCATGAAGCCTCGATTTGGCTTGCAGATTTGAGGTTTAACACCCCTGAATTAAACAGTGTCCCAGGGTCTCATTGCAAGCTGGCAAAAAGAATGGCATCCGGGTGTCCACACTGATACGGGAAACAGCGAGGCCCTATGTGAATAACATAGAAAAGAAAAAGGCATCAGCTGAAAGCAACTGTCTACACATGATTGCTTAGATTAGAAGGATTTAGGAGTTATAGTGGACAATAATCTGAACAGCTGTGATTATGCAGCAAAAAAAGAGGCTAAAGCGACGGTTGTGTTCACATGAGAAATCTAAATGTGGGATGCACTTAAGCCTTTCGAAGTATTTTGTTCGCCTCTGGGTACCAGGGTCCAAAGAGGGTTGGGAGAACAGTTATCCAATCTTATTTGCTAAGACCAAGGAAAAAAGCAAAGCTATCCATACATTTTCCCACAAAGCCTTAGCTTTATTCTGTTGATAAACAGATAAAGAGAAAAAAAATTTAGGGAGAAAAGGACATCTCCTTCCCTGTGGGTAGACACTGGGCAGACATTTGCTCAGGATACAAAGGGTAGTGAAACAGATGATTTGTTACAGTTAAATAAAAGAAAATACTGGCGGAGACGGGTTGCCCTGTGGCGAATTGTTGCAACTTTGCAAGTAATTTTGGTGATTCTGGTATTAGGGCTTAGGTTCTCAATTGGGAAGGAGCCTCGTGTGGCGCAGAGCAGTAAAGCAGCAGTTTCTGCAGCTGAAACTCTCCCCACGGCCTGAGTTCGATCCCAGCGGAAGCTGGTTTCAGGCAGCCGGCTCGGGTCGACTCAGCCTTCCATCCTCATGAGGTCGGTAAAATGAGTACCCAGTTAGCTGGGGGAAAGGTAATAACGGCCGGGGAAGGCAACGGCAAACCACCCCGCTATAAGGCCTGCCAAGAAAACGTCAACGAAAGCTGGCGTCCCTCCAAGAGTCAGTAATGACTCAGTGCTTGCATGAGAGGTTCCTTTCCTGTCAATTGGGAAGGGAGCCGAGCTCAGCAGTAGTAGAAGTAGAACATATGCTTTCGATATGGAAGGCCCCAAATTCAGTCTTCTGCATCTCTCATTTATGTAGCCTAAACAAAGAAGGTTTAAGGCCTTATGTGGCCTGGGACCAGGATGCCTTGAGGAATCCCCTGTGTCCTTTCTCCAAAATGTCTTGGCCATCAGATGTTAGGCTGGTCGATAGAAGGAGCAGACCTTTCTTGATGGTAGCCCTCTGTCCTTCAGAACTTCTTAGAGGAGGCCTGTGTAGAGATTTGAAGGCCTGGGGGAAAACAACCGTAGGAAAAATGTGGGGGACTGAAAAGTTTGTGAGGGACACACCACAATATTTCCTCCCAAGGATTTTGATGAAATCTGGAGGGAAATATTTTCCCCCTAAGGTCTTCAAATCTCTAGGCCCGTCAGTCTTGTGCACTACATGGTATGAGATTGGTAAGAGACCTCAAGAAGGAGCTCTGAAGAAGGCGTCACTTCACTTCTTCATTCCCATCCAAAGCAGGAGCTTTGGGAAGGCTCCATAAATTCCTCCTTGTCCCACTTTCTCCCTCCTTATCTCCGTACAGCCTGCCTACTTCGGCTGCTGAGTATGAGGCTGCTCACATACTCGAGTGCATGGGTGGGCAGGAAGTCTCCAGATGATTGGGGTGTCAACTCCCAGAAGCCCCCTGCCAGTATGACCAACGGTCAGGAATGCTGGGAGCTGAAGTTATCTGCACAGCCATCTGTCAGGGATGTTTTAAGGTGGATTCCTGCAATGAGCAGGGGGTTGGACTCAATGGCCTTATAGACCCCTTCCAACTTTACTATTCTATGAAGGCCAAAACATCTGGAAATCTAGTTCTTGCACACCCTTGTTCTTGAGGCACCTGTCTTCCCACATGACCTTGAGTATTATCGTGGCTGGGCTGTGGACATTTAGTCTGAGGTGAGGCAGGAATTATGGGACCAGCCGCTAGTCAGAACTAAAGAGGGAGTTGGAACCAGAGTCAAGAAGCAAGCCAAAAATCAAGACTCAAGAACACAACAGAGCTCAGGAAGTCTTTATTGCTCAAGCAGTGCGTGACTGGAACAGGAAGTCCTTTTATACCGAGGACCCAATGCCCAGCTTGGGTGGGCGGAGTCAGTCTAGGGCCTGAAAGGTACTTCCCTGAGAAGCTGCTGCCTGCAGTTCACTGCTTCACCACATGGGGCAGCTACCTACAGATAGATACCTAAAGGTACATGTCAACGCAGCATACAGGTCTTATCAATCAGGGAATGTACACCCAATGGCAAACATGGGTTTGCTGTCATGTGTGAAGTGGCATTTCGGATATGCTTTTTTCATAGTATGTTTTAGTCCTGACTCGTAGGTTTTATTAAGCTGTAGTTGCTCCCTGCATTGTAGGTCCTGCATTGAACAAGGGGTTGGATTACATGACCTTCAAGCTCCTTTCCAACTCTATGATACTATGATTCAGAAGTGTGTTTGTCATAGCAGAATAGTGTAATGTTTGGTTGCATCTATGTAAAAGACTATTCAAAAACTGAACTTCATACTTTTGGAATGTGGTCTTTTCTTTGTCTGGTTTTATCAGGTTGTTCTTTTAGGGGTTGCTTTCTGGCTCGTGCGGCGCAGAGCGGTAAAGCGGCAGTCACTGCAGCTGAAACTCTCCCCATGGCCTGAGTTCGATCCCAGCGGAAGCTGGTTCTCAGGCAGCCGGCTCAGGTCGACTCAGCCTTCCATCCTTCCGAGGTCGGTAAAATGAGTACCCAGCTAGCTGGGGGAAAGGTAATAACGGCCGGGGAAGGCAATGGCAAACCACCCCGCTATAAGGCCTGCCAAGAAAACGTCAGCGAAAGCAGGCGTCCCTCCAAGAGTCAGTAATAACTCAGTGCTTGCACGAGAGATTCCTTTCCTTTCCTTTTGGCTAGACATTTGGGCTGAGTTGAAGTGGGGAAGGCTCCCCCCTTTGGTGACTTTTGGGGCACTTTCACGCCAAAAAGGTCACAAAAGTGTTGACTCTTTCAGGGTGAGAATAACACAGTGCAGGAAATAATTGGTTTTGTATGCCTTCAGTCCTCCCCCATCACACATAGTGTCATGATGCCTATCTGTCCAAGAAGTGATCCCTGATAGGCTAGGAGCACTGTCTTTAGGAAGAAGATGGCTCCCCTTAAAAAAAACAAAATGGCACTTAAGCATCAGCCCATCAAAGAAAGAACAGGCAGCAAATGAGGGATTTGGGGAAACATTCCCTTCCCCCAATCTTCAATTCCGAAAGAATTGCAAAATGGATAAACATTGACACAACCCACCAGAAATGCCAACAAGCCACATTTCATGGGCGTCAAACAATTGTTTTCCCCATAACAGAGGCCAGCCACGATGAACAGTGCATTTATACTTACTCCCACGTTAATGTTAAGCAAAAAATGTATTTCTCTTCTGTACTGCTTATGCAAGCAGGGCATTAAACTCTAGCTGTTCCTCTTCTCCGAACCCCTATAGCTGAAGAAACAGTTATCATACAATTATTCCAAGTGTTCAGGTTGCTGTGCATGGATTCCCTTGTTATCTTTACAACAGCCCTGTAAGGTAGGTCAGTATGATCTCTGTATTGCAGATGGGGACTTGGTTGTATCATAGCTCTTCCTTAGCCTTTACCTTTGAAGACGGTTTGGAAGCTGCAGCTCATGCAAAATGCAGCAGCCAGATTGATTTCGGGAACCAGAAGTTTCGACCATGTAACACCTGCTCTGGTCTGCTTGTACTGGCTGCCGGTATGTTTCCGAGCCCAATTCAAGGTGCTGGTTTTGACCTATAAAGCCTTACACGGCTTGAGACCACAATACCTGACAGAACGCCTCTCCCGACGTGAATATACCCGGTCACTATGTTCAACATCTAAGGCCCTCCTCCGGGTGCCTACTCCGAGAGAGGCTCGGAGTGAGGCAATGAGGGACAGGGCCTTTTCGGTGGTGGCCCCCAGACTGTGGAATGATCTCCCTGACGAGGCTCACCTGGCACCAACACTGCTATCTTTCCGGCGCCAGGTTAAGACTTTCCTCTTTACCCCGGCATATGGCAGCTCATCTTAATCACCCACATGTTTAGTTTTTTAACGGTTTTTAATGCTTTATGTGTGTATGTTCTATGTTTTAAATTTTTTAATTTTGTATACTTGTTTTTATCTCAATTTTAGAATTTCTGTAAACCGCCCAGAGAGCTCTGGCTACGGGGGCAGTATATACGTGTAATAAAATAAAATAAATAAATAAATACATTACACCAGCCCTTAAAAAAATCATACTGGCTAACCCATAATCCCCTGCAAAGGGATGTGGGCGCTGCTGCTATTTGAAGAGGGCATGTGGTCCAACTGTTTCAGGTCAGGAAGTGACCTTAGCCTATGTTCAGGGGGGTGGGAACTTGTACTTCAGCTGAGGAAAAGCCTTTTCTTTTTCACCTGCCACTGAGCAATTCCTTTGAAGAAGGCCCCCGTTTTGGGCTGTGCTGTTGCTTTGATAGTGGTGCATGGTCACACCAAGGCTGCTACTGGAGGCATGAATGGACGGCTGTACGAATTCATCCCGCCTGGCCAGAATTCTCTGAAGCTTGATCAGAGGTTTTTACCCGCTCAGCCTCTTGCAGAATGGAAGCATATCCAAACAAATAAAATAAAATGTGGCGGAGCTATTTTTATTTTTTGCCGCCTGTGTCGCATGCATGAGCTGTCACGGTGCGCTAGCACGTGCATTTGGAAAGTGACCCTCGCCTGTGAATGTCCTGTCACATGAAGACCTGGTTCCATTTTGCAGCGTGCATTTGGCAAGAGTGTGGGTGAGTCTCTTCACTCCGCTCTTTCCTGTCCCGTTATTTTGCAGCCATCAAAGCACCTGTGGGTCTAGCTCTTTCCTTGGCAGGCGCATTGATGCATGGGATTCTGGATTCTAGGCCCTAGAATCTAGAGCGTACCCTGATAGTCTGCACACTGATAAAGGAGCATCCCGTTCAAAAAAGGAAGCTCCTATGTATAGGCTGAGGACTGCTTGGATCAGAGGTCCTTCCCAAAAACTTGGGAGGAACTCTGAACATTTATTATTATTATTATTATTATTACATTTATATCCTGCCTTTGTTCCTCCAAGGAACCCAAGGCAGCGTACATAATCTTCCTCCTCCCCATTTGATCCTCTTTTTTTTAATATTTATTTATTAAACTCTATTTAACAAAGCAGTTTTAAAAAAGTTAAAAATATATATAAAAACATACAAGTCAGACAGCGTACACAAACACGATTTCTGTAGATGCCGAACCGAGCTTGTTTCCTTCAATTTACTGTGGTCAGAGGAAGATTTGTTAAACCAGAGTTGGATGCCACATCTGTACCATTGATGTAATCGAGAAAAGGAGACCATATTTCATTGAATGGGTCATAGCTAAGTTGACCCAATGAGACTCTGCGGTGGTAGGTTAATTTTTCAGAGCAGGCTATATCCCACACTTTCCCTTTCCATCCAGTGAGTGTAGGGCCCTTCGGATCCTTCCAGTGTTCGGCGATTTCTAAACGAGCTGCCGTAAGGAGGATAAATACCAATTCTTTATGGGTAAGGGAGGGGTTTAGAGCGTTGGGCAGGGACAGCAGGGCCAGGCTTGGTTCTGGAAAGGTTATCTGATCAGTGGCCTTAGAAATTATAGTGAAGATAGTTTCCCAGAACTGCTTCAGGGCCTTACACTCCCACCACATATGTAAGTAAAAGCCCTTTTCATCGCATCCTCTCCAACACAGTGGGGAGATTGAAGTCGTTGCATGCGAGAGTTGAATTGGAGTTATATACCATCTTAATATAACCTTGAGGGCTGACTCCTGTATGCGGGACGATATTGTTCGGAGGGGGGGATTTATCCAAATTTGTTTCCATTTTATATCTTCAATCTGTATATGTAGATCAGTTTCCCATATGCTCCTCAGAGCCAGGGAGAAGCCACCACCCTTCTCAAGCAATAAATTGCTGAGGTCACGCCTTTATCTTTCCCTTTGGATCTCACACATAGATGCTCAAAGGGAGAGAGAGGGCGAAAATCCGTCTCGCTACTGAATCTTTTGTTTAAGAATGTTCTGACTTGTGTCAGTTGGAGCCAAGAGGGCTCCCCATTTTATCCTCATAACAACAACCCAGTGAGGTATGGTTGGGCTGAGAGTCTGTGACTGGCCCAAAGTCGCCCAGTGGGTTTCCATGGCCGAGTGGGGACTAGAACCCAGATCTCCCGACTCCCAGTCCAACACCTTAGCCACTACACCGCAGTGGCTGTCTTAGTTAGTTATTACATTTATATTACACCTTTTCCTCCAGGGAGCCCAAGTGGATGATTTTCTTTCTCCATTTTATCCTCACAACAACCCTGTGAGGTAGGTTAGGCGAAGCGTCACTGAGCTTTATAGCCAAGTGGGGATTTGAACCTGGGTGGCCCCAGTTCTAATGTAACACTCTAACCACTATACCGCCCTGACTCTCAATGCATGAAGAACATGGTCTAATACAGGGTTGGGCAGAAGGTAGATCTCCAGGTATTTTGGACTTCAACTCCCAGAATCCCCTGCCAGCATAGCCAACAGTCAGGAATGCTGGGAATTTTGGAAGGCCAACACATCTGAAGATCTACTACCTGCCCACAAAGTGTCTGGATTTCTTATAACAAGGTGATCGTCCTCTGAGCCACCCACCCCACCCCACCCAAAACCCATGCACATAAGCTTTTGTCCCCTGCCATGCAGGCTGACTTTACACAAACAGCAGATGAGGTAGTAAGCCTGTTTCTGAACTGTACCACTTCAGGTTACAAGTGGGGAATCGTATTGTTGAGTGAAGGCGGGGTGGGAATCCCTGCAAGCAGAAAACTAGCACGCCAGGGAAAAGCCTAAGTTAGGCCTCCTCTCCCTAATCTGCTAGTTTCCTATGTGCAGGAACTTTGTATACATATACGGAGAAGCGTTCGATCATGTGAGCCACCCCCAATCTGACATGATGGTTCTAAAGCGGATTTATCTGCTGTTTGCGTGATCTAGGCCACCAGTGTTGCCAACCTGGAAGCTGAGCGCATACCTGCGTCTGGATTCCCAGCTGCTGACGGCGAAGTAGCAGCTACTCGCTTGTTCCAGAGTAACTGGCCCTTTGAAGAGCTTCTTTTCAGATTATTATTTTTTAAAGGGTGGAAATGTCTCTCCGTGCTGGCCGCTTTTGCAACGGTTCCCTTCCAACCTCCAACCCCAGCCTGCATTCCAAGCAGAACGCTGGTTCTCGAATGGAGCCGGTGGGAGTTTTGGGGTTTGCCGGGAGTTTAAGGCCGTGAGGCTAACATACTTTTCAGGGCAGGCTGTGGGCTTAATGGCACTTGCAGAATGTAGGACTTCGTCTGTCGGTTCTCTGTGTGTGTGTCAGCGGAGGCAAGCAAATGTGTGTGTGTGTAGGAATAGTGTCGTCTGTGGGCTCTCTAGGAAAGCTGCTCTGAACGGCAACGCTGATCCATAGATCTAGCAATGATGCCAACTCCCTGCCCTCTTCCCTCCCCGCCTGCCTTTTTAATAAAACCGTGCCATTACGTGATTGCAGGAGACATGGCGTTGTGCCCTTCCTAACGCAGCTAGTAATTTGAGCGCTTTTCGGAAAATGGCAGTCAAGTGCCAGGGTTTTGGAGGGAGGGAGCACAGTCATCCTTTGGCTTGAATGAGCACGGTGCTGAGCTTGGGGCGTGCAGGATTCAGTGTGGCGGTGGGCTGCTGGCAGCCAAGGCGGAGCCAAAGGGGACAGCATGCCTAGGGAGGTCAAAGCTGCATTGGCACAGCTAGATATGGGAGCTGATGTCCAGGGCTCCAAATGACACCCCCCTCCTCCGAGAGTGGCAGCTGATGGGGTACAGAGCATGCAGGTTCACTGTCAGCAACAGGGCTTGTCCATGATTACAGATGCTCCATATATATAGCTTAAAAAATAGTCCCTATATATGCCTGCCAGGGGTTTGAGATCTGTTGGAGGAGCTCTCCTCTGTGTCCCACCAACGCGAGACAGACATTATGGTGGGACGTGGGTCAGGGCTTTCCCTGTTAAGATCATAAGAAGTGCCATGCTGGATAGAGTCATAGAATTATAGAATAGTAGAGTTGGAAGGGGCCTGTAAGGCCATCAAGTCCAACCTCCTGCTCAATACACACACAGAGTTGCAAAAGCAGAGGACTTAATGGACACACAATCTGTCTCTTCTATGGCAAAAAGAAGGAAAGTAGTACAGCCAGAGTGAACACAAGTGCTTGGTGGTGATTTTCCTCAGGTCATAGAATCATAGAATAGCAGAGTTGGAAGGGGCCTACAAGGCCATCGAGTCCAACCCCCTGCTCAATGCAGGAATCCACCCTAAAGCATCCCTGACAGATGGTTGTCCAGCTGCCTCTTGAAGGCCTCTAGTGTGGGAGAGCCCACAACCTCACCAGGCAACTGATTCCATTGTCGTACTGCTCTAACAGTCAGGAAGTTTTTCCTGATGTCCAGCTGGAATCTGGCTTCCTTTAACTTGAGCCCGTTATTCCGTGTCCTGCACTCTGAGAGGATCGAGAAGAGATCCTGGCCCTCCTCTGTGTGACAACCTTTGAAGTATTTGAAGAGTGCTCTCATGTCTCCCCTCAATCTTCTCTTCTCCAGGCTAAACATGCCCAGTTCTTTCAGTCTCTCTTCATAGGGCTTTGTTTCCAGAGCCCTGATCATCCTGGTTGCCCTCCTTTCCACTGATCAGACCAAGAGTCCATCTAGTCCAGCACTCTGTTCACACAGTGGCCATGCACAAAATTAGAGAAGGCAGTAGTTGGTATGATTGCTATCACTGATTGCTATCACACAGTGGCCAACCAGCTGTCGGCCAGGGACCAACAAAGCAGGACATGGTGTAACAGCACCCTCCCACCCATGTTCCCCAGCAACTGGTGCACACAGGCTTACTGGCTGAAATTCTGGAGGTAGCACATAGCCATCAGGGTGTTGTGGAAGACCCTCCCCTTGGAGGCCTGACTGGTACTGGCGCTATCTTCGTTTTGGCGCCAAGTTAAAACATGGCTTTTTATCAAAGCCTTTGAGTGCTAAATTTGCCTAAAGCTGCACACAGTTTTAATGGTTTCTATTGCTTTTAAATTTTCTACTGGTTTTTGCTTGTTAATGGTTTAATACGTTTTTAGCTGTGCGCATTATTTATTGTTGTAGACCGTTGGAATATGATTTTATCTGTATGCTGCCCGGAGATCCCGATGATATAAAGTGGGATACAAATGCTTTAGTAAATAAATAAATAAATAAATAAATAAATATTATATACACATTCATATTGTTTAAAATTTGAATCAGCACATGCACAGAGTACAGTGGTGTAGTGGTGAATTCTTCTATCTTTTCTCTCTTTATTTTTTTGCTTGGGCCATAGGCCATTCACATTAACAGTAAATTTTTGGAGAGTCCAAATATGCAGGCAGCTGGGTTGATCCATTCTCCCCCCCCCCCCCCTCTGTATTATGCATGCCTTTTCTAGGTCTTTTGTAAAGCTAATGGGTCAACCAGGATGATCAGGGGTCTGGAAACAAAGCCCTATGAGGAGAGATAGAAACAGCTGGGCATGTTTAGCCTGGAGAAGAGAAGATGGAGGGGAGACATGATAGCACTCTTCAAATACTTAAAAGGTTGTCACGCAGAGGAGGGCCAGGATCTCTTCTCGATCCTCCCAGAGTGCAGGACACGGAATCATGGGCTCAAGTTACAGGAAACCAGATTCTGGCTGGACATCAGGAAAAACTTCCTGACTGTTAGAGCAGTACGACAATGGAATCAGTTACCTAGGGAGGTTGTGGGCTCTCCCACACTAGAGGCCTTCAAGAGGCAGCTGGACAACCACCTGTCAGGGATGCTTTCGGGGGGGATTCCTGCACTGAGCAGGGGGTTGGACTCGATGGCCTTGTAGGCCCCTTCCAACTCTACTATTCTGTGATTCTATGAATTGCCCATTCAAGACCAAGCCAACCTAAATTCCTTTGCACAATTGCAGGGAACAGTTTATTCCCTTCCCACACCCCACTACCAGCTACGGTAAGGACAGAACAAGGAATTGTGAGGGGGTGTCAGGTGATGTCACCGTCCCTGCTAATAAAAAAATGCCTGGACTGCATCTCTGTGAGCCCTGGTTCTGCTACGCTACTGGCAGAGGGTTGGTTTTTTTTAGTCAGGGTTAGGAAACAGTTTTATTGTTGCTCTAACATATCTGGAATGTAGAAGCAGTTGTAAAGCATGGATTCTGCATGTGGAGAGGAGAGAAACGTTTGTTCTCTGCTTCACAACCGAAGTAAGGCTCTAGGCCAGTGGTTCTCAACCTTCCTAATGCCGCGACCCTTTAATACAGTTCCTCATGTTGTGGTGACCCCCCAACCATAAAATTATTTCCGTTCTTCTCTACGCGATCCATTGTCATGGGGTGGTTTGCTAATGAAAATAACACATAACAATAGCTTTAATAATACAAAAGATGATACATGACATAGTTCAGTCAGTACAGTTTCCTAAGACCGTCGGAAATGTGTGTTTTCCGATGGTCTTAGGCGACCCCTGTGAAAGGGTCATTCGACCCCCAAAGGGGTCCCGACCCACAGGTTGAGAACCGCTGCTCTAGGCCATCTAAACGGGTGGAGGGGATAAAAACCACAAAGTCCAGGGTGTAAAATTTACCTAGCTGCAAGTTGTAAAGGAAGAGCGCCCAGCAACCTGCTGGCTTTTGACTGGATTTAGTACGGATCCCCAGGTCAGACACTTAAGGCTCACACAGAATGAGGTTTAAGACCATTTACTCAGGATAAGGGTAGGAATACATGGGATTCAGCAGATAAAACTTAATAAAACATGCATAGCATACGAGAACCCAGAACAGCAAGCTAAAGACTAAAACTACAAATCATACGTCACCCAGACCAGACTCAGCCGACAGCCCCCTGTTCTTTTCACAGGGGTGTCTTTATACTATCTTTTCTACTCCATCCCCCCTCCCTTCAGCTTTGATGCGTGGAGTGACTTCACACTTCAGCCTGGGATGGCTAATTACTCAAGGACAAGCGGACAGTTACAATCGGATGGCTCCGGTCTTCTCCCCCTCACGCAGCTGCCTGGATCTTATCTCCCCTCCTATGGAACCATAAAAAACCATAAAATTCATGCATTAAAAACATGCCAGTCCCAAGATCCGATTAACCCTCACCTCACCCTTACACAAGTCATGGCTAAAACAACAAACCATGGTTAACATAAACCATGGCTTAGTGTTACGTGTGAATGTAGTTGAGTTGCGCATGTAATATTTCCATGTTTTCTCTTTCTTCTTTATATATAGAATCGGTTGAGGCAAACAACTAAGAAAACTGTTGGTACAAAACTGTTTCTCTCCCCGCGCCCACGCACAATTAGTTTTATTTATTTACTATATATCCAGTCTTTCCTACCAAGGAGGTCAAGCTGGTGTACCTTGATTTTCTCTTTCCCTGTTTGTTTATCCTCACAACAACCCTGTGAGACAGGTGAGGCTGAGAGGTTGTGACTGGCCCAAGTTATCCCAGCGAGCATTATGGCTGAGTGGGGATTTGAACTCGGGTCGCCCAAATCCACTCCGAGGTTCTAACCACTACACCACACCCCGTATCACAAGGGAAGAGTTCTTTGCATAGATCAAAGCTGGAATATTTTGATAATATTTGCGGAGGAAAGGCACTCTGCCCCGGGGTGACGGAGCATTTGACACCCCAGCTCGGCGTCTCGAAACGCAGCTCTTAGCAGCCCAAACCATTTACCTCACACACACACACACAAGTGTGAATTTTGGCAATGTGGCCACTGAGCTGATAAGATACTGTTTTGTTTGAAAGGTTCGGGCCCTGTTGTACTGTAGATCTGCGCAGGGGAAATAAGGTAAAACCTCTTTGTCTGTGAACTCAATGTGTCAAAACACTAGACGTTCTTCAAACGATTTTGCATGAAATGAGTCGCAGCGATTTCTCCTCACGGCTCTGAAGGATGAGCGCGCTGTCACTCTTCAGCTTGGATAACTACATGAGAAAACAAAAGAGTGTATTGTTCTTTTTCCTATTGGTTATAGATATATCTCCTTCTCCTTCTAGACAATGCATAAAGTGCAATTCACCCAATATAGTGGGAGAAACAACTGGACTACGGTGACCCTATGGAAACGAGGACTGGGCTCCTGTATCTTTAACATTTATATAGAAAAGGGAATTTCAGCAGGTGTCCTTTGTATGCATGCAGCACCTGGTGAAATTCCCTCTTCATCACAACAGTGAAAGCTGCAGGACCCTGTTCACTGGTCAAGAGAGCAGGGCTCCTGCAGCTTTAACTGTTGTGACGAAGAGGGAATTTCAGCAGGTGCTGCATACATATAAATGACACCTGCTGAAATTCCCTTTTCAACACAACTGTTAAAAACACACGAGCCCTGTCCTCTTTTCCATATGGTCACCCTAAACTGGATGGTGAAGGAAGTGTTGGACTTGGACTAGGAAGAGCAGGACTCAAATTCTTGTTCAATCATGGAGTTTGCATGTCCATCTTGGGCCTGTTCAGATATTACACTGTCTTGGCATTACATGAATGAGACCCTGAGCAGCTGCAGGCTCGCATAAATAAAAGGAATCCAAAGAAACTCTTATTTCTATCATCTGAAACCTGTCTATTGCATGTTCCCAAGATTTCTTTATATGGACTGATTTGTGGGAAATTTAAAGGAAGTGCCTGAATTGGCTTTTTTTCCCTCCTCTCTCCCAATTCCCTTTCCTTTTGTGCTGTGTCTCTTAAATTGTCTCTTAAATTTCAGGCAGGGATTGTCTTATTTCTTATCTTTGTACTTTAACTCACCATCATCATAATGCTTCCTTCATCCCTTCACATGACGCAATTCCAGACTTCTGATCCTTGTTTGCAGCCAGTTGTAAGTTCCCAGTTGTCCAGGTGGCCAGCTGTGTTTTGCACTTGCCTCCAAATCAGGATTGAAAGTCATGCATGTGAGGGGAGGGGGAAGAGACAATGCATGAGCCCAGGGCTCCTTGTTGGCCCAGTTTTGTAACACCAAACCATGGTTTGGTATCATGCATGGATAGGCCTTACCTGTTAGGAACAAACCAGACATCCTGGTAAAGGTGTCATTATTATTATTATTATTATTGATTATTGTTGATTACATTTCTATACCGCCCCATAGCCGAAGCTCTCTCCACAGGTTACAAAGATTAAAACATTAAAAACAATATGCAAAATTTAAAAACACACAACAGACAGTATTCACAGAGACAAAATATATCTAAAAACAGCTTTGAACAATCAGCCAAACCATAAAAATAAACCTGGGATCGATTAAAATCCATCACCTGTTGTTAAATGCCTGGGAAAAGAGAAAAGTCTTGACCTGGTGTGGAAAGGATAGCCGTGTTGGTGCCAGGCGAGCCTCATCAGGGAGATCATTCCACAATTGGGGGGGCCACCAGTGAGAAGGCCCTCTCCCTAGTTGCCGTCTTCTGAGCCTCCCTCGTAGTAGGACCCTCCAATCAGCTTCATGGGGTGACTCTTCTGGCTTCTAGTATTATGGGAGAGGGAGAAAAATGTCTCCCTGTCCACATTCTCCACACCATGCATAACTTTGTACACTTCTACCATGTCTCCTCATAGCCTCCTTTTCTCCATGCTAAAGAATCCCAGCTGTTGTAACCTTCCCTGGTAGTGTAGATGCTCCAACCCTTTGATCATTTTAGCTGTTCTCTCTCTCTCTTTCTTTCTCTCTCTCTCTCTCTCTCTCTCTGTGTGTGTGTGTGTGTGTGTGTGTGTGTGTGTGTGTCAGCCTAGCTTCAGATCCTTGGGTCTATGATAGCCATAGAACTGCACCATGGGTGTCGGATGCACGTACTGTGGGACACTGACTAGGCCTGGAGCACTAACATATGGAAGATTTTCTTTGTGATGCTAATGAGGGGGCGGAGACTTCTTGAGATCATCCTTTCAGGCTTGCCTTTACAACATTGAGGACTAGAAGCATGGCCCTTTTAAGATGAAACTTGGGATTCCCATGTTGCAGAATCACATGCACAGTATGGAATCCCAAACATGTGCGCTGCTTCCGCAGAATCATGGCAGGCTGGCTTTTCTGTCCGGCTCTGTCGGACTTCTTCTGTTCCCTAGTTGCGTCTCCTCTTTTGCTGATTAACATTTCATTTTGTCTTGTGCTCTTACCCTGGGGGCTGGTTTGGGGGCTGGGATTAGATATGTCGAACGCACGGGGCTGCTGCCCAAAATGGCAACCCTGCGTCAAGGTCTTCTCCTCTCCTCAGTGATGTGTAATTGTGGGGAATCCTGTTGCAACCTGACGCCTTGGGCTTACCTGTCCTGGCTCCATATCTTTTGGCTTTTGCTGTAGAAGGATGGTGGGACGCCATAAGATGTGTTGATGTCATGGAAGTGCACAGCTACGTCTTATGTGGGGGAGGAGGGGAAGATAGTTGTTTTGGGTGGCTTCATCTCACCTAGTTCATCCCTCAGACTATTTTTCTTTCCTTCCCCCTTTACCTTTCCTCATTTTTTTTAAAAAAATCCCATTTTATTTTATTTTCCATGATGTACAGAGACCATAGCTAGACAGGGCTTTATCCTGGGGCGAACCTCGGCATCGTCCCTGTGCGTCCACTTGATGCACAGGGGATCCTGGGATCAGGGAGGGATTCCTCCCTTGCCCCGGGATCTCGCCCTCCCCTTTGGCCCCGGTTTTCCGTGGTCCCGGGTGCTGTGGGTTGACCTGTCTCCGCGCCCATCAGGGGTGGCGTGGAGGGAGCGGGGAAAGTAATTATTATTATTTTTTAAAAAACTTACCATTTGCGCACAAGCGTTCATGCGCGTTTTCCCCTTTAAAAAATAAAAAATGGCGGGCGCGACACCTCTCCTTCTGAGGTCGTCGCGTGTAACCGGAGGAGGGATCTCGCGTTAAACACAATGCGAGATCTTCCCTCCTCCGTCGCGGGATAAAATGTAGGTTTAGCTAAGGCCCGAGTCCTCTTGTAAAACTCCTGCTTGCTTGCTATAAAGAACAGGGAACGGGCCGGCCGGCCAGCCTCAAAATTCTCTTCACGCTGACCTTCACTCGGCCTCAGTAGAGACGCTGGACTGTAGCCGACCCAGGATAAGAGCGCTGGCTGCGTCTGTGTCTCGTAGCCCCCTCACAGGCCTCCTGGCCTTGGTGGAAAGCCAAGAGGAGAATTCTTGCTCAGAGCCGTGCGATACTTTGCTTATTTCAGAGCCTTTTTGTCTGCAGGGATGTGTGTGGGTCTTTCTGGGCCTCAGAGGGCTACGGGCCTAAGGAAGAGCCTTCTCTCTTCAGGGGCCAGTGCTCACGTTACGTTACGTGGTGCTGGTGAGGAACTGTGGGGCGAGAACTCCTCTTCCAAGCCTCGGGTTAGCTCTGCGCAAAGCAGGTAGCTTTAGGCAAGCCTTCTTCCCCCATCATCTGTGAGGCCTTGGCCCCAGGATGGGCAACTTGTAGCCCTCCAGATGTTGCTGGACTACAACTCCCATCAGCAATGTCCAGCCTAGCCCGTGGTGAGGCAAGATGGAAGCGCCACACATTGCCCTAGCTCCTCTGTATGTAATATGAGTCCAATCTTAGCCACGTGGCAATGCCTTCCTCTGAAAGGAACTCGTCCTTTTGCCCAGTCCCCGAATTTCTGCCCTGGAACATCCTGCACAAAGCTGCTGGGTCTGATTGGTGTTGGTGCCCCAGTGTCTAGCTACCGCTGGGTGGGAATTATTGGCGTCACCGTCCACCACATTTTTAGAACTCCAGGTTGGGGACGGCTCCTGCACATAATGATCTCATATGTTCAAAGGTGTGTCATGGGTGGGAGAAAAGTGGCCATTAGCATCAGTTGTCCATGCTCTGGTAACCTCCAAGTTAGATTACTGCAATGCGCTCTACGTAGGGCTGCCTTTGAAGACGGTTCGGAAGCTGCAGCTCGTGCAAAATGCAGCGGCCAGACTGATTTCGGGAACCAGAAGGTTCGACCGTATAACACCTGCTCTGGTCCGCTTGCACTGGCTGCCTGTATGCTTCCGAGCCCAATTCAAGGTGCTGGTTTTGACCTATAAAGCCTTACACGGCTTGGGACCACAATACCTGACGGAACGCCTCTCCTGACATGAATATACCCGGTCACTATGTTCAACATCTAAGGTCCTCCACCGGGTGCCTACTCCGAGAGAGGCTCAGAGTGTGGCAATGAGGGACAGGGCCTTTTTGGTGGTGGCCCCCAGACTATGGAATGATCTCCCCAACGAGGCTCGCCTGGTGCCAACGCTGCTATCTTTCCGGCGCCAGGTTAAGACTTTCCTCTTTGCCCAGGCATATGGCAGCACATCTTAATCACCCACATGTTTAGTTTTTTAATAGTTTTAATGCTTTATGTGTGTATGTTCTGTGTTTTAGAGTTTTAAATTTTGTATACTTGTTTTTATCTCAATTTAAAAATTTCTGTAAACTGCCTAGAGAGCTCTGGCTATGGGGGTGGTATATAACTGTAATAAATAAATAAAATAAATAAATAAATAAATTGTTAGCCAGCTTTCATCAGGCGTAGCAGCAGAGCTGTGCAGGAGGGTTTGAGCAGTAGAGTGGGCCAGCTGGAAAGGTCCGTGATGACCTGTGATTCTTCGTGAGAATCTCAGCTTTAAGGAAAAGTCAATATCCTAGTCCTCAATGCATGTGGGCACAGCCTGGAGAAATCGTAGAAGGGGTTGGCGGGACACAAAGGAAGATTTCCAGGGATGCGGAGGTGAGATTTCAGTGCTCATCATAGCTCTGTGTCTGGCAGAAGTACGCAAATTGGTAATTTTTAAGCAGATTTGCTCATTTATATCATGTATACACATTGCCTGTCGGCTTTTCTTGCTGTTGAATTTAGGTTACCTTGTCACCGAATCCTAATTTATTGATTGATTGAGGTGCAGGTATAAATCCGCTGTGCATAGCTGGGAAATGGCGCGGTTGCTTTGTTCTGTGTGAGTAAGTAGCAAAATCTCCTCCTTGGGGATGTTGCAGATGTCCATGACTTTAATGACTTGGAGCAATACCTCTTTGTGGGGGCGGGGGGCGCAGGGGCGGGGCAGTAAGGAGCCTCATGGCTCCTTATTGCCCCATTTCCAAACAATTATCAGGGATCTGCAATCCCCCTCCAAACGAGGGTGATTTGTTGCGCTTTAAGCCTATTTTACTGAATGGGGAAAGATGTGCAATAGCCTAGTCTGCCCTTGTGAATGGGCAGACTAGGCTATTGCACATCTACAATAGCTAGGTCTATGCTATTGATTGGGGAAACCCCCCCCCCCAATCTGCATGGCTTTAAAGGGGATTAGAGAAATTCCTGGAGGAGAATGCATCTAGTATCAGAAGCAGTCTCCGGGGAACATGGGCGGGAGGGTGCTATTGCACATACATCCTGCTTGTGGGTTCCTGGTCGACAGCTGGTTGGCCACTGTGTGAACAGAATGCTGAACTAGATGGACTCTCGGTCTGATCCAGCAGGGCTCTTCTTATGTTCTTATTTATTTATTTATTACATTTTTATACCGCCCAATAGCCGAAGATCTCTTATCATTTCCCTTTTTTGGGTGTGTGTGTGTGTCACATCTTTTATGGCCAAACTAAATTTGATGTCATTGACGCACTTAGCGATTGCATTCATCTCTCTCTCTTCTATTTTTTAAAATAGATTGCAGGCCTGTGTGTCTTTAACTCTTTCCCCCCCCTCTTGTGCAGTCCCAATCTGGATCAGGGACCCACACTACAATTTACATTTAAAACACTGTTCGTTCATGCCATTGCTAATGCTGTGGATGGCATCAAATCTAAATAAGAGAGCCAGTGTGGTGTAGTGGCTAGAGTGTCGGACTGGGAGTCGGGAGATCCGGGTTCTAGTCCCCGCTTGGCCATGGAAACCCACTGGGTGACTCTCAGCCCAGAGAGACAGACTCTCAGCCCAACCTTCCTCACAGGGTTGTTGTTGTGAGGATAAAAAGGAGCAGAGGAGGAAGATTATGTATGCTGCCTTGGTTCCTTGGAGGAAAAAAAATATTTATTTATTTAAAATAAAGGGGCTCAGTGAACTGCTTTCTTTACTGTTGATCTTATGTAAGCCATTCTGTAGCCTTTATGGCTGAAGACTGGGGCACACATGCAATAAACATGAAAATAAAATAAATATATAAAAGCAATTATAGAGGGGCAGGGGTATGTGTGGATATAAGCTGTTCTTGCAATTTGGGGGGCAATTTCCTTTGTATTTGTCATTAGAGGGGAATTCCTCAGCACATGTGTAAAGCGCTCCCTGGTGTTTGGGACTCTGATTTCACAGTGTTCCTAATCACGTCGGGAGCCTATGTACATATAGCAGGTTTCCCCTTTACAGACATCCCGACCGCCACAATGTGCGGAAAGTGGGGGGAGACCCAATATTGGGGGGACCCAAGGTGGGAGCATGGCCAACAGGTGTGGGCCCCATTTTCCACCCTGCAATTACAGTCACATGGGGGGGGGGACCCTTGCTGAAAAGGTATTAGGTCTCCGTGCAATTAATTCTCAGTGCAGTTAAGACTCAGCACTGGCCACCATCATGGGGAAACCACGTGCAGTAATGCTAGGATCTGAATGGGCAGGGGAAATTAGGAATTCAACAGCCCTTCCCATCGCGGATCTGCTTTTTTCGAAGCAACATCCCAAAGATGAGATGGAAAATATCCACCGGAAACCGCTGAGGGAGAGTTTTGCATAGGGTGACCATGTGGAAAGGAGAGCCGGACCCCTGTATCTTTAACAGTTGTATTGAAAAGGGAATTTCAGCAGGTTGTCATTTGTATGCATGCAGCACCTGGTGAAATTCCCTCTTCATCACAACAGTTAGATCTGTCCTCTTTTGTATCTGGTCACTCTAGTAGAGCTCCTGCAGCTTTAACTGTCATGTTGAAGAGGGCATTTCACCAGGTGTTGCATGCGTACAAACGACACCTGCTGAAATCCCCTTTTCTCTACAATTGTTAAAGATACAGGGGCCCTGTCCTCCTTTCCATATGGCCACCCTAGTTTTGTAGCTTTCTTCCCATAGCGTGGCCGTTCTCAATAAGCACCTATCCTTCCACTGCTTTAGAGGTTTGAAAATGTGGGCAGGAGGGGTGGGGGAACCGTTTCCTAGAGCGGAGAGGCGATTTAGCTTCTGCGCTTGCAACCGCTCCATCAATTAGTGGAGTTTGCACTTCTGTCACTCTGGGCAGCTGTTCGGCTGTGACAATTGGTCTTCTCTGAGAATCGGGGCGGGAGGGGGGGAGAGGGAGGGAAGTCTGAAGGGCTGGCGTGACCTTGAATGCCTCTGAGAACAGCGCAAGACGGCACCACCAGGACTCCGCTAGAGCTGGGTTTCCCACTGCGGTGACAAGTTTCATCGCTGGTTGCTGTGCAGCCCAAGGGGTGCAAGGAAAGGCGGTGGTGGTGAAGCAGCACATGCAGAAACGATGCATGTAGGAACATCATAGAATCATAGAATAGCAGAGTTGGAAGGGGCCTACAAGGCCATCGAGTCCAACCCCCTGCTCAATGCAGGAATCCACCCTAAAGCATCCCTGACAGATGCAGAGTGGGAACTGGTTTACTATCCTATCTCAGCATGTCTGGTTTAGAGCCGTTCATATAGCTTAGATTAGCCTCCTCACAAACTGTTACTCCCTCCGATGTATTGGACTACAACTCCCATATTCCCTGTCTGTGCTGTTTTTACCCCCCTGCTGCTGATTTTGCTTTGCGTTATTTTTTCTTGTACTTTTTAAATTATTGTTTTGTTGTGATTTTATGTTTCTTTATTGGCCTCTCTACCCTGGCTGCCCAGAGAACACTGGTTGTTTGGGTGACCGAAAAGTCTATAAAGTAAATATTTATTTATTTATTACATTTATATCCTGCCGTTTTTCCTCCAAGGAACTCAAGGCAGTGTACCTAATCCTCCTCCCCTCCATTTTATCCTCACAACAACAACAACCCTGTGAGGTAGGTGGGGCTGAGAGTCTGTGGCTGGCCTATAGTCACCCAGTGAGCTCCCATGGCCAAGTATGGACTAGAACCCGGATCTCTTGACTCCCAGTCTGACCCTGTAGCCACTATACCACACTGGCTCTCATCTACATCTCAAATTCATCTAGAACAGAAATCCAGAACAGAGCAAAGAACAGAAAGGTGCTATGTTCTCCTGTCCTATTTGTGGATTTCCCGTGGGCAGTTGGTTGATGACTGTGTGAAGAGAATGCTGGACTAGACGGACCCTTGTTCTGATCCGGCAGGGCTCTTCTTGCGTTCTTATGTTCTCAACCTCAGTCAGTCTCCTTTGGATTGCCATCCAACCTTGGCAGGTCGGCTGTCTGACCAGCACCCTCACTTGCCAACCTGCCTTGTCTTCTAGGGGGCCAAGATCATAGAATCATAGAACAGCAGAGCTGGAAGGGGCCTACAAGGCCATCGAGTCCAACCCCCTGCTCAATGCAGGAATCCACCCTAAAGCATACCTGACAGAAGGTTGTCCAGCTGCCTCTTGAAGGCCTCTAGTGTGGGAGAGCCCACAACCTCCCTACATCACTGGTTCCATTGTTGTACCGCTCTAACAGTCAGGAAGTTTTTCCTGATGTCCAGCTGGAATCTGGCTTCCTTTAACTTGAGCCCGTTATTCCATGTCCTGCACTCTGGGAGGATCGAGAAGAGATCCTGGCCCTCCTCTGTGTGACAACCTTTCAAGTATTTGAAGAGTGCTATCATGTCTCCCCTCAATCTTCTCTTCATAGGGCTTTGTTTCCAGACCCCTGACCATCCTGGTTGCCCTCCTCTGAACACACTCCAGCTTGTCTGCGTCCTTCTTGAATTGTGGAGCCCAGAACTGGGCGCAATACTCTAGATGAGGCCGAACCAGGGCCGTATAGAGAGGAACCAGTACCTCACGTGATTTGGAAGCTATACTTCTATTAATGCAGCCCCAAATAGTATTTGCCTTTCTTGCAGCCATATCGCACTGTTGGCTCATATTCAGCTTGCGATCTACAACAATTCCAAGATCCTTCTCGTTTGTAGTATTGCTGAGCCAAGTAACCCTCATCTTGTAACTGTGCCTTTGGTTTCTATTTCCTAAATGTAGAACTTGGCATTTATCCCTATTAAAGATCTTCTATTTCAGATTGGCTACAGCCTCCTTTTGCACACTGGTGCTGGGCCACTACAGCGTCTTTGCGACTAACGCAGCTCATTTCATAACGCATCCTTGCCGCCATCTGAGCTTTCAACAGATGGGTTTAAAAACTCCCTTCCCCCTCTAAAAAATCTGGTTTTATCAGAGCGCTCTCTTTCTGCCTGCACACCCTGATCCACTAAGCATTTAAACCGTAAATCTAGTTCCCCGACACTAGATTTTGTTGTTAAAGATTCCCAGGGTCTTGTGCCAACGCAGCCCAGCGACCAAACGTCAAATGCAGAATCGAGTCAGAGGGGAGAGACACTGAGAAAGGAAGGGAGGAATGAGTTGCAAAGAGCCGGGAGAGAGAGAAACAGAGACAGAGCTTGGATCAGGATTGGATTATGCAATGACTTTTGTGGGCAGCTGCTGCCAGAAAAAGGATGCCAGAACCCACCCGCTCCAATTTGTTTATTCTTTTGCTCTTCCTCTTTGAGGAGGAAGCCTCGGAGTGCAGTTTAGGGTGTAACTTTGCAAATTAAGATTCAGGCGTTATCATTCCAGCGGTGTTATCGTAGGACTGTTCTCCTGAGTCGATTCCTGGGAGGAAAGCTGGGTTGAGTTTTGGGGGCTTCCTTGGCTACTGCCAGGGCCACGTGGTGGCGTTACTCAAGGGGGTACTTTACAAACATGGAAGGTGGATCTGGGTGCGGAATTTCCCCTCTTTTTAAAACAAATTCTAGCCCTTATGACCATAGGTGTGCACAAGGGGTGTGCTGGGTGTGCCCAGGCACACCCTAATGTCTCAAGCAATGAACACTGAATTGAGGGGGTCATTGAGTAGGGAACCAGAGGAGGATCCAGGCACAGCAGGAACAGTCCTCCGGTTGCTTCGCTGTCACTGCCCCTGACAGTGCGCCATTGCTTCCAGCAGCAGGAGCGAAAAGGAATCTCTCTGCCAGGAGCCCTGCTTCAAAGAGGCCAGGAAGAGGGCTCCCGAAAGCTAATGTCACTTCATAAGCCCCTCCTCCAACCAGTGTCACCACAAATTTTTGTGAACTGCCCAGCGAGCTTCATCTATTGGGTGGTATAAAAATGCAATAAATAAATAAATCCCCACCTGCAATGGCACTTCCACAGTCAGGCAAGACGAACATGGAGTAGGCCTCAGTGTCTACAAAATGAATGAATGAATGAATGAATGTCTTTTATGACGGAGTATTCAATAAAGGCTCACCTTTAAAAGGAAATAAATCCCAGGGTGCACACCCTAATGAAATGTGCTGCACACGCCTATGCTTATGACGATGAAGACAAATCGCATTCCAAAGTGCAGCGGGCCAAAGCTTCGGGCTTCAACACCCATCCCAATTACTAGACTAAACAGCATAGTTGATGGACAGTAACAAAACTGTGCCTGCTTTGCTTAATTGTTTGCATGGTTTCTACCAGCCTTGGAGTTAGTGTTATCTTGGTGTAGAGTTTTGTCAGCATTTCCCCCCCCCCCCCAGTGTATTTAGAAGCCACTGTGTCGGCGTACGTCCCTCCTCTTCCCACATGTCTCATTACCTGTCTTATTTATTATTATTATTTATTTAGAATATTTATATACCGCTCCCCATTGAAAAATTTCGGAGCGGTGTACAAGACAGAATGAAACAGTTAAAACAAAATTTAAAAGAAGCAAAAACAGAAATCCAAGGCTGCATGTTAAAGAAAGGCTTCTTGGAATAAAACAGAATGAAACAGTTAAAACAAAATTTAAAAGAAGCAAAAACAGAAATCCAAGGCTGCATGTTAAAGAAAGGCTTCTTGGAATAAAGATGTTTTCAGGAGGCGCCGAAAGGAGTACAAGGTCGGAGCCTGCCTGACCTCCAGAGGCAGGGAATTCCACAGGAGGGGGGCCACCACACTGAAGGCTCTTCCCCTGGTGGATTCCAATCGGAGGATGGATCTATGTGGGACCACCAGGAGCAGGCCCTCGGATGACCTCAGTGACTGGGAAGGTTGGTAGGGGAGAAGGCGCTCTCTCAGGTATCCTGGTCCCAAGTTGTTTAGGGCTTTGTACACAAGTACAAGAACCTTCAACTTGGCCCGGTAGCGAATAGGCAGCCAGTGCAGCTCCCTCAGCAGAGGAGTTCCATGCTGGAAAGGGGCAGCTTTGGACAACAGCCGAGCTGCAGCATTCTGCACTAGCTCCAGCTTCCGGAGCAGCTTCAAGGGCAGCCCCACATAGAGCGCGTTGCAGTAATCCAATCTTGAGGTTACCAATGCCTGTACCACCGTGGTCAAGCTATCCCTGTCCAGGAGAGGCCGTAGTTGGCGAACCAACCGAAGATGGTAAAAGGCACTCAGATCCGTGGCGGCTACTTGAGCCTCCAACGATAGAAATGGGTCTAAGAGTACCCCCAAACTACGAACCTGTTCTTTCAGAGGCAGAGCAACCCCATCCAGAACAGGCAATGAGCCTGTCTCCCAGACTCGGGAACCACTCACCCACAGGGCTTCCGTCTTGTCTACGTTGATTCTCCTGTGACTGCAGGCTACTCTTCTGTCCGTGGAGATTTGGGAACTTTGGAGTTTTCCCACTGGCCTTTTCATAGCAGGTTTCAGAGCCAAAGTCTGATTCTGAGTTCGAACCGGGATGCTTTAGAACCCAATCCAGGTGTGGGAATTTAGCTCTGCCTAGCTTCCCATCTGATCGCAGGCCGCGGAAGGGTGGTGTTCCCTGTCAGCCACAGCTGCAAGATTCAGCCTTGGGTAAGGCCGATGGTTTGCAGCCTGGAATTGTGAAAACGAAGCAGAAGCAGATTCTAGAGGGGACGGAGGTGTCTCCCAGGTTAAGGCATCAATTGAAGAGGCCTGAACAGAGATGACCTCTTAGACATAGCGCTTGCATATGGGCCAGATTCCCCCATTAGGATAGATCACTTGCAGTTAGATTACTGCAATGCCCTCTACGTAGGGCTGCCTTTGAAGACGGTTCGGAAGCTGCAGCTCGTGCAAAATGCAGCGGCCAGATTGATTTCGGGAACCAGAAGGTTCGAACATATAACACGTGCTCTGGTCCGCTTGCACTGGCTGCCTGTATGTTTCCGAGCCCAATTCAAGGTGCTGGTTTTGACTTATGAAGCCTTACACGGCTTGGGACCACAATACCTGATGGAACGCCTCTCCTGACGTGAATATACCTGGTCACTACGTTCAACATCTAAGGTCCTCCTCCGGGTGCCTACTCCGAGAGAGGCTTGGAGTGTGGCAACGAGGGACAGGGCCTTTTCAGTGGTGGCCCCCAGACTTGGAATGATCTCCCCGAAGAGGCTCACCTGGTACCAACGCTGCTATCTTTCCAGTGCCAGGTTAAGACTTTCCTCTTTGCCCAGGCATATGGCGGCACATCTTAATCACCCACATGTTTAGTTTTTTTTAACGGTTTTTAATGCTTTATGTGCGTATGTTCTGTGTTTTAGAATTTTAAATTTTGTATACTCATTTTTATCTCAATTTTAGAATTTCTGTAAACCGCCCAGAGAGCCCCGGCTATGGGAGCGGTATATATAAGTGCAAGTGCAATAAATAAATAAATAAATCATCAGAAGGGGAGCTCTAACCAACCCTTCGCCTGTATTTAAGCCAGTGCAAAAACAAAAGAGCCGTTCCTTGGAACAAGGCCTTAATTGCTCAGACTTACTTTCTTGCTTTGAACTCTTCTCTGCATTGAATCCTGTACTGTTGAGGCCCTGACTTCGAATATATTGTTGGGCTTAAACTCTGACTCTGCTTGATTCTAGCCTTGGGACTTTCTTTTGAACAAAGCAAGTTGATGGCAGCCTCTGCTAGGTCGTCTGATTCACTGTGTGTGGGGTGTGTGTGTGTATATAAGTGCGGTAAACCTTGCAACAAACCCTAAGAGGCTGGTCTGTGTAACCTTCTCTGCTGCACTAAAGAGTTGTGCTGTTGTTTGTGTCCTGTGCTGGTTTACCAGAAAGTTGGGCCTGAGGGTAGATAACTGATACCACCAGGAGTCAGGCTATTTGAACAGCTGGCTCAATAATGTCTTCTCACACTAGCAGCAGATCTCTTGGGTTCCTGGCAGAGAAAGGGCTTTTCTGTCCCCCGCTACCACCTAAGGATGGGAGAATCAGGAATGTTTGAGCTGGACGAAATTCTCCTAATTTTACTATGAAGCTCAGCTCAGCTCAGCGTGCTCCTGGCTTCGTTTGCAACTTGGTTTTTGTTGATTCGAATGGGGAAAGTACGCATTTCGACGAGGAAAATGCACGTTTCTGTGAGCATTTTTCACTGGTGCAAACTTCCCCTCCCAATAGTGCACTTTTTAATTTTTTTAGAAAGAGCACTTTTTTTCTTTTTCTTTTCTTTTTTAGAAAGAGCATTTTCCCAACGAAGTCGCAAGTTTGGGAATGTGCAAACCTTGGCAGGTATTGAACCTGGGACCCTTCTGCCTGCAAAGCAGGTGCTCTACCACTGAGCTAAGATCCTTCTTCAAACGCAGAAGTCTGACCCCATTGTGATTCAAGCGCCACAGCGTTCTGACCTGGAGTCCGACATGCTATAATTTTTCCGTGAAGTCAGTGCAACACACTTCTTCTTGCCCTTGTTTCATTGCACCACTCCTGGTTTCAGCTCTCCTTCCACTAGCCTGCTGCCACTTTTGAGCGCTTCTACTTCCTTTCCTAGGCCTTTGATTCATCTCTTTCCCCTCAGCCTCCTGCCTGCTCTGCCCCTCTCTAGGACTGGAGCAATTAATCCAGCTGGAGACCTCTGCCCTTTCTCTGTGACATTAGGGAAAGACAGCCAAATGCAGCCAGGGACAGAGTCTCCCCCCTTCCTCTGTGCCATTACAGCAGGTCAACCAATGGCAGCCAGGGACTCTCTGTCTCCTCCCCCTTCCTCTGTGACATTACAGCAGGTCAGCCAATGGCAGCCAGGGACTCTATCTCCACCCCCTTCCTCTATAACATTAGGAAAGGTCAGCCAGTGGCAGCCAGGGACTCTCTGTCTCCTCCCCCTTCCTCTATAACATTACAGCAGGTCAACCAATGGCAACCAGGGACTCTCTGTCTCCTCCCTCTTCCTCTGTGGCATTACAGCAGGTCAACCAATGGCAACCAGGGACTCTCTGTCTCCTCCCCTTCCTCTGTGACATTACAGCAGGTCAACCAATGGCAACCAGGGACTCTGTCTCCTCCCCCTTCCTCTGTGACATTACAGCAGGTCAGCCAATGGCAGCCAGGGACTCTATCTCCACCCCTTCCTCTATAACATTAGGAAAGGTCAGCCAGTGGCAGCCAGGGACTCTCTGTCTCCTCCCCCTTCCTCTATAACATTACAGCAGGTCAACCAATGGCAACCAGGGACTCTCTGTCTCCTCCCCCTTCCTCTGTGGCATTACAGCAGGTCAACCAATGGCAACCAGGGACTCTCTGTCTCCTCCCCCTTCCTCTGTGACATTACAGCAGGTCAACCAATGGCAACCAGGGACTCTGTCTCCTCCCCCTTCCTCTGTGACATTACAGCAGGTCAGCCAATGGCAGCCAGGGACTCTATCTCCACCCCTTCCTCTATAACATTAGGAAAGGTCAGCCAGTGGCAGCCAGGGACTCTCTGTCTCCTCCCCCTTCCTCTATAACATTACAGCAGGTCAACCAATGGCAACCAGGGACTCTCTGTCTCCTCCCCCTTCCTCTGTGACATTACAGCAGGTCAACCAATGGCAACCAGGGACTCT
Organism: Elgaria multicarinata webbii; assembly: GCF_023053635.1. Classification (NCBI taxonomy): domain Eukaryota; kingdom Metazoa; phylum Chordata; class Lepidosauria; order Squamata; family Anguidae; genus Elgaria; species Elgaria multicarinata. The sequence continues at coordinate 7,965,785 of NC_086171.1, read as the reverse complement.
CTGTCTCCTCCCCCTTCCTCTGTGACATTACAGTAGGTCAGCCAATGGCAACCAGGGACTATCTGTCTCCTCTCCCTTCCTCTATGACATTAGGGAAGGTCAGCCAGTGGCATCTAGTGGCTTTATTACCACCACAAACCCCTTTTGCAGATGTCAGTATCAAGGTCAACAAGCCTTCAGATGCCTCAGCCCCTGACGGCACTTTGTAAGCCCCAAAGAGCGCCCTTCTTTTTTGAGACAATTCTCCGTTCTTCATCAAAGAACTTTTTCATCTTTCTCCAGCGAGGACTGGCGGCCGCTCTTTCCAGTTGCTCCTCGAGAGCTTCTTCAGTGTGACTTCAAAGTTTTGGAGGTGATACTTTGCCCCCGGCAATTAAAGAAGCCGCAGCGAGCGCTCGAGTGTGTGCCTTAACTCATCCTAATGAGTTCTCTTAACGGAGCAAATTAGTCCATTTTTTAATGGGTTGTAATTACCTTGCAGAAGATGTGCAAGGAACTTTTGAGTGATAGCTACCGGAATTCCAGTGTGAAGGTCAGATGGCTGTGCGCGTGCATGTGGGCGCGCATACGTCGTTCGTTCCTTTTCTTCCCTCCGAGAAATTTTTGGGGTTGTTCAAAGTAACCCCTCTTTATTCAGCAGGCCCAAATGTTCTACGTGAACCCACACCTTTATGTGCCCGTTTGTTGAAATAGCCATGTGCTATTTCATGTGAATGCAATAGTGTTTATAGTGCCGTTGGTGACCGGTGTGCAGGTGATGTAAATGGAGGTTTTTATTTACATCTTTATTTATTTAAACCATTTCTACCCTGCTCTTCAGCGAAAAAGGCGCCCAGAGTGGCTTACGTACGATCAGTTAAACCAGGCCATTCCTGCTCACAGGCTTACAATCTAAAATAAATCACACAGAAGGAGAAAGGGATAATAATATGGGAGGAGCCGTGCCAGATCCACCAAGTCCAGCACTCTGCTCACACAGTGGCCAACAAACTGTTGACTCAGGGACCCAAAAGCAGGACACAGGTGCAACAGCACCCTCCTGCCCATTTTCCCCAGCAACTGGTGTATTTAGGCTTACTGCCTCAGATACTGGAGGTAGCACATAGCCATCAGGACTAGTAGCCATTGACAGCCTTCTTCTCCAGGAATTTATCCAACCCCCTTTTAAAGCCATCCAAATTGGTGGCCGCCCCTACATCTTGTGGTAGCCAATTCCATAATTTAACTATGCGCTGTGTGAAGAAGTCCGTTCTTTTATCTATCCCGAATCTCCCATCAGTCAGCTTCATGGGATGACCCTGGGTTCTAGTATTTTGAGAGAGGGTGAAAAAATGTCTCCCTATGCACATTCTCCACACCAGGCATGATTTTGTACACCTCTATCATGTCTCCCCTTAGCCTCCTTTTTCCAGTTGTTGTAAGCATCTGTCATAGCTGTGAATTGGGTCGGAAAGATTTCTTTATTCAATCGAAGTTTTAGCATGCGCTCACCACCCAATCCCAAGGTCTTTGTGTGGATAACAGTATGCGTCCTCTTCTGCACCTGTGATTGGGGTCAAGTCCAGACCTCCGAGGTGTCCAGATGGCCACATTCATTACCTTGTCCCCAACCAGTTCTGGGCACCACACTTCAAGAAGGATGCAGACAAGCTGAAGTGGGTTCAAAAGAGGTCCATGAGGATGATCAGGAGGCTGGAAACAAAGCCCTATGAGGAGAGACTGAAAGAACTGGGCATGTTTAGCCTGGAGAAGAGAGTGAGGGGAGACATGATAGCACTCTTCAAATACTTGAAAGGTTGTCACACAGAGGAGGGCCAGGATCTCTTCTTGATCATCCTGCAGTGCAGGACACAGAATAATGGGCTCAAGTGACAGGAAGCCAGATTCTGGCTGGACATCAGGAAAAACTTCCTGACTGTTAGAGCAGTATGACAATGGAACCAGTTACCTAGGGGGCCATGGGCTCTTCCACACTAGAGGCCTTCAAGAGGCAGCTGGACAGCCATCTGTCAGTGATGCTTTAGGGTGGATTCCTGCCTTGATCAGGGGGTTGGACTCGATGGCCTTGTAGGCCGCTTCCAACTCTACTATTCTATGATTCTATGAACCAATTGTTTCCCAGCATTTGTGGAGTCCGTCCCCCCCCCCACCCAATCCTAAAAGGTTGAAAAGCCTCCCCCAATATTTAATTACTGGCAGGAAGAGCTTTAGGCTAAAATATGCTGGTAAGTTTGGCCCCACCCCTTTTGCATTTGTCTTTGCCCACCCCCAAGGAGCCTCGTGTGGCGCAGAGCGGTAAAGCAGCAGTTTCTGCAGCCGAAACTCTCCCCACGGCCTGAGTTCGATCCCAGCGGAAGCTGGTTTCAAGCAGCCAGCTCGGGTCGACTCAGCCTTCCATCCTTCCGAGGTTGGTAAAATGAGTACCCAGTTAGCTGGGGGAAAGGTAATAATGGCCGGGGAAGGCAACAGCGAACCACCCCACTATAAGGCCTGCCAAGAAAAAGTCAGCGAAAGCTGGCATCCCTCCAAGAGTCAGTAATGACTCAGTGCTTGCATGAGAGGTTCCTTTCCTTTCCTCTGCCCACCCCCAGAATGCAGCCCCCCCCCCCGCACGAGAGCTCCCTCCGAAATGGAATTCGGCCTTTGGGCTGAAAGAGGCTCTACACCCCCTTTCCTACCCAGTCCTTTGCCATCCCTGGCTGCCATTTTGAATTTAAAGCATCTTGTTTAACAGCCTTCCAGATTTTAAGAAAGCTATAAAGACTGATCCTTTCCGGCAGGCCTACCCAGTTGAATTTTAAGACGCCTTTTAATAATGTGCTACTTTTAATAATATAGTAGTTTTGTGAACTGCCCAGAAAGCTTCGGCGATTGGGCGGTATAGAAAATAAATAAATAAAATAAATAAATAATTAAATTTTAAATGTTTTAATTATATGTATTTTATGGCATTTGCATTTATGTTGTACCCCGCCTCGATCCAGAGGGAGAGGCAGGTGTGGCGTTACACCCCACAAGTCAGTTCCCAAATGTATGTCTGCAATTCGTAAGTCTGTGGTTTTTAGAATGTTGGCCTGAGTGGGCGGAGTTAGAATGTCTTGGGAGAGGGAGGAGGGATATATAAGGGAAGGACTGAGGGGATTGTGGGGGATTTGTTAGGTACTCTTAGAGCAGCCTTCCTCAACCTGGGGCACTCCAGATGTGTTGGACTACAACTCCCAGAATGCCCCAGCCAGCTCTGGCTGGGGCATTCTGGGAGTTGTAGTCCAACACATCTGGAGCGCCCCAGGTTGAGGAAGGCTGTCTTAGAGTCTTTAGTGCTCTCTGTGTTTAGAGTACTTAAGTTCTGGGAAATTTGAGGGTCAGTGTAAAGAGTGGTGTCTTTGGAGTGTGGTGTGCATGTAGTTGATGTATATTAATCAATACAGATAATAAAGAAAGCTCAAGAATGTTTGTGTGAGAGAAAGGAAAGCGCGTATGTGAATGAGTGGAAGGATTGGATGAAAGGTTTCAAAAAGGTTTTTAAATGGTTTATTTGAAACAAAGCTTGTGAACTTTTGAAAATAAATTTTAATTATTTTGTTTTTAACTACCACAAAAATCCCACGTGTCTGTTTGGCGTTTATCATCCGAAGTTTACACATTTAGCACCCACTCTGACAGTAATTCACCTCAGCACATATAACTCACAGTGTTTTATTTTATATATATTAAAATCCTTCTCCATTTAACCCCTTTCTCCACATAGTTTGGAGGAAGGTGGTTTTTATCCCTCGCCTCAGGCGTATCAAGCGGTGGTGCTTGGCTTGAGCAGGGAGTAGCCACGGCCAGGCTTGGTGTTCAGAGCCTGTGGCGTGGCAGCAGGTAACAAATATATTACATTATATTACAGCATTTCTTAATCATTCTTCTTTTTCTGCCTTTCCTTCTGACAGCTGATAGTTGAAAAAACAACTGACTACCCTTCCGCTGAGTACTCTCTGGTGGAGGATGTAGCCCTCCACTTCACGCATTTGATGGACAGACTGAACGAGCAGCGCCTGTTTCAACCAGACCTGTGCGACGTCGACATTGTCCTGGTGCAACAGAAGAGCGTCTTCCCGGCCCATAAGGGGGTGCTTGCGGCCTACAGCCAGTTCTTCCACTCCCTCTTCACCCAGAACAAGCAGCTCCAACGGGTGGAGCTCTCCCTGGAGGCCCTGACCTCCCGAGGCCTCCAGCAGATCCTGAATTTCATCTACACCTCCAAGCTCCTGGTCAATGCATGCACCGTGCAGGACGTCCTGAACGCGGCGGCCGTCTTGCAGATGAGCAACGTCGCGTCCTCCTGCCAGGAGCTCATCAACACCAGATCCCTCAGCTTGGCCATGGCGAGCAATATGGCGCTGCCTGCGGATAACTGCGGCAAAAGCGTCCCGTCGCAGTACTACTGCGACATCAAGCAAGAGATGGATCCCCCGCACCCCAAGATCTACGCCCGGGAAGGGAACGATCCATATTCTGTGCGAGTGGAGGACGGTGCGGCCTGTGGAGGCAACGAGAACCTCCCCGCTATAGCCGGCAAGAAGTTTTACAAGGAGGAGAAAGATGGCGGCCCGCCCGCCTGCAAGTTGGAGGGCGACGAGACGGAGGTGGATCTGGATGACCGGGGCTCTTACAACCGCGGCGAGCAGATCATTGTGGAGGTCAACCTCAACAACCAGACCCTCAACGTCTCCAAGGGGATGGAGGGGAAAGCTTCTGGGGTCAACCCACCGACCACCATCGCCACAGTGATCGGCCGGCCGGACGGGGAAGGCCGCACTGGCGAGGAGGGCCGGGAGGCGGAAAATGGAGAACGGGAGGAGGAAGATGATGACGCTGAAGTGGGGGAGGAGGAGGAGGAGGAAGAAGAAGAGCACACGGAAGAGGAAGATGTTGAGGAGACCACGGAGGAGGAGGAGGAAGAGGAAGAAGAAGAGGAGGAGGATGGGGAAGAAGTGGTGGCTGAGATTAAAAGGGAGAAGGCGGGACAGCCCCATAGGCCCAGCTGCTTACCCAAGGCTACCAAATCTTCTGTATCCACCAGGTCCCAGGAGACGGCCCCGGTGGTGGAGGCCATGGAGGAGGTGGTGGGAGAGGGGGAGGGGGAAGCCAAGGCGGAAGGGGTGGACCAAAGAGGCCGGAAGAGGAAGAAGGAGCAGGACGGCCTGGGCCAGAAGGTGAAGCTGGAGGAGAAGCAGCACTACCCCTGCAAGAAGTGCCCCCGGGTTTTCAACAACCGCTGGTACCTGGAGAAGCACATGAACGTCACCCACAGCCGCATGCAGATCTGCGACAAGTGCGGCAAGAGGTTTCTGCTGGAGAGCGAGCTGCTGCTGCACCACCAGACGGACTGCGAGAAGAACATCCAGGTGAGGCCTCCCCGCAAGGGCTGAGGGGTTGGTGTCCCGCAAGGGAGGGCAAATCCGGGCCGGGTTTCAGTCCGAACCGGTCTGAACTCTAAAGGAGCTCTCCATGGTGTGGATGGTTCAGACTGAGACCCGGTGCCTCATTGACAGCGGAGCCACTAGCCTCCACTGGTTTCCCGCTAGGATGCCCATCACCAGTCCTTGGGCCTGGGAACATCCCTCTTTCTCTCTCTCTCTCTTTCTCTCTCTCTCTCTCCAACCAGACAGGAGGAGGGGAGCCGTCCGTTCACTGCCAGGGTGACCTGGTTGCAGCTTACCAGTGAAATGGTCAGTAACACGACCTGTCTGCAGTTGACCCTGTGGGGGCGTCTGACGGCATCTTTGCCCCCTGCCCCATGGAGCAAACATGTCCTAGGCTCAACCCACGAGGCGTCCTCTATTCCAGGGGAGCAGACCCTCTTTCAGCCAGAAGGGGCAAGTTTAGTTTCCAAGGAGCTCTTGGGGGTGGGTGGGCGGACATTCCAGTGGTGGGCGGAGCAAGAGGCAAAAGAGGGCAAAGTCACAATACCAAAAATATTCTGCATGTTTCAGCTTGAAGCTCTTCCTCTCAGTAACTTAAGCTTTAAGTTACTGAGAGACATTTTGACATTTTAGAATTGGGGGAGGGGGAGGGAATCTGTCAAATGATTGGCGATTAGGGGAAAGGGGAGGAGCCAGGAGATGGGGATGTGGTTACACGGGGAAGCCAAGAGGGCCAGATTGGGACACCAGGCATGCTGAATTGGGCCCATGGGCCTGAGGTTTTGACCGCCTGCAGTAATTTCTGGAGCAGTGTAGAAAGAAGTCACGGGGAACTCTTTGCTTGAATAAATTGCAGGTATTGATAGGCTGCTCCCTTGTGGTTTCTGCTTTAGGAGAAGGAGGCCATCATCTGTTATAATGGGGAAAAAATCACTAACCTGAAATGGTTCTCTGATCGGAATGTTAAGAGTTCTCTGGGAAGGGGAATTTTTTTCCCCCTGGCTGCCAGCGGAGGGCGAAGACCAACAGCTGCAATGCCGGCTAGTGGCAAGAAATAGAATTGCAGGTTTAGATGTGTGGTTGGAGAAACAACTGGGAGAGACTGGTTGAAGTATTGGGTCTGGGGGATCGACGCCTGAAATCAGTAGCGAGAAAAAGATGAGGTCGCCTTGAATGTTGTGAAGGACGTAAGCAGAGTTCCGCTGAATGAGAACAAGGGTCCGTTTCATCCGGCGTCCTGCTCTCACACCTGCCTGTGGGAAATCCACAAGTAGGATCTGAGTGCAACAACACCCTCCCACCCATGTTCCCCAGCAACTGGTGTAGATGGGCATGCTGCCTCTGATACTGGCGTTAGCGTATAGCCATATGGATTGATTTGATTTATAGCCCACCGTTCCTTACAAGGAGCCCAGAGCGGCTAACAACTTACAGAAAAAAAAAATACAATTAAATTCTGTTAAATCGTAACTCTGAACTTACAGATGTGTAATCAAATACAACAAAGCCACCACTGAAACTGATAAAATACTTGCCTGCACTCTAAACACCTGTATGAATGAATGCATTTCCAGCTGTTGGCTCTCAAAGTCGCTTTATGAAGATGGCATCTTGTAGAACGTTCCTAATAAGAATGATGATGCAGCACTCCAAGAGGCAAAGGATTTTTCAAGTCTCCCCTTCCAAAGCTCCCCATCCACCTCAAGATAGGGTAGGGAAGAATTGTGGGGTGTTTGCAGTGCATAAGGACCGAAGAAGAGCCCTGCTAGACCAGACCAAGGCTCCATCTATCCAGCACTCTGTTCACACAGTGGCTAACCAGCTGTCCACGGGGACACCCACAAGCAGGACTTGAGTGCAACAGCGCCCTCCTGCCCATGTTCCCCAAGAACTGGTGTACATAGTCTTAACGATCTCTGATACTGGAGGCAGCATAGAGGCATCAGAACTGGTACCCATGGATAGCCTTCTCCTAGCTATCAGAAGTGCCCTGATGCTGGATCAGACCAAGGGTCCATCTAGTCCAGCATTCTGTTCACACAGTGGCCAACCAGCCATCGGCCAGGGATGAACAAGCAGGACATGGTGCCACAGCACCCTCCCACCCATGTTCCCCAGCAACTGGTGCACACAGGCTTACTTCTTCGTATACTGGAGATAGCGCACAACCATCAGGGCTAGTAGCCATTCTCCTTCTATAGGGAAAGGCCAAATGCATGGGTGGGTGTAGCAATGACGTCAGTGGGCATGGCCATGGCCATGGACATCATCCAGACTATGGAGGGCCTGGGGGCAACTCGCGACCCGCCTCCATCCAGTTCTGCACCCCTGCTATGAATCTTGTAAACATTTTAGGTGCTATTCTCATATACTTCCAAAACATAGGGAACGCAACCCGTGCAGTAGGGGACATGTTCGTTGCTTAGTGGTCGAGCACATATTTTGCATCCAGAAGATCCCAGGTTTGCATCTCCCGGTTGGACTGGAACCCTCCCCTTTCTCCTACTTTGGAGAGCTGCCGCCTGACAGACAATACTGAGTTAAAAGGACCGATGGACTGAAGATAAGAAGTGTCCTTATTTCCCCATTGATGTACTTCTTGGCCAGATCTTGAGAGATTTGCCCGAAACAGTGGTGGAACAGTGAGATGCCTGCCCAGAAACTTCTCAGAGAAAGTGCTTGCTTTTGCCGTTCAACAAGGACTGGTAATTTTGCAAGACAGAGAGAGGTTTGTGCTTCCCTCGGTGACTTGCTCTGTCAAGAGTTCCTTGTGCAGAGGCAGGAGGAAGGAGGAAAGCACTATAATAATTGGGGACATTGATCCTAGAGGCAGTGGGAGCAGATGCTGCTGGTAGGATTTACAGGCCCCAAATGTACGTAGTCTACTTCGTGTGCGCGCTTACGCACGCGTGCACAGGGCAAGGATGGCTAAGGGTGCAATCCAATGTGTGTTTAGGCAGAAAAAAAGGTCCTACGACTTCCAGAGTTCCCCAGCCAGCTATGTCTAAACATGCATAGGGTTGTGCCGTACACCACCTTTCCCCCCTCTCTCTCGAGAAGAAATTGATTTTGCAATTAATAAGGCCAGAATAATAAAGATAAGGGGTGAAGTGGTGTATATCTGTAGCTGCTTGGGTGTGTTAGAATTATCTATCTACGTATCTCAGGACATCAGCAAGATAATATGTTTATTACAGTGGTTCTCAACCTTTTTTGCTCCGTTTCCCCCTTTCAGCATTGTTCAGAATATAATTCCCCCCTTCCCAAGATAGTCTAAATAAAAAGGTTTGATAGTCTAACTCAAAAGGTGCCATCGAGTCCAACCCCCTGCTCAATGCAGGAATCCACCCTAAAGCATCCCTGACAGATGGTTGTCCAGCTGCCTCTTGAAGGCCTCGAGTGTGGGAGAGCCCACAACCTCCCTAGGTAACTGGTTCCATTGTCGTACTGCTCTAACAGTCAGGGAGTTTTTCCTGATGTCCAGCCGGATTGCGAGGGAGGGAGGGAGGGAAAAGAGAGCAAAGGCCTGGCTTTTGCAGACGACATGACACTTTTCTGGGACGTTTTTAATAACGTGTAGGAAGACATAATCTACGGGACATCATACTTTGCTGAATAGTGGTCCCAATTCCCCGCCCCCGGGAACCCTAAAATCCCCCCCCGGGGGGGATTCCCTCCTTGTTGAGAACCCACGGTTTATTAGGACCAAGCAAAACGTTAAAAAATAGTCAACAACCTTTGTTGAAGCCTTCTTCAGGCGGCAAACCAGGGGTCGGCAACATGTGAGTCCCAGGCCCCCAGCGCCCCTCCCCCCCACTGCACCACCGACTTTGAAACTTTTTTTAATGAAAAAAAATGGTGTCCGTAGCACTATGGAGTGCCAAAAGGGTCAAATTTAGCTTGTTTGTAAGCTAAATTTGCACCATGGGCACCATTAAAAAAAATCTAGAGGGGTGCTTAGCCAAGGGGGAGGGGACAAATAGCCCCCAGCCCTCCCCCTCTGTGTTCAACTAAGCAGCAGAAAGGCAGAGTGGAAGGGGGGAGGCATGTCTGGGACGTGGTAGAAAAGCTGCTGTGGGTGTAACTTCGGAAATGTAGAAAATGTCATTTCAACTTTTCTTTCACATGATGTAGCATGCATGGACCATTGGACCAGGGTTATGGGAACGGGGAGGTGGCGCCCCGCGTGACACTCAGAATCCAATATAAACTTCTCCTGTTGACCTACAAAGCTTTTCACTGTCTAGCTCCTTCCTGTCTCTCCTCTCTCATCTCACACTATTGCCCCGCTCGTGCTCTTCGCTCCTCTGATGCCATGTTTCTCGCCTGCCCAAGGGTCTCCACTTCCCTTGCTCGGCTTCGTCCATTTTCTTCCGCTGCCCCTTACGCCTGGAACGCTCTTCCAGAACATTTGAGAACTACAAGTTCAACCGCAGCTTTTAAAGCTCAGCTAAAAACTTTTCTTTTTCCTAAAGCTTTTAAAACTTGATTTTGTTCTGACTTTATTCTGCTAGTTTTACCCTACCCTGTGCCTGTTTGGTGCATTCTCTTCCCCTCCTTATTGTTTTATTATGATTTTATTAGAATGTAAGCCTATGCGGCAGGATCTTGCTATTTACTGTTTTACTCTGTACAGCACCATGTACATTGATGGTGTTATATAAATAAATAATAATAATAATAATAATAATAATATAATAATAATAATAATAATGCTTCGTTGCAGTGCATAACTTGCGGGAAAGCGTTTAAGAAGCTGTGGTCCCTCCACGAGCACAACAAAATCGTGCACGGCTACGCAGAGAAGAAGTTCTCCTGCGAGATCTGCGAGAAGAAGTTCTACACCATGGCGCACGTGCGGAAACACATGGTTGGTGAGTGGGGGAAAGGGGGCAGGCAGAGGACGGTTTGCTTCGCGCGCGTGGGGACACCGGGGGCGTTTTTGCACCAGGGCAACCCCTGCCCCTACAGTTACCCTCGTTTCTGTCGGCACAGGTCAGGGGGATGGGCTTTATCCTAATCCAGGGCTGGGCACCTTTTTTTTTCAACCCATAGGCCCATTTGGCCATTTGAGAACCTGTCCTGGGCATCACCACAAAATGGCTGCCATGGCAGTTAGCAGCTGGAACGACACGCTGGAAAACTGCTATACTTTGTGCTGAACTCGCTACGTAAAGAAAACAGCTTCTTGCTGTTTAAAAACTACCCCACCAGTTGGGACAAGAGGGCGTATCCAGAAGCCATAAGTTTTATAACAACTAGAGCCATATAGAGCCTTTAAAAGACAAACAGACTAGAGTGTGAAGTGGCTAGGACAATTCAAAAATGACTCCACACTTTATGTACATGTATATTTTATTAGACCACTGAAGAAGACCTTGCATGGTCGAAACGCGTTTGGATTTTTATTGTTTCTTTGTTCTTTGTTGTTCCTATTGATGTTTTTATGTAATACCATATATACTTGAACTATACAGAGTAGCTATATTGCTTAGTACAGGGGTCCCCAACCCCCGGGCCACGGACCGGTACCGGTCCATGGCCTGTTAGGAACTGGGCTGCGCAGGTGAGCTGCTTTCATCCCCCCACCCTATCGTACCTGGGCGCGGGGCGCCATCTTGCCTGCCCAGCTGAAGCGAAGCCAGGACGCTGGGGTGGCGGTGGGTGGCTTCAGAACGGCGTGCCCGGCCATAAGCCGCTCTGGGAGAGCGACTTCCGGGTGTGCCGTCCTGAAGCCGCCCGCCCACCCCAGTGTCCTGGCTTCGCTTCGGCTGGCCGAAGCGAAGCCAGGATGCTGGGGGGGGACTTCCCAAAACCATCCTCTCAACCCCCCATCCCCGGGTCCGTGGAAAAATTGTCTTCCAAGAAACCGGTCCCTGGTGCCAAAAAGGTGGGGGACCGCTGTCTTAGTATATTAAAGGTTTTTAAATACTTCAGTTATCTTCATATTACATGTGATTATTGACAGTGATACGGTCACCAATACATCCACCCCTTTCTCCCATCTCACTGCCATGGCTGCCTGCCATCTTTATTTGCCAAGAACGTCTCTGATCTCCATCTCGTAGCCCTGAAACATTCATAGGAAATGAAGAAAGCAGCGGCTGGGAGCCCTCACTTTCCTTTGAACCAATCCCAGGTGCCAGAACGGAAATACGTTAATTTAAAAATAAATAAATTGAGAGGGGTAGGACACCTTGAGGACTACATCCTTGTGAAAGAAGTGTTTGTGAAGGATCCCCCCACAATTCTGTAAGTCCTTTCCTTAGACAGCTGTGAAAACCTGGACCTTGGACACATTTCAGAAGCCCAGTCTACCTTTTCTTTGAGTTGGCTTTGGGTAGCCAGGATGAAAACAAAGGGATTCTTGTGTATTTGACCGTTCTTGTTCCAGCTTCGTCTACAAATAAGTTCTGCTGTTGCTCCCCATTCTCTCAAACTGTCCCTAGCTGGTTGCTATTTTCTTGTTGTTACATGTCAGCAGCTTGTGATCACGAATTCTCCAGCCTGGGTTCTGAACACCTTGGTTTAGGGGGCTGTCTTCATGGCACCAGGTTGGCGACACCCTCCCCCAAACCCCGTGGTTTTACTTATCAGGGTGGCGTCAGGTAATCCCGACGCCAAGGAGGGGGCGTGGGGTTTCTGGCGGTCATCCGGGTACCATAGCTGCCCCTGTCACGGTGGAAGGCGACCAATTTCCAGTTGCCTTCCACCAGGACTACGCCCCGGATCAGCCCTGGAGTGAGATCAGACGGCAGAAGAGCAATATAGACCTTGGTACCACTGAAAAAGTCAGGAATTATTATTATTATTATTATTATTATTATTATTATTATTAATTGCATTTTTATACTGCCCAACAGCCGAAGCTCTTTGGGCGGTTCACAAAAACTAAGACCATTCAAAGTATAAAACAAACAGTATAAAAACATGATATAATAATAATTAATAATAATAATAACAATAATTTATTTGTTACCTGCCTCTCCCTCTGGATCGAGGCAGGGCACAACGCAAATGCAAACACCATAAATTACATATAACTTATTAAAACATTTAAAACTAATACATTATTAAAAGCAGCACATCATTAAAAGGCAAATTTAAAATTCAAGTGGGTAGGCCTGCCGGAAGAGATCAGTCTTTACGGCTTTCTTAAATCCCGGAAGACTGTTAAGTTGACGAATCTCTCCCGGCAAGCCATTCCACAAACTGGGGGCGGCAGAAGAAAAGGTCCTCTGGGTAACAGTTGTTAATCTAGTTTTTACTGGCTGAAGTAGATTCTTCCCAGAGGTCCTGAGTGTGCAGGGCGGATTGTACAGGAGAAGGTGATCCCGCAGGTAGCCTGGACCCAAACCCTGTAGGGCTTTAAAGGTGATAACCAACACTTTATACTTCGCCCGGAAACTAATTGGCAGCCAGTGAAGAGATTTCAAAACTGGTGTAATGCGGTCGCCCCTAGGTGTCCAGCCTGGCTGCCATATTTTGAACTAGTTGAAGTTTCCGGACTAGGCACAAAGGTAGCCCTATGTAGAGCGCATTGCAGAAGTCAAGCCTCAAAGTTACCAGTTCGTGCACAACTGTCTTTAGGTCTTGCGACTCTAGGAAGGGGCGCAGCAGGCTAAGATCCCGACGTCTTCAAAGCACAGCTTTGCAGAAAAGCTGCGTGGCTGCGTCTGCGTCGTATAACTGATGCAGCACAGATTCGCAACCACCATGGGGCTTTCCCTGCATATAGACAACTCCGCGGGAGACACTTCCACAACTTTGTTTCTGCAGCAATTCAGAAGGTTATGCCTGATCTCTCCGCCCACCCACTGTATTCCTTTTGAGCTGAGCAACGTGATTGGAATTGTGTGGGGATGGCCTTGCTGGATTGTACCACTTCCGATTGCAAGGAGGCAGGGGAAATCCCATGCATGACTGCTCGCTCGTTGTTGTTTTTAAAAGAAACTCTCCCCGCACCGAGAGAGCTAGTGTGTCAGGGAGAAAAGTTCTAGCACAGTCTTCTCCCTGACCTGCTAGTCTTCTGCGTGCACATGTTCTTGCAACTGCCATCAGAAATGGAGCTGTAGCGTATGATTCTCCTGATCGTGTGGTGTGGTTTGCTCTTTAGGGAACAGCGACGCATGAATAACTGATTCTTCTTGCTTTTCTAGCTCATACCAAGGACATGCCGTTCACCTGCGAAACTTGTGGGAAGTCCTTCAAGCGAAGCATGTCGTTGAAGGTGCATTCCCTCCAGCACTCGGGGGAGAAGCCATTTAAATGTGAGGTGAGAATAAGTACTCATTGCTCAGGGCCAAACCCCACTTGAAACCATTCACCCAATTAGGAATTGCAGTAGAGGCTTTCTTAAAAAAAATAAAAATATTGCAGCCCCCCCCCCCCCCCGATCCAAAATGATCAGGGTGGGGAGGTTTGGTTAACCTTTAACTCCCTTCTGTGGTCCTGATCTGGGTTCAGAGCCCCACGCCTGCAATTTATTTCTAAAATTTAAATCTGATCACATCTGGCCTGGCTCATTCTTTAGTGAACAGCTTTGCTATTTATTTATTTATTTATTTATTTATTCACTTGTTTGATTGATTAAAGTAGTTTTAGCCTGCTCCTTGGCTACAGTCCCTGCCCATAGGCTTGCAAATCTATAAAGACACGACACACAAGGAAAGGGAAGAGGGGGGAAATCAAGTCTTTCAAGCAGGACTGATGGAATGGCTCACCATTCTCCTCTCCTCTCCCTCAGTTCAACCTGCTGGAAGGCTGCTGACATGCTAGCCATGATTCCTCTCCTTGTTTAACATTTAAAAAGCCATTTTCACTATGCATGCATGTCTCACCTCGTTTGGACCTGACCCCCTCCTGATTTCCGGCCTCCCACTGAACGCTGAGAGGTGGATTTGGCCGACCGCTCTCTGCTCCAGTCTGTTCACTCCGCAACCGCATGGTTTCATGTCGACACACTGCTGACATCATGGCCCACCCTTTCCCCCCACCCCGCCTCCCTTCCATGAATGGCTCTGAAGTTCACTTGGCTGATGTCTCAACCTAACCTACCTTGCAGGATTGTCGTGAGGATAAACTGTGGTGGGGAGAAAAGCATGCAGGCTACAGGGGAAAGCCAGGAAATAAATACAAATGCTGTATTAGTTATACATTTTCTGTACTCCAGCAAGGCACGCTCTTCCCCCTCTCCCTCCCTTCCTCCCTCTCCCTCTTCCTCTTCCTCTCTCCCCCCCTCCCGCTCTCTCTCCCGCTCCCCCTCTCCTCTGTCTCCCTCTCCTCCTCCTTCTCCCCTCTCCTGCTTCCCCTCTCTCCCGCTCCCCCTCTCCTCCTCTCTGTCTCCCTCCCTCTCTCCCTCCTTCTCCTGCTCCCTCTCCCCCATCCTTGCTCCCCCTCTCCCCCTCCCCATCCTCTCTCGCATCCCCTACTCCTCCTCTCTGTCTCCCTCTCCCCCTCCTTCTCCGCTGCCCCTCTCCTCTCTGTCTCCTCCTTCTCCTGCTCCCCTCCCCCTCTCTAACTCCCCCATCCTCTCTCCCCTTCTCTCGCTCCCCCTCTCCTCCTCTCTGTCTCCTTCTCCCCTCTCCCGCTCCCCCTCTCCTCTCTGTCTCCCTCTCCCCCTCCTTCTCCTGCTCCCCTTCCCCCTCTCTCTCTCCCCATCCTCTCTCCCCCTCACTCCCCTCCCTCTCCTTCTCCCCCTCTCCCCTTTCTTGTTCCCCCTCTCTCCCGCTCCCCCTCTCTCCCACTCCCCACCCTCTTCCCCTCTCACTCCCCCTCTCCCGCTCCCCCTCTCTCGCTCCCCCTCTCTAACACTCCCCGTCTCCCCCTCCCTCTCTCCCCCTGTCCTCCTCTCTGTCTCCCTCACCACCTCCTTCTCCCTCTCCCTCTCCCGCAAGCTCCTTCCTTCTTTTCGTTCCTTTTTAATTTTGCACCGTCGGCTCCTCTCTTCCCAGAATTGCAACGAGCGGTTCCAGTACAAGTACCAGCTGCGCTCCCACATGAGCATCCACATCGGACACAAGCAGTTCATGTGCCAGTGGTGCGGAAAGGACTTCAACATGAAGCAGTACTTTGACGAGCACATGAAAACGCACACGGGTATGAGCTCTGCCCACTCGCCTCCCCGGGGCGTCTTGCTTTCCCGCTGGTTGCTTTCAGGCCCTTTCACTGGGACGCTGCGGATTGTTCACAGAGGCTGTACACTGGGGGATTGGCTCATTCTACCGATCCTGCGTTTGGCGGGACCTCGGCATCCCAGTGTTTGCCCCTTATGAAAGGATGCAATGTCTAAGCAAAGAGGGAAGGTAGCCGCGTAGGCCAAAAAAGAAAAGAAAAATATATATATTCAAAATCCATATCACCGTAATACCTTCATTCGGCGAGGTCAGAGGTTTGATAGCACTCTTCAAATACTTGAAAGGTTGTCACACAGAGGAGGGCCAGGATCTCTTCTCGATCCTCCCAGAGTGCAGGACACGGAATAACAGGCTCAAGTTCCAGGAAGCCAGATTCTGGCTGGACATCAGGAAAAACTTCCTGACTGTTAGAGCAGTATGACAATGGAACCAGTTACCTAGGGAGGTTGTGGGCTCTCCCACACTAGAGGCCTTCAAGAGGCAGCTGGACAGCCATTTGTCAGGGATGCTTTAGGGTGGATTCCTGCCTTGAGCAGGGGGTTGGACTCGATGGCCTTATAGGCCCCTTCCAGCTCTACTGTTCTATGATTCTATGAAATCTGCCCTCACCACATAAATAAGATGAAGCAGGTGAGGAAGTGTGGCAGGGCATTCTCAGTGGTGCCCCCCTCCCCATCTGGAACTCCCTCCAAGGAGAGGTGTGATCAGCTGGTCTGATTATTTTTAAATGTAAGTTAAATACCTTTTTCTTTTCTTTTTCTGCAAAAACATTTGGATCCTATCTTGTTGGTTTTGGTGTTTTCAGGCTGGTTTATTGTTGTCTTATTGTGATAGGTTTTTTATTTATTTATTTATTTATTTTTGCATTTATATCCCGCCTTTTTTCTTGCAAGGAAACCAAGGCAGCGCGTATAATCTTCCTCCTCTCCACTTTATCCTCACAACAACAACCCTGTGAGGTGGATTAGGCTGAGAGTCTGTGACTGGCTCAAAGTCACCCATTGAGCCTCATGGCCAAGTGGGGACTAGAACCCGGATCTCCTGCCTTCCAGGCTGATACTCTAACTGCTGTGCCACACTGGCTAGTAGGATGCTATTGCTGTTTTACTGATCCTTGTTTTATTAATATTGTAAGCCACTTTTGGAGGAAGGGAGGTGGGATAAGATAATAAAACAAATTAGTAAAGTCACAGTAATGGTAGTACGATGATATGGACTTGGATTATTTTTCTTTTAGAAGTCTTTAAGAGGCAGTAGAATAAAGTGAAGCTAAAGTAGTAGAGTCCCGAAGTCATAGAACCACATCAAACATCAGGTGGGGGGCAGGATTGCGCTGTGAAATATTTGCTGAACTCTCCCAAGTAGAAAACTAGCATAGCTGCTAGTGATGGGTGAGCAAGCTGGGGCTGACCCCCCCCCATCCCATCGGGGCCTCTTTGAGCATTGTATTCAGACTCTCAAAAAATAACAATGTTTGTTTGCTTTTCGAGTGTTTGAAAAGAACACTTAGAATCATAGAATAGCAGAGTTGGAAGGGGCCTACAAGGCCATCGAGTCCAACCCCCTGCTCAATGCAGGAATCCACCCTAAAGCATCCCTGACAGGTGGTTGTCCAGCTGCCTCTTGAAGGCCTCCAGTGTGGGAGAGCCCACAACCTCCCTAGGTAACTGGTTCCATTGTCGCACTGCTCTAACAGTCAGGAAGTTTTTCCTGATGTCCAGCTGGAATCTGGCTTCCTTTAACTTGAGCCCGTTATTCCGTGTCCTGCACTCTGGGAGGATCGAGAAGAGATCCTGGCCTTCCTCTGTGTGACAACCTTTGAAGTATTTGAAGAGTGCTCTCATGTCTCCCCTCAATCCTCTCTTCCTTTAAAGGGCCCTGATTCATTCCGCTGCTTGCTACCTTGACACTCTCCCCCAATGGAGAAAAACACACACACCCTCACCCTGGGGAAAGGGTTCAAGGAAACGGCAGAAAAGGGCAACTCAAACGATCAAGGGGCTGGAGCATCTCCCTTATGAGGGAAGGTTACAACAGCTTGGATTGTTCAGCTTGGAAAAAAGGAGGCTGAGGGGAGACATCATAGAGGTGTACAAAATGATGCCTGGTGCGGAGAATGTGGCGAGGGAGACATTTTTCTCTCAAAACACTAGCACCAGGGGTCATCCCATGAAGCCGGTTGGTGGCAGATAAAGGAGAGATCAAAGGAAGGGCTTCTTCACACTGCGCAGAGTTAAAGAAGCCGCACAGTTTTGGCGATCATCTCTGACACACACACCCTGTTTTTCTCCCCCTTTCCCCAGGCGAAAAGCCATACATCTGCGAGATCTGCGGGAAGAGCTTCACCAGCCGCCCCAACATGAAGCGCCACCGCCGGACGCACACGGGCGAGAAGCCCTACCCGTGCGACGTCTGCGGCCAGCGCTTCCGCTTCTCCAACATGCTCAAGGCCCACAAGGAGAAGTGCTTCCGGGTCAGCAACCCCGCGGCCTCGGAGCCCCACGGCATCGGCGAAGCGAACTCCCTCGGCCTGCCCGCTTCGCAGAGTGCCTGCTCGCCTCACTTGACGGCCGGGGTCCCGCTCCACTCGACGGCGCCTCATCCCCACGCCCTCCCTTTGCCGCTCATGCACGCGCACGCCCCGAGCCTCCCCCCTCCTCCTCTCTTGCCGCCTCCGCCTCCTCTCTTCTCCGGCAGCAGGGTGAACTTGAGCAACTAGGCCCCGCGGCGCATAAAACTGGTCTCTCATTCAGTAAGTGCCCACCAGGCGTCTCCGCCGCCAGCATCACTGGCGGTCGGGGGGAAAGAGCTTGGCACGGGTGTTCGTGATTTTCGTTTTCTTTTAACTTCGGATGAACAGGCTTGACCGTTCGTCTCCGGCTTGAAGGGCTCGAGGTTCCCGGCCCTGAGCTGGAGGATCGAGAGCCTGCAAGCCATCTTTGCTGCCCAGATTGCATAGGACTCCGAAGGCGACCGTTCTGCCACGTTCGTTCGCGCATGTAAGGATGTAGACCAAGTGCTGCCACTGTTCTGTTGGGGAAGAGCCAATGTTGCTTGGCAGACCGTTCTCTTCCGAATTTGTCCTACCGGCTGTGCATGGCGGTGTGGAAGGTGGCGGGGTGTGTGTTTCTTGTGGCGCTTGTGGGCGCAAGCTTTTGCCCGAGCCAAAAGGCTTGGCAGAGAGAGAGAGAGAGGGATGGCCCTTGTGGGGGAAATCCAGCCCTGGAAATCCAGCCCTGGAAATCCAGCCCCTGGTCTGGCATTTCCCCCGAAATCCAGGAACTTTCTCAGGCTGTTCCTTTACACACACACCCCTCTTAAATTGCCGTTTGCACAAATTGCTTCATTTGAGCAAATTGCGGTTGTAATATGCTTAATTTTGCACAAATTGCACGTGAAAAGTGGGCAAACTTCACACACACGGATGGATTCCTCCGACATCTCTAGGCAGAGAGGCCATTGTGGCTTCACCTTTTCCTCTTGGGAGAAGCGGGGAGGGAGCAGCACAAACGTCTCCCCACGGAGCAGAGAGGAAACGGGAAGTCGTGGGGCGGCTGGATGTTCGAATGTGCGTCTCGCGTGTCCTTGCAAGACCAGCCTTTCGCGTCTTCCTTTTCTCCATCTCTCCATTACTAGACAGATTCATGGCGGATAAAGCTAGAAGTGGTCACTAGTCCGGGTGGCCATATATTCCCTCCACTAACAGAGGCAGTACGCTGGGGAACGAGAGCAGGAGTGTGCTGTTGTCCTCATGTCCTGTGGGTGACGAGATAGGCCAGGAGCAGGGAATGTGGAGCCTGTGGGCACCGATGCATACCTGGATGCCTTCCTTGGTTCCCACCAAAGTGGTCTATATCTCCCACTTTTACTTTTATTAATTAACACATTTTCCATAGGAAGAGCGGAGGCTGGTGGCTCCGAAGTCAGTGGGGCGGTGAGTCCGCTCCGGGTTTCAGTCAGAAGAGTTCTGACTGAAACCCGGAGCGGATCCACCGCTCCACCGACATCGCAGCCGCCAGCCTCCACTGATAGCAGCATAGGAAGCAGCTTCAGGCAGAGTGAGACCATTGGTCTCTCCCACCCAGTACTGCAGACAAGAATCTTCCTAGCTCCATCTGGAGGAGCCAGGGATCGAACCCGAGACCTTCTGCATGCAAAGCTGGGAGCAACCACTGAGCTATATGGCCCCCTCGACCATCTCACCAGCAGCTGAGTTCAAAGGCATGGTTTAGTTTGTTGGGACCTAGCCTCCCCCTCTGCAGTCTTTTGGGCAGGTGACTTGTCCTTTGCCCCGCCTCCCATCGCAGCCATTTTGTGGTCGTGCCCACGACACTCTCTCAAATTGCCAGTGGTGCCCACAGCCCCCAAATTGGCCGCGTGCTCCTAAGATGGGCCTTTAGCCTGATCCAGCACGGCTGCTGTGACGCCCTCATTATCGCCATGCGTTTCCTCAGCTTCTGTCCCTCACGTGGCCTCTTCCTTCCTGCCCCTGGGTAGAAACGGAGCATAAAGCAAAAACGGGAGGATAGAAGCGTCCCAGAAAGGTGCCAAAAAGGGGAGAAACGAGTTCTCAAGATGCTGAACTTTTTATTATATTATCTTTGGTCGAGAAACCCAACGCGTTTCGGACTGTATTTTTTCTAAACCTGTGAAAGACATTTTGTTGTAAAGAAGAACTCTGCATACTACTTTCTAAAAAAACCTGAGGAAGGCCTAGAAAAAAATACAGGCCGAAACGCATCGGGCTTTTCAACTTAATACAAAAAAATTAAAAGTTCAGCATCTTGAGAAATGGGGTTTAGCCTTTTCTTCTTCTTCTTCTTCTTCTTCTTCTTCTTCTTCTTCTTCTTCTTCTTCATCATCATCATCAATAATAATAATAATAATAATAATAAATTTATTTCTTACCCGCCTCTCCATTTTGATCGAGGCGGGGAACAACAATAAAGGATAAAATACATAATACTCAATTAAAACATAATATACATTGTTAAAAACATCCTAAAAACATACTAAAAGCATCCTAAAATTCCACCGGATAGGCCTGCCGGAAGAGATCAGTCTTGATCGCTTTCTTGAATGCTAGTAGACTGTTAAGTTGACGGATCTCCTCCGGCAGGCCGTTCCACAGCCTGGGAGCAGCAGAAGAGAAGGTCCTCTGGGTAACTGTTGTTGTTTTTATTATTATTATTATTATTTTGACGGCCAATGAACTCACATCAGAACAGTAGAGGCTTTGTCTTAATCACCCTCTTTGCAAAGGTTTCAGGAAATGATGGCTTTATGGAAAAGTCGTGGAGTATGCAAATACAGTATCGGGAAAGAGTTTAGACGGGGCAGAAACAGACAGGGTTGGGGAACACACATCCACTCGTACAAGGAATGCCAACACTTGGTCTACACCCTTTTTAAATTCCAGCGAAGAGACGCTGTCCTTCATGGGCAAATGCACTACGGCCAGCACCTCCAGACTCATGCCTTGCCTACATTTTCCGCCATTGGATGCTTTTGATCTGTCTTGGGGAAAGATATCTCGCCTTTTAATTTTTTTTTTTTTTAAAAAAGCAAACGTTAAGAAACTATTACTTTAACCTTTTTTGCACTTTATTAATCCACCATAATAACTCTTCCTCAGTAGGGTACTTGTAAGTTATTCCAGACTCTTCTGCAGGCTAATGTAAACGCCTGCGCGCAAGCCCATGTCCCAACGCGCCGCTGTTGAGCTTGCTCCATTCATTTCACAGGCACGGGTCCGTCCACACCCGACGGAGATGGGCAGAGCTTGAACAACGGCGGCGCGCGGGTGTATTTGCCAGGTCGGCGTATGGAAGCGGTGTGCGCACTACGGACATCGTAGGAGTTTCATTTAGATATCTGCTTGGGCTGGCGGGGTGGGGGTGGTGGAATGGGGTGGGTGTTCCTCTTTCCTGCCTCTACCCTGAAACCCGGCATATCCTCTTCATCTAAGACGTCCAGACCACTTTGCCTCTCTACGTATGTTTTGTTGCGTTTCTGTGAACTGATGCAGGGCTGGCCCCTGGAACGACAGCCATAACACGCGAATGGACAAGGAAAGACGTGACGAGGAAGTTGTGGCTCAAATAGAAAGGTCGAGACGGTGCAATAATTGCTGAGCGGCAGGGTGTTGTTGGGGGCAAAACGGCACGGGACTGAACTCTTTGGGAAAGAAGCATTGACCTTTTTAAGCCTTTTGCTTGCTGGAAGGCAGGCTGCCCGGTATGATCCTCCATGAGAGACCTCTCCAAGAGATTATAGACTGGTGGCTGATACTGAGAAGAGGGAAACACATTTCCTGCCCCAAAATGTCAGTAGCATGTAACAGCTCGGAAGGAGGACGACAAACAAAAACAAAATTCTTCACATGCCTCAAACTAAATTTTCCGAATGCCCGATACCTGGCCGCGTGTGACTTTTCCGGCATTTATTCTCTGTCGCTCAGATATGCCAAGAAGGGGGGTTGGGAAGCGTGTATCGGTGGCTCTCTTTTAGTGTGGAAAAAAATATTTACAACGAAGCACTTTATTCTGTATAGATCTCGAGGGTTTGGGACAGGGGCGGGAGGGAGAGCCTGAGCTCTGAGACCTTTTTTTTTTTTTTTTTTTAAAGAAGCATCTTAAGAAATGTTCTAGAAAATATATCGCGATTTTTTGTTTTAACAATCACGCGTATAATCTGCATATGTTTTTTTATTTCTAACCCGCAAGGGAACCAGCACTCCGGCGAAAATTAGCATGGCCACCTTTGTTTTTTTCTCCAGCGGTGGGGTGGCATTAGCACCACATGTGCTGTTATATTTCCTACCACTAGGAGGCGCCTCCTCTCTCCCCTTTTGGCCCCATAATGCTAGTGCAGGGGTGGGGAACTGATTCCGGAGTGGCGGGGCGGGTTCACCATGCCTACACAACCTTCTGCCAGCTGGATGACGTCAGGGGGAGTGACCGCATCCCCTGAGGTCGTCGACTACGCCATGTCCTGCTTTGTCTATGACGGGGGGATTTGCTGAGGAGAAGCGGTGGGCATCAGAATCCGTGGGTGAGGGTGTGCTTAACCCTTCCCCGATTTGCTTTTTCTCCCCCAACAGTAAGTCTGTCCCCTTCAGCCCCCCTTGAATTTCCCCCTTGAAATCAACCCCACCTGCATATTGCCATTAACCAGAAAAACGTGTTCACTGGGGTGATGCGTAGTCCTTTCCCGGAATCTTCTGGAAATTGCTGTGTCCCATTGATTGAGAGGCAGGGCTGTAACCACCAGGAAGAGTTTGGGCCCCCTCGGAGATATTCCAGACCCCTTTCCTTCATTTCCCCTACCCCACCTCTGCCTGCGGCCCATTTGGGCAGCAAAAGGCAGCAGAGGCTGACGGTTCCAATGTCGGTGGGGCAGGAAATCCGCTCCGGGTTTCATTCAGAACCAGTTAGAACCTTGGAGAGCTCCTTTAGAGTTCTGACGGAAACCAGAGCAGATTCACCGCCCCATTGACATCGGAGCCACCAGCCTCCACTGATAAAAGGTCAGCCCTTCTCAAAAGTGGTGATGAAATAAATAATAATAATAATAATAATAATAATAATAATTGGTTTAGATAACTTCAAACCCATTAGACTACTTTATTTCTGTTGCATTTGCATTGATGTATGACGACACGTTTAGGGTATTCGTACGGCCCTCCTTTCACAAAAGTCATGGCTACGCTCATTCCGCGTGGTAGATGGCTTCCCTTCCCCAATGGAAGACTTTACATGTACACACAGACCCTTTTGCACTAATAATAATGTTATAGAGGTGGTGTGCTGGTTTCCCCAGCTTTGAAAAGTATCTCTAGTGTGAGTCGCCGGCCTTTAAATTTTGCCATCTCTGGAGCAGCTTCCTGCCATTTTGGAACTAAATTTTTGGGAGCTGGGGTAACGTAGCAGAGAAGAGCCAGAACTATGAAACAGAAAGTTCCTAGTTCAAATCTCGCCTCTGCCATGAAATTAGTAGTTTGTCCTTGTTCAAGCCACGCTCTTTCGGCTTCAGCCACGCACACACCCCTTCCTGTGTGCAATACAGAGATGATAATTCTGACCTACCTTACGGGGTTGTTCGTAAGGATTACGATAAGCTGGAATGCTTTGCGTGCCCAAAGGCGTTCTATCAGGGCAAAGCGTCTTGTTAAATTTGAATCAGCTTCCTCGGCTCACTCCCAATGCATTTTATGGCAGGCCAAAGTGGCAGCTCCCAGGAGTGTGACATCAACAGTGGCGCACACGTGCTGGGCTTCCTTAAAAGCAAACGGTCCAGTTGCAGACTGACTCTTGTCAAAGATGCTGATAGAAGAATGGAGAAAGAAGGGGGCCAAGTTAAAAAAAAAAAAAAGGAGTCCCCCAAATAGAGAAGCATAAATATATTCATTAGAGGCATCAGCTTTGGTCACAAATGAAGGTTGTGTTTAGGAACCAATACAACTATAATCCGAGAGATTCTACCTGAATACATTTATGTTTCTCTATGCTCGTGCTTTTTCTTCTTGCACAAAACAGCAAGGGATGCATCAGTTAATATTTCCAAATGCGTGCGCCTTCTTTTCCAATGATCTCCCCTTTGGAACGCATTTTTTGGTCTCCTACCGTTCTCTTTTTAGAGGGAGGTTTTCAACAATTGCTTTGGTTCCTATAAGGTAGGAGCAGGGACCCAGATGCTGTCAAGGGGTGGGGGCCTTTTGCCCAAAGCCCCGCCCCTTGACTTCATAGGAGTCCCTTTCCCTGTGCAGAGAGAGGTACACAGTGCTCATTCATGCCTCTCCCTGCAGGGAGAAAGGACAGCCCTCCAGGCGCTGAAAGGTGGGGTTTCCATTCCCAGTGCTAGAGAACAGTTTCCTTTCTTGTCCCTCCAGTGGAGGCTGGTGGCTCCAATTTTGGTGGGGCTGTGAATTTGCTCTATGAATCTCCCACTCAGAACTCTAAAGGAGCGAAAGTGCTGAACTCAGTACCTCATAATAGGTTCAGCACCTTGGAAAGTGTGAAACCCAGAACGGATTTACAGCTCCACTGACATCGGAGCCACCAGCCTCCACTGGGTCCCTCCCCTAAGTCCTTTCCCCTTGTGGAGACATGGGGCTTCTCTAAAGAGCGATTTATAGCACGCTCATGACTGGCCCTTCATGGAAGTTTGCGGGTCGATTTCATGACATCATCAGGCAGGACGTCTCCTGCGCTTTCCCTCGCTTATCCCGCTGACTAAAAACACTGAGATAATCAGCTTTTAAAAAAAGAAGTCCGCCAAACAACCCCATGTGTTGGCGGGGTTGCGCTATCATTCCGCCACTAGATGGTGCTGTTTTATTGATTTGGAATGGAAGTTCAAACTCACAGCAGAGATAGGAAATATTTCTTTCAAACCCGGGTAATGAGCCAATTGCAATCCCGGGGGGGGGGGGGGGAGCGGAAGCAGAAAGCAGGGTTTTTTTGTTTTGTTTTTAATGTAGAGAAGCTCATGCTTGGAAGGGTGTCAGTGGAGCATGCTGAAATCTCAGAATCCAGAGACGTCGCTGAATAAGAGGTGCCCGGGGTGGGGGTGGGGCTTCGTGTGGTGCGTTTCCAAAAACATGGCCTCATTTCCTGTGACGTGCATGCCTCAATATTTCAGGTGTGAATCTGCCTTGGGGGCAGGAGAGATTTTGTTGCATCCTTTTGCATGGAGAGGAAGCTAGCATACTACACATACGCACACCTGATTTAGGGAGGCTTGTTCTAATTTTGAGCACTAAGGGAAAACTCTAGGTAACATCTTTGTATTACTATTATACTGAAAGGATGAGATCACTTAGTGTGTGTGTGTGTGTGTGTGTGTGTGTGTGTGTGAGAGAGAGAGAGAGAGAGAGAGAGAGAGAGAGAGAGAGAGAGAGAGAGAGAGAGAGAGAGAGAATCCAGTGTGGTGTAATGGCTAAAGTGTCGGACTGGGAGTCGGGAGATCTGGGTTCTAGTCCCCACTCAGCCATGGAAACCCACTGGGTGACTTTGGGCCAGTCACGGACTCTCAGCCCAGTCAACCTCACAGGGTTGTTGTCGTGAGGATAAAATGGAGAGGAGGAGGGTTATGTATGCCTCCTTGGGTTCCTTGGAGGAAAAAAGGCGGGATACAAATGCAATAAATAAATAAATATAAATAAATATCTCTGTAACCGTGATGCCTGCCCTGCACAGTAGACCAGTATTGTCTCACTTTAAAGATGGAGGGGGGCAGAGATAGGGTGAGAGTAATTTCCCTAGCCCTGCATTCTCCAGATGTGTTGGACTACAATGCCCATTATGGAATGTTGGGAGTTGAAGTCCCAATTCATCTGGAGGACACCTGGTTGGCAGGGAGGAAGGCTAGGTAAATAGCAGCTGATGTGCAATTTTGAACCGACAAGTTCATGACTTGTTTCTTTCGTGGCTGGGCTACACCGGTCAATGAAAGCATCAAAAGTCCCTAACAGTTTTGGGTCTGAAATTTGGAGGGTGTGTTGTGGGCGCTCTCACAAAATGGCTGTTCTGGGGGGTAAGGCTCGCCCATTCATAAAATGGCTGCCATGGCCGGTCACAAACACCCGTTTCCCAGAAGGCCAATTGGTGGGATTAAAAGCAAAGTAACTTGCCGAAGAACCTTATTGCGAGGAAGGGGATGGGGACCTTAGCTCCAAAACCACTCTTTTGAACCGAAATAAAGAAGGTGCTGGAAAACGGCACCTTGCTTTCCATCATGCCGTCCCCCTAAGCTAAAAAAACATCAATTTTAAACCTCTTAAGGAATAAAATTCCTGGAAGGTCAGGGAGCTTGGAGGGCACCATGAGTTGGAGATCTCATAAGTATGTATCCGAACACCACACTACAGAACCCATGATGATGATGATGATGGAAGTGGTGATGGTGATGATAAATAATCCAAACTTCCTATTAAGAGATGATTTGAAGTTTCTTAGAACTGTTTTGCTTGCTACAGGAAAAGTTGTTTCCACAGGGTATCTGTGTGCGGTGGTGGGTTAACTCCATCTCTCCTGCAGTGTTACGTAAAAGATGTGCATAGAAGCGTGCAAAACATGCTCCAGAGTTGTGCCCTGTGCACCAGGACCCATCTTTCCGACATGTGAAATGATCCAGTATCTTACGCACCTCTTAAACCTCTTTTGGGTGTTGTAATAAAAGGCTCCTTGGTAAAGAATTCCTTTTTCTTTAAAGAAAAATTGAAATACCATATTAAGGATCTCTTATCTCTGTCAACCATGAACATTCCTAGTGCTTAAAAAAAACACCCATTATTATTTGAGTCCTTCTTCTTCCAATTAATATCAAACACTTTGAAGGGGGAGGACCCCTTTGCTTAACAGTCCCGCAAATCTTCTGTTTTGTTAGGGATTCTTTTTTTAAGGAATTAGAGAACTGTTTCAAGTCATATGCCTAAATAAAACTGAACTTTCTTGAACTGAGCGTGTGGCATGTCTTGCTTTTCCAGAAGGACTTCCGACTCTAGTCGTGAGCCCCGGAATCTCTTGCTCTTAGTCGTTCAGGAAAATCTGGAAGGGGAATGTCCAAATTTGAATCTGGGGCAGGGAACTTCCAGCCCACAGATATGGCCCAACGGGCGTTGCGTGGTGGGTGCAAGGTCCCCATCCAGCCCTCCAGCTTCTTTCCAAGTCTGGTCTTCTCCCAAATCAGTTCCTGCTGAAAGTTGAATAAGGCTCCTTTTCTCAACACTAAGCAGGGAAAAGCTCTAATCTATGATCAACTAGGATTGACTGGATCACAGGATTTGATTCAAAGTTCCAAGCTTTCAGCAGGAAATGTCTGGAAGAGGGGACAGAGACTCGAGAGGACAATTGCTTTTCTGCTTGGCTTGAGAACTTTTCTGTTGGGTCCACCACCAGCCATAGCCAAGCTCTTCCCTCTGCCCTGCCAAGACCTATTCCCACACCCCTGCTACAGGACTCTGACCCTTCTCAATTAAATCCTACCTCTTGCCCTTAAGGCCCTGCCCAGTACATCCCAGGCTCTGACTTCGAAATCACAGGTTCAGAGCCGTGGTGCATCTGGCAACCCTATTTCAGCCTTGGGTGGAATTCTCATCTCCCTATGCATGGGTGGCCAACTTCAAACATGGTTGCCATATTTGTCCCAAGCAGTATTGGGGTGGGTGTGTTGCATACCAGGAGCAGGACAGCCTGTGTGCCTGTCTCTGGTAGAGGCATACCTGTAGTCCTAACTGGCTCTGCCACGTTACACTGCTGAGAGTTGCACTCCCAGAATTGCACTACTAGAAGCCTATGGGGTCACCCCATGAAGCTGATTGTTGGCAAATTCAGGACAGGTAAAAGGAAGGACGTCTTCACTCAGCACGTAGTTAAACTGTGGAATTCACTTCCACAAGATGTAGTGGTGGCCACCAATTTGGATGGCCTTAAAAGGGGGTTGGATATATGCCCATATGCACCAGTTCCTGGGGAACATGGGTGGGTGCTGTTACACCACGTCCTGCTTTGTTGGTCCCTGGTCGACAGCTGGTTGGCCACTGTGAACAGAATGCTGGCCTAGATGGACCTCAGTTTTATTCAGCACAACTCTTCGTATATTCTTGTGTTCTAAGCTCAGGTTAAATGTTGAAGCTAGGCTAAGATTCAGAGAGCTTCGTGGGTGCTAAGAGTGCACCAGTGTGGGTGCAGCTCACCACGAATTTGACTGGTAGCTTGCTTGTCAAAAGTAACTGCCCCCACCATTTATTTTTTTATAGTGTTCACTTCACGAATACCAGCCCATTTATCAATTAATTTTCTTTGGGGTTGTGTAATCAGTCCAGGAACCACAAACGGTAGCCTCTCTTTTTTTGGTTTTGTTTTATCTAACAAAAAAGAAAAACGGCACTTCGTCGTCAAATCTTTCAACGCAGGCGGACAAAAGAAAGCGGAGAGAGGAAGACGAGAGACGCCTCCTCATGATCACATCTTGGTTAGTCGTAAGATGTTGAGCCGCACCGGCAGAAAAGTGGCACCTGACGCATACTGGATCTCTCGGAGCACGCCTTCCCATTTCTTCCCTTCCTCGTCATACCTGGAAAAGTTCGAAAAATAACGGGATGAAATCTGAATGGACTACCAATTACTACATCCATCGCTCTGAAGATCTTGAGATCTTAGTAGAGCCTTGCCCAACCTGGTGCCCTCTAGATGACTTGGGCTGACACTGGCTCAGTTCGGACAGCACATTTCTCAATGGTGGTTTTAAAACTCCATGGTGCAGTTTTCACACCACCGTTGAGAAACGTGTTGTCTGGTGGGGAAACTCCGACCCCTGCTTGGCTGCTTTTCCTTCCCTCCCACAAACACCGATGACACTGGATGGAAAGACGACGTCAGAGGAATCCTCATTGGAATCAAATGAATTTGGATTTCTGCAAATCCAACCCATGGATTCCACAGCGGCTTTTCCCAGGTCACATGGACTTGTGGACCGTTACTCGCCAGAATTTTTCGCACATTTAGCCGTAGAAAAATAGGTAAACTTAAAAAAAAATAAAACCGGCTGTAAATGTGCATTTCTCCCATGGGCAAAAACACACACATGAAAATGCAGATTTGGAAGGGGATTTGTGTATTGTGGGAAGTGGAGGTGGAATTCGCACATTTTCACAAGTGCGAATTTGCGCACATTTGGGGAATTGGGGAAAAAAACAATTTAATGAGAGGACGATAGAACGAAAGGCACCTGACAATCCAGAAAACGTTGACAGGAGGGGTTTTACCTCCGCACACCTTACCTCCAGACGTCATTGAGTTCCGTCGGAACCAGGTCTCCTGACTCCGCCTCTACGGTGGCAAACCCTCCAATCAGGTAAAGGGTTCCGCCCAGGCTGACGAGGCTGACGGAGCTGCGTTCCTGGGGAAATTCGGTGAAGTCTTCCCACCTAGCAAGACACAGAAGACCAGACATTTTAGAAAACGGGGCGCTCCCTGGACCTTGTCGCAAGGCGGACATCTCTCGGTACACAGAGGCGCTCTTGATACGGTCAGGACGGCATGAATTCTGTGGTGGTGCCCCTGTGCGGGCAAAAACGGGGTGAAAGACACAGAGTTCCTGCTGCCGTTCTGTGTGATGCTGTGCTCTGATTTTGTCTCCTCCCAGTCAGCCTCTGCTGATGGTGGGGAATTCTCTGTTCCCCTCTGGACTGGACAGGATTGAATGATCCAGTCCAGTCCTGATGGAAAAACACAGCAGTCCCCTGCTCAAAAGAATGGCTGCCTGGCGTGTGTGTTTGAGTGGGTCTGGGGCCTCCACTCGGGTGGCCCAGGCTGATCAGTGACTCACAAAGAGATGAGACAGGGAGCCTCTTCTAGGACACATGTGTCATTATTCTGATCCATTTCTACACTTTATAGATAACCTTTAAGGATGTGGGTATAAAATAATTAGTTCAAGGGGGCAGGCGAATGCATGCTCCACCGTCAATGGTTTGGAAACACTGGTCTGCATCATCACAGATAAGTGTTTGGAGGACACGGGCCACAGTTTAGTGGAAGAACACACATCCGTGGCCAGGGACGCTGCCTGCCATGATCCACATGGAGGAAAATGACAGTATCTTCCAACCCTGTGCAAAGTGGTACCCAGCCTAGCAAGCCTTGCTGGGAATAATGGAAGGAACGGAATTGAGACATGTTAGTTTCTCACCCAGGGAGAGTTAACATGATGTAGTGTACAGATGGGGACCCTCAAACCTGTGGGCCTAACTTAGACCCTGGGAGGCCCCATTCCTTGGCTTCTCTGCGATCACCGGCCAGGGATGAGCCTGGTCCCTTGCATTATGGCACTTATTAAGCCTCTGTTGGTGCCAGTGGAAGCATCTTTAAAGTCTAAAAGATTTTTTTGAAAAACTCTTACGCTTTGAGATTTTTCAGATGCATTCAGCAGTATATAAAACTGTTAAACCAAAAAATATCTTGCAGCAAACGGGTTGGGTCTCCTCCAGATATTACATCATCATCATCATCATCATTATTATTATTATTATTATTATTATTATTATTATTATTATTATTATTATTATTATTATATTTTTTACATTTATATACCACCCTACAGCTGAAGTGCTCTGGGCGGTTTACAAATGTTAAAAACAGTGAACATTAAAAGAAATATACAAAATTTAAAACCATAAAAAGTATAAAATACAAACAAAGACAGACAAGATCCATTTAAAACAACTATTCTGGGGTCAGTTAAGAAATTCAGCATATGCTGTTAAATGTCTGGGAGAAGAGAAAAATCTTGACCTGGTGCCGAAAAGATAACAATGTTGGCGCCAGGCGAGCCTCGTTGGGGAGATCATTCCATAATTGAGGGGCCACCACTAAAAAGGCCCTCTCCCTTGTTGCCAATCATAACTACAATTCCCATCATTCCCAGCCAACAGCTGGCAGGCTCTAGGTTTGGGTCGGCTGTGTTAGAGTATTGGACTAGGACTGGGGAGACCCAGGTTCAAATCCTCACTTGGCCAGGAAGCACTCCGGTTGATTTGGGCCCAGTCACTCTTTCAGCCTCACCTACCTTGCAAGGTTGTTGTGAGGATAAATGGGGTTTGGGTGGGGAGGAGAGCCATGTGTGTGCCACCTCGAGTGACTTGGAGGATGTGTGGGATATGGATTACATCAGTAGGAGCAGGTGGTCTTTCTATGTGCCCACCGATGCCCCTTTACACAATACGCAGTCGACCGGCCACGTACTTATCAGCTGCAATGTCGTAAACTTCCACCGAGTTGGTCAAACCGGAGTCGGTCACTCCTGCCGCCACATAAATTTTGTCGTGGTGCATGGTTGCCCCGAAGAGCGAACGGGCCGATTTCAGAGGAGCCAGCTCCTTCCACTCAAACTTCTTTGGGTTGTAGACAATCAGGTTGTTCAGGCACTTTCTGCAGGAGAAAACACGGACATGCTAAGTTCTGTACACCTGAAACTTCTAGCTTCCCTCTAGGCCAGGGGGTTGGCAACATCTGGCCCCCCAGATGTTTTGGCCTACAACTTCCATGATCCTTCATCTTTGGCTATGCTGGCTTGGGTTGATAGGAGTTGTAGGCCAAAACATCTGGAGAACATAAGAGCCATGCTGGATCAGACCAAGGGTCCATCTAGTCCAGCATTCTGTTCACACAGGGGCCAACCAACAAAGCAGGACATGGTGCAACAGCACCCTCCCACCCATGTTCCCCAGCAACTGGTGTATATAGGCTTACTGCCCACCCCTGCTTTACACAAATTAAATTTTGCTTTTCCTGTACCACCCTGTGTCTTACCATATATGCTGAGCTTTGGCGTAGCATTTTCTCAAGAGTAAACCAAGACGCTATTTTCTGATGGCCAGATTCAGAATGTGTGTGCTACCTTCCCCCTTAGGCCAGGAATCTCCTTCATGCTGAGGGCCAAATTCAATTTCAGAGAAGTTCTCGGCAGCCAGTGGTGGGCGGGGCCAAATGTAAAAAAAGGGTGGCGCCAAAAATACAACAACATCCACCTAGCTCATTTTGGTTTAAAGCTCTTACTGACAGTAACTATGACTTAGGAGGGGCATTTCAACATTTTACAATGGGGGGGGGACCTGCACAAATGCCAGGAAACCACTAAATGATCAGTGGTTGGGGTGGGGGAAGGGCTCAGGGCCAAAGAAAGGGGCGTGGCCATCCAGAAAACCTTGGAGAGCCTTAGGAACTGGACCTAACCTCCCCCGCTTGTTCCAGGCAAATTAAAATGTTGCTTTTCCTCGACAGCACGTAGCATTTACTCAAGAGTAAACCATGTTATTTCTTAATGGTTGCCATTTTAGACTGATATATATGGCCTGTCTACACAGTGTCTTCGGGGCGCCTGGAGTGCGTCTGCAGTGCGCCCCGAAATCGATGATGTAGACAGTACCTTAAGCGTTCCAAGAAGAGGCGGAGGAAGTGGAGGAGGAGGAGGCCCTGCATCGCCCCTCGCAGGGACGGGATGAAGAGCTGCCGGGCCCAGCGGCTTAGCCGGGGAATCTGCTGTGTCCTTGGTGCTGCCCACCTGCCCGCCAGCCTGCTGTTGCCGGTGAAGTGGCTCTTTCGCCGGCAACAGCAGGCCGGCGGGCAGGTGGGCAGCACCAAGGACGCAGCCAATTCCCTGGCTAAGCCGCCGGGCCCGGCAGCTCTTCACCCCGTCCCCGCGAAGGGCGATGCGGGGACTCCTCCTCCTCCTCCTTCTCCTCCGCCTCTTCTTGGAATGCTTAAGGTACTGTCTACATCATCGATTTCGGGGCGCACTGCAGGTGCACTCCAGGCGCCCCGAAGACTCTGTGTAGACAGGCCCCTAGTGTTATGTGTCCTGTGGAGGGTGATGTTAAAAATTAAGATATTAATATTCATCTCGAACACACACATTTTGTCTCACTTACTTATTTTCTCCTTTGCCTCCTATGACATATATGAGATCTTTGCAGGAGACCACACTGTGCCCATAGACTGCGTAAGGGAGGGTATCGGCTTCACCCCATTTAAAGGACCTGATAAAGAGAAGAGCCATAAGATTTCGGTAGATCCCATACACATTCAGCCCCCCACCTTTTGGGGGGGCAATCCAGCAGGCCTGTAGCTTATTCTGTATCCTTACAACGCACCCCGCCCCAAGAGTGTCACAGGATGTGGTAGTGAATAAATTCCGTAGTTTCACTCTGTGGCATGTGAAGGAGGGCTTCCTCTTACCTGCCCTGAATCTCCCACCAATCAGCTTCATGTAGGGTGACCAAATGAAAAGGAGGACCGGGCTCCTGTATCTTCAACAGTTGCATAGAAAAGGGAATTTCAGCCGGTGTCATTCGTAGGCATGTCGCAC
This sequence comes from Elgaria multicarinata webbii, assembly GCF_023053635.1. Classification (NCBI taxonomy): domain Eukaryota; kingdom Metazoa; phylum Chordata; class Lepidosauria; order Squamata; family Anguidae; genus Elgaria; species Elgaria multicarinata. The sequence goes on along the minus strand of NC_086171.1, from coordinate 7,932,370 downwards.
CTGGTGAAATGTCCTCTTCATCACAACAGTTAAAGCTGCAGGAGCTATACAGCTATACTGTGACCAGATTTAAAAGAGGGCAGGGCTCCTGCAGCTTGAACTGTTGTGATGAAGAGGGAATTTCACCAGGTTCCCCATATATACAAATGACAGCTGCTGAAATTCCCTTTTTTATGCAACTGTTAAAGATACAGGAGCCCTGTCCTCCTTTTCATATGGTCACCCTACCTTCATGGAATGACCCTTCTGGGTTCTAGTATTATAGGAGAGGGAGAAAAAGTTCTCCCTGCTCACCTTCTCCACACCAGGCATGGTTTTGTGCACTTCTATCAGGTCTCCCCTCAGCCTCCTTTTTTCCAAGCTGAACAATTGTAACCGTCCCTCATAGTTGCCCTATTTCAGTGGTTCTCAACCTTCCTAATGCCACAACCCTTTAATACAGTTCCTCATGTTGTGGTGACCCCCAACCATAAAATTATTTTCGTTGCTACTTTATAACTATAATTTTGCTACTGTTATGTAGCAAAATTATGTAGCTCGGTTCCTAAGACCATCGGAAATATGTGTTTTCTGATGGTCTTAGGCGACCCCTGTGAAAGGATCGTTTGACCCCCAAAGGGATCGCGACCCACAGGTTGAGAACTGCTGCCTATTTGGAGCATGCACAAGATGCCATTTTAGGCCTTTAGGAAGCCTTCTGCCTGAAGTCCCTTAACTGATCCACTCTACTCAAGGGCCTTTTACACTCACAGCCGATCGTAGCACATGACCGAGTCCAAGGTCTCCTCCCCTTCCTTCAGCTCTTTCCCGCCGACCACGAAGATGGAATTTTCTGCCTCGCCGAGTCCAAACAGACAGCGTGGGGAGGGGAGCGGGGGCATTCCCAGCCAGTCCGAGTCCAAGTGATCGTACTATGGAGAAACAGAAAGCACAACCCACCCCGTGAGGGGAGGTCAAGAAAGAAGTCCTACCAACACAACCCTAGACTTGATTACTTCAGTGGGGCGTAGCCCCTCAGATGGCAGCCTGACTCCAGTTCGTCTGCCTCCAACATGGTGCTCTCCAGATGTGTTTGGATGACAACACCTGTCAGCACCGGCCAGCATGACGGGGTGGAGGGAAATGGAGTCCAAAACCACCTGGAGGGCTAATGTAAGCCTATGCGGCAGGGTCTTGCTTTTTTATTGTTTTACTCTGTACAGCACCATGTACATTGATGGCACTATATAAATAAATAAATAATAATAATAATGTTGAGGAAGGCCACTGTAGTTATTAATGGACAGTCATACATAAACTTTACTAGAGCTTCAGACCAAAACTCCACCTAGTTAGTCTCCTGTTTACTCCTCCTGGTGTTCCACCCTAGCAAATTATATTCAGGGACGTGCGGCCTCTGAATATGCTGGCTCTACACAGCCATCTTGACTAGTAGCCACAGAGAGATATCAGTCTTCCATGAGCGTAGATCTATCATCAATGGAGCAAGCAGAAGAAGGCCTTCTTCACGCAGCGCATTGTTAAATTAAGGAATTCGCTACCGTAGTGATGGCCACCGAAGGTGACTATTAAAGGGGGCTAGACAAATTCCTGGAGGAGAAGGCTATCAATGGCTACTAGTCCTGACGCCTGTATAAGACTCCAGTATCAGAGGCAGGAAACCTACATACACCAGTTGCTGGGGAACACAAGCAAAAGGGTGCTGTTGCATTCATGTCCTGCTTGTGGTTGGCCACTGTGTGAATGGTGATTGTGGAACCACCATCTCTGGTGGTTCAGAAAAGGGTGGTGGGGAGGCAGCCCCGCTATAAGCAGAGCATGCTTCTGCCATGAGAAGGCCCCCCCCATGAAGTATCGTAGGAGTTCTCCTTCTCCAGGGCATGCTCTTAAAAGCAGAATGCGTGACAAAGTCAGGTGAACCTGGTGAACAGCTGCAGAAGGAAAAGCAGAAGATACTGGAATGGCTTGGTATGCCCTATGGATTGTAGCCAATGTTAGTCCTACTTAGAGTAGACCCATTGAAATAAATATGGTTGAAGTTCGGCTAACATCGACTACAACTCTATGTTTTCCAAGCCATTTCCAGAATGGACATGAAAGATGGAGTAGCATGCTGAGGGTCAATAAACACTTTGCGCATGGGTATAGAGAAGCCTTCCCCACCCAGTGAACTCCAGATGTGTTGGACTGCAACTCCCATTATCCTCAGCCAGTATGCTTGCACGCAGAAGGTTCCAACCCCAGTATCTCCAGGGAAAGCTATGAAAAATTCCTGCCTGGAACTTTAGAGTGTGGCTGCCAGTCAGTGTTGACAATATAAGGCTAGGTGGGCCCATGGCTGGACTCAGTATGGGACTGCTTCTAATGCTGCTAAGCACCATTCAAAATAATCTCAACTCTAGATCACCATCTAATGCTCCAGATCACCCTCTACGCCATTCCACACCCCAAACAAGTCAAACATAAAGGCTTATCTTACAGGATTCATGTCACCAGAGTTACAAAAATGTCCTTTGAAGCCCAAGAGCAAGATTCAGTTTTGGAGACGTGCTCAGAGGCTGGATTCCAGCGGCAGGCAGGGGCAAAGGGGGTGAGGCCAACATACCAACATATTCTAATTTAAAGCTTCCTGCCAGTAACCAAAGCCCCAGAAGAGGCATTTCACAACCTTTTAAAACGGGAAAACAAACACAAAAGCGAGGAACACCACCACCACCCCGCCCAAATGATTAGTGGTTGGGGGAGATGAGGTGGGGCCAGTGGAAAGAGGTATGGTTTTCTGGGGTCCTCTGGAGGGACAGATTTAGCCTTTGGGCCAGAAGATCTGTGCCTCTGTTCTAAAGTGTGATTATTAATATTTAAAGTGTTGCTTTGGAATGTTTGAAATGCAGTCGCTAGATGGGCAAAAAGAAGAAGAAGCCCATCTAGCAAATAATGCAATGATCAGAGGATTGGAAGGCAAAGATCCCCACCCACCCTGCCAGCTTCATCATCATAACCCTGGATGTCCCTGGCTGCCACCAGATGTGAGAATGGTCAGCATGGTCTGACCTGCCATAGAAATCCTCCAAGCTATTTTTGTTTATCGTTGAAGTGTGCAATCCTATGGGCAGATCCTTCAACAATTAACAAAGATAAGAGCACTTGGAGGATTGCTATGCTAGGTTAGACCAATGGGTCCATCAAGCTGATGTCTGGTGGCAGCCAGTGAGATGCCTCAAGGATTATCATATGATGTCAGTGTAAAAAAAGATAGAAATGGCTGGTTATAAGCTTTCCAGAAACATAGAGCTGTAGAATTGAAAGGTACCTTGGAGATCATACAGTCCAGCCTTCCCCAACTTGGTACCCTCCAGTTTTAGACTATGATTCCTGTGTCCCTTGACTATTGGCTGGCTGGGGCTGATGGGTATTGTAGTCCAAAACTTCTGGAGGGCATCAGGTTGGGGAACGCTGATCTAGTCCAAACCCCTCTTTGATGTAGGATGCAATGACAGCATCTCAGCTAGGTGGCCGTCCAGCCTCTGCTCCTGTACCTCCAGGGAAGGAGAGCCAGCCACAGTAGGTAGCCAGGGGAATCAGGGTGCTAGGCAAGGTGGCCGCCTTGGTCAGATCCAGCAGAGATCCTCTTACGTTTGTATCTCAACTGAGTTCTACCCAATTCGTATTTCTTAATCTCTTGAGTCTAACAAAGTTAGATCACCCTGACTGCAAGATGCTGAGGAGAAATGATGGGAACAGGGCCCTCTCCTTTACCCCCTGCATGTCAGCTTCCAGAGGCCTTGGCTGTCCCCTGTTGGAAACAGGATGCTGGGGCCTAGCCACAAGGAAGGCCTTCTGCCTGATTCAGCAATGCATTTGTTATGATTTTAACAAAACAAACGCACCCATACCGTAAGTTGTGGACAGCTTGTGGTATAACTGTTCAGGACTCGTCACTACCCCATATGATACATACACTTGTTATAGAGAGTCAAACCAGTTTGAACCAAGACCTAAACCACCCCAAAGTAAAAACTGGGTTGACTCCCCTCTCCAAACAGAGGCTAGCCTGACTCTCGGCCTAGGAGCAATACGTAGCGTATCATTTCCAATCCAAGGGAAAAAGAGGCCCAGTACCTGCAAGAAATAGGAGTTCATGGGATCCTCTTTATTGTCCTCATTGTAGTAAAGTCCACCTGCTATGAAGACCTGATTCTCGCGGGTGACCAGGCTGACGTGATTCTTTGGGATCTGAGCGGAAAGGGAGGCAAAGTAGCACTCGTTGGCGCCCGGGTCGTAGGCCACCGCCCCTGAGTCACTGACCATGAAAATGAGGTCATGAAGGAACATCCCAAAGCGCATGGTATCATTTAAGATCCCCGGAAGGACATCTTCTTCCTCTTTCTCAGCCTCTTCTTCCTCTACCCCTCCGTTTATCACACTGTCCCCGCTTTTCTTCTCCACCTTTTTCTTCCCCGCCGTCTTCTTCACCACCGTGAATTTCCCCTCGTGGGCATCCTTCACCATCTGGATCTTCTTGAGGAGCTCCGGGCTGGACTTGATGACAGCATGCTTCTCCACCTGGTCCCTGAAGTAACCCTTGTCCATGAGGCGGAAACGGATGCTCTCAAACACCACCGGGAGGGCCTGCACCCGGCTCTCGCGCTCCTTGGCTGTAGCCCATTTCATCACCGCCTCGAAGACGGACTCTTCCTTCTCAACGTTCAGGGAGTCGCTGGAGATGATGGCAATGAGCTCGTCGGGGGAGAGCTGGCAGAACTCCTCGTCACGGGAGATCAGGGCAAAGCGGTCGCAAATGAAGTCCCTGGCGGCTACCGCCAAGCGGGCGCAATCCAACATCAAACCCAGCCTGAAAATGGCCAGGCAGTTGCTGAGACAAAGCCTCTTCTGGAGGAAGGAAACGCAGACCGTGAAAATAGAAGGGATCTGGAACATGTTGGCCACGGAGAAAATGTCCTGGACGTTCTGCTCGGTGATCTCCAGCTCCGAGGTGTAGATGTAATGGAGAATCTTACCCAGGACTTCCGGGTCGACCTCCTCTAAGCTGATCTCCTTCTTCTTGCTCTCTTCCATGTCCGAGAGGAACATGGCCCTGAAATAAGGGCTGCAGGCCGCGAGGACCAGGCGGTGACATGGGAACTCCTTCCCTTTCGCCTTCAAGACGCAGTCGAGGAACTTGCTGTGGTCCAACAAGTCCTTGAGCCCATCCTGGAGAAGAGTTTGCTGGTAGAGGCGCAATTCTTCAGCTTGTTCTAAGGGCGACGCCATGGCTGAGGAGGCTCTCTTCTTCTTCTTCTTCTTCTTCTTCTTCTTCTTCTTCTTCTTTGATCAGCTCTTCCAACTCTTTTCCACCGGTCAATGTCGGAGGCCTCTTTTGCTTCCAGATGAAGCGCTGAGAATAAGAGCCTCTTGCTGCCCGGGCAGTTGGCTGTGTGGTTCGGTTTCCACAGCAAGAGGGGTTTTTATATATAGCTACAGCGTTACGAAGCTTAGGGAATCCATTCGGGAGCATGTGTAAGCCGATCACCTTTTAATATGACAAACCGGCCCGTCGGGGAGGGCTGGCTGTTGTGGGCCAGGGGGCGGGGGGGGGGGCTTGGAAATGACACAAGGCGTCCAAGTAACAGCTGTAAGTGTAATTCTAGATCTACGGCAGAAGCTTTTATGATTCACTACCGAGGGATCTTTTCTAGAAGGGCTTTCAGCAGAACGACTCGTGACCGGCTGCCTTAGTAATGGCGTGTGTGAAACGGATTACGCTTTGGAGGGAATCAAACCGATAAAGCCCCTGAAATCAACCTCAGGAGCTGCGGGGACTCCTTTGAACCCCCCCCATCCCACCCCCCTGGCAAAACACACACACACACACGCCACATCCTCACTCTCCTCTTCTAAATCCAGAGCAAAGCTTAACATGCTAAAAATATACTGCAAAGTCAGAGTTGGATCAACAGCAAAGAAATGCATCTGACGTTGGTTTGTGATGGAAGGAAACGTGTCCAAATCCTGGATGCCCCCTGAGCCTCACTGTCCCCAAAGGTCGTTTACCTGATTCGATATATCCAGGCGTATATGGTTTTGCGCTCCCCACTTTGTCAGGTGCTACGATGTTGCAGGGGCAGGCGTTAATAGGACCGGTGGCCTTGTGAGGTATGTTGGGGTTAGGGTGCCTTTTGTAACCCACCTGCCATTTGCAATTGTACTGGATGAGCAGACAGGAAACAATCATTAATAAACCCATCACTAAGCAACATCAACACAGCATGTACCACGATAGCCCAAGAGCTACTTTTGCCTAGGGTGACCCTATGAAAAGGAGGACAGGGCTCCTGTATCTTTAACAGTTGTATTGAAAAGGGAATTTCAGCAGGTGTCCTTTGTATGCACGCAGCACCCGGTAAAATTCCCTCTATCACAACCAGATATAAAAGAGGGCAGGGCTCTTGCAGCTTTAACAGTTGTGATGAAGAGGGCATTTCACCAGGTGCTGCATGCCTACAAATGACACCTGCTGCAATTTCCCTTTCAATACAACTGTTAACGATTCAGGAGCCCTGCCCTCCTTTTCATAGGGTCACCCTACTTTTGCCAGGCCTTGAAACCCTCCTAGCAATCTTTTTCAGTGAGCATCTAAACTCAGACTGCAGTGGCTGGGAATCAGAGGGGCTGTAGCCCCACACATCTGGAGGGTACCCAGGTGAAAGAAGTCTGAAGATTGATTGAATGATTGATTGATTGATTGTATTTGTATACGGCCCTGTAGCCGACGCACACACACACACAGAGCCTGGCTCTTGGGGGAGAACAAATGTGGCAAGGCAAACAAATGTATGCACCTTTTTTCTTCTCAAATTACGCAGTCCTACTATGATTGCAGAATCCAGGTGGATTTGAGTTTTGTTGATACAGTCTGCTGATATTCCACCCAAGGTAAAGTCTTGGGTGGATATCAGCTGCAATTCATTATCCAGTCTGGATTTGACATGTCTTTTGCAGCAATCAAAGGGTTTAGAATAGCTCTTGAATGCAGTGCATTCTCCTGGCAATGAGCCTGTGTTCTTAATCCTCTCTGCTCCTGTGGATTATATTTTCCCATCCGTATTAATTTGCCCCTTTCCAAAGGGACTTAACATTTGACTGTCTCTTTAATCTCCCAAAAGGCCCAGTCATCCTGGGAGTTGCTAAAAAGGAAAAAGCATGTGTGACACTCGTGCACAACTGCTGAATCAAGTCAGCTTGACCTGTGGCACTATGCTGGCATTCTGAACCAATCCAAGATGGCTGATGGAACAGGCTTTGTGGGCCTTCATTGCAACAGTTAAAGCTGTTCTAGCTATACTATAGTGACCAGATACAACAGAGGGCAGGGCTCCTGCAGCTTTAACTGTTGTGATGAAGAGGGCATTTCACTAGGTGCTGCATGCATACAAATGACACCTGCTGAAATTCCCTTTTCAATACAACTGTAAAAGTTTCAAGAGCCCTGTCCTCCCTTTCATATGGCCACCCTATTTAAAGGCCTTCACTGAATAGGGTGACCATATGAAAAGGAGGACAGGGCTCCTGTATCTTTAACAGTTGTGTAGACAAGGGAATTTCAGCAGGTGTCATTTGTATATATGGGGAACCTGGTGAAATTTCCTCTCCATCACAACAATTATAGCTGCAGGTGCCCTGCCCTCTTTTAAATCTGGTCACTCTAGTATAGCTCCTGCACCTTTAACTGTTGTGATGAAGAGGGGATTTCATCAGGTTCTCTATATATACAAATGACACCTGCTGAAATCTCCTTTGCTATACAACTGTTAAAGATACAGGAGCCCTGTCCTCCTTTTCATAGGGACACACTACCACAGGCCAGATGAGGAGGCCTGGTGAGCCAAATTTTGCCTGCAGGTGGGAGATTTCCTCATCCATGCTGTATGGATAAACCACGGTTTATTGTTAGTTTCGAACGCAGACTGAGAGATGGAACCAATCTATTCAGGAACTTGAGTGCATCAAGGGAAGCTGTTCAGGGGACCATCAGTATGGAATGGAAACTTTGGGTGGCAGCCATTTTGAGCTGAGCTGCAGTAAGAATGGTACATTGTTAGGAAATAATGCTTGTGTTCCACATGGCCATCTCCTGTAGCATCCTTATACAAAGTTCGCCACAGCAAATATTACATCCTTTGTTCTCTTTTAGGGGTGATTTTATACAGCCATCAGACCCTAGAGGCAAAGCTGCAAATGGAGATTTGTGGCTCTCATAGAATCATAGAATAGCAGAGTTGGAAGGGGCCTACAAGGCCATCGAGTCCAACCCCCTGCTCCATGCAGGAATCCACACTAAAGCATCCCTAACAGATGGTTGTCCAGATGCCTTTTGAATGACTCTAGTGTGGGTGAGCCCACAACCTCCCTAGGTAACTGGTTCCATTGTCGTACTGCTCTAACAGTCAGGAAGTTTTTCCTGATATCCAGCTGGAATCTGGCTTCCTTTAACTTGAGCCCGTTATTCCGTGTCCTGCACTCTGGGAGGATCGAGAAGAGATCCTGGCCCTCCTCTGTGTGACAACTTTTCAAGTATTTGAAGAGTGCTATCATGTCTCCCCTCAATCTTCTCTTCTCCAGGCTAAACATGCCCAGTTCTTTCAGTCTCTCTTTATAGGGCTTTGTTTCCAGACCTCTGATCATCCTAGTTGCCCTCCTCTGAACACACTCCAGCTAGTCTAAAGTGTTTTGGTTCCAGGATTTGCTTCCAGAACAAAAAAAGGCTCCACTCCCAGAAGGTTGCTCTGCCCCAACTCTACAGTTCACCCCATTTGGCACGGTTTTCCTTCTCTTATTTGAATGTAACTTGTGTGGGCAGTGCTTAATTGGCTCCAGTTGGCAAAGGGACGAGAACAAATCCAAAGGCCTGCCTTTGGGAGCACCAGGTTGAGCTGGAGGTGGAACAAAGGACAGATCTCACTCTGCTGGGTCTGCTTTTTTGGCCTCACCCCATCACCATGTCGATTGGCTCAGCAATCCCCTCCTGGGAAGAGTTTCCTGCAGCTGAGGCTGTACAGCTGCTCTTTACCAGCCTTTCTCTCTTTGCGGCCGGCCTGCTCGCCTCCACAATTCATAACTCCCTGTTAAGGGTGAACTCGGCTTGTAAGTTTCAACATAAAACATCTCATCCCATTCAGGCCACAGATGGGCTGTTGGCATCTTCCAATAAGCTCCCTGTGCTACTACAATCATGTAGTTTAAGGCTACAATAATACATATATTTACTTGGAATTAACAGCACAATCCTATGCAGATCTAATCAAAGCTCATCCTGACTTGAGTCCAATTGGACTTTCTCCCAGTTAAGTCTGTGCCACTGAATGCCACGGGGCTTACTTCTGAGGAAACATATACAGGGTTACCCAGTAAGGTTGCTATCCTAAACACATTTACTAGGAAATAAACACAGCACAGTGGGTCTTACTTCTGAATAAAGAATCACAAGCATGCTCTGTAGGAATCTTAAGGCTGCAATCCTATGCACACTTACCTGGGAGTAATTCAAGCTGAACTCAATTACTCTTAGTTCTGAGAAGACAGTGAACGCAACGGGACCTATTTCTGAGAAAAACATGCACAGGATTGCACTGCTTAGCGGCACCTTCTACATTGATAAAATGCTTTTAAAATTAGGATTTAACTTGCCACCAAGATTCACACATATGCAGATACACACATGCATATAACTCAGGTTGAATGCCTTTTCCCCCCGCCCCCGCAAATCCTGAATCGAACCTGTGTTTGACTTCACTTAGTGCTAACATAGGGTGACCATATGAAAAGGAGGACCGGGCTCCTGTATCTTTAACAGTTGTAGAGAAAACGGAATTTCAGCAGGTGTCATTTGTATATATGGAGAACCTGGTGAAATTCCCTCTTCATCACAACAGTGAAAGCTGCAGGAGCTATACTAGAGTGACCAGATTTAAAAGAGGGCAAGGCACCTGCCGCTTCAACAGTTGTGATGAAGAGGAAATCACCAGGTCCCCCATATATACAAATGACACCTGCTGAAATTCCCTTTTCAATACAACTGTTAAAGATACAGGAGCCCTGTCCTCCTTTTCATATGGTCACCGTACCCAAAAACCTTTGGCTTTTCGCAATAGTTAAAGCTGCAGGAGCCCTGCCCTCTTTTGTATCTGGTCACGCTAGGCAGGGCTCCTGCAGCTTTAACTGGTGTTATGAAGAGGAGATTTCCCCGGGTACTACATGCATTCAAATGACACTTGCTGAAATTCCCTTTTCTATACAACTTTAAAGATACAGGAGCCCGGTCCTCCTTTTCATATGGTCACCCTAGCTAAGATTGCTCCAACATTTGACTGCACTAGCCCCAGTGAAGCCTTTGGGTTGGATCCAGATTTACACCGGACCAACTGCTCTGGTGTGGTAGTGGACTTCTTTGGCCCCTCCTTCCCACAGCAGTCCCTCCGGACCCCTGAAAATGCTACACAGAGAGTCCTGAGACCCTGTTGAATGGGGTGAGCTGTAGTGTGTGTGGGGAGGAGGGGATCCCCCCCAAACCCTTCCTCTCGCAGAAGGCAGATCCAACCCTCCATCTCCTCCTTCTGGAAGAAGCATTAAGCTTCTGGAATGGAAACCTGGGCCTGTCCAGTCTCCCATTTAGTACCCTCAGCAAACTGTCCATCACTCCATTGGCATCTAACTTTAGATCCTTCTGTAACATTCCAGCAGGTCCAGTTGCCTGTTTAAATTTAGGCTCATTGTGAACGGACTGTTAGATCTCCTGGAACAGGGCATGGAATTAAATTGCTGGGCTGTCCTTGATGCGTCATGGAGCTGACGACATGGACCTTTCGAAGCCAGGACTGGGTGAGCTGATTTAGCTGTCAGGGATGGGCCATCACCTGAGTCACCAGAAGGGGCAACTGTCAACAGCCTTCAATATCATCCTCATCATTGTCTGGAAACGGATTGATGAGTTTGCTTTTGATTCTTTGAAGAACTCATTTAGAATTCTGGCTGCTTCTGACTGAAAACCGGAGCGGATTCACTGCCCCACTGACACCAGAGCCACCAGCCTCCGCTGGTTTCGACCCATGAGCCCACTAATTACGAAATTCGGTGTCATCACTCCTTTTTTTTTTTTTTACTAGAACTCTGAAGTCCACCAATCCGTTCCAGGTGCAAAATAGTGGCTGCTCTTAGCAGTAAGGGACAAAGGCGTCTCTGAGCACACGCTCAACTCAGGAATGTGTTTTCAGGATCAGTTGCACAAAACTCCCCTCCTGGTTTCTTTTCACCCACCGTCTCTTCTATCTCTGCAGCCTAATTTAGAAGTGTGTGTGTGGGGGGGGTCCTTTTTCTCAATGCTGATAAACTGGTGGGAATCAGGAATTCTTGCCAATCTGTTGCAGATGACCTAGAGTAGGGTGACCAACTGTCAGGATTTCCCCGGATTTGTCCTGTTTTTTGTTCTTTCCATGGTGTCAGGGGGGATTTTCTATAATTTTCAATAATGTCCTGGAATGACACACCTTCCCCTTTAAGGCTGCCATTAGCATGGTAGGAGGGAATGACATGCTTTCTTGAGGCACATCATTCCCCCACCCCGAGCTCCAATTGAGGTCTTGAAGGGGAAAGTGGGTCATTCGTGGACATTATAGAAAAGGCCCCAGTTGGAGTGGATGGTGGTGGTGCAGAATGAAATCCTTTCCCCTCCTCCACTCCAATCGGGTTCTTTAAGGTGGCGGGGGAATAACGTACTTTCTGCAGGACTCAGAAAGCTGCTTCCCCACACACACACTAGGTGTCCTCTTTTTTGGTTTCCCAAATATGGTCACCCTAACCTAGAGGTCAGGCAAAAAATCCTGATCTACCATCCTTGTTTTATTATTATTTTATTTATTACATTTCTATACCTAGGGTGACCATATGGAAAGGAGGACAGACCTCCTGTATCTTTAAAAGTTGCATAGAAAAGGGAATTTCAGTAGGTGTCCTTTGTATATATGGAAAACCTGGTGAAATTCCCTCTTCATCACAGCGGTTAAAGCTGCAGGTGCCCTGCCCTCTTGTAAAATGGTCTCTCTAGTATAGCTCCTGCAGCTTTAACTGTTGTGATGAAGAGTGAATTTCACCAGGTTCTCCATCTATACAAATGACACCTGCTGAAATCCCCTTTTCTATGCAACTGTTAAAGATACAGGAGCCCTGTCCTCCTTTTCATATGGTCACCCTATCTATACCTGCTCATAGCCAAAGGTTTTTGGGTAGGGTGACCATATGAAAAGGAGGACAGGACTCCTGTATCTTTAACAGTTATATTGAAAACAGAATTTCAGCAGGTGTCATTTGTAGATATGGAGAACCTGGTGAAATTCCCTCTTTGTCACACCAGTTAAAGCTGCAGGAGCTATACTGTGACCAGATTTAAAAGAGGGCAGGGCACCTGCAGCTTTAACTGTTGTGATGAAGAGGAAATTTTACCATGTTGTCCATATATACAAATGACACCTGCTGAAATTCCCTTTTCAATACAGGAGCCCTGTCCTCTTTTTCATATGGTCACCCTATTTTGGGGCAGTTCAAATTTATTTATTTATTTTAAAAAGCCAATTTAGAGCATGCTGACAGCTCAAGCAAGACAGGGTTGGAGTCTGGCAGGCCTGACCATTGTTTGAATTGTGTGCAACAGGGAATGTGTTCCAGGATCCTGCAACGGAGGGCTGGGCACAGCTTCTGGGGCTGACAGGTCAACATAGAAAGAATTCGCTCTATGTTCTGCTCTATGATCATACATGCATCTGCATTGGCAAAGGGTCCCTTGTTGCAGTTTGCAGCATGCCCGTGACCCCTCCCACCCCAATACATTTGGTACCCCACTATCCGCACAGGCCAAACAGTGCTTAATTAGTTCACTTACTTTCTGGGCTCCTCTAAATGAACAGTTTATTGCAGGGTCGTGATTCATCACTCACAGACATTTGCAGGTCTATTACATGACATCGTAACAACCAGGATGTCTCCGGAGCTATTTCCCTAGCAGTCCCGCTATTAAAAGAACCACTTTTAATGTAGTAATATCCAGAAAAAAAGCAGGATCTTCTACCACTAGATGGCACTGCATCAATAGAAGTGAACAGAGCACACTTAAGAGGGGAAGTATTGAATTCATTCAAACCATGTGGTTGCCCCTCTCTGACCATGTGTCATGTCTAACCCTACTGCCCCTGTTTTGGGAGAAGATGTTTCAGGTAAGCAATCAGAATCAGATTCAGAACTAGAAGACGCAGAGCCAGACACCAGCCAACCTGTACCAGTGGGGGAGGAAGCTTTCACAGGAGATTCCCTAGCTATGAGTCAGCCCTCTCCAGAGCTTATCTCCTCAAGGCCAAATCATACACACTCGGTGGGAAGTGAGCCTTCTTCCGGAGGTGAGCGTCCCGACAAGCTAGCTGATGCTAGGGTCTGCCGGAAGCTCAAACACACCGGGTGGAAGGAAGGCGTGAGAAAGTCTGTTAGATTATGCCAGAACTTGCCTCCGCACCAGGCTCTCTGATGTTACGGGTGTTTGAGAAGTAGCTTCCTATTCTTCTTGAACGGACTTTTGTCTCGCTTAGTTTGCACAGTTTTGCCTAGGCGGACGTTTCCAAGAGGTTAGACTCTCTTCAGGTAGAAGACACGTTTGTTGCTTAATAAAAGCTTTGTGGATTACTTAGCAAGCCTCGTCATTTGCCTCCCACCGAAAGCAGGAGTTTTCTGAGAAACACGACACTATGTAATGCAACCCATAACAATAACACCAAAGAAGCAGGAGGCACAAAGCCCCAGTAAGCAATGCAATTTCGTCTTAATGGAGAGATGCTCTTTAAAGCACATAGATTTATGCCTTTGTTTGCAATCCTATACCCAAGTACAGGGAAATCAATCCCATTGACCTGACTGGGTTGTATCCAGAAATTACACTGATGGAAGTCGGCTTCCCCACAACCCCTCCTTCTTAGGGCAACCCCTCCATCCTCCTGAAACTACTACACAGAGAGAATGGGACACTCCGCTGAATGGCAGGAGCTGTGGTGTATGTTGGGGGAAGGGGATACCCCCAAATTGGAAGGTCTCTTTCTTTCACAGAAGGCAGATCCTGGATCCAAGCCAATGGGACTTACTTCTAAGCAGACCTGCATATGATGCTGCTGTTTGTAGCTTGTAACAACACTCACTCATTATATAGAACCAGCAGTGGCCAGAAATAATAGTTTTTTGTCTGAGGACTCTCTCTCTCTCTTACTTACTCACACACTGGTGGCCAGGTGCCCTCTTTTACAGAGGGCAGTCCTCTGTTTTGAATATGGTGACCACATCCAAAGGAGGACTGGGCTCCTGTATCTTTAACAGTTGTATAGAAAAGGGAATTTCAGCAGGTGTCCTATGTATGCAAGAGCCTCGTGTGGCGCAGAGCGGTAAAGCAGCAGTTTCTGCAGCTGAAACTCTCCCCACGGCCTGAGTTCGATCCCAGCGGAAGCTGGTTTCAGGCAGCCGGCTTGGGTCGACTCAGCCTTCCATCCTCCCGAGGTCGGTAAAATGAGTACCCAGTTAGCTGGGGGAAAGGTAATCACGGCCGGGGAAGGCAACGGCGAACCACCCCGCTATAAGGCCTGCCAAGAAAACGTCTGCGAAAGCTGGTGTCCCTCCAAGAGTCAGTCCTTTCCTTTTGCTTCCTTTGTATGCATGCAGCACCTGGTGAAATTCCCTCTTCTTCACAACAGTTAAAGTTGCAGGGTCCCTGCCCTCTTTTGTATCTGGTCACTCGATACAACTGTTAAATTGTGAACCGCCCAGAGAGCTCCGGCTATTGGGCGGTATAGAAATGTAATAAATAAATAAATAAATAAATAAATAAATAAATAAAAGATGCAGGAGCCCTGTCCTCCTTTTCATAGGGTCACCCTAGTGACATAACGAGTCCTGTGTAGTTTAGTAGGAGAGCTCTTTAGTAATAGCATCAACTGATTGCTAAAAGCAAGATCAAGGAATGTTATTATCAGAGTATTACTTCACTAATACAACCTTCTTTAACATGGTTAAGGTGACCATATGGAAAGGAAGACAGGGCTCCTGTATCTTTAACAGTTGTACAGAAAAGCGAATTTCAGCAGGTGTCATTTCTATGCATGAAGCACCTGGTGAAATTCCTTCTTTATCACCACAGTTAAAGCTGCAGTAGCCCTGCCCTCTTTTGTGGACTGACCAGGTACAAAAGAAGGCAGGGCTCCTGCAGCTTTAGCTGTTGGGATGAAGAGGGAATTTCACCAGGTGCTGCATGCCTACAAATGACACCTGCTGAAATTCCCTTCTCTATACAACTGTTAATGATCCAGGAACCCTGTCTGCCTTTTCCATATTGTTCACCCCAGTTTTGAATGCACAGTGTACTTCAAGGGCTATTCAGTCCAGCATCTGCTTTTAAAATAAAGAACCACCGTGAGACCTGGACAGCAAATTGAGCTCACCTGTTCACAGTCTACCACACTATCATGGGTTGTAGTGTATTGCTATTTAAATTATTGCAACTAGTTCTAAATGTGCATGTATTCATATAAATTAGCCTATGCAGACTTCACAAATTGGTGTTAGGGTGATTCAGATGTGGCCATCCTAATCTCTCTCTCTCTCACACACACACACACACAGTGAGGACTCTATTCCAGTAAGAACTTTGGCAGCAGTTGTGTTATAGAAAATATTCTTTATTTAAACAGGAAAAGGGCTTTATTACACAGGTGACTTTGTACATGGCGAAAGTGCAGCTTTGTGTACATTGCTGGGGGCTGAGCAGTGGAAGCTGGTGGCTCCCAGGTCAGTGGGGCGGTGGAATCCGCTCCGGGTTTCAGTCAGAACCAGTCGACCGGTTCTGACTGAAACCCGGAGCGGATTCCACCGCCCCACTGACCTAGGAGCTGCCAGTTTCCACAGGGGCTGAAAGCTCAGGTACCTCAGGGCTTAGCACCTTTGGGAGGATGCTGAGCAACATCTGCCTTTTTGCCGGCCGGCCTCCTTCCCCTCCCATTTTACTGTGCCTTTTCCTTCTCTCCTTTCTCCTCTTCTCGCACGGCCAGGAACCGCTCCCTCTCTTTGATCAGCTGCACCCCGCAGTAAGTGATGAACCAGATGGACAGAGTGCTGAGGGGGAACCCTGAGAACAAAAGAGAAAGAGACACGATCAGCCTGGTCTCGGGGTAGATATTTCGGCGCTGGCCCTGGTCAGATCACATCCCTCAAGAGAGACCGATCCACAGAATTAAAGCAGTAGTGGGACAGCCATGCCCTCTCCCTGAGGAACCCTGGGAGCTCCAGTCCTGGGAGAAAGGCCAGCGGGCTTCCTATTAAAAAGAAGTCTCAGTGACCCACATCAGACTACAATTCCCAGGGTCCTATGGGAGGTACCATGGCAATTAAACCGGAATAAACGTGACACATTTTTTCTTGTTCTTTTAAACATGTGGACATGCATTCAAAACACCCACCTGAACTACAGGTGTGGTTCTTAAAGAAAATTCTTAATTTCTTAAACCCATTCATCTTAAAATCCACAAATCTTAATTTAGTAGATGTAGTATGGTGGCTAAGAATATAATCCTGGGAGTTCCCAGTTTTAATTTCACCTCTGGGTAGCTTTAGGCACTATCTTTCAAGCTCCATCTATTTATCTATCTATCATCTTATTCTTATTTCAATTTATATCCCGCCTTTATACCTAATACTCTAGGTGGCGTATGAACTTCATATAATATGAACTTCAGAACACTGTCCTTCCTCACAGGTTGTTGCATTGTGACTACTGAGATCACAGCTCAGATCCCAATTTGGTCATACTTAGAGGAGACCCATTGAAATTGACTTTTACTGAAAGAAGAAAGTGCAAAAGCTGGGTTGCAGTTAAACCTCAAAAAAACCAAGATTATGGCAACCAGCTTGATTGATAACTGGCAAATAGAGGGAGAAAACGTGGAGGCAGTGGCAGACTTTGTATTTCTGGGCGCAACGATTATTGCAGACGCTGACTGCAGCCAGGAAATCAGAAGACGTTTACTTCTTGGGAGGAGAGCAATGACAAATCTCGATAAAATAGTTAAGAGCAGAGACACCACACTGACAACAAAGGTCCGCATCGTTAAAGCAATGGTATTCCCCGTAGTAACCTCTGGCTGCGAGAGCTGGACCATAAGGAAGGCTGAGCGAAGGAAGATAGATGCTTTTGAACTGTGGTGTTGGAGGGAAATTCTGAGAGTGCCGTGGACTGCAAGAAGATCAAACCAGTCCATACTCCAGGAAATAAAGCCAGACTGTTCACTTGAGGGAATGATATTAAAGGCAAAACTGAAGTACTTTGGCCACATAATGAGAAGACAGGACACCCTGGAGAAGAGGCTGATGCTAGGGAAAGTGGAAGGCAAAAGGAAGAGGGGCCAACCAAGGGCAAGATGGATGGATGAGATTCTGGAGGTGACAGACTTGACCTTGGGGGAGCTAGGGGTGGCAACGGCCGACAGAAAGCTCTGGCATGGGCTGTTCCATGAAGTCACAAAGAGTCGGAAGCGACTGAACGAATAAACAACAACAAACTTTACATCCCATTGATTTTAACGGCAAATAAATAAATAAATAGTCCCGCCTTTAACAGCAGCTCTCTAGCGGGATTGACGTTGTAGGAGGCGAATGGGCGTATCCATCGTGAAAACCATTTTCCCCCACCATTGAAAGGGGGTTGGGCTACTGAACTGGAGGAGCTTTTACCTGTTTGGAGAATTCTCTTGGCAACGTGAAGGGCGAAGTCCAGGCTGTTGAGGGCGAGGATGTTGTAGAGGACGATGGCCCAGAAATTGGCTGCCCCAAAGAAGGCTCTGATGCGTCGGGACATTGCCTCCGACATGTTGGCCTGCCAAAGGGAGGGCACCCAAGATCAGAGAATGAGCGAGGAAGGAGAGGACATGGCTCTCATCTCACTTATACTGAAGGCGCTTGGCTTGTCGTGGTTTCAACCCACTGACGTTCCAAAACTGGTTCTATTACAAATTACAAATTTTATTCATGGCTACCCTGAATGGGTTTTAGCCGAACACATATTATCACACATTATTACATAAAAAATTAAAATGAGCCGAACTCTGTACAGCAATTACTCCCATCAGCACACATCTTCTACAGTAAACACATCCTAATTTCTCATTGTACTCTGTATACCTATAGTATATCTATTGTTTACAATCATCCACCTGAATGTGTTCCTTCCTAATTTTTGCAGCTCTTACTGCAAAATAGGCCAAATTCAGTAGGGTCGATTTCTCTGCCGTTAGTAGGTAGCCTAATTTCGCTTGGTCTGTTAAATGCACCATAGGGGCCAAATACCTAGCTAAATATTTATTCCTAGGGCTATTGTATAATCTGCAGTATAATATATAGTGAACAGAGTCCTCCACCTCTTGTTCTCCACAACAGCAAATTCTTTGATCTCTGGGTATATTATTAAATCTACCTTCTCTAAAATTTGTCTGCATGGTCTATGCAATGAGTGAGTGCTGTTATAAGCTACTAACAACAGCAACGTTGTTCGAGCATGTAAAACCCACTCAGGCCCACTTGCCTTGGCTGCCTGTATGTTTCCAAGCCCAATTCAAGGTGCTGGTTGTAACCTATAAAGCCTTACACGGCTTGGGAACACAATTGCTCTCCCGACATAAACCTACCCGAACACTACGTTCAACATCTAAGGTCCTCCTCCAGGCGCCTACTCTGAGGGAAGCTTGGAGGACGGCAACAAGAGAGAGAGCCTTCTCTGTGGTGACCCCCCAACTGTGGAACAATCTCCCTGACGAGGCCCGCCTGGTGCCGACATTGTTATCTTTTCGGCGCCAGGTCAAGAGTTTTCTCTTCTACCAGGCATTTAGCAACATGTAATGAACCTGGGTCTGCTTTTTAGGCTCATAGGTTTTTTTAAGTTGTTATAGTGGTTTTAAATGTATGTGTACAATATATTGTATGTTTTTGTGGTTTTTAATTGTTGTATATTGTTTTTCAGTATTTTTATCTTGTGTAAACTGCCCAGAGAGCTTTAGCTATGGGGCGGTATACAAATGCAATAAATAAATAAATAAATAAATAAATAAATAAATAAAGTATGCATGTCTACTTAGAAGTAAATGGCACTGACCCTGTTCAGAAGACACGTTAAGCCATGGTGGTTAAGCATTTTGAGCTAAACATTATAGCTTAACGTGTTGTGTGAACCATTCCTAGCTATGGAGGCTACATAACCACAATTTAAGCATGCACATTCACCATGTGCTGCAAAAGAGTTAGTGACCTAACCACGGCTTAGCATATTTTCTGAATAGGCTCATTGGATTGGATCAAGGATCAAAATAAAAAGATAATGGCCTCACTGCAACCAATGGCCTTTGGCCACCATCCCCCCACTAGACCAAATGTATTTTGGCAAAACAGGCATCACTGATAAAGTGAGACACAGAGCATCTCTACATGAAAGAAACCCCCCGCCTCCTTACCAGTTTTTTCCTCCCTTGGGCCTTTATGCATTCACTACAGGCTACTTCAGACGTGACTATGTGATTTGTAATTGAAACCTTCCCCTTTGGGCAATGTTCCACAAAGCACAATGAAACATCACCATCTAGTGGCAGAATTAATTCTGCAATTATTTTAAATACTGGATTATCTCTGGGTGTTTTTTAATGCACGAGGTAAAGTAAAGCAAAGCTGGGTGGAAGATCAATGTCCAGATGTTTGACACTTCAACTCCCATAAGCCCCCACCAGCATGGCCAATAGTAAGGAATCCTGGGAGCTGAAGTCCAAAACATTTGGAGATCTACCTTTCGCCCACCCTGATGAAAAATGTGAATAATCACCCCAGAGTTGTGGTGTAATGAAGCTGATTAAAGACTGGGGGGAAATATGCCCAAATCACAGTTAGCTCTTATGCAGCAGCCTCCCTCAACCTTGTGCCCTCCAGCTGTTTTGGACTATAGCTCCCATCATCCTTAACCATTGGTCATGCTGGCTAGGCCACCAGCTTGGGAAAGGCTGGCTAAGAGGGTCTTACAAGGCTGTGTAAAGCACAGGCAGGGGACCTTTTCAGCCATCCCCACATTGGGCTTCAGGTAGGGGCCCGCGTGGGCCGAATCCAGCTCGTGGGCCACGGGTTCCCCACCCCTAGTGTACAGCATGAGCCTCTTACCTCCATCGTGGCGAACGACTTCAACTGGAAGAACTGTTGCACCCACAGCTCAAAATTGAGTCCGAAGCAGTTGCAAATGGACCAGATGTAGACCAGCTCACAAGGACCCAGCCAGAGGGTGGTGACGGCAAAGGTGGAGATGGTGGCCACCAACTCCTTCAAGATGTTGTCATGGTTCTGCCCGATATAATCGTAGACGTACCTGGGGGTCAAAACCAAAACGTGGGGATGGATTTCCATTCCTCCAAGACGGATCCTGAATTTTAGCTTATTTCTCTATCATAGGATGTTAATATTCCAAGTATTGGAAGCCCCCCCCCCCCCAGACCCTGAGAGAGCTAAGTAGCACCGGTAAGGGGACTTACTTGCATAGCCAGTCATTAATCCCTCTGTCGAAGTGACTGTGGGACAAACAAAATCATTAGAAAAATCATAGGCTTTTAATTCAATCCTTGTTCCTTTAATTAAGTCCTGCATTCACCTTTGCACATGGCTGCTGCAGAGCCCTCCACAAAGGATGTAGATCTCTGCATAAAAGAGCTTGACAGATGCATGAAACCTTCCATGCCTCCGTGGCTGGAGCCATCAGTCCTCTTATTTATTTATTTATTTATTTATTTATTTATTTATTTATTTATTGCATTTATATACTGCCCCATAGCCGAAGCTCTCTGGGCAGTTCACATAAGATAAAACATTTAAAAACAATATACAAAAAATAAAACCACAAAAACATGCAACATTACTCTTTGCACGGCTCTTTCAGACGCCTTACCAAATTGTTTCTCTGGTGGTAGCTTTTTCCACAGTTCCATAGCCCTAGAACTCCAGCATTCCCCATCCAGCATGGCTGGTTGGGCAACGCTGGGAGTTCTAGGACAGTTTTCTATCTAAACATGCATAGGATTGCACCCATATAAAAGAATAAAACCTAAATACCCCATAGCTTACAATCTCCATTGTCTACAGCTGCCTTCCCCAACTTTGGTGCCTTCCAGATGTTTTGGACTTCGATTCCCATCAGCCTCAGCCTGGATGACCAATGGTCAGGAATCCCAGGGGTCATAGTCCAAAATATATGGAGGGCACCAGGTCGGGGAGATTAGGACTACAGGGCTTACTGGCTGCGTTGGCTACGGTAGAGCCCAGGTTGCAGAGGGCTGTTTTGAAGTTCACACACAAGCAGTCCCATCAACTGCTGTGTCAGAACCCATGTGACCGTTATCCTCAAGCAGTTGGATTTTGGGAGGAAACCTCTGGTCCACTCTCCCACCTTTTCCCACCAACCTATCAACGGGGACTCACGTTTCCGCAAAGACGTAGAGCATGGTGATGCATTTGGGGGGCTGGGGAGGGTCCAGGTGATCCAGCCGGGCGATGGTGTTGATGACTCCAAACATCACGGCGGCCTTGACCCAATCGTACACCAGGTTGGAGTAAGCCAGGCCAGCTGTGGAAGGAAGAGGAGCAGAATGTTGAGGTCCAAAGGAACAGCTTCAGAAGTCCGGGTGTAGCATTGTAAGGTTATTTTTCCATTTGAAATTTTTACTAAATATGTGTAAGGTTGGGGTTATAAAAGTTTGTTGGCATAGCATAGAGAGCATAGAGCTTTGGGGGCATAGAATGGCTTGAAATGTGTGTACAAGTGCTAGGGTATGTTTTAGTATTAAATGGGCAAGTAGGCATAAGAATATAAGAAGTAGGGTGACCATATGACAGGGCTCCTGTATCTTTAAAGTTGTATAGAAAAGGGAATTTCAGCAGGTGTCATTTGAATGCATGTAGTACGTGGTGAAATTTTGTCTTCATCATAACAGTTAAAGCTAGGGTGACTCTATGAAAAGGAGAACAGGGCTCCTGTAACTTTAACAGCTGTATTGAAAATGGAATTTCAGCAGGTGTCATTTGTATATATGGAGAACCTGGTGAAATTCCCTCTTCATTACAGCAGTTAAAGCTGCAGGTGCCCTGCCCTCTTTTAAATCTGGTCACTCTAGTATAGCTCCTGCAGCTTTAACTGTTGTGATAAAGAGGAAATTTCACCAGGTTCCCCATATATACAAATGACACCTGCTGAAATCCCCTTTTCTATGCACCTGTTAAAGATACAGGAGCCCTGTCCTCCTTTTCATATGGTCACCCTAGTTAAAGCTGCAGGAGTCATGCCCTTTTGACCAGATACGAAAGAGAGGAGGGCACCTGCAGCTTTAACTATTGCTATGAAGGCATTTCACCAGATGCTGTATGCATACAAATGACACCTGCTGAAATTCCCTTTTTTATGCAACTGTTAAAGACACAGGAGCCCTATCCTCCTTTTCATAGGGTCACCCTACCTTAGTTTGGATAAGGCCTGATAGAAAATGATTTGGAAATTTGATTTGATATTGCTCAAAGACGTTACTCATGAGAACTTGCAACTTGGTATTGCTCAAAAGACATTAGTCATAAGAACTTGTGACAAGTACTAGCTGTAACTAGGGTAAAGGACAGGTGAGGTTGTACCTAAGACCAGTGAAATAACCCAGACAGGTTAACCACAAGAACAGGGAACTTGACCTTTTGTTGTCATAAGCAACTAACTGAGAAAAGAAAAATTCGTATGCATTTCTAGGATGTACACATCAGTTTAACATGCCCTGTCTGTTTCACACATTGACCATAAGGACTAGAAACACAGGCTTGATGAGTAAAAGCAAGATGGGCTTCTCACTTAACAGCTGCCTCCTGTCCAGCTATGTGATAGTGCACAAAGCCACGCGGTATAAGGGGTCAGTATCGCTTGTGAAAATCATCTAGGAGAACAAATTAAGTAAAACGAGTCCAAAGGGCTTGCCACGTTCCCAGGGGACCACTCACTCACTCACTCACTCACTCACTCACCCAATGCCCAGTCTGAGAGGCGGTTCACAAACTTTATGTCTGAAGGAATGGTCAGGATGTAGAAGTAGTGGAAAAAGACATCCACGACCACAATGGCCACGAGATGGACGAGGGCATGGACACGGATGTGCCACATCTCGTAGTCTTTACGCCGTAGCTCACTCACGTGGACCTGTGGCCAAGGAAACACACGGAGATCAATGGGGCCTGTTGTGGGTCCAGAAGACACACCAGGGCGCATGGGTGGCAAAAGAGCATTGTGGCTGCATAACAGTTTCCCCGTGACAGTTTCCCCCGCTCTGCATGTGCTGCTGTCCTGCAATGCAAGGCACACGGGGAGTAAGGATGTCACCCAGGGTCTGTCTTCATGGGGCCAGGTAGGCGCCGTTCTGCCACCAAATGCCACGGTATTGCGGCTGCGGGGTGGCGGTACGTCATTTGCTTTCTGGCGGCCATTAGGGTCACCAGGCCTGCCCCTTCCTGCAGCTTCTGTCAACCAATGAGAGGTTGCCTTCCACCCAGGAATGCCCCCCAGCACAGCGCCTGAGCGAGGACAGGCGGGGCCAGGAAAAGTCAGGGTAAGTGCCCAACTTTTCTGCTACTGGTGTTCAGCTCTTTGCCCCAGGATGGCTCAGAATCGACAGCTGCGTCATATAACTGACGCAGCACAGATTTGGAGCCATCCTGGGGCAAAGCTGACGTTAGGACAGCCCCTGGGAAATCAAAGGCAACCCCGATTCAGCTGGCATTTGCCAGGAAAGCCTCAGGTTTCCCCCAAAATCTGTTGGCTTTGAGGTGCTTGGAAAAAGTACTTTTGAACAAAATATTATCCAGGCCTTTTAAAGTTTCTGACTCTGAGGATGCATTGTTTTGTACTTTTCAGATGGGTTTAGTTATTTATTTGAAATGTAATCTGCCCTGGCAATTTATAAACTTGAGAGGAGTACAAAAAATAAATAACTTCAGAAAATAAATCAGTAAGTAAATAAAGCACTGAGTTGAGGTGTGATTCTTAGCTAGATAAGAGCATTTCATCTGCGACTGTAGTGGAGGCTGGTGCCTCCGATTTCAGTGGGGGGCTGTGATTCCATTCTGGGTTTTAGTCAGAAACCGCCAGAACTTTAAAGAAGCTATCCAAGGCATTGAACCCAATTTGGTGACTCAGAGAGCTTTTGCTATTGAGTAGAATAATAATAATAATAATAATAATAATAATAATAATAATAATGAATCAGAAAATAAATAGAAACAATAAATATCAAACGTGGCGTTTTTCAAAGTGAGTTATTCAGCACTCTATGGTTTTGCCTATGTCTCAATCCACTGCTGGGACAGAACAATTCATACAGACAAGACAATACCTTGCAACTGATCAGACATAGCATTTAAAGACAAAAAAGAAAAACACACTTACCTCATTGACATAGCAATACCTAATGACAAAAATGTTGTAGAAAAGGAAGAGGAAAAGAGAGAAAAATATATACCACTGGCTATGGAAGTTAAAGAACTATGGCAACAGTAAAAGCTCACAATTATTCCATTAGTCACATCAGTCACTGGCATCTCATCAAAAAACTATACAGAAAACCTCCAGAAACCGGGCCTACCAAAATACATCCACACTAGCATCCAGATAGCAGTCATACTTAAAACATGCTCAATCGGCAGGAAATTCCTGAATCAGTAAAAGACAGCATGACTTGGCAAAACCCGTCATGTCCGTCTAGAAAAACCGCCATGAGCCAGAAAAGAGATGATAATAATAATACTACAATGCCCAGATGCATTGATCATGTGATATTTTCCATTCAATTACACAGGCTTATTAAAAAAAAAAATGATATGGGTATTAACGTCCGTGCTGGGGGTGAGGAGGGTGATACATGAAGCGGTCCAGGAAGGGGCAGGTACGCTGCTACTCACCTGGTCATGGAATCGGTCAAAGGTCATGACAGGTCCAAAGAAGAAGAAAGGGAGGTAGAAATTGTATTTCAACAGGGCGAAGATGGAGTAGTTTCCTTCCTTCCTCTCACAGTTCTCCAGGGCGAAGCTCATGCAGCGCATGATGCTGAAGCCGCTGCCTCCGTAAAACAGAACATCTTGAAGATCAAAAGTTCCTGTTACAAAGCCATTCTGGACAAAAGAGAACAGTTATCACATGGACCGAGGAGAAGGAGACTCCTCAGCTTGACAGTCCTTTAGCATTCAAGAAAGCTATCAAGACTGATCTCTTCCGGCAGGCCTATCCGGTGGAATTTTAGGATGCTTTGAGGATGCTTTGAGGATGTTTTAAGGATTTTTATTTTGTACTATGTTTTTAAATAGTATTTATTTTATGCTTGCTGTTGTTCCCTGCCTCGATCCAATCAGAGAGACAGGTAAGCTCAGCCTGGCTGCTTCATCGTCGTTTGAAACTTAATATGGCAAAAACTGAACTGCTTGTTTTTCCTCCTAAACCTTCTCCTCACCTCTCATTCTCTCTTACTGTCAACGATGTCATGCTTACTCCGGTCAAGGAAGCTCGTAGTCTTGGCTTTATATTTGATTCCTCGCTCTCCTTTATTCCTCATATCGAGGCAGTAGCTAAATCCTGTCGTTTCTTCCTGTATAATATTGCCAGGATTCGACCATTTTTGTCTGTCTCTTCTGCCAAGACTCTCGTTCACGCACTGGTTATCTCTCGGTTGGACTACTGCAACCTTCTTCTCTCTGGCCTTCCCTCGTCTCACATCAGTCCGCTGGTCTCTGTCCACCACTCTGCCGCTAAGATCATCTTCTTGGCCCGCCGCTCCGACCATGTCACTCCACTTCTGAAATCTCTTCATTGGCTTCCAATTCACTCCAGAATCCAATATAAACTTCTCCTGCTGACCTTCAAAGCTTTTCACGGTCTAGCTCCTGCCTATCTCTCCTCTCTCATCTCACACTATTGCCCCACTCGTGCTCTCCGCTCCTCTGATGCCATGCTTCTCGCCTGCCCAAGGACCTCCACTTCCCTTACTCGGCTCCGTCTTTTTTCTTCTGCTGCCCCTTACGCCTGGAACGCTCTTCCAGAACACTTGAGAACTACCAACTCAATCACAGCTTTTAAAACTCAGCTAAAAACTTTTCTTTTCCCTATAGCTTTTAAATATTGAGTTTGTTCTGACTCTATACTGTTAGCCTCACCCTACCCGGTGCCTGTTTACACTTCCCTGTGCCTGTTTGCATTCTCTTTCCCTCCTTATTGTTTACTACAACTTTATTAGATTGTAAGCCTATGCGGCAGGGTCTTGCTATTTACTGTGTATAATCTGTACAGCACCATGTACATTGATGGTGCTATATAAATAATAATAATAATAATAATAATAATAATAATAATAATAATACATGGCTTGGGACCACAATACCTGACGGAACGCCTCTCCCGACGTGAATATACCTGGTCACTACGTTCAACATCTAAGGTCCTCCTCCGGGTCCTCCTCCGGGTGCCTACTCCGAGGGAGGCTCGGAGTGTGGCAACAAGGGATAGGGCCTTTTCGGTGGTGGCCCCCAGACTGTGGAATGATCTCCCTGATGAGGCTCGCCTGGCACCAACGCTGCTATCTTTCCGGCGCCAGGTTAAGACTTTCCTCTTTGCCCAGGCATATGGCGGCACATCCTAATTACCCACATGTTTAGTTTTTAATCGGTTTTTAATGCTTTATGTGTGTATGTTCTGTGTTTTAGAGTTTTAAATTTTGTATACTTGTTTTTACCTCAATTTTAGAATTTCTGTAAATCGCCCAGAGAGCCCTGGCTATGGGAGCGGTATAGAATTGTAATAAATAAATAAATAAATAAATAAATCTATCTATCTATCATCTACCATCAGCTTTAAAAGCAGTCTGTATAGATTCAATAGTCCTTGTTAACCTTGCAAAGTCCTGTTGCTTGTCAGCTGTTCTTATCCTGGGCACAACTGTGTTGGTTAGCTACTGGGAAGGTTTACGCCGGATCAAATTCGAATCAGAAGTGGACTTCCCCACCCTTTCCTTCCCATGGCAACCCCTCCATCTTCCTGAAAATGCTACACAAGGGACTTCTTCAAACAAGCGATTTATAGCACGCTCGTGACTGGCCACTCATGGGTCACTCTGCATGTCTCCCGCTCCATTTCCCAGTTTTAGCGTTAAAAAATAACCCTCAGAAAACCCGATTCTTCTGAAATATGTCGGGATTTGTCGGGATTTTCTCACACACCTCCACACATACCTGCCAAGTGCTGAAGGGCTCCACTTTGAAGGACGCCAGGCTGCAGAGGCCGGCGACGAAGCACAGCCACTTCTGCTTAGCCAGCGAGACGGTGTAGAGCACCAGACAGTGAGACAGGATGACCATCAGGTAGGTGCCGCCCATGGTGCCTAGCACGGCCAGGATCCCATACAACATGTAAACGATGGACCTGTGCTGTGAGGAAACAGAGGAGCCGTCTGTCTGTCTGTGAACAGGCCTTTGCAGTTCCCTCAATTCCATGTGGCTGGAATAGCCTCTTGTCTCAGCCCACAGACAGCCTCACTTTTCAGACCTCGTGCTCCTGGTGGTTCCACATGGACCTACAGCCCGACTGGAGTTCACCAGGAGAAGAGCCTTCAGTGTGGTGGCCCCCTTCCTGTGGAATTCCCTGACTTTGGAGGTCAGGCAGGCACCAACGTTGCGCTACTTCTGGTGCCTTCTGAAAACATTGTTATTTCAGGACGCCTTCCTCAAGGGACTGGCTGCGGTTTTTCAGAACTCAGTTTTATCAAAACTCTGTTCTGTTTGTTTTTGAAAATATTGATTATTTTAAATGGTTGTTTTTATTCTGCTGTTCGCTGCTCTGAAATCCTTGGATACAGAGCAGTAAACAAATATTACAAATAAAATAAAATAAATAAATAAATCTCACAACCTTGGCTATGGGAACGCCTAACGGCCTCCTTCCACTTTTCCCACCTACAACAGATTTCCATGGGAGAAAAACAAAACAAAACACAATGCATAAACAAGAATTTTGTTCCAAAACAAAAAGAAAGAGCACACCGAAATGTGTGCAATATATATACTTCAGGGGTGGAAAATGCACAGTGTTTAAGCCCTGTATATTAAAATGCAAGGATAAACTATGACTCTGTAGCAGGGATGAGGAATGTGTGGTCTTGCTGATGTTTTGGACTACAACTCCCATCTTCCCCCACTGTGAGCTAGGGCTAATGGGAGTTGGAATTCAACAACAACTGGAGGGCCACACCTTCCCCGGCCTTGCTGTATGCTTTTGTGCACCCTTGCTAGCTAACATGAAGAAGTACATAGAATAGGCATGATTCTACAAAATGGACGGTATTTTCTGTACCGCTGGATGCTACAAAATCCCTTTTGTGAGCCTGAATAAGAGATTTAAACATTTCCAGAACCCTGCACGCTTGACAGGAGGCAGGTTGGCTGAACCGAGGGGTCCCTACTCTCTTTGGGTCAGCGTGAACATTTGGAATTTTGAGGGAGTGTTGTGTGTGCTCTCACAAAATGTCTGCCTTGCGGGGAGGGGGGCTTGCCCATTCTTAAAATGGCTGCCATGGTGGACACAGCCAGTCACAAGACAAAACTGTCTTTCTTCCACCATGCCCACCTTCTGTTGCAGCTACCCTTAAAACATCCTGGCTCAGTATAATCCACACTACTGTATCTATGAGTCATTGCTTTTTCCTTTTCTTTTCTTTTCTTTCTTTCTTTTGCAGTATGAAAAACAGTACTAAAGGAGAATCGGCAATAGTTCATTGAAGGGCTCTGCAGGGACCCCAAATCCGCCTCAGAGGCCAATCTGGACCCCCAGAAGCAGCCACGGTCTGCCTCGGAGCTGCCTCGGGGCCGAAGCTGAGGTGAAATTCAGACCCTACGAGGTGACTCGGAGTTCTCTGGGCTGCAGAGTTGGCACCCGGAAAACTCTCCCCACTTACCTGGTGCCTCTGCTGTCCGCCGCTGCGGACGGCGGAGGCAGCAGGTAAGCCCCCCTCCCACCCTTACCTGAGTCTGCTGCTACCACCGGCTTGTGTCCGGTGGCTTCCACTCCGACAATGCTGAAGCCCAGAAGTAGGCTGCGGCCTACTTCCGGGCTTCAGTGTCATCAGAGTGGAAGCCGCCGGACGCAAGCTGGCGGCGGACCCAGGTAAGTGGGGAAGGGGGGGAGAGGGCTTACCTGCTGCCTCTGTCACCGCCGCCATCTTTCTTCTGGCGGCTTCCGGTGTCGCCACCGGAAATGAAAGGGAATAGCCTGTGCTGTATCTTAAAATCGCGCAGTCGACTACCTTTCATTTCCGGCAGCAGCACCGGAAGCTGCCAGAAGAAAGATGGCGGCGGTGACAGAGGAAGCAGGTAAGGAGACTGGTGGGGGTGGGGTGGCTCTGAAGCACCAAGGCAGCCCGAAGCTTTGGAGCCAATTGGGTTCGGGTTCGGATCACCTCAGCCTTCGGCTGAACCGCCTCGGATCCGTGATCCGGAGCTCCGAATCACCCCGATCCGCTTTGGATTCGGGGTTCGTAACCGAGGCGGTGCACAGCCCTCGTTCATTGCAACCAAATGTTGCTCTATTAGCGACTGCTTGTTTCTTTCGTATATATTTTTTCACTCGTCCTTATCGTTCGCTGTATCTTGAACCTGCAGACCTTTTCATGCACGGTTGTCAGCTCCATTTTGCAATGGATCTCATTATTTGTTTGATGTCGTGTTTGTTTGATATCGTGTAAGCAAATATATTTTGGCTGTTCAAAATTCGTTCACTGGGCAGCTTTGAAGTTTGCTTGTGTCTATGTCTAGATAGCTATAACAAGAGCAGTCAAGTGCATATACAGTCAGCGGATATAGACTGATCCCATTACACATTTATTATATTTACGTTAATGTAATTGTGCATTGCTTGCACAATATTTTCCCACAAGCCCTTCTTCTTCTCCTGACAATTTTCCTTGATGATTTTTCCTTTGTGGACATTTGCAGTTATATAATTTATGGCTAGATACTTGGTCTCAATTCCACTACTGATAAATGCTTTTCATCCCCATGGATTTGAAACAGGAGAGACTGATGCACATGCTTAGCTCTCCCATGGAAAGCAATGGAACGCTATAGTGCTCAGCTTTGTCTGGGCTGCCTCTGATACATGTTCTGTGCAATATTTGGGATTCGTTTTTCCGAATTCTTGGTAGAATAAAAAACACACACCCGTCAGCAGGTGGCACTATTTGCTTTATTTATGGTTAAAGGAAGGTGGTGGTTAGAAGAACAGAGGAATCGCTTACCTGAGGAGCTGTCATGGAGCAGATCTTGGCAAAGAGAACATGTCCAGAAAGGGCAAAAATGATGAAGTTTCTGAACGAAGTGAACCACATGGCCCATTCAAAGTCAGCTGCGTCCTACAAGGACAGAAATATATGGCAGTAAGAGCGCACAATATTAGATTTACTGCTCACGGCTGTGCCTGCCACAAAAGAAGTCAGCCACCATGTACGGATCCTACACTAAAAATGGTCAGACATGCCAGTTTCATTTCCTCCCGTATTCATTGTTTTTTTTTAAAGTCTCAAGTTCTTTCTCTCCTAAATAATCGAGGAGGCTGGTGTCTCCTATTTCGATAGGGTGGTGATGCCGCTCTGTCAGGCCCAGTCAGAACTCTAATAAAGGAGTGATCCAAGGTGCTGAATTCATTTTGGGGGGGGGGGGGTAATGGGTCAGCACCTTGCATTACTCCTTTTGAGTTCTGACTGGTTTCCACTGAAACTCAGAGCAGACTCACTGGCCCACTGACCTCGGATCCACCAGCCTCCACTTGCGAATTTGGGTAAATTCCTACCGAAAATGAACTGAAACAAAATTCAACAAGCACAGCTATTCCCACCATAGAGAGAACTATGATATACCTGCCTGGCGTATAGCTGTTAAAGATGAGGAGACTGTCAGTGAGGCAGGGAGCTGGCTACCAGGAGGAAGGCCTTCTCTGCTGTGGCACCCCGGCTGTGGAATGAGCTCCCTAAGGAGGTTCACCTGGCACCCACACTATATTCTTTCAGACGCCAGGGGAAGACCTTTTGATTCTCTCAGCATTTTAACAGTCTATAAATTAAATTTTAACTTGGCTGTTTTAAATTTGTATTTTAAATTTGTATTTCTGCCCTGCTGCTGATTTTATCCTGGTTGTGCTTTTATATATCATGTTTTTATACTGTTTGTTTTATACTTTGAATGGTTTTAATTTTTGTGAACCGCCCAGAGAGCTTCAGCAATGGGGCGATATAAAAATGCAATAAATAAATAAATAATTAAAAAAAAAAAATCAGTGGCAACCCTAATTCTGCACAAATGTGGCTGAATACCCAAGTATTCAAACCATGACTTTTCAGAGCAAAAACACTCAAAGCCCTGGGGCTGGGTGGATGAATCTCACAATTATGGTTTCTTCCACATTTGATTTTTTAAAATCATCATCATCATCATCATCTCAAATTCTTTTTGTCCTGAATGTCAAAAGCATTGAGAATTTTAGTACACTGAAAAGAAGAGTGTTTTCATACAGGGCGAAATCGTGTTTCCTTACCGTGGCTCTGCTTCCCGTTTCTCTTCTGCATTTGGAATGAGTTGAATTACACAGGAAGAGAGAAGCGACTACGTGGGCTGTAATTTAAAACCTCCCAGCCCATTCAGTTCAATGGGACAGTGCCCTCTAGTGGGTGTTTTATTGTGCAACTTTGACTGCACATGGCAGGAAATCCCAACGTATTTCAGAAGAATCATGTTTTCTGAGGTTTATTTTTTTAAAAGATTAACTGAGAAAAGGAGTGGGAGAAGTGCAGGACGCTCATGATGTTGTCAAAATGACCCGAGAACTTCTGTGAGTTTTACTCTGTACAGCACCATGTACATTGATGGTGCTATATAAAATAATAATAATAATAATAATAATAATAATAATAATAATAATAATATCGCTTCTTTAAAAGTGCTCACAATTTCCACCCTCCCTCCCTTACTCCTGCTTGCTTGAACAGCAGTTGATCAAACTTTAAATTCTCACAGTGACAGAGAAAGAAGCAATTACTTCTATCCTTGGTTCTTGTGGGGAATACATGGGCCATATGTGCAAAATGGTGCAAAATCGTCCAGAAAAGGGTTCAAATGGCAGGCAAAGTTGCAGAGCATTGCGTGACTATGTGTCCACCTTTCACAGCCTTCAGTCATGTTCCTGGACTCAAACATTTGTCCAAAGTCATAGTTGCCTGTTTATTTCTCATCCTGCCACACAACAGGGTTTTTTTTTTTTTAGTGTGCAGTTGAACACAAAATGTGCAGTCAGGGAGGAAAAATGTGCAGTTGGAAATCTGATAATGTGCAGCTGAAAAAAGTGGTGAAAAAAATAAGACATGTGTTATGTGTCTGTGTTTATTAAGAACTTAATAATAGACAAAGGGATGGCATGTTACACAAATTATATAAGGATGCAGGGGAAAGAGCCCTTGGTGGTGTGACTGATGTTATTGCGTCTTGTGACAGTGTTGCCTGGATAGATGTGGGGGCAGAGTTGGCACTTGGGTCTATTGCATGGTCTGGTCCCTCTGTCTGTGTCTCTGTCCTGCGTACTGTTTCTGGTTAGCATCCGCTTCAGGTTGGGAGGTGGTCTGGAGGCCAGGACCGCTCTGCCTCCCAAGGCTTGTGAGAGAGAAGTGTCTGTGCTGACGATGGGTTGAAGTTCACGGATGATCCGTTGCAGTGGTTTCAATTGGGGGCTGTAGGTGACAATGAGCGTTATCACACCAGCGTTATACTGTGCAATCACTGCAAACTGCGTGCAAAGGACTCCGAAGTTTTCCAGTTTATAATCTGCTTTGACTGTGCAGTACTCCCGTGCATCCTGCTTTAAGTGTGCTATAAAGGGAAAAGAATCGAGGTATTTTGCTAGTAGTTTTCGAGCGAAACATTTGTTGTTCCCCGAGCGGCCACTGGGGGGCGCAGGAGCAGGATTTGATATGTTTAAAGAAAATTAAACAAATGCTTACATCTGAGTAAGCTTTAAAGATAAAGACATCAAAATTGGCATGGTAATACATATTAAGGAGAGCTTTAAGCATACCAAATTTGAATCAGATTGGGTCATCTGTTGATTTTTTAATGATTTCCCTCTTAAACCCTTTGCAAAGGATCTTAGGAGCGCTGCCGCCCGGGGTGTGATTTAGCTACAACAACAACGATGCCAGCTTAACGCTGTAGGGGATAATTCGAGGGAAACAGGTATGTGGGATGAAGCTTAACCAGTGGTATACTTCTCTTGGTCTCTCGTCCTTCCAGATGGCCCTGTCGATCTGTCTTTAAGTTTAACGTGCTACTAGTGTTGGTGATAATCTGTCCCTTTGTGATAATGTGTTTGGCTTGGATGGGTGGGTGGGGGTTTCTGAGTTCCGACAGGGCATTTGTGCAGTTGGAAAATTTGCTTTAAAAAAACCCTGCCCCTGAATACCCTTATTAAAGAGGTGTGATGCAATTAAATAATGCTTCTCCAAACAAAGGGCATTGATGGAAGCAGGCTTGTTTAAAAAAATGTACAGTCACAGCCTGCCACTGCAAGCAAACCTATTTTTAAATCTGTAATACTACAGAAAACTTTTGTTGTGCTTGGGATTCCTTTAAATGTCTTGCAAAACCCCAAAGATGGGCCAAAAGATTTAAAAGACATCCCATCCCATGTTTCATTTTTGACTTTGCAGGGTGGGGGGTGGAGCGGACACAGAATCAGAGATTGACAGTGCATGTCTTACACCCATTGAGTTCAATGGCACATACTCCAAAGGAAATGTTCAGACGATTCACCTCAATAATTTGGCAAATCAAAGTGGGAGGAAGCAGCCCTTTCGTGTAGGGATGTGCTCCGCTTCTAATCGGACCGGAGAAGCAGTAGCGGAGCGGGGGGCTTCGCCTGCCCTTAAGGCGGAGGCGAAGAGGATTGGGGGGCCGGCGGAGCGTGGCGAAGAGGATCGAGGTGAAGGCGGATCCTTCGCCTCGATCCGGAGCTCCGCCGGAAAGGTAAGTGGGGTTTACCGGGCCCTGCCGCTGTCGCTGTCACCCATGCGGCGACGGCAGCAGGGCCCGGTAACGCCCCCCGCCCTCCTCTCCCTTACCTGCCTCCGTCCGCGGTCCGTCAGCGTCTCCAATTGAGCCCATGGTTCCAGCAGGAAGTCTGGGCCGCACTTGCGGCCTAGACTTCCTGGTGGAACCACGGGCTCAATTGAAGTCGGCGACGGACCACGGACAGAGGCAGGTAAGGCCCCCTCCTCCTTACCAGGCTCTGCCACTGTCGCCGCATGGGCGGTGATGGCGGCAGGGCCCGGTAACCCCCCCTATGGGGGGGGACCGGAGCTCTGATCCGGATCCGGAGCTCCGAGCGGAGCGGAGTGGGCACAGGCGGAGTGGGGGCGGGGCGGAGCGGGCCGATCCGAAAATGGCGGATCTGAAAGTGAAGCGGAGTGGGGGGGTCTGTGCACACCCCTACTTTCATGAAACCGTTTCTCCTCAAATTACTGGGCCCATTTTATGAATTTTGAGTCGATTCACTGTTTCTCTGCAGCCCTCGTGAGAATCTTAATTTCAGCTCTGTCTTTAACTCCGCTCCTTGAAACGATGGTTGGCAGGAGAGTTTCTGGCAAATTGTGTGGCTTACCATTTTCCTGCCAAAGTAATGCCATCCTGGTTTTATGTTCCCTCGGAAGGCCTTTCGGTTCATGCTCTCTGAAAAAAGAACATGCATTACGTCAGAAGAACTATGGCCACATCAAGGAGTAGTGGATTCCCTTGTTGGTTATCAGGGGAAAAGATACACATCTCTGATTTGTTAAGATCAATTAAAGCTGCAGGAGCCCTGCCCTCTTTTGTATCTGGCCACTCTAGTATAACTCCTGCAGCTTTCACTGTTGTGATGAAGAGGTTCACCAGGTGCTGCATGCATACAAAGGACACCTGCTGAAATTCCCTTTTCTATGCAACTGTTAAAGATACAGGAGCCCTGTCCTCCTTTCCATATGGCCACCCTAGGAAAGAGATGTCTTTGCTTCTGGTCCAATCTGCTCAAAGAATGATTCTATTCTGCCTCCATGGGATTAGAACAGTTACCTCTAGAGTTCTCGAAGATCTCCTGCCCGCTGTAAGCGATGGCGCATGACACGACCAAGGCGTAGAGTCCCAGCTCATAAGTAGGCAAGGCCGCTTTGATGCCCATGTTGGAAGGTCACCACTGGAGCTAATTCCAAGGGAATCCAGATCTGTGAAGGGGAAGAAAGGAGAAATAGGCCAGCATTTTAGCTAATTGACCATGAATTATTATAAAAGCGAGGTGTCACTCAATTTGGTTTGTCCTAGAATCTATATAAGAATATAGTGGTGTAAGGCTTATTACTTGGGATCTACCAGACTGATTTTGCTCATTTTTGCGTTAAACTGAAGCTTGAGCAGTATAGACTAGGGCTGTGCACGGACTCCCCAATCCGCAACTTCTGGATCAGGTCCGCTCCGCCTCGCGTTGATCCGCCTATGCTCCGCTCTGATCCAGATCGGAGCTCCATGTTTCCCCCCCATAGACTTGCATTGAAAATCAAACGCCTATAACTTTTTTACTTTTAATGTTAGAAACCTCGAAATCGGCACCATGAGAGCTTATACCAGGGGGGAATCTGCACGTCATTCTGAGATCGCTTCTAAGTGACCCCAGTGCAGTGTGAAAGCGATCATGTAACTGGCCTTTGGAAGAGCTGACGAAGAGACATCCTTCCCGCCGCCGCCGCCACCCGCAGACCTCCTCACCGAGCAGCGAGGAGAGCTCTGCTGAAGAAGGTGGGGTTGAGAGCGGAAGAAGCTCTCCACCCCGCCTTCTTCCCCCGAGCTCTCCGTCCCAGCCAGCGAGGAGGTCTGCGGGTGGTGGCGGCGGCGGCGGGAAGGACGTCTCTTCGTCGGCTCTTCCAAAGGCCAGTTACACGATCGCTTTCACATCGCACTGGGGTCGCTTAGTAGCGATCTCAGAACGACATGCGGATTCCCCCATGTAGCCACATTCACGCCCAGTTTGAAGCAAATTTGAGTATCCGGAGCCAGGTAAGGCCCCCCTCACCACTTACCTGCCTCCGTCGCGGTCCGGTGGCGGCTTCAACTGAGGCCCAGGCCTCAAACAGGAAGCTGCTGCTGGACCGCGATGGAAGCAGGTAAGCCCCCCTCCCCCCTGCCCCCTTACCTGGCTCTG
This sequence comes from Elgaria multicarinata webbii, assembly GCF_023053635.1. Classification (NCBI taxonomy): domain Eukaryota; kingdom Metazoa; phylum Chordata; class Lepidosauria; order Squamata; family Anguidae; genus Elgaria; species Elgaria multicarinata. The sequence goes on along the minus strand of NC_086171.1, from coordinate 7,895,958 downwards.
TCGCCGTTGCCGCACAGACTGCGCCGCCGCCAGGTAAGCCCCCACCACCACCACAAAGAACGTACCTTCTTTTCAGAGCTCCGGATCGAGGCGAAGGATCCGCTTGGTCTCGATCCGCTTCATCTCGATCCGCAGCTCCCCCGACCCGATCCGCCTCCGCCTTTGTAGGAGGCGAATCAGGCCGCTCCGCTATCAGTTCTAAGAACCAAAGCGAAGCGGAGCACAGCCCTAGTATAGACATGTAGAAAATTTGGAAAATTTGAAAAAGTCCAAAGCTCGAGCTTTAGTAGCAATGAATGTCCCCCACATCAAGCAGGCCAGGCAGCCCCTCCACCAACGGGATGGCAGCCAATCAGCAAGGCACAAAGCCGGGCCTCAGGCATAGCCACTCAGTTAGGCTGTCGCCACCAGCAAGGAGGTGAAAGGCAGCAGAGACGGCCAATCAGGGCATGGCAGGGAGGGGGTTGCGAATTTTGGAGTAGGGATTCACTATGCATGAGCCATAATTACATTATTCATGAGCCCCTCTGTGCTGAGGGGACTGAGGGGCAAAAAGTAGATAAAGAGCAGGATTACTTGCGTCCACAGGCTTTACACTAGTAACTATATAATATTGTAATGTGTTTCCTTCCAGATTTCTGTTTGGGAGGAGGGGTGGAGTTGGGAATCCTAATACAGACAACAGTGAGCCTCGTACCCATAGTACTCTATGAACTCCCAGCTGGGCACACTCAGAATGGTTCATTTTTGGGTAATTCCCATCCTCCCTCAACAGTCTCTGATATTGTGCCTTCCTCTTATCAGTCACGGCCTTTTTGCAATGGTCTCTTTGACTGGCTCTTTACTATCAGCTGCCCGCAGGTCACATGGCTCTTATCTTTCCCTTGGACACATTTCTACAGAGCGAGTAACTTCTGGAGCCCAAAAAGTCCTGCGGAGACTGGGGACTGACCGAGACGCAACTGAGCGGATGCCTCTCATTTAAACCTCTGAGTTCCCTCGTGCAGGAAAACCAACCGGTTTTGCTTCGGCCTAGTTCTCACAGAAGTGGGAAGCCTGGGGCTGGGTTGTGCCACAGGCTGTGGGAGGGGTTATGATTGAATGATACAAGCAATCCCCGCATGCAGAAAAGTAGCAAGTCAGGGAATATGCTAGGCGTCACCATGAGCTGATGCTCCTTCTGCTCTGAATGCTCTTTTGGTTAGGGTGACCATATGAAAAGGAGGACGGGGCTCCTGTATCTTTAACAGTGGTGTAGAAAAGGGAATTTCAGCAGGTGTCATTTGTATGTAGCACCTGGTGAAATTCCATCTTCATCGCAACAGTTCAAGCTGCAGGAGCTATACCAGAGTGACCAGATACAAAAGAGGGCAGCTTTAACTGTTGTGATGAAGAGGGCATTTCCCCAGGTGCTGCATGCATACAAATGTTGCCTGCTGAAATACCCAACTGTTAAAGATGCAGGAGCCCAGTCCTCTTTTCCATATGGTCTCCCACATTCATCATGAGTGAGGTTGCCAGATTCAATGTTGGAGAATAGTCCTATACCTAATTCTTCTGATGAGGCAGGAGAAAAAGGTAGCCTTCTCCTGCCTGTTCTCTCCATATTTGGGGGCAGGGTGGGCATAGCTCAGCAGTACAGTACATGCTTGGCATGGCACATGCAGAAGGTCCCAGGTTCGATTCCTGGCATTTCCAGGTAAAGCAAGAAAAAACCCTGCCTGAAACCTTGGAGAACCATGGCAGGATCTACCATGCTGCTTTAAAACCGTTTATGACAGTAGTGACATAACTGGGGCCCAGGACAGCTATACTAGAGTGACCAGGTACAAAAGAGGGCAGGGCTCCTGCAGCTTTAACTGTGGTGACGAAGAGGGAACCTCATCAGGAGCGGCATGCATACAAATGACACTTACTGTAATTCCCGTTCCAATACAACAGTTAAAGGTACAGGAGCCTGGTCCTCCTTTCCATAGGGTCACCCTACTCAGTGCTGGCTCCAGGCTTCTGGGACTCCTCCTTGGGCAAGACATCCTCAATAGTTCCCTTTTGCAGTGAGTCCACCTTTTCACTTCCATTATCACCCGCTACTTTTGCTCAGGGTGACCATATGAAAAGGAGGACAGGGCTCCCAAGCCTTTAAGAGTCATATAGAAAGGGGAACTTCAACAGATGTCATTTGTATGCAGGCAGCACCTGGTGAAATTCCTTCTTCCACACCACAGTTAAAGCTGCAGGAGCCCTGCCCTCTTTTGGATCTGGTCAGTCTAGTATAGCTAGCGCAGCTTTAACTGTTTGGATGAAGAGGGCATTTCACCAGGTGCTGCATGCAGACAAAGGACACCTGCTGAAATTACCCTTTCAATACAATTGTTAAAGATACAGGAGCACAGTCCTCCTTTCCATAGGGCCACCCTACTCTTGCTCCTCCCCCTCTTTCTCATTTTTTTCTCCCACTTGCTTGCTTGGCAGGCAGAGAGCCAGGGAGCAAGTAGGGCCACGGCATTCCCGCTTAAGCCAGAGCAAGAGGCCGGTGAAGAAGCAGGTTGCAACTCCAGGGAGCTTTTTTCAGTGGGCCCCTGCTGGTGCATGGGCCCTTGGTATCTGCCCTGCCGTGCCTACCTTATGCAATCAAGTGCAACCAAGTTTTTGTCTTCGTCGTTGTCCCCCCGTCACGCCGTCACAGCTGCATTGTGGCACCCAGAGGGTGTGGGGGTTAAAACTAAAAGCCTACACATGGTTATCAGTCTTAGGGTTTGTCGTTCCTTTCTGCCTCTGCATCAGTAAAAAAGGAGCCTTCTTCGGTCCCGGGAGAAACGATCAGGCGGTGTGCTTTGAGCTCGAGTTCACACCAGCCTGCATTTATTGTACTGAGTGTTTGTAAGGGTAAGTTTGCTATTGATCACGGGGAGGGAGGGAGACAGTTAATGGAGTGATGGACTTAAATAGCATAGGGCAGCAGTGCTGCTGTAGCTGGTGCGAGGGAGGGGAGGGGAGGGGAGGGGAGGGGGGGAGGGGAGGGGAGGGAGAAGCCAGATCAACTGCAAAGCAGCCGTCCTTTCCAATTTTAGCTTAGTAATTGCTCTGTCTGCAGCCCGCATTGCAATGCGATCGCGGGGCCAGGGGATCCCGTTTCCTGGGACAGTGTCCTTCTCCGTACAGGAGGCGATGCAGCAGACGCAGAGAGAGAGAGAGCGCCCTCGTGAAAGGGATCCAGCGCTTTCACACAAGCTTTCTTCGCCTGCATCTCCTCAACTTCCCCCCACCCCACCCCCGGCAGCACACCTGCACATGGTGCGCCAGAGTTGCACCGCCGGTACATGAGTCTGCGGCGAGGACGGATGCCAGTGCCGGAGGCATGGAACAGCCCTTGCGCTCTCTGAAAGCAGAAAATCATTTTCTCCTGCCGGCTGAGCACAGAGGCCAATTGGCTCTTTCTGCGGCTGGCTACACCAGTCGCTTATCCCCAGCCTTCCTCGAACCGGGGCCCTCCCGACGGCTTGGACTACACCCCCCATCATCCCCAGCCTGCCGGCTGGGGATGATGGGGACTGTAGTCCAAGCCGTCGGGAGGGCTGCTGGAGAGAGAAATTGCTGGCAACTTAACTCTTGTACCTGTGCATTTGTACCTGATTCCTCCTCACTCCCTTCACACCCACACACCCACACACCGCCGATAGCACGCCGTTCTCTCTCACTGACCTTGAGAAGCAGTTGGCTGGATTCAGGAGGTCCACACAGCCACAGCCAGAGGGCAAAGGACGGGAAGTTCAGTGGAGAGGACCCGGGGTGGTCTCGCCTTGACAGCTCAAAGTTTATCTAGACACGAAGAAGAACTAGAAGGAAGGTTACTTGTCCGCCTGGCAAAGCATCTGATCCCAGTGGTTTTTGGAAATGCCCGGCCCAGTGGGTTTTTTTCCTCCTCCTCCTCGCTGGGTCCCCCGTGTGAGTTTAGCAAAGAGTGGAAGGTGGACGGCTGCAGATATTTTTATTTTGGAGCAGAACTGCAGAGAGGGGGGTTGGCCCAGGAGCTGCCTGTCAAAACGCCTGCTGAAGACGGACCGGAGCGCAAGCAGCAGCAGCGGAAACAGCAGCCAAAGTTAATTCAGGGCAACGTGGGAGAGGACAGAGGGGCAAGAGAAATCTGCGGCCCCAGGGCGCCCAGCTGGCGGTGCCCAGCCTGGATAGCAATGCCCTTGTCGGCACCCCGGAGGCTTCTAGGTCGGCAGGATTAAATTGCTTCCTGGGACACGCCAGTTTTCTGGAGCTGCCCAGAACAGGAGGATCGCTCTGAAGCCATAAATCAGGGCCAAACGACACTGACACTAAACGTGCAACCGGAGAAATGGGCGAGGGTCTTCCGCACAACTGTTATTCCAAAAGCCTATGGGGTGGCCGGCGATTGCCCCAGAGACGGGCCTACATTCTCAAGGACATGTGTTGCCTTGAGAACCTGTGTTATCTCCAGTATTACCTCCAGCCAGGATCCACTACTGGTCCCTTTGACCCACCTTCCTCTCTCACCTGCTATTGCGGGCAGGAATTTAGTTTTTGGTGGGCGAAGGGACTAGTGGAAGATCAGGGCAGGCGGCAAAGAAGCTTTGTCCTCTCCGGCTGCCTTGGGGCTTTTAAAGGGAGTGTGACCAGAGGCACAGCAGGATGTGAGGGGCCAGGGCCGCCCCAAGGCATTCTGCTGCCTGAGGCAAAGAATAAGATGGCGGCCTTTCCCATTCCATGTACAAAAGCCGACTAGACCATCTCTTCAACACTGACAATGGGACAGCATCCTCCACTGCACCTGAAGACAGCAGGTTAGCTTAGCAGGGACAGGGCAAGCCGCTCAGCACTCAGCCGTCTTCTCCTACACCTTGCTGCCACCTCCCAGCTTCTGCCGCCTGAGGAGACCGCCTCAGTCTGCCTAATGGTAGGGCTGTCCCTAATGCCGAATTAAAACATGCTAAGGCCCTAAGCCGTATCACGATTCAGAGGCCCCATAGCATAAAAAATAATGAGAAAAAAGTGTATTTCGTTAAAATAGGAAAGATAATGAAAGGGTATCAGCCAGTGTTAGGGGGTACTTGAAGTTAAACCGTGTTAGATAACCTCTAAAGCTGTGTTTAAAAGGAATAATAAAGTAAGTTGATTTGAACTTCTTTTAAACTGGCTCTAGTTAGTGCTTATTGTCGCCAGTACTAAATGCTGCGTTGCCACGCTTTCTCTATGTAAGGCAACTCTGCTGTAAGTCACACCAGACTTTCCGACCTATTTAAGCCAAAAGCGATTTCGTCTTAGTTATCTTATATCTTAGTTATCTCCAACGTATTTAGAGGCCCCTCATAATATGAGGCTCTACGCTATGGCTTACTTGGCTTGTTCCTAAATCCGGTACAGGCTGACCCTGGGAGGGGGAACGCCAGCTCCTAGACCTTCTGCAGTTGATGAGAAGAGGAAATTTGGACAGGGGTTGCTGCTGGCCAGAGGCGAAAAGTTACCCACCAGCTTGGGAGCCCGCTTCATATCCTTGAGAGAGTGGTGGGCGGGTGGACCCTTAAAAAGAAAATAATAGAGTGTGCAGATTTGAATAAAACTTGCATAGGCTAATATATACATGCGACTGCACATTTAGAAAGAATTACTATAAGCTAAATTGAAATAGAATACATCTCACCGTGTTGCGGGAGACTGCCCAGGTGACCTGTGGGCCTGCTCACCTGTCCAGGTGTTAACAACTGTTGATGGGGCACAACTCTTCATTTTTAAACTGACTGCACAGCTCTTCAAAGAAAGGATGTCTTCAAATAGAGGACTGTTCTCTGTAAAGTCGGGCACCTATGGGGTGGGCTCTGCTCCTGGGGAGCTTTTGCCCCTTGAAACTTGTTTGTCTTGAATGCCAAAGGACTTTGCACGGGTGAGGATGCTTGCAGCTTTTCTTGTCCCTGTAAGACAGTAGCATGAGAAGCGGCCCCTGTGGAAATTCCCTCTTCCACACCGCTCTTAAGGGGCACAGGGGACTCAGTGTACCTGAGCAAAATCTTCAGCTGGGTCCTTGAAGGTTCAGACTTTTAGGGCTTTTCTACTTGAGGCTTTTAACCCGCACCTTTACCAAGGTTTCTGCTTCCGGATTCTTTGCAGGATGAAGTTGGGCCCTGGTGGAACCCCGGGCTCAATTGAAGAAGCTGTGGGACCGCGGACGGAGGCAGGTAAGGGAGAGGAGGGCGGGGGGGGGAGGGTTACCGGGCCCTGCCGCTGTCGCCACATGGGCAATAGCGACAGCGGCAGGGCCCGGTAAACCCCACTTACCTTTCCGGCGGAGCTCCGGATCGAGGAGAAGGATCCGCCTTCACCTCGATCCTCTTCGCCATGCTCCACCGGCCCCCCAATCCTCTTCGCCTCCGCCTTAAGGGCAGGCGAAGCCCCCCACTCCGCTTCTAATTTGCCGGTTCAATTAGAAGTGGAGCACATCCCTAAGAAAAAGGTCCTACAACCCCCAACACATTGGGACTTTTCTCTCTCTAAACACACATAGGATTGTGCCGTTATACTCCTTCTCAGGGTCTCCTGGTGTCGTAATAAAATTTCAGTCTGAGGGGCCAGAGTTAAGAGAGCAGCCTACTTCCTACTTGGCTTAATAAGAGGGTTTCCTCTAATCTCTGCCCTGAGTCCATTGGGCTCCACCCCTGCACCAGGCTCCACCCCCTGATCTTCCAGGCACTACACTTAGCCCCAAGCTCTGCCCCTCAGGTGTCAGAGACCCAGGAGATCCAATGACCCTATCAGCTTACGTAGGGTGACCCTATGAAAAGGAGGACAGGGCTCCTGTATCTTTAACCATTGCATAGAAAAGGGAATTTCAGGAGGTGTAATTTGTATCTATGGAGAACCTGGTGAAATTCCCTCTTCATCACCACAGTTAAAGCTGCAGGAGCTATACTAGAGTGGCCAGATTTAAAAGAGGGCAGCTTTAACTGTTGTGATGAAGAGGAAATTTCACCAGGTTCCCCATATATACAAAATGACACCTGCTGAAATTTCCTTTTCAATACAACTGTTAAAGATACAGGAGCCCTGTCCTCCTTTCCGTATGGTCACCCTAGCTTACGGCAGGGGTACTGAAGCCCTTTCAGCCTGAGGTCCGAATCCCATTTCAGAGATGCTCTCGGAGGCCTCATCCCTGTGGTGGGCAGGGCCAAAGGCAAAAAACGGGTGGAGCTAAAGGCAAAAGGGGTGTGGCCAAAAGGCCAATAATGCTACCATAGTTTAGCTTAAAGCTCTTACCGCCAGTAAGTACATCTTAGGAAAGGCATTCCCACCTTTTAAAATGAGGGGAACAAACTGTAGAAATGATCGGTGGTTGGGGGGTGGGGGAGGGAGGGAAGATGGAGAAGCGGATTGGAGGATGGATTGGGACCCCAGGTGGGCCAGATTTAGCTCTGGGGCTGGAGGTTCAAGACCCCTGGCCAAGGGCTTTTGTCATAGAGGGGGCCAACCCTCAGTCAGGAATGGACTGACCCACCGCATGCTTGAAGCGAGCTTTGGTGCGGGGAAAGGATACTTACACACACACACACCTCGGGTTCTCTCTTTATTTGTGCCATCATTAATTCATGCTCTCGTTGGTTGAGACTCAAGTTCCAGCGCTCAGTGTTTCGTTTCTTTTCCCTTGAAAGAAAGCAATCTTTGGGCTCTGCAGTGCGGCAAGGAGAGGCACAGGGACGGAGATTTGACCAGAGATTTGACCAAAGTGGGCAATTTCCTGGGAGCGACGAATTCCTGGCTTAATGGTTCTCGTCTCCTGCCAACTGAAGGCTGAGGAGGAAGCTAATGCAGTGTCCTGAGTGAAACTAACAGCCTCAAAGACTCCAGCTTAAAGGGAAACTGTGTGTGATTATTTTTATTTATTTGGGAGGCTGACGTCCTCCTTTTCTCAGAAAACGTGGTGTAAATGAGGCCTTGTCCGGCGTAAACGGGATACTCCTAAACTCTTTGTATCTTTCTGCTGGTGCGCCATGTAGTGTTTTTCTTTCCTGGGATCCTGCTGAGAGCTTTCTTCTGCTGGAGGTTTGCGTGCCTCCAGAGATTGAAATTCCAGTCTTGCCAGTTTCATTTGAATGCTCCATGATTTAACAAGAATCAACAAAAGCCATTACGAGCTCCATCAGAGTTAATGGAGGCTCCAGGATCATTGCAGCGGAATATATTGCTGTGCACCCAGGAGTCAAAGTCATTCTGGATTGGTGCTAATTGCATAAAGAGGGGCAAGAACCAGCCCTTTCTAATGTTTAGTATAGCTACACCTGTTCTAAGGACCCCCTATTTATCAGGGTTTGTCCCTCATAAGCTCCTGTTGCTTTTTGCCTTTGAAGAAAAGACATTTGCTAATATGTGCTTTGTATGTATTCCTATCCTCCTTACTAGGGCTGCGGTCAGCTTCACTTTGGTTCGGAGAAGCGATAGCAGAGCGGCCTGATTCACCTCTGACAAAGGCGGAGACGAATCGGGTCGGGGGGCTGCGGATCGAGGCGAAGCGGTTCGCCTCAATCCAGAGCTCCGGACACAGGTAAGTGGGGGGGAGGGGGGTTGGCGGTGCCGGCACAGCCCGTGAAGCGACGGCGATGGAGCCAGGTAAGGGGGCATGGGGGAGGGGGGGCTTACCTGTGTTCGTTGCAGGCTTCAATTGAGGCCCCAGCTTCAAGCCAGAAGAGGCCGTGGCCTCAATTGAAGCCCGCGACGGAGTGCGATGGACACAGGTAAGGGGGGTGGGGGGAGTTGGGCTTACCTGGCGCCGCCGCCGCCGTCCATGTGGCGATGGCAGTGGAGCCAGGTAAGGGGGCAGTTGGGAGGGGGACTTAACTGCCTCCGTCACGGGCTTCAACTCAATTGAAGCCTGTGATGGAGGCAGGTAAGGGGGTGGGGGGAGTTTCCCTTACCTGGCTCCGCTGCCGTAGTCTGTGCGGTGGCGGCAGAACCAGGTAAGGGGGCAGGGGAGCTTACCTTTCTCCATCGCAGTCCGTCACAGGCTTCAATCGAGGCCCCAGCTTGAAGCCGGAAGAGGCTGCAGCCTTCTCTTCTGGCTTCAACCGGGGGCCTCAATTGAAGCCCGCAAGGAGGCTAGTAAAGGGGCAGGGGTGTGTGTTGGCTTACCTGGCGTCGCCGCCCATACAGCAACGGTAGTGGAGCCAGATCTCGCTCCACAGAGTGGAGCGGGGGACAGGCGGATCAACCTGAAACAGTTTGGGCCCGATAAGGAAGTTCCAGATCAGGTCACGAAGCGGTTCGGGGGATTCTGTGAACAGCCCTACTCCCTACGCTTAGCCCAGGCTTGTGTGTGTATTCTTTGAAAGAAAGGCAGAATCTTTGTAAGAAGCACAGAAACTGGTACTAGGGCAGAATTCAGTGTCCTGAGTATTTCAGTCATCTTGTTTTTTCTTTGGTTTAAAAAAGAAACAAGTTTCTAGCCTTTGTGGTTATGATAAATTTAAAACCATTTGAGCGATGCATGACAAAATCTCAGAAGCTACAAATGCAGTTGAACAGGATTTTCCAGTAGTCAATAGAAGGGAGAATAAATTATGAAAAAATAGGCAAAGACGTCTAAATTAGATTAATGTATCTAATTTATTCAGGATGCAGGTTTTGCATTTCTGGGTCATCTTATGGGTGGTTCACTAGTGTGTGTTTATCACTTGATGATCACAACATTCAAAGGTCCTTTACATACGTGTGAATGGGCCAATCATGCAACGGACAGAGCTTTAATGCCACCTCAAATACAATGAAAACAACAAAGGGCCTTATGGCACCTTAAAGACTAAAACTTATTATGTCATGAGCTTTCATATCATCTACTTCATTAGTTTAAACCTGCTGTATATATTCTTTCTCCTATGACTACTCATAGAACCATAGAATCATAGAATCGCAGAGTTGGAAGGGGCCTACAAGGCCATCGAATCCAACCCCCTGCTCAATGCAGGAATCCACCCTAAAGCATCCCTGACAGAGGGTTGTCCAGCTGCCTCTTGAAGGCCTCTAGTGTGGGAGAGCCCACCACCTCCCTAGGGAACTGATTCCATTGTCGTACTGCTCTAACAGTCAGGAAGTTTTCCCTGATGTCCAGCCGGAATCTGGCTTCCTTTAACTTGAGTCCGTGTCCTGCACTCTGGGAGGATCGAGAAGAGATCCTGGCCCTCCTCTGTGTGACAACCTTTTAAGTATTTGAAGAGTGCTCTCATGTCTCCCCTCCATCTTCTCTTCTCCAGGCTAAACATGCCCAGTTCTTTCAGTCTCTCTTCATAGGGCTTTGTTTCTAGACCCCTGATCATCCTGGTTGCCCTCTTCTGAACACGCTCCAGCTTGTCTGCATCCTTCTTTAGGAGCATGAATTTATTTAGGAGCATTTCTTTAGGAGCATGAATCTATTAGGAGCATGAATTGTTTCCTAAATTTGCAGGTTGCTGGGGGCTATAAGCATTGGATTCAAAGGTAAGTTAAATGCAAATGTACAGACTGCGACAACTACATTAGAGCTTAAATCTATGTAAAGTAAGCAAAGTGACCATTCACAAAGAAGTGATGATGATAACACAAGCATCCTAGTATTGGCAGGCTAATTAACAGCTGTAGTGGGATAAAAATCTGTTATCTTGATTCAGGCCAATGGTAATAGAACTGAACTTTGTAATTAGCTGACAATTCAGTGGTTTCACACCAGATTCTGCCATTATTCGGGGGTGACTATTTTAAGGCAAGTGACAGAATGTACCTAGCCCTATCTCGTATGCATTCTTATGACAAGCTTTTTCTTCTCTTTGAACTGCAGAGATCTTGGCTATGTAAAAGTCTTTACAGGCCCAAAGACTGAGTACCCCTCAGGGACATGGACCAGAAAATGCCTCTCTCCTCTACAATGGATGGATGTTCTGTTCAGTTTCTGTATGCAGAAAAATGCTGAGTCAGATCTGGGCACCCCTGGCTGTGCACTTAAAGGAAGAATAATTAAGACAGCCCCAGCGATGAGCTAGGCAATGTATTATGGAGGGGCCTTGTGGAGAACGCATTTCATGGACTGGTGTCTCGATTTATCACCTGCCATCAGTAATGCATCAAGGAGCACTAGCAAGAGAAACCCAGGTGTGTGTGTGTACGCATGCATGTATCCATACACCCTTCTCCCCTGGCTCCATCCAATGTCTCCCTCGAGGCCAAAAGCCTTGTGCATCCCTGCTGTAATACATGCCTGGATGAGCTGCATTTGGGTTAGCGGATTGCCAGTCATGTGTAGGGTGACCCTATGGAAGGGAGGACAGGGCTCCTGTATCTTTAACAGTTGTCTAGGAACGGGAATTTCAGCAGGTGTCACTTGTCTGCATGCAGCACCTGGTGAAATTCCCTCTTCATCACAACAGTTAAAGCTGCAGGAGCCCTACCCTCTTTTGTATCTGGTCACACTAGTATAGCTAGGGCAGGGCTCCTGCAGATTTAACTGTTGTGATGAAGAGAGAATTTCACCAGGATCTGCATGCAGACAAATGACACCTGCTGAAATTCCCTTTTCTAGACAACTGTTAAAGATACAGGAGCCCTGTCCTCCTTTCCGTAGGGTCATCCTATCACTTAAGCCCATTTGAAATTTTCAGCGTTCTCAAGCTTACCTTGAATCTGCAGGACAGACCCTCGTACAATCTGCCTTCCTCCTTCTCTGCTCCCCTCTGCCTCTGCCGTAGCCACTCTTAACTTCTTTCCAAAGCTATCCTCTGGGACGTCTTTCGCAACTAACTAAATTCAGGTGAATTCACGGTTTTGACTTGGCTTGTAGTGGCCAGCACGTCCACAACGTAAGTTGGAGAGGGCAGACACCCAGGTGGACGGCTGTCCGAGCTCCTGGTATGGAGAAGGTTAACCCAATTGTCCTTCCTCCAAGTGTTTGGGGTAGGTTTGTCTTTGCAGGCAGGCTACGTAGCAGGCCGGAAAGGGAACACTGGGTGGATTTAAGCAGGGCACCGGGGGAAAGTGGAGAGGACGAATGGCGCTGTAACCCAAGCAGTCTGATTCTTCGGCAGCCAAACAGCACAATGGATCTCATTGTGACGAGACATTTGGAAGATGATACAACTGTGAGGGACAGTCAAGAGCGTGAGTGGTACAGCAAGTGTGCGTGTGCGTGTGTAGAAGGGGGTGCTTTAGAAATCCATGGCGAATTGGATCTTTTGTCTCAATAGAAAGGAGACTTATGATAGCCGCTATTCTGTTGAACAGGATTCTTAGGAGTGCACGGCTTCATTGGAACCAAGGGCGTCAAGGATGTATTCACCATGGAACCTGTTTTTCAGAAAACTGGGAAACTTCCAGACTGTTAGAGCAGTACAACAATGGAATCAGTCACCTAGGGAGGTGGTGGGCTCTCCCACACTAGAGGCCTCCAAGAGGCAGCTGGACAACCATCTGTCAGGGATGCTTTAGGGTGGATTCCTGCCTTGAGCAGGGGGTTGGACTCGATGGCCTTGTAGGCCCCTTCCAACTCTACCATTCTAGGATTCTATGGTTCTATGATTCAGGAGGCCCGGAACATTATGAATGAGGTGGGAGAAAACAGGACCGGCCCTGTCATTAGGCAGAGTGAGGCGGTTGCCTCAGGCAGCAGATGCTGAGTGGTGTGGAGAGGACAGTGGTGGTCCCCTCCGTTGGAGGACAGATCTGTGTGTCCCAGGCAGCCCGTAGTCTCACCTGCGGTCACCAGGGTTAAAATAAGATTCAACTGTCAGCTCAGATGGCTTCAGTGGGTGGAATGGGGATGTTAATTAATTAATTAAATACCACTTCCCCAAAGAGCCTAATAAGGATGGTGCATACTCAGTAGCCGTGGAAGGGTGGCTGGCCGTTGGAGTGATGCATAAATAGCCATCCTGTCCTCAAGTGATTAAGGTAGGCGCCGACGCTTGTCAAGCAAGTGGCGTGGTTTAACTCCTTCCCTCTGGATCTGAATCTCAGAAGACCTTGCAATGCTTTCCCTGAAGACCAAACCACAAGTAATGGCCAGTGCTTGTAAGCATTTAATGTCCACAGTTTTTGTCCTTTAAGGCAGCGGTCCCCAACCTTTTTGGCACCAGGGACCAGTTTCGTAGAAGACAATTTTTCCACGGACCGGGGGGGGGGATTGAAGGGATGGTTTTGGGAAGCCACGCCCGCCCCTCCCCCCACTCCAGCGTCCTGGCTTCGCTTCGGCTGGCACCCAGCCGAAGCGAAACCAGGACGCTGGGGTGGGCGAGCGGCTTCGGAGTGGCGCGCCCAGAGGTTGCTCTCCCAGAGTTGCTTCCGGCCGTGCACGCCGTTCTGAAGCTGCCCCCCCCACCCCCACCCCAGCATCCAGGCTTTGCTTCAGCTGGGCAGGCGAGATGGCGCCCCGCGCCCAGGTACGCTGGGGTGGGGGTGGGTGCGTGAAAGCAGCTCACCTGCGCAGCCCGGTTCCTAACAGGCCACGGACTGGGACCGGTCTGTGGCCCGGGGGTTGGGGACCCCTGCTTTAAGGAGCAGCTGGAAAGGAAAACCGGGATCAGGACAGCGGCGCATGAAGGAAGGGTTTTTAACCATTTCCTGAAGCGCTGTGGTTCTTCCAAAAGTCACCCCCTCACTCAGTGGTTGTTGGCCCTGGGAAGGAAGCGTTCACCGGCACCAGCAGAACGTTCTCTTTCAAGGTTAACAGAGGTTTCAGGAGGAGAGTTAATCCCATGTCTTGACATGCTGTGACTCCAATCACGCTCGTGCCCCTCTGCAGCTGTTGCTTAAAGAACAAAAACCATGTGCGAAATGCTTGCATGCTTTGAACATCATAGGTAGTGTGGCTCTAGTGCTGAGTCCCTGCGGCAGTGAAGGCTGGTGGCTCCAATGTCAGGGGGGCAGAGTTTCAATCAGAACTCTAAAGGAGCTATCCTTCGCACCTCTCAAAAAATAGGGTGACCCTATGGAAAGGAGGCCAGCACTGGTTTTAAACGTTTGAATTAGTTGTACGTATTTTATCAGAGTTGTACCCCGCCTCGATCCAGAGGGAGAAGCGGGTAACAAATAAATATATTATTATATATTATTATTATTATTAACAGTAGCACAGAAAAGGGAATTCAGCAGGTGTCATTTGCTTGCATGCAGCACCTGGTGAAATTCCCTCGTCATCACAACAGTTAAAGCTGCAGGGGCTCTACTAGAGTGACCAGATACAGAAGAGGGCAGGGCTCCTGCAGCTTGACCTGTTGTGATGAAGAGGGTTTTTTCAACAGGTGCTGCATGCCTACAAATGACAGAAATTCTTTTTTCTATGCAACTGTTAAAGATACAGGAGCCCTGTCCTCCTTTTCATATGGTCACCCTAACCAACACAACTGGAGGTCACCAGGTTGGGGAGGAAGGAAGTGAGGCAGGAGCCCGGTCCTCCTTTTCATAGGGCCACCCTACTCAAAGGGGAAGGAAAAGGCAGTGTGCGCTCCATAACCTATCTTCTAGCTGCTGGCTCTCTGCCCCTTACTTTTGCCCTGGACCATTTTTGTTAAAAGGAGGTATAAATAGGCGCCCAGGCCGCTCACCCGCTGGGTACAGGCTTGCAATCGAGTCTGATCTCCACCCCTTGTTTACAAGGACGGCATTCTTTCCTTCAAAGAGCACAGGCTGAGCTGGGGTCTAGTTTCAAAGGCTCAGAAGGTGCTGCGGGGGGGGGGGGCGTACGCACGTGTCCAGCGCTGGGCATAGGAGTAATCTCAGCACGCTCTGCAGCCCCTCCCACACCACGCCTTGCCTTCTTTGAAAGATGAAAATAGATGCATGTTTTATGGTGGATATGCAGTCATCGCCGCGTCCAGTTATTCACATAGTCTCTGTTCTTATATGTTCCACTTGTATTTCGTACAGCCCTCTTCGGATTTCGTCATACTTAGACCCATTGAAATCTATGGGACTTAATCCCGACTAATTTACATCCCATTGATTTCAATGGGTCTGCTCGAAGTACAACTAAATCCGGATCTAGCCCACCATGGCGTGTTCCAACTTGTACTCAGCTCTGTAAAAAAAAATACCCCCAAATTGGAACCCCAGTAAGTAGGAAACCAGTGTGGCATCTAAACCGTGTCCTGTAGGACAATTAAAGCATCTGGACAAATTACTTTCATCCTGGTCATTACCTCTTCCTTCCTCTAGCTTCAGAAAGATTTGCCCCCCCCGGAAAAAACCACATCCGTACGTATTTAGCAGACTTTACTAGTGAGAGAGACAGCATGGTTTAGTGGCTAGAATTTTGGATTATTTATTTATTTATTACATTTATATCCCGCCTTTTTTCCTCCAAGGAACCCAAGGCAGCATACATAATCCTCCGTCTCTCCGTGTTAACCTCGCGACAACAACCCTGTGAGGGAGGTTGGGCTGAGAGTCTGTGACTGGCCCAAAGTCACCCAGTGGGTTTCCATGGCCGAGTGGGGACTAGAACCCGGATCTCCCGACTCCCAGTCTGACACTTTAGCCACTACACCACACTGGCTAATCTGGGTTCAAATCCCCACTCTGCCATGAATCTTGTTGGGTGACTTTGGGCCAGTCACTACCTCTCGGCCTAACCCGCTTCACAGGGTTGTTGTTGTGGGGATAAAATAGGGAGGAGGATCATGTACCCTATCTTGGGTTCCTTGGATAAAAAGATGAGATATACATGAACAAACATAGCCTCTTTGCAAGTTTGCTTTCTTTTTTTTCTGATTGCATTTTATCCCATCCTTCCCCCGAGGAATTAAGGCCGGCATACATGGTTCTCAACTACTCCCCGATGTCACCCAGGGACCTTCGAGGTTGAGTAGGAATTTGAAGCCGGCTCTTCAAACTCCTAGTCAATGCTCTAATCATCTCACTACCCCTTGTTCCCTGATCTTGCCATCTTTTAGAAGTTGACAAGTGTGTCAACAGCCCTCCACAGATGTCTGAGGCCTTGATAAATCTCCAGCTTTTTATTGCTTGGCCAGCTCTGCAAAAGCTTCCCAGGCTGTGATATATGGGCTAGAAGCTCCCTGTGTTCAACTTGGTGGGTCAGACAGACTAGCAAACCCTGTCACTTCACCTTTCCCTGCTCATTTTAAGATCTTTCATATAGCCTGAGTTTAGCAGCGTATAAAAAGATTGCATGTTTGGCTATATACACTTCTTTTTAAAAAATCAAAACAAAACCCTACTACACTCCTTTCTCAAATGGAAGAGCCCTATTTTGTGGAAGAAATCTTGTGTGTTATGGACCGCGTGAAACGAATAAGGTTCGCCAAACTCCCTGGCCGATTCTCAGCATTTGACGTGTGCAAGTACAAAAAACGAGGCCTGATACGGACATTCATTTTGCAACTCAAAACTCCGATGACCTGCCCCTATAGGGCAAGATTTTATATCAGCTAGAGCCTGCACAACTTTAGTTTTTCATCATTTTACTCACCTGCCAAGGCATGTTCCAAGGGTACTCCCTCTTTTCTGACACTTTTCCCATTGTCTTCCAGGGAAGCCTTTTAAAACATTTTGCTAGTGTGCACTGGAGTTGACATTCAGTCTCCCCTCCCTGTCTCTAGAAGCAAAATCTCAGGGTGTGTGTGTGTGTAGGTGTTGCACTGTGATGCACAGATAGATCTCAATAAGGGCACATGATCATTTTTGTGGTACCCAGCCTGCCCTTTCACCCTAGCAGCTGGTGGCATTCATTTTGAATACATTTATTTATTATTGCATTTATATCCCACCCTTTCCCTTCTAAGGAACCCAAGGCAGCGTACATAATCCTCCTCCTATCCATTTTTATCCTTGCAACAACAACCCTGTGGGGTAGGCTGGGCTGAGAGTCCGTGACTGGCCCAAAGTCACCCAGTGGCTTTTCATGGCTGAGTGGGGACTAGAACCCGGATCTCTCGACTCCCAGTCCATCACTCTGGCCACTACACCACACTGCACCATACATGACAATATACTACAGAACAATAAGGTTTTGCTAGGGTATCTTTAGCAAAAAGTAGAAATCTGCTCTTAAGAGGTACCTAAGCCGCTCCCTTGATTTTTCTAGGGATAACACACCAGTGCAAAACATTCCTTTCCTGACCTTCTTAACACCTTGCACATATTTTATTCCAGCAGGCTTAAGTAGGCTGACCATATGAAAAGGAGGACAGGGCTCCTATATCTTTTAACAGTTCTCTAGAAAAGGGAATTTCAGCAGGTGTCCTTTGTATGCATTCAGCACCTGGTGACATTCCCTCTTCGTCACAACAGTTAAAGCTGCAGGAGCCCTGCCTTCTTGACCAGCAACAATCTATCTGCCCGTGTGTTTCTTCTCTTCTTTGGAAGGCTTTGTCTGCCACGTTGCTTGTTCTCTCTTGGTTGTTATATTTATCCTGTTTGCTTCAAATGTTTTATTTGCTCTGAGCAGCTCACGGGAGCTGAAAAATCAGGGTATACAATCTTAAAGAGACAGCGATAAAAAGATAATATTCGCCATTACAATGATGACTGGAGGAGTGTGGCTGTTCTTTAGGGAGTGACCCTTTGTGTGAGAATTGGAATGTAAAGAAGAAAGTCTGTGTCTTTTACCTGTGAAACGATGGCGCAGTGGCGCACGAGACGTCACTATATCAAGAAGCAGCATCCAGCCCATAAAACTGTGGGACTGGCACGTTGCTGCTATGCCTTTACTGCCTCAACAACACCGGAGTCATGGTTTGGTGCACACCAGTTACTGTTAGCACACTGCCATCTCTTTAAAGGGTGCGGTCGGAAGGTATGTCAAGACTGGAAACTTTGCTCTCCTAACCATTGGAGAACTGTTTATTTCCATCAGCCAAACGTGGGAGGGCTTGTCAGCCCAAGAATATACTTGGGAGAGATGTGGGTTCCACGCAGTATTACATAGAGATGAAGGTGTCCCTTGGGAGCTAAAAGGCTGGCATGGCAAAAGGGAGAAGTGAGAGAAACACGATCTCTCCCTTGGCCTTCTTGCAGCTTAATTTAGAGGCCGACAACGCTTGATGCCGTTTTCCATTTGGCATGAAGCAGGAGCGGCAGAAAGCGCCACCAGAATTTTGCACTCTGAAACCATCGCCGTTCGTAGCTGAGGGGACAGTGGGGGAAATGGACCCTTCCTTTCACCCCACCAATCAATCCCAATTCTAGGTTCTATGCAGGGGCTGTGCACGTGCCAAAGCATTCCTATGGTCATCTGGGCAGGATTCAAGGCTGCCAGCCATACAGATGGCAGCGAGTCCCACAGTCGCGATTTCCTTGTATAGGGACAAGGAAAAGAGAGTCTTCGCAAGTGCGTTGAGGACCAGGTTGATGCTTTGGAAAGGGTCAAGTAGCTTCCGGTGGTTCAAGGGTACCAGATGCTATATGTTCTTATTCCTTTTTTAAAAGGTCCTGTATTTACAAATTAAAAACAGCAGCATGGCTAGGCTGACCATATGAAAAGGAGGACAGGGCTCCTGGATCTTTAACAGTTGTATTGAAAAGGGAATTTCAGCATGTGTCATTTGTATACATGGAGAACCTGGTGAAATTCCCTCTTCATCCCAACAGTTAAAGGTGCAGGTGCCCTGCCCCCTTTTAAATCTGGTCACTCTAGTATAGCTCCTGCAGCTTTAACTGTTAAGAAGAAGAGGAAATTTCACCAGGTTCTCCATATATACAAATGACACCTGCTGAAATTCCCTTTTCTTTGCAACTGTTAAAGATACAGGAGCCCTGTCCTCCATTTCATAGGGTCGCCCTAAGCATGGCAGGCGCGTGAAGTTGGTCGAGTTGTTTCTACACAGGCACATCTTTTACGGGCAGCTCATCCAAGTTCTAGACTTGCACTGTTCCTTTTTAAAAAATGTTTAGTGCAGATGCTCATAGAATCATAGAATAGCAGAGTTGGAAGGGGCCTACAAGGCCATCGAGTCCAACCCCCTGCTCATTGCAGGAACCTACCTTAAAGCATCCCTGACCAATGGCTGTCCAGCTGCCTCTTGAATGCCTCCAGTGTGGGAGAGGCCACCACCTCCCTAGGTCATTGGTTCTCGTGATCCCGTGATCAAGGGGAAGCTTGCAACTATTTTGCAGTCTCAAAGACCGGATGTGAAAGCAATGGATACTTGGACTGGCGGTGAGTCGCAGTTATAAACTTATTATTATTATTATTATTATTATTATTATTATTTATTTATATAGCACCATCAATGTACATGGTGCTGTACAACTCTAGCAAAAGTATGTTAACACACGCAGAAGCTGCTGCCACCGCCATTTTCTTTTGTTCTGTGGGCATGGGTAAGGGAGAGACTACAATTGCCCAGGATTGGAGGAAAGACACTTTGCATATGGCTAAGGGATGCTGGGAATTGTAGTCCAACCCAACTGGAGGGCACTAGGTTGCGGGAGAGTGCATTAGGACATCTGTACTCTCTTCAAGGCCAGAATAAAGATCCGGAGGGGAGTAATTTTATAAGAAAAAGATGAGCCGGAGTCTAAGAACAGCCCATTGAACCTAGAAGGGAGAAAACTTGCAGAGAGCACCACCAGGGGAACGGGAGTCAAGTCAAATGGAGAAGAATAGCAACAAACATGGCAGGATGCTAAACGGGGTGGTGGTGGTTGTGTGAAGATACTTTAGTAGACACCGGTCAGGAGGCTCACTTGAGCGAACTGCAGTGAACCTCTGCCTTTCATTGCTCCCTCTGTAACTTAGACCAGGAAGCAGAGCAAATAATCCTAGAACCTGGGGTCATCTCATGAGGTTGATCGGTGGATTCAGGACAAATAAAAGGAAGGACTTCTTCACACAGCACGTAGTTAAACTGTGGAACTCACTACCACAAGATGTGGTGGTGATGGTCACCGACGTGGATGGCTTTAAAAAGGGGGTGGATACATTCTTCTGGCGGAGAAGGATATCCATGGTACTAGTCCTGATGGCTATGTGCTGCCTCCAGGGCAATAAGCCGATATGCACCAGTTGTAGGGGAACGTGGGTGGGAGGGTGACGTTGCGCCATGTCCTGCTTTGTTGGTCCCTGGTCGACGGCTGGTTGGCCACTGGGTGGACAGAGTGCTGGACAAGATGGACCCTTGGTCTGATCCAGCAGGGCTCTTCTGATGTTCTTATGTAATGTAAGCATGTCAAGCAGCTTAAGAAAATAAAGCACACTTTATCTTGTCACAGCTTTGCAAAAAGTTGACCAAAAATGTCCTGTATTTACAAATAAAGAACAGCAGCATGGCCGGCGCATAAAGTTGGTCCAGTTGTTTCTACACAGGCGCGTCTTTTATGGGCAGCTCGTCCAGGTTCTAGACTTGCCCTGAAAGCGTACAGGCCTAGAGTTCCACGAAATACAGTTACATATACATCATTATGGATGAGAAGAGCTGACCTCTCTCTTTCTCTGGCTGGAAAGAGTTTGCTACAGCATCAGCATCTTCAACGGGATCAAGCTCAGTTCTATGTCTCACTCCCTCCTGCAAGTTTTTAAATAAATATCAGTTGGGGGCGACAAACCTGGCCATGTGTAACAATGTGATTCCCAAGGACGCTGGGGTTCCCTGATAACCTCCTCCCTCCACAGGGCGCTCTGGACGGGTGTGGCTCAGTTCCTGTCCTGCTTCTGCTGCCTCAATGCTTGCAGGAAGATCTCCTTCACCTGGCCCACCGTTTCCTGGTACACCCAGAAGTCTTCCTCTTTGGTCTTCACGGTGTCCTGCAAAGCAGTCTTCAGGCCTTCGTTCTCCTCCGTTTGGATTGCAAGCCTACGGGGACACAAGCAGTCATCTGAGCCCAATATATTAAACCAGATGCAAGCGGAGACCACGGCATATACTCCTCTAGGCATTTTTAACAGAGGAATGAGGTATACTTGATTGTATCAATATAAAGACTTGCAGGTATTCCTGTGATGCTGGACTGAACACATTGTTGTGAAAGTTTTTCATTTATGTTAAAAGGAAGTTTCTAGCCCTCATGTTTTTGGGGCACGACCTGTCGAATGCACTTACTGAAGTGGAGAAAAAGAGCCTACTCCAAAATTAACGGAGGACTTGAGCCTCTGACCCTAGTAGCACCGATAAAGGCCCAGATCCACAGATAATGCTTTGATTTAAGTAGCACTAACCCAATACACATCCGCCGCGGTGCTGAGAATTCAGCTATTGAAGAACCAAAGAAGAGCCCTCCAGGGCCAGAACAAGAGTCCATCTAGTCCAGGATCCTAATCCCCACAGTGGCCACCAAAGGGCCTCTGAGAAGCCCACAAGGAGAGCATGAAGGCAAGCGCTCCACCCTCCCACACACACTGTTGTTCCACTGCCCCTGGTGTTCAGGGGTATACTGCCTCTGTACGCAGGGGCTCCACGGGGCAATCACTGAGAATAGCCACAGACAGACCTCCCCTTTGTGCATTTATGAGTTCCCTAGTTGCCGGGAGGGTGTGTAACTGCACTAGTGCCCTACTTGTGGTCTTCTCATTGCGTCAGCTGGTTGGCCTGGGCGTGAACAGAATGCTGGACTAGACAGGCCTTGGTCTGACCCAACACGGCTCTTCTTACGTTCTCGTAGCCATCCTCATGGGGCTATTGCAGCCACCCAGACCTTCCTTCCTCTCTTCTCCTCCGCCCCCACAGAATTCCTTCGAGCCCTGGGGAGCTACTCATGACCATCTTGCCACCCAGAGCTCTATACTTCAAGGGCATTCAGCAGGCACAGCGTCCTCATGTCCCTTTTGGAGCAGTGGCAAAGTCCTGCAGCACTGCCGGGGCTGCAAATCCAGTCACTGCACTGCTCCAGCACTCCTTTGTCAACGGCAGAAAGAACAGCACTGTGGCTCCACAAACACACACACACACACACAACTCCCCCCAGCTCAGAGCAAGAGGCAACGCGTAGGAACTGACCGCAGCGTTCCCAATGGTTTTTATTTTTAATTAGCACAACGTGTAGATCCCACCTCTTTTCCCAGAAACGCAAGGCAACACACACTGTTTGGCCACCCTCCCATTTTATCCTCATAACAACCCTGCCAGGTAAGCAAAGCTGAGCAGAAGTGATTGGCTCAAGGTCACCCAGAGAGCGTCATAGCTGAGTGGGGTTTCGAAGCCGGTTCTGCCCATCCCTTGTCTGGCACTCTTAACCACTACCCCACACTGGTTTTCCACCCAGAAGGACCGCAGGCACAATGGAGGCTGTCAGCTGTGTGGACGCCTGGCTCCAGCGTTCCCACATCACACAAATGTTGCCACTGTGCATCTATCTTTCCATTCAACCACTCATCCACCCCAGCTGTACGTGGCACAGACGTGCATCCATACAGCTGCTAAGAGGAGCAGGCTTTAAGCCAGCCTTCTCCAACCTGATGGCCTCCTGCAGATGTGTTGGACTACAACTCCCAGCGTGCTCCAGCAGTTTAGTTTGTAGCCCAACACATCTGGAGGCCACCAGTTTTGGGAAGGCTGGATGAAAGCCCTTTAGCGGAAACTGCCCCGTTCCCTTGAAGGTTTCCTCCAAAATTCGGAGGATTATTTATTTATTTGCTACATTTAGATCTGGCCTTTTCTCCTCCAATGAACCCAAGAAGGTGCCCATAATTATTATTATTATTATTATTATTATTATTATTATTATTATTATTATTTATTTATTTATATAGCACCATCAATGTACATGGTGCTATACAGAGTAAAACAGTAAACCGCAAGACCCTGCCGCATAGGCTTACAATCTAATAAAAACCATAGTAAAACAATAAGGAGGGGAAGAGAATGCAAATAGGCACTGGGTAGGGTAAACAGGTACAGGGTAGGGTAAAACTAACAGTGTAAAGTCAGAACAACATCAAGTTTTAAAAGCTTTAGGAAAAAGAAAAGTTTTTAGCTGAGCTTTAAAAGCTGCGATTGAACTTGTGGATCTCAGATGTTCTGGAAGAGCGTTCCAGGTGTAAGGGGCAGCAGAGGAAAATGGACGAAGCCGAGCAAGGGAAGTAGAGACCCTTGGGCGGGCGAGAAACATGGCATCAGAGGAGCGAAGAGCACGAGCGGGGCAATAGTGTGAGATGAGAGAGGAGAGATAGGCAGGAGCTAGACCGTGAAAAGCTTTGAAGGTCGACAGGAGAAGTGTGTATTGGATTCTGAAGTGAATTGGAAGCCAATGAAGAGATTTCAGAAGTGGAGTAACATGGTCAGAGCGGCGAGCCAGGAAGATGATCTTAGCGGCAGAGTGGTGGACAGAAACCAATGGACTGATGTGAGATTTATCCTCACAACAACCCTGTGAGGTAGGTTGGGCTGAGAGCCTGTGACTGGCCCAAAGTCACCCAGTGGGTTTCCATGGCTAAGTGGGGACTAGGACCCGGATCTCCTGACTCCCAGGCCACTACACCATACTGGCTCACCGGATTAGACACTTGTGCTTCCTTACACTGATAAGGGGAAATGGTGCAGGGGTGGATGGGTTGAGGTCCTACCTTGTGGACAGTTCTTCTATCTGGGACTCCAGGGGCACTTCCGAGAGCTGTGCTGGTGGAAGCTCTTTCCTATCGCTTGGATTCCAGCTCAGCCTGGTGCTGCCGAGTGGCTGAGCTGTAGATACAGGGCCTGTGGTTAAAAAGGGACCTGGGTGCAGAACTTTGCCCTGAGTTCCCACATTCATAATCCCGAACTTCAGATACAAAAAATGAACGCACCTGTGAACGTTTTTGCATTGGGGAAAACACACACACACACACACACACACACAGAGCTCTCACATTCTGGTCACCCTGTGCCTGAGAGTGTGCGCTCCGGCTCTCTGGCTTTTGTTGGTTTGGGTGGGTAGGGGAAGAGTAGGAAGCAGAAATATCCTGGAGACACACTGGGGCCCATTCAGAAGACACCTTAAACCATGGCTTTAACCACGACAGTTAAGCCAGAAAGCCAGGCCGTGTTCAGAAGACACCTTAAACTATGGCTTTAACCACAGTGGATAAGCCAGAAAGCCAGGCCATGTTCAGAAGATACCTTAAACCATGGCTTTAACCACGGTGGATAAGCCAGAAAGCCAGGCCGTGTTCAGAAGACACCTCAAACTATGGCTTTAACCACGGTGGATAAGCCAGAAAGCCAGGCCATGTTCAGAAGACACCTTAAACCATGGCTTTAACCATGGTGGATAAGCCAGAAAGCCAGGCTGTGTTCAGAAGGCACCTTAAACCATGGCTTTAACCACGGTGGATAAGCCAGAAAGCCAGGCCGTGTTCAGAAGACACCTCAAACTATGGCTTTAACCACGGTGGATAAGCCAGAAAGCCAGGCCATGTTCAGAAGACACCTTAAACCATGGCTTTAACCACGGTGGATAAGCCAGAAAGCCAGGCCGTGTTCAGAAGGCACCTTAAACCATGGCTTTAACCACGGTGGATAAGCCAGAAAGCCAGGCCGTGTTCAGAAGGCACCTTAAACCATGGCTTTAACCACGGTGGATAAGCCAGAAAGCCAGGCTGTGTTCAGAAGGCACCTTAAACCATGGCTTTAACCACGGTGGATAAGCCAGAAAGCCAGGCCGTGTTCAGAAGGCACCTTAAACCATGGCTTTAACCACGGTGGATAAGCCAGAAAGCCAGGCCGTGTTCAGAAGACACCTTAAACTATGGCTTTAACCACGGTGGATAAGCCAGAAAGCCAGGCCGTGTTCAGAAGACACCTTAAACTATGGCTTTAACCACGATGGATAAGCCAGAAAGCCAGGCCGTGTTCAGAAGACACCTTAAACTATGGCTTTAACCACGATGGATAAGCCAGAAAGCCAGGCCGTGTTCAGAAGGCACCTTAAACCATGGCTTTAACCACGGTGGATAAGCCAGAAAGCCAGGCCGTGTTCAGAAGACACCTTAAACTATGCCTTTAACCATGGTGAATAAGCCAGAAAGTCAGGCCGTGTTCAGAAGACACCTTAAACCATGGCTTTAACCATGATGGTTAAGCCAGAAAGCCAGGCCATGTTCAGAAGACACCTTAAACCATGTCTTTAACCACAGTGGATAAGGCTTTTTGCTTTATTCACCATGGTTAAAGCCATGGTTTAAGGTGTCTTCTGAACACAGCCTGGCTTTCTGGCTTAACCATCGTGGTTAAAGCCATGGTTTAAGGTGCCTTCTGAACGGGGCCAATGTGAGACTGTGAGCATGACGTGGAAGTCATAAAGCGTACAACGCTCTCTGGCCCAGGTTAAACCATCTGAGAAAGATGGAATGAAGAAGAGCAGAAGCCAAGCTAAATTTCGCCCATGTATACCGGCGGGCTTCAACAGCTCCTACTGAAACCAAGCCATTCCCTTAGCCATGCTAAGCCTCCAGCCAGGGTGGGTGGTGGGTGTGGGTGCAGCCATCTGCTGGCTTCCTTGCCTTTATATGGAGTCCCTGACTAGAGAAACGCTGCAAGACAGAACGGTTATTAATGGCCAGGAGGGGTACGTGCGGGTGTGGGGGTGTCACAGTGCGTGGACATTGTCCTCTGGGGTGGAATAAATGGCTTGAATATTTATGTAGCTGCTCCCAAGTCACGTGGCCTGGCCTGCAAACCCCAGCAACATTCCTTGTGACCCAAAGGAACCACAAGAGCCCCCCAGGGACGGCTTCACTCTGTTGTTTTTTTAAACAAATAAATTTGCCTAGTTATAAGAAGTCCAGAAGCCGCTGTCCCATGCAAGAGATCGGCCTTTATGATGTTGTGTTATGATGTTGTGGGCTTTAACTCTCACACTGTCCACTGTCCAGGGCCAGAGGGCAACGTAGCTTCTCTCGACGCTCTAATCCATGTTACCTGCTTTGCCCTTTGAATGGGCCTTTGCTGCGCTGCTATTCTTCCTGGACTCCATTTTCATTTTTTCAAACTGCTGCTCTAGAGCGATACACCTCCGTTGCTGTTCTTGAAGCTTCTTCTCTGCTTCCCAAACCTTGAGCGCGCTGTCATCCACCCTGACATTCAAACACAGAAGGGGCTTGTGCAGAATTGGCGGTTTCTTTTCCCAAGGCCCCCCTCCCCCAGTAGCAAAACTCAAGATCTTTACACGTATGCATGCCCACGCGCAATTCCTCCCCTTTAATGCCTTAAAGTGATATATTCTCAAAACCCTTTGTCTGCTGTAATGGAATACAGTCTTCTCCGGTTCCAACCCATCCTTTCACCGGGGCAGCGACTCCTGTGACTGAGGCCTTGTCTGATAACACACAAGTCCCTCTTTGAGCTTGTGACTCAGGTAAGATGCTGCTATTATTTGTGGGTATACACCTGTTGCATTATTTCCAGAACAAAATATACCCTAGAAGTCTCTCTTGTTGATGAGCTTCATCACACCAGCGTTACACTGTGCAATCCCTGCGAATTGCATGCAAAGGACTCAGAAGTTTCCCACCTTCTAATCTGCTTTGATTGTGAAGTTCTCCCAGGCATCCTGCCTTAATTGTGCTATAAAGCCAAAAGATTCGCCGTATTTAGCCCCTACTTGTTGAGCGTATCTTCCGAGCCGCCACTGGGGCGTAGGAGCAGGATTTTAAAGAAATGCTTACATCTGCGTAAGCTTTAAAGATAAAGACACCAAAATTGGCACAGTCATAGATATCAGGGAGGGCTTTAAGCATACCAAATTTGAATTGAATTGGGTCATCTGTTGATTTTTAATGATTTTTTTTTACATTTCCCCCCTTAAACTCACTTCCTGGAATGCAAAGGATCGCTGTCGCCCGGGAGCAAAAACAACAACAACGGCGAAAGCTTAGCGCTACGAGGATAATCCGAGGGAAGCAGGGACACGGGATGAAGCTTGAAGCTTGCTTTGCCCCTTGTACCTCCTCAGATGATTCAGTATCTAGAATGTATATTTGCATACAGGGCACCTTTAGGAACATAGGAGGCTGTTTTATCTAGAGGTGGACCCTTTGTTCATCTAGCTCAGGACTGTCTACACTGATGGGCACTGATTCTCCAGGGTTTCAGATGGGAATCTTCCCCAGCCCCATTTGGAGATGATCCTGGAAACTTCTGCACTCTTGTTATTTAGCTACAGGTCTTCCTCCCATCGTCTCTATGGTATTACAGGATGGGGAAAAGACGCCCAGCAGTTCCCTGGCTTTCAAAAGTGGGGGGATGAGAGAGAGACGTTCTGGACTCTGCAGACTCCCACCTTTTCTGTAGGATGCTGACCATCTCTATCAGCCTGTCCCGCTCCACCTCAGCAGCCTGGCAAAGAGCCTTGTACTCTGTGATCTGGACCTTCAGGGGTTTCATATCTGGGTCGTCAATCTCATCGGCCCTGAAAAGGACAAGAACGTGGAAAGGTCCAGTTGGTTTTGCTAACTGGAAAAAAAAATCTGGCATGACAAACCAAGGGAAAATCTTGTCCAGCGTCCAGTTCAGTCAACGACGTCCAGGTAGATGCTTCTGGGAAACTCACAGCTGGGCACAAAGATAACCGCCCTGCCTTACTGTCATCCCCTCCAAAGGGCCTCTGAATATACCCAGTGACAGACCCACCTAAAACCATTTTCCAGCCATGCCTGTGGCCATTGCCGCACTTTGTGGCAGCTAGTTTCATGCATTCATAGAATCATAGAATCATAGAATAGCAGAGTTGGAAGGGGCCTACAAGGCCATCGAGTCCAACCCCCTGCTCAATGCAGGAATCCACCCTAAAGCATCCCTGACAGATGGTTGTCCAGCTGCCTATTGAAGGCCTCTGGTGTGGGAGAGCCCACAACCTCCTTAGGTAACTGGTTCCATTGTCGTACTGCTCTAACAGTCAGGAAATTTTTCCTGATGTCCAGCTGGAATCTGGCTTCCTTCAACTTGAGCCCGTTATTCCGTGTCCTGCACTCTGGGAGGATCGAGAAGAGATCCTGGCCCTCCTCTGTGTGACAATCTTTTAAGTATTTGAAGAGTGTTGTGCAAAGCAAAGGCCAAACTAGGTTCAGGACAGCTTACTGGGCCGTGATCAAAACAAATACGATTCCTCATTTGTAGTCTGCTGCGCTTCCGCTATGACTCACAGACCGAGGCAAAGAGGCGCAGCAGTAATGGACAGTCGGAGCTCACGTTGAAATGCCAGGAGGGGCTTGAGCTTTGGACACCACCACTTTTGGGGCGCGCTCGCCATCGTTGGTCGCAAGGTTAGAAGTTCTGCCGTGGAGGACGGATGATGCATGCGTCCCGTTGACCCATTTGCTAGCTTGCCAACTCCGTCCCTGTAAATTGGCCTTGAGCTAAACTGGGTCAGTGGGGAGGCTACTGCCAAGGCCTCCCCCATGAGCTAAGAAAGCAACTTAGCTATTATGTTGCAGAAGGGTGGCCTTGTAAACACTGGCTCTCTGTGCCCGCCTGTGCTTGCGCTATGATTATTTATTATAATCAAATCCCCCTCCTATGCCATGGGCTCAGGGGAGTTTAAAGCAGTTTCCGTAGCATCTGATTTCCTTGACCTGGCGGGTGGTCTTCTAAGGGTCAAGTAAACATAGAGGTGGAGGGCGAGGAAGGAAGAGAAGAAATCTCATGCTAAGCTAAAAGTGGATGTCCAGCCAGTCCGCTACTGCAGGCAGATTGAACTCACCTCCCGGGAGAGAGTGCGGTTGGCAGTGAAGTAGCTGCGGAGTCCACAAGGGTGTGTCCCATCTTAGACACCTTCCTGGGAAAGATTAAAGGATTGTCCACGTCTCTACAGTGGTCTTCGTGTTTAACCTGCCCACCCTCCCACAACTGAATAAAGCATTTGTGTAGCAAACTAGGTTCCAGTTCATATAGGGTTGCCATATTCTGAAACCACAAAACTGGGACAATTGGGGGGGGGGTAGGTGGTGGTTTTTTTAAAAAAACTGAGCAATATGTAAAGGTCTAGGGCAGCCTTCCTCAACCTGGGGTGCTCCAGATGTGTTGGACTACAACTCCCAGAATGCCCCAGCCAGCTGGCTGGGGCATTCTGGGAGTTGTAGTCCAACACATCTGGAGCGCCCCAGGTTGAGGAAGGCTGGTCTACGGAAAGAAAGAAACCTATCTAAGCTTTAGTTATCTAACACTGCACTCCTATGTGTGTCTACTCATAAACAAATCCTATTAAGTTAAATAGGATTTATTCCCAGGTAAGTATGCATAGGATTGCAGCCTAAAGTACTTAAGCACCTGCAAATAAATAATAGGTAAAGAACAGTTTAAGCAAAAAGCCAGAAAAAATGACACTAAATTACATTTCTCCACTAGTTCTCAAAAGCTAAAGGAGACTTCAATATGGAGTCTTACTGTCCACTGAGCAGGCTCAAGGCACCATTTCAGAGGATGGAATTTCTCCGGCCAGCTGGAACAGGAATCCGGGATTCTTGACTGACTGGCCGGGGTCATTTTGGAAATGCTTGGAAACGGTGACATTCCTGGTTTTCCGGGAAGTATGGCAACCCTAAGTTCATAGGAAGTACAAATCTGATAACTTTGCATTAACATGTGAACCAAATGAATTTCTACTGCCCTCCAGTGGAAATTAACTTCTGAGCAATGCAATGATATTCAAAGAATTAGTTCAAGGGGAAAAGAACGGAAGGAAGAAAAGAATCCTTGGCTGAATTGCATCCATTGACTTTCCTCTCTGTCAGGCTGAGAAGTCACTGTGTACCTGATACCTGGTTTGCAAGACTGAGTGAAGTGAAGAATTCCCTAACCTGAGAGCAACAAATTCCAGATAACAATCCTGCATATCTAGAGAGTTGCTGTACCTTCTTCATGGCAGAAATCCAACAGGTTCTTTCTGTTATCGAGATAACAGTGATAGGGAAAGTTGAACCTTTTGAACTTCTGCCTGCTAGCAAGCTGATTAAAGGCACAGTGCCTCAGT
This sequence comes from Elgaria multicarinata webbii, assembly GCF_023053635.1. NCBI lineage: Eukaryota > Metazoa > Chordata > Lepidosauria > Squamata > Anguidae > Elgaria > Elgaria multicarinata. The sequence continues at coordinate 7,866,093 of NC_086171.1, read as the reverse complement.
TGGGAAAAGAGGAACAAATTGCTGTCCCTTCCTGTAGAAACAATCTCGTACATTCTCCGTTTCTGGAGACAGGAGATCAGAGATGGGCTTAGCTGAAGCCATAAGAATCACCCTTCTGGGCTTGACGGTTTGATTTGCCCAGTCATGATCTGTTAGATCTGAATATATGAAAGGATTCTATCCCCACCCTCCAACCAAATCGACCAATCTCTCACTTCTAAAAAGAGAGGTCAGCACATCATTTAAATTGTGAATATTTACTCGATGAAAAAGAATCAGCTGCCAAAAGTAATTGTCCTAGGATAATTGGTTAGCTGCTAAATCAATTAAAAGAGAACCCTACAAACTATGAATGAGGTACCAGGGCCAGGGTCCTCATAAAACTTCATTTTGGCAGGAAACTATATTTTAAAAGACGTTCTCTTACCGTGCAGCGCTATTGCTTCCAATGGGGTTATTTTTCCTGGACGCTGAGGTGGAATTCTCCTCTTCCAAAGACTCTGCAGACAGTGAAGAAACGGAATCGGAAATGCTTTCCTCTGGTCGATGAAGGTGACGCTGGTGTAAAACATCAACCAAATCAGACTTTACATATTCTTCACTCACCCGGGCGGATTTTCTACCTACTCTTTTGCCGCCACTCAGGGCTCTGTCCGACGAGCGTTTTATTGCACGCTCGTTACTGGGCACTCACAGATTTTTCGCAGGTCCCGCACATGACATCGCCTGCCCCCCGCATGCCTTCCACCCCTTCTGGCCTTCCTTGTGCCACAGGAAGACCCCCAGAAAGTCCGAAATATTTTTAAAACCAGAAGTTGCTGCCCTCTCCTGCTGTGCACAGGAGAAGCAGCGTGATTCGAATGCCCGACTGAACGGGCCTCATGCGCGTTGTTGACTTCCTGCTTTGAAACAGGAAGTAACTGAGCAACGAAACCAGGATCAGAGAAGCGACGGTAGGGAGCGTGTTTTCCCACATGTAATGGAGATCTGAGTTTCATGATAGGACCAAGGGAGGGTTGCTGGGTTTTGTTACAGTTCATGGGCGCGGGTGCGCTTTTATGGACCGCACACACAAATATCCGGTAATAAACGAGAATTAACATGACAATAAACACGCAATTAGCAATTGTGTGTTTTGTCTGTTTTTCTTTGGTCAAGCCAAGCACCTTCCCTCCCGGGGCAAATCACCGCAGGGGTGGTGGGTCTGGATTGAGATTGGGACTATGATGGAGGCAAAGGCTTGGATTCCTTCTCCCAGACAACACTGCAGTCTGGATCCAGATTCTGCCCACCAGCACCCCACAGCTGCTATTTACCAAAGAAAAAGCAAGCATACAATCGCCCATGCCATGCTTAACGTTAACACACGGTTTGGCTCTGAGGCAAGCCAATCCATGCAGGACACGGAATAATGGGCTCAAGTTAAAGGAAGCCAGATTCCAGCTGGACATCAGGAAAAACTTCCTGTTAGAGCAGTACGACAATGGAATCAGTTACCTAGGGAGGTGGTGGGCTCTCCCACACTAGAGGCCTTCAAGAGGCAGCTGGACAACCATCTGTCAGGGATGCTTTAGGGTGGATTCCTGCATTGAGCAGGGGGTTGGACTCGATGGCCTTGTAGGCCCCTTCCAACTCTATTATTCTATGATTCTATGATTAAATATCTATTCTCAGGATGATCAGGGGTTTGGAAATGAAACTCCATGAAGAGACTGAAACAACTGGGCATGTTTAGCCTGGAGAAGAGAAGACTGATGGAACCAGTTACTTAGGGAGGTTGTGGCCTCTCCCACACTAGAGGCCTTCAACAGGCAGCTGGAGAACCATCTGTAACGTATGCTTTAGGGTGGATTCCTGCATTGAGCAGGGGTTGGACTCGATGGCCTTATAGGCTCCTTCCAGCTCTAAGATTCTACGGTTCTTCGATATTCACAATGAGGGACTTCTCTAGCAAACTGATCTGATCCGGATTACCTGCAAAGTGAGCTGCCTGACTTTCTCCTCCAACTCTTTCACCTTGGCTTCTCGCTCGGCCACCATTTGCTTCAGCTGTTCTATGAGGCAGTTCTGCTTCTGTACCTCAACATTTAGCTGCTTCCCCAGGCTCTGCTGGCATTCCTTGCTCCTTTCATCCTGCTGGCTCAGGTTCTTTAGGATGACCTGCATTTCCTTCTGCTGGCTCTGGTGAGACAGAAGAGGCACACGGGAGGCTCGGTTAGATAGACATGACGCATTAAATACGCACGGAGGCAGCATTGCCGGCCTAAAGGGGCCTGGCCTGGCTTTCAAGTGCTCGAACAATACAAGAGCAACTTCTGTGTGGCAGGAGAAATGCATTAGCTGAAATGTACCTCTGAAACAAGGCCTTTGAAGTCAAGCCACTTGCATTCAGAAGCATCAAGGCTGCCTGAGGACAATCCTTAGCAGACTAATATTTCAACACCGTCCATCACAAGGATTTTGGGATGGTTACATTTCTGGCATACTAAAGAAAGATTTCCTCTAGCGCAGTGGTTCCCAAACTTTTTCAGGTAACCGCCCCCTTGGTTCCACAAACTCATGCCCAGTGCCCCCTGCGCACAGCCCCTTTTAATGGGAAGCACCCACCGCAGACTTGCCAAGGGAGGGAGGGAAAAGAGAGCAAACGCTTCTATTTTGCAGCCGGCATGGCGGGGCACACCAAGCAGGGTATGTCTCTTCATTAGCGTTTTGGTGCTTTTGAAACATTTCAGTTCACCGTTAAAAGGACTCTTCTTAAATGGTATTAATACATGTGTGGATTCTTCCCCTATATGGCTTGGGACCAAACTACCTTCTCCCTTAAAAATGTCCCTGGGTCTTAAGACCTACTGGAGAGGCGCTTCTTGGAAAAGACCACCTCAAGCGCCCGCCTGCCACCCCTTTGCCTCTTAATGCCCCCCTATGCAATCCCACCGCCCCCAAGGGGGCAGTACCGCCCACTTTGGGAACCACTGCTCTAGCAGAAGCCAAAAAAGGAGACTGTGCCTGACACCAAAGATTTATTCTCTTCCGGCACAAATGCAATTACAGCACATGTATGTACATGTGTATATTTTAGGCTCATCAGCTGATTAATTAATATTTAGCTGATACACTTCAACAGATAATCAATTACATTTAACCCTTTTCTTGCACATGACCCAAACTTCGGATAGATTGTTGCCCTTTTAGAGATTGCTTTTGTTTAATCAACAGTAAATAAACACTCCCTGGCTAAAGTGAAGATAATCTTTCACATTTTTCATTCTTTATTATAATAAAAAGCCATTACCAAACTAGTCTCAAAATAAAAAGCTACACCTTTGATTTGCAGGTCAATAACAGTGGCTCTGACCACCTTATCAACGGCCACTTTAGTTCAGGAATGGACGGCCCACGGCCCGTGGACTTTAAGCAGCCCTCGGGCGAAATCAAGGCCGCCTGCATGGACCTGGCCAAGCCCCCGCCCCACTTTTCCCTGCAGCCAGCTTAGCTACACCCTCTGCAGCGAGGCGAACTGACCAGCCTCCATTACTTAAGGACATGAGAACAAGAGAAGAGCCCTGCTGGATCAGACCAAGGGTCCATCTAGTCCAGCACTCTGGCCAACCAGTGGCCAACCAGCTGTCGAACCAGGGACCAACAAAGCAGGAGACGGTGCAACAGCACTCTCCCACCCATGTTCCCCAGCAACTGGTGCACACAGGCTTACTGCCTTGAATACTGGAGATAGCACACAACCATCAGGGCTAGTAGCCATGGATAGCCTTTGCCTCCAGGAACTTATCCACCCCCCTTTTAAAGCCATCCAGATGGCCATCACTACATCCTGTGGTAGTGAGTTCCATAACTTAACTATGGGCTGTGTGAAGAAGCACTTCATTTTATTTGTCCTGGATCTCCCACCCATCAGCTTCATGGGATGACCCCACTGGGTTCTAGTATTTTGAGAGAGGGAGAAAAATGTCTCCCTATCCACATCCTCCACACCATACTTAATAGGCCCATTCAGAAGACACCTTAAACCATGGCTTTAACCATGGTGGTTAAGCCAGACTGTGTTCCAAAGACACCTTAAACCATGGCTTTGACCATGGTGGTTAAGCCAGACTGTGTTCAGAAGACACCTTAAACCATGGCTTTAACCATGGTGGTTAAGCCAGACTGTGTTCAGAAGACATCTTAAACCATGGCTATAACCATGATGGTTAAGCCAGACTGTGTTCAGAAGACACCTTAAACCATGGCTTTAACCAAGGTGAATTATTCACCTTTTTGCTTTATTCACTATGGTTAAAGCCATGGTTTAAGGTGTCTTCTGAATACAGCCATAGAGGAGTACAGTGCCCTTGGTACTCATATGGAAGCAGGAAGCTGACTTCTACCAGGCTGGCCCACTGGCCCATTGCTGATTCGAACTGGCACTAACTCTCTAGGGCAGCCTTCCCCAACCTGGTGCCTTCCAGATGCTTCGGACTACAACTCCCATCAGCCCGGGTCACCATGGCCAATGGTCAGGGTTGATGGGAGTTGTAGTCCCAAGCATCTGGGGGACGCCAGGTTGGGGAAGGCTGCTTTACGGACTCAGGCTTAGACCCTGGCGTGGCACGAGTGTTTGCAGGACACTTAGTGTGGGTACTGGGCGGGGAGAGTATAAGTTTTTGTAACATTTTGGGAGTATTGTATAGCCAGGAATAAGTGGCCAGAAGTGAATGTCTCTAACGGGGAGCAGGAATCCCACTAGGCCAGAGAGCTGTAAACCGCTCTGAGAGCTTCGGCTATGGGGTGGTATACAAATGCAATAAATAATAATAACAACAACAACAACAACAACAACAGGTGATCATACCAGTAAAGCATCGATGAGTTCGTTGTCATGCTTTCCTTTGTCGAACAGGGTCGAGATCTGTTCCTTCAGGGTTTTCACCTCGTTGGACAACACCTTGTTCCTCGCTTTGGCACCATCCAACTTCTTTTTCACATCCTCATGATCCTTCTGGAGGGCGTCGTGTTCACTTGTAAGTTTCTGAAGTTAGGCAAATGAAGGAAGTGAGTTGAAGGCTACGGATCATTATCCATGAAGAGCATTTCCCAATGAGTGCAGACAGGATCTGCTGTGCACATGGAGTAAGTGCATTTCTGTGCACCCACCCAATACCTCAACCAGTCTTCCCCAATCTGATGTTCTCCAGATGTGTTCATAGAACCATAGAATAGTAGAGCTGGAAGGGGCCTAGAAGGCCATAGAGTCCAACTCCCTGCTCAAGGAAGGAATCCACCTTAAAGCATACCTGACGGATAGCTGTCCAGCTGCCTCTTAAATGCCTCTAGGGTGGGAGAGCCCACCACCTCCCTAGGTAACTGATTCCATTGTTGTACTGCTCTAACAGTCAGGAAGTTTTTCCTGATGTCCAGCTGGAATCTGGCTTCCTTTAACTTGAGCCCGTTATTCCGTGTCCTGCACTCTGGGAGGATCGAGAAGAGATCCTGGCCCTCCTCTGTGTGACAACCTTTCAAGTCTTTGAAGAGTGCTATCACGTCTCCCTTCAGTTGCATTGCAACTCCCGCGATTCCCAGCTGGCCTAGCCCTGAAAATGTGGCTTGGATGACACCACAGCCCCATGGTTCAATCCAATCGCATTGAGCTTCCAATCTGCCCCTACCTGCCTGAAAACAAACAGGCAGCCCAGGGGGGTATCCGCACGTCGTACCCAGAGCGCTTCTATGCGACCCCAGTGCACCCCGAAAACGATTGTCTAACTTGCCTGTAAAAGAAACGAGAAAGAGGCGTCCTTGCCGGCGAGGAGAGCTCGGCGAAAGAAGGCGGGGTGGAGAGGAAAGGAAAGAAAAAGGGAAGCGCGCGCCGGCGAGAGTGCGAAGAGGGCACAGAAGAGCGGCTGATTTCCCGCTTGTTTCCCTTCCTCAAAGGACCAAAAGCTGCCAGTTCTCTTCCCCACCCCACCCCACCGCTGCCGCCCCCACCAAAGGCTGAGGGGGAAGGGATGACGGCGGCGGCTCGGGTTAGAAAAGAGACGCGTCTCTCAAGGTGGAGACCCACACACCAACACACCGCTCGCCTCTCCCTTTCCTATTCCTTCTTCCTGTCTCCCGGAGCCGGCACCTTCCCCTCCGAAAGGGGCGTCGGAGCCGGCAGCAGAGTCGTGCCCCCTCTGTCGAGCTCTCCTTGCCGGCTGGCGAGGAGGGAGGTGGGTGTCGCCGGCAGCGCCGGCGCTGGCAAGGACACGTCTTCCTCGTTTCTTTTACAGGCAAGTTAGACGATCGTTTTCGGGGTGCACTGGGGTTGCATAGAAGCGCTCTGGGTACGATGTGCGGATCCCCCCCCAGGCTTCAGATGGCCCCGCCGTCCTCTGCAAAAAGGAAGCTCTGTTGTCAGCTGTGCATCCTTACCTCCAGGGCTTCTTTCTTTTCTTTTTCCAAGCTCCGAATCCGCTGCAGGTTCTTCTCCTGGGCAGATTTCTTCCTGGGGTCTGTAAAGCTGAGCACTTCTTCGTCAGCACTGCTCTGCGACAGCCTGCTTTTGCCGTGCCCCAACTGACTCTCCAGCTCCCGGACCTAGAGGGAAAACGTGAAGAATACGCAGAAGGCTTAGCTGCGTAACAAGTGCTGCCCATGAATGGAAGGACGTGTTCTGACCCAGAAAGGAGGGACAGGCAGCCAGCTGGCAAACAACCTGGTCACCTGGGAGGAGCATCAATTGCCCCCAGGCAAAAAACGGTGATCCGACGTCTCTTCTCACATGATTGAATGCGAAAGAATTCCCTTCACACACAAAAACTAGCATGTCAGGGACGTGGGTGGGCTAGAGCCTTTCTCCCTAACGTGAATATACCCGGTCACTACGTTCAACATCTAAGGTCCTCCTCCGGGTGCCTACTCCGAGAGAGGCTCGGAGTGTGGCAACGAGGGACAGGGCCTTTTCGGTGGTGGCCCCCAGACTGTGGAATGATCTCCCTGACGAGGCTCGCCTGGCGCCAACGCTATCTTTCCGGCGCCAGGTTAAGACTTTCCTCTTTGCCCAGGCATATGGCGGCACATCTTAATCACCCACATGTTTAGTTTTTTAACGGTTTTTAATGCTTTATGTGTGCATGTTCTGTGTTTTAGAATTTTAAATTTTGTATACTTGCTTTTATTTCAATTTTAGAATTTCTGTAAACCGCCCAGAGAGCCCTGACTATGGGAGCGGTATATAAGTGCAATAAATAAATAAATAAATAAATAAACAAACTTGTTTCTTTATATATGAAAGAGTACTTTTGTACGGAGTAGGGTTCGATTATGTGACCCCACCCCCACTAGTCTAAAATGGTTTGGCCAAGAACCTGGCTTAACAACACAGTGAACTAGATCTTAGAGGATACAGCCTGGTAAGTGATTTTTGGATTTGGTTTTATGCCCAGGATCCTATTCCTCAGTAAGAGGGTATTGTAGTTAGGTTCACCCCTGGCTGGATTACCCCCTACCAGACCCTCTGCAGGCTGGATGATGTCAGTGGGCATGGCCACACCAAGCACCAGCTAAGTTGCCTGCTGCCTGCATTCCTGGGATCTGAGATAACAGAGGGGATCTTCTCCAGAGGGGATTCCTCCAGGGATGGGGCTTGGAGGCCAAGCTCCATTCCCTGGAGGAACTCCATGAAGGTTGGATTGGAGAGCCCAGCACGGCATATGAGGCTCACAGGCCGGAGGTTCTGCACCCTTGGACTGTAGCTTCTGGGGCTGAGCTGCATGGGGAGAGGGGAGGTGGGGAAGCAGTGTGGAGAACAGGGAGAGACATCTTCAACAGCAAAGTCCTGCTTAAAGAAAAAACAGCTTTGGAATAAATCCCAAAGGTGGCCGTGAGCAATACCTCAATGCTGACACCAGATGTGCACAGAAGTTGTGTTGTGGTGGGTGAGGGGTGCTACAGAACTTTGGTCCAAAAGAAACCTGAGGACTTTTCACAGATGCAAAGGCACACATAACCCACCAAATCAACCTGACTGCCAGCCACAGAAACAGCGGAAGCATCCTTGATCCAGTTCGCACTGTACTTCTATAACAACGGGCAGGAGCTCCCCATGGTTTCAGACCAAGGTCTTTCCCAAATGTATCTGGAGGTGCCAGGGAGTAAATCCGGGACCCTGTGCATGCAAAGCATGCACTCTCACACTGAGCTACGGGCGTTCCACACCCGCACGCCACAAGCAAAAGGTGCTTACAGTGCAAATGATGCTCACCAGACTCAAGCAAGTAAACAAAGCCTTACACTGCAGGAGAAAGGGAAAGCCTTGGGAAAGAGAAAGGGAAAGGTCCAAACCCAGGTATTTCCAGGTAGGCTATTGCCTGTAACCTTGGAGAGCCTCTGGAAGTCAGTGGCCGTGTTCAGAAGACACCTTAAACCGTGGTTTAAGGTGTCTTCTGAAAGGGCCAGTGTCAACAATACTGGGTTAGAGGGACCCATGGTCTGACTCAGTATAAGGCAACTTCCTATGTGTGTAGTATTAAAAGGACAGCTAGAGGAATTGCAGGTGGGCAAAGAGAGCATTTTATCAGGATATTAGTCAATCGCTAGCTAACCTGTTGGAGGAAAATTCTGAGAATGCCTTGGACTGCAAGAAGATCAAACCAGTCCATACTCCAGGAAATAAAGCCAGACTGCTCACTTGAGGGAATGATACTAAAGGCAAAACTGAAGTACTTTGGCCACATAATGACAAGACAGGATACCCTGGAGAAGATACTGATGCTAGGGAAAGTGGAAGGCAAAAGGAAGAGGGGCCGACCTAGGGCAAGATGGATGGATGATATTCTGGAGGTGACAGACTTGACCTTGGGGGAGCTGGGGGTGGCAACGGCCGACAGAAAGCTCTGGCGTGGGCTGGTCCATGAAGTCATGAAGAGTCGGAAGCAACTGAACGAATAAACAACAACAAGCTAACCTGGCCTTAGCAAAACTCCTTCCCGACTCTGACTCTCAGTGCAAGAGAAATACCATGTGCAGAAGAGCCGTGAAATGAAGAATATCAACTTACTTTGCCTTGTAGGACAAGAATCTGCTGAGCCCGCCCACGCCAGCTACCGGGGGTGGACAGCAGATTTTGAACGCTGACATCTTCTCCGATTTCATTCGCTAGAAGCTGAAAATGAGATGAAAACAGGATCATGTCAACTCGCATATTTCGCGGCGGAGGTTTTAATGTTTAACTTATATGGGTTGCAGCAACTATAACTATCAAAAGCTTTTCTTAATATACTTCGGGGAGCCATAAAACGGACCCAACCTAACTTGTGGCTCTCCCTTTTTTTAGTTCATTATCTATATAAGGCAGTATTTATTTATTTATTTATTTATTTATTACATTTCTATACCGCCCAATGGCCGGAGCTCTCTGTATCCAATACAGTATCCAATACTGTCCCTGTGCTCCTACTGTTTCTGTTGTGCTAACAACCCAGTGCAAGAGCAAACAGGAAATGGGTGCTCCCTAAAGCAAGCCCAGAAGTTCAGCTAACCTGCCCTGTTTGGGAATCAAACGTTTCTGCTCGTTTCTGTTTGCTTTAGCATCTGCTAGGTCCTCATTTTGCCATCAGTAAGTCCTGCCACCACGCAGAATGCATAACAGACCACCCTTTTCTCTGCTTTTCTGTTAACATAATCAAAGCAGCCATTTTACACAGGTGCTTTGGCCGTGGCTTTGTGCAGCCTGGTCGCACTTGCTCCCAGGTAAACAAGGACACACAATACAATTTGCCAGGGCAAAGTCACTCTGGAAAAAAAAGCTGAAAGGCCCACCTAGGACTACGTAAGCAGCTGCTCTCCTGTTATGTTTCAAATCACCTGGCCAGAACACTTCTCAGGTTTAGGTGGAGGACAGATAACGCTGATTCTGTAAGGGCCTGAAAGTGACCTTAATAGTGGCTATTATTAACTATGGCCTGGTTCAGACAACATGCTAAACCAGTGGTTCCCAAACTTTTTCAGGTCACCGCCCCCTTGGTTCCACAAACTCATGCCCAATGCCCCCTACCCTACCCTATAAAAATCATTATTCAGAATAGCGGTTTTCAACAACCCACTAAGGAAGATAATAACAATAAAATTCAAAACAGTAACAATTAATTGAATATTTATTCAAAATCCAAAGCACCTGCCACAGGCTTGCCGAGGGAGGAAGGGAGGGAAAAGAGAGCAAACGCCTCTGTTTTGCAGCCGGCATGGCGGGGCACACCAAGCAGGCTATGTCTCTTCGTTAGCATTTTGGTGCTTTTGAAACATTTCAATTCACTGTTAAAAGGACTCTTCTTAAACGGTATTAATACATGTGTGGATTCTTCCCCTTTATAATAATAATAATAATAATAATAATAATAAATGTATTTCTTACCCGCCTCTCCTTTTAGATCGAGGCGGGGAACAACATTAGAACAGGAATCAATACATCTTAAAAATTCATGATTTAACATTGATCTGGATAGGCCTGCCGGAAAAGGCTAGTCTTTAAAGCTGCCTTAAAATCACACATAGAGTTAATTTTACGAATCTCCTCCGGCAGGCCATTCCACAATCTGGGGGCGACAGAAGAAAAGGTCCTCTGGGAAACTGATGTCAGCCTAGTTTTAGCTGACTGAAGTAAGTTCACCCCAGAGGACCTGAGTGTGCGGGGCGGACTATATGGGAGAAGGCGATCCCGCAAGTAACCTGGACCCAAACCATTTAGGGCTTTAAAGGTAATGACCAACACTTTGTACTTTGCCCGGAAACTAATTGGCAGCCAGTGGAGTGATTTTAATGTTGGTGTAATGTGGTCACCCCTAGGTGTACTGGTGACCAACCTGGCTGCCATATTTTGAACTAGTTGAAGTTTCCGAACTAGGTACAATGGTAGCCCTATGTAGAGCGCATTGCAGAAGTCAAGCCTTGAGGTTACCAGCGCGTGCACTACTGTCTTTAGGTCTTCTGACTCTAAGAAGGGGCGCAGCTGGCGTATCAGCCGAAGCTGATAGTAGGCACTCCTGGCCGTCGCATCTATCTGGGCTGTCATTTGGAGTGACGGATCCAGGAGCACCCCCAAACTGCGAACACAGTCTTTCAGGGGGAGTGTAGCCCCATCCAGAACTGGCTGACACACCTCCAAACCTAGGTCAGAGCCCTTGACAGCAAGCACCTCTGTTTTGTCTGGATTCAGCTTCAGTTTGTTTTTCCTCATCCAGCCCATTACTGCCTCCAAGCATTCATTCAGAGGAGACACACTGTCCTTAGCTGATGCTGTTACTGAAGGCATAGAGAAATATATTTGGGTGTCATCAGCATACTGATAGCACCCCGCCCCATGCCTCCGGATGATCTCTCCCAGCGGTTTCATGTAGATGTTAAACAGCATTGGGGATAGGATGGCACCTTGTGGTACGCCATACAACAGCTCCTTTTTTGAGGAGCAACTATCCCCCAGCATCACCATCTGGAATCTACCTGAGAGGTAGGACCGGAACCACTGGAGCACAGTGCCCCCGATTCCCAAAGCCCTCAGGCGTTCCAGAAGGATACCATGGTCGATGGTATCGAAAGCTGCTGAAAGGTCCAAAAGTACCAGCAGGGACACAATCCCCCTGTCAATGCTCATGCGGAGATCATCCACTAAGGCGACCATAGCTGTCTCAACTCCGTATCCTGCCCTAAAGCCAGTTTGAAATGGGTCTAGAAAATCTGTATCATCCAAGACTGCTTGGAGTTGGAAGGCAACTGCCCTCTCAATCACCTTGCCCAAAAATGGAAGATTTGATACTGGTCTATAATTATTAAGGTCTAGGGGATCCAGGGAGGGCTTTTTGAGAAGTGGCCGTACCACTGCTTCTTTTAAACATGGTGGAAAACTCCCCTCCCTGAGAGATGCATTAATAATATGTTGTAGTTGTAGTCTAACTGCATCTCCTCCCTGGGTGACCAGCCAAGAAGGACAGGGATCGAGAGGACAAGTTGTCCTCCTTACTCGTCCAAGGAGCTTGTCCACATCATCAGTACTCACCAACTGAAACTGATCCAGTGTAATCCTACTCACAAAGTTGCTGGACACTTCAGCTTCAGCTTCTGTTATAACGACGGCATCTAAATTGGCTCTTATCCGAGAGATTTTATCTGTGAAATGATCATTAAATGCATCACAGCGAACTACCGAAGGCTCTAAAACTGGGTTCAGGGGAGGAGGTGCCCGAGTTAGACCCCTCACCACCCTAAACAGTTCTGCTGGACGTGAATTCGCAGACGCAATGCGGTCAGAGAAGAAAGCTTTCTTCGCTGCACGTATTGCCACCCCATAGGAACGAAGATGTTCTCTATGACGTGCCTTGTCGGATATGAGACGAGTTTTCCTCCATCGGCGCTCCAGTCGTCGACCTTCCCGCTTCAATTTCCTGAGATCTTCTGTGTACCAAGGTGCCCGATTGGAAGCAGGTCGGAGAGGACGTTTGGGGGCAATCGTGTCGATAGCCCTAGTTAGGTCTTGATTCCATCTATTGACCAGGGCTTCAACAGGATCGTCGACAATACCAGCCATAGTACCCTCTAAGGCTTTCTGGAATCCAAGAGGATCCATCAGCCTTCGAGGGCGGACCATCTTAATAGGTCCGCCACCCCTGCAGGGGAGGATGGTAGCCATGATATTAACCCTGACCAGAAAATGGTCTGTCCATGACAACGCAGAGGTATTTATCACCTCCGCCCACAGATCTGTCTGTTCGGAACTGAAAACAGCATCGAGGGTGTGACCTGCTGAATGTGTGGGTCCAGAGACCAATTGGGATAGGCCCATGTTTGTCATGGATGCCATGAACTCCCGAGCTGCACCTGATAAACCACTCCCGAAAGGGATGTTGAAGTCGCCCAGGACCAAAAGCCTGGGCGACTCCAACACCAACTCCGACACTAGTTCCGTAAGCTCAGCCAGGGAGTCTGATAGGCAGCGGGGTGGCCGGTACACTAACAGAATCCCCAGTCTATCCCTGGTCTTTAGATTCAGGTACACACACTCTATGTGATTCAATTCCCGGACAGGAAGTCTGGTCAGGTTGAGATTATCCTTATAGACCACAGCTACTCCGCCCCCCCGTCCACTTTTCCTCACCTGCTCGATAACACAGTACCCAGCTGGGAGGGCCTGGGCCCATGTTGGGCCACTGTCATCTCCCAGCCAGGTCTCTGTGAAACATGCCAGGTCGGCCTCCTCATCTGTGAGGAGATCATAAATTATATTTGTTTTGTTTTTAACCGACCTGGCATTGCAAAGGAGCAAGGAGAGGGTCCGTGGTTGGCTTGGTTCATTCTCCAAGTTCCCCAGGGTGGCAGGGCGACCGGAAGGAAAGATGGGTGTTAAATATCTATCTCTCCTTCCCCTGTAATGGCACTTCACCCTGCCATCACCATATCTCCCTCTGCCCTGCACAACTTGAATTGTCGCCTCCTTTCCATTATACATTATACATCTACAATAACTTCACAATAGCAAATTAACAACAATATACAATTAATAGGGGAAATTAACAGATTATTTAGCTCAATTTGACCGGGGGGTGGGGGGAATTGAATGGCTGCTGCCAGGTGACCGTTGCTGGAAGGGAGCAGGAGGGATGGCTGAGCAGGTGTCTTCTCAGCAGAGCTCCCCTTCTCTGTCTCCTGCAGCCTGGTGGAATGGCTGCTGCCAGATGACAGTTGCTGGAAGGGAGCAGGAGGGATGGCTGAGCAGGTGTCTTCTCAGCAGAGCTCCCCTTCTCTGTCTCCTGCAGCCTGGTGGAATGGCTGCTGCCAGGTGACAGTTGCTGGAAGGGAGCAGGAGAGATGGCTGAGCAGGTGTCTTCTCAGCAGAGCTCCCCTTCTCTGTCTCCTGCAGCCTGGTGGAATAGCTGCTGCCAGGTGACAGTTGCTGGAAGGGAGCAGGAGGGATGGCTGAGCAGGTGTCTGGCTGGGACCAAACTACCTTCTCCCATAAAAATGTCCCTGGGTTTTAAGACTTTCTGGAGAGTAGCTTCTTGGAAAAGACCACCTCGAGCGCCCCACTGCAGCCTCTTTGCCTCTTAGCGCCCCCCCTGCTGCCCCCTTGTCTCTTAACGCCCCCTATGCAATCCCACCGCCCCCAAGGGGGTGGTACCGCCCACTTTGGGAGCCACTGCGCTAAACCATGCTGCTTAACCACAAAATGGTTAACCATTTTGTGGTTAAACAGCATGGTTTAGTGTGTTGTCTGAACCAGGCCAATATCTGGTTCGTCATCACTGACCAGAGTGGGTCATTGGGCAAATACCATTTTTAAGGTCTCAAGCAGCGTGAGCACCCCTAAGAGGGGAAAACGTTTTGTTTCTCTCATCTATAACATGAGACACAATCAAAAATCGATTTGAGTTTATCTTATTTATATTCCAGATAAGTCTTTGAAAGTTTTGTCCAAAGCCAGTTTGATACTTTTTGGGTGCCGGTTCAGCATTTGTTGCTTCATATATGAAGAGACATTAGCATTGAAACAAACTGCAAAACTGATGGGACGTGTTCGTACACAGGCGAAGGAGTTGCTGCCAACTGACTAGAAATAAAAACTTGCCCTGGCCTGCTCCTGTTTTTAATTAGGTGTTTGAGATGCAGAAGACCAGAGCTGAAGCTTTTTATGGCATGAAGCTAAACATTATCAGATGCTGTCGGCCAGTGTGAAGGGCGGAAAAAGAGGTGCAGGTCAGTGGTGTTTTGCATTCAGAAGGCCCCAGGCCCAAACCCAGGTATTTCCAGGTAGGCTATAACCTTGGAGAGCCTCTGGAAGTCAGTGGTCCTGTTCAGAAGACACCTTAAACCGTGGTTTAAGTTGTCTTCTGAAAGGGCCAGTGTCAACAATCCTGGGTTAGAGGGACCCATGGTCTGACTCTGTGTAAGGCAACTTCCTATGTGCCTAGTATTAAAAGGACAGCTAGAGGAATTGCAGGTGGGCAAAGAGAGCATTTTAAATAAGGGTCTGCAACCTAAGAATTAGCAAACAACACACAAACAAAATGGATAATGAGAGCTCCTTAAGAGTTCAAAAGAGGAGCAAGCAAGCTTTTTTGGAAAGTCATCTTTTCCACCGGAGAGAATATTCTTATGAATGGGCTCCAAGTGGTGACAGCTGGTATTTACCACCTAAAGGAGTAGCTCTCAAACCTTTGCCCCGATAGAGCAAAAGCTGGTGGCCCTTCCCCAGGAGTGCACAAGGAAGAAGTTACTACCAGGTGAAACTGCCAGAGTACAACCATTCTGTTGTGGCTTTGCAGTATCAAAAGTGAAGGTGGGAATCGGGCCCCAAACTATGTGATTCTTCATGCCAGTAGATATTCCTTCTGAGAGCTGGCATATCTAGCAGAAGCTAATCACATTGAAAAGGAATATATATGCTCCTTTTAGCTTAAGCGATATTGAAACCACGACCTTGACTACCATTGCACAGAACATAAGGAGAATCCTACCTTCTGTGTTGTCTTAAGCTCTTGCTTTGCGGTCTGGAGCTCGTTGCGATATTCAGACACTTTGAGGTTGGCTGTTGAAAGTTTGTGTTGCAAGGCTTTCATCTCTGGACTCTCATGATTAAAGAGAATGGAAGTGTTTGATGAGGATAGAGACTGCCCCGCCCCCACACCCCCATAAAAAGAGCGGCCGACATCAGATATGAGCAGATGTGAGCACTCCAGAGCAACCACGTTTGCAGTCCCAACAGTGACTAGATAAGCCTGGTTTGTCTACTTGCCAGCGACGGTTGCAAGAGGATTGTCAAGCAGCCCGGCAGGCTACAACCCATGCCTGCTCACTGGATTTGGCTTGGTAGTGCACAGATTGTGCCTGCCTGCTCTGGAGATGCACACCGACTGTTCCGCAAACCTCAAAAGTTTCTCAATGGTTCTGAAACATGCTTCCACTAGAAAAAACAGCTCGCTTAACCAAGACTGATTTGTTTAGATAGAGTGCCTGTTCTGCCCTGCGGCTCTGCTTGTGTGCAAGAAAGGGAATGGTAACAGCCATTATTAAATTAAAAGGAAGCAGGCAAGACAAAGTAACGCTAGCAGGCAGATGCCTTTGGTAGGGAAGACAGGCTATGGGAGCAGCCTAGCTTCTCAGGGCATGGCTATATGGGGCGATATTCCAGGGATCGCCTCGGGATCATCCCTGTGCATCCACAAGACACACAGGGGATCCCTCCCTTGCCCCGGGATATCGTGCTAGTTTTATTCCGATTTTTCAGTGGTCTCGGGATGATCCCGAGACCGCAGAACGTGTGACCCGGCATTGCGGTTTTGTCCCAGCTCCTCGCGAGTAATCATGAGGAGCCGGGACCAGGGCATGGGGCTCCTCAGGAGCTCTGTGCCCATCGGGGGTGGAGTGGAGATGCCATCGATTGTATGACGCACACTAATTTCAGTACCACCAACAGGAAAAAAAAAACCTAAGACACACCCGCGATTCTAAGACACACCCCATTTTTAGAGATGTTTATATGGGAAAAAAAGTGTGTCTTAGAATCGAAGAAATAGGGTATTTCGTAGGAGCGCTCCTGTGCTCTTTTCCAATTAAAACACAAAAACAAAATGGCAGCCATGACACCCTCTTCCTCCTGGGATGTCACGTGCCACGTGTAGACGAGGGCGATGATCTCGCGATCATAAAATTGCGAGATCGTCGCCTTCCACCCCTCTCGTCTAGCCATGCCCTCAGACTCCACACATCCCCTCCTCCTTACTTTTATCCCCTTCCAACAAACTGAAAATCTCTTGAGTTCTATCTTGGCCACTTCAACCTTGCGATGGCCTTCAAGTCCAAACAGCTTATAATAAATGTGTTTTAAGATTTTTCTTTGGTCCCCTTTGATTAGGAGCCAGTTGAAGACACAGTTCAGTTGGTCTTACCCAGGGAGGGCAACTTGTGGTCCTGAAGATGCTTTGGCCTACAACTCCCATAATGCCTCACCCTTGGCCTTGTTGGCTAGGGCTGATGGGAGTTGAAGGCCAAAACTGTTGGCGCCAATCGCTGCTGGTCTTAACAATGGATGTGATATGAGGCAACTGACCCATGATGGCCCTGAAGGCAGTGGCCCTTTGGAGTCTGACCGAATCCAATTCATAGGTCTTCTATCCATTCATATTGGATGAAGGGCACAATGGAGAAAAAAGAAAGAACTCATCTGTCTTCAGCTTTTATCTCTCCTATAGAGAGAAAGAGTGATTAATGCTTACCAAATGTGCTTCTGCAGTTTTACGAGCAGGCTGAGTGTCGCCATGTGACTGGAGTTTGACAGCTGATACCTGTAACTAGAAATGCACATACATTATTAAAGAAATGCCAAGTTTACAGCACAACTATGAAGTAGATCATTGCAAGAGTGTTTCTCTAGCAAAGTGAAGGAGCACTTGCACAAGCAGCGTCGAACGGACATGGCAACCAAATGCCACACAGCCGGAGCCTGTAATCTATAATATACTAGCAGGGGAAGAATTATGACGGTATTATTATTATTCATTAAATTTATGTGTCACGTCTGACTGCAAAAAGCAATCTTGAAGTGACTTACGCATGCAAATACAGACGTCCATCATTAGCATATCAGAAAAACACACAATCAATATAAACCACAATTAGCACATTACTGCAAATAAAAACAATTACCATAAAAATAATATAAAAATAATACAAGATGAAAAGTGTTCATCCACAATGCGCATATTTTTTTCTCCCACCCATATCCTAAGAAGAACTAGGACCTCATCTACACCAAGCAGGATATTCTTCTATGAAAGCAGTATGAAAGCGGTATATAAGAGGCAGGAGTCTCACGACTGCTTTATAGCAGTATTGAAGTGCACTGACAACTGTTGGGGCCCATTGATACATACTATATACTGCTTTCATACTGCTATATCCTGCTTGGTGTGGCTCCTGCCTTTTATATACCACTTTCATAGTGCAATATCCTACTTGAGGCTTCATCCCACGTACCCGTTTCTCTCGAATTATCCCCATAGCGTAAAGCTGTTGTTGTTGTTGTTGTTAGCTAAATCACACCCCCGGGTGGCAGCGCTTCTAAGATCCTTTGCATACCATGAAAGGGTTTAAGGGGAAGAAATGTAAAAAATCATAAAAAATCAACGGATGACTCAATCTGATTCAAATTTGGTATGCTTAAAGCCCTCCTTAATATCTATTACTGTGCCAATTTTGATGTCTTTATCTTTAAAACTTATACAGATGTAAGCATTTGTTTAATTTGTACTTTAAACATATCAAATCTTCCTCCTGCGCCCCCAGTGGCCGCTCGGAGAACAACAAAAGATTCGCTCCTAAAGAGGTATTAAAATAGGTCGGTTCTTCAATATATGAAGCACAATTAAGGCAGGATGCATGGGAGTACTTCACAGTCAAAACAGATTATAAACTGGAAAACTTCGGAGTCCTTTGCATGCAATTCGCAGTGACTGCACAGTATAACCCTGGTGCGATGAAGCTACAGGTGTAGATGAGGCCTAAGAAACAGGTGGGTCAGGAGAGGCAAAACAGGTAAAGGTGATGGTAAATCTCACCTACTTGGCCTGCCTTGGTTCTCTGGGTCTACCTCATCCTATGCGAGCCCTGATAATAGAGAAACGACTCACTTCTTTTTCCAGTTCTTTGATTCTATTATTCAGCTGTTTTACTTTGGTTTTCCCCTTTTCAATCTCTGCATTCATGTGCCGGTTTTGTTTTGCCAGTTCAACAATTTTAGTGGCTGCAACATCTCCTGCTAAGCCGGATGTCCCTGCAAAAGAAGAAAGGGAATAGGTGGTGGTGGTATTATTATTATTATTATTATTATTATTATTATTATTATTACTACTACTACTACTACTACTACTACTACTACTATTACTAAGCTTTTCAGCCTTTCAGTTTTAAAAATTGCATT
The DNA here is from genome assembly GCF_023053635.1 of Elgaria multicarinata webbii. NCBI lineage: Eukaryota > Metazoa > Chordata > Lepidosauria > Squamata > Anguidae > Elgaria > Elgaria multicarinata. Next base: position 7,847,156 of record NC_086171.1, on the reverse strand, counting down.
TTTAGATCTTTGCACTGCTGCTGTTTTTTTTTTTATCTTGGTTCCTACTATGTTTTTATTCTGTTTTAAACTTGTAGTTTATATATTATGTTTTACTGTGTTTTTGTACTTTATGGTTGAAGATTTTGTCTTCTGAACCACCCAGAGAGCTTTGGCTAACGGGTGATTTGGAAATGTTTGGAAATCTTTCAGGCAGTGAAAAATGGTGTTTTCTGTTATTGTTAGTTTTGATGGCAACAAGCAACTCTTGATTAAATTAGTAGTGTGATAGATATTATTGCTTTAATGTACAAATGAGCATAAAGTAATTTCTATTTGGGTTTGATTTGACCATTCTGTCTACTGGCATTGCATTTTTAATGCCAAAATATATATAATTTAAAAATATAAATAAAGAATAGGAGCAAAATGGAAGAAAATGCAAGGCATGAGAAGCACATATACCACGTGCTTTTATTTACTACTGATAATCTTGTTGTCTATCGCTGGAATATTTTCGGTACTAGGTAACACTGCCATCTGCTGCAAAATGCAGGGTTACCACTCTCAGACCACTTTTCTTAAAATTATCATATTTGACATCTTCCTTTTCTCTTTCAGATGCTCCGATTTGATTAACGATCATCTGGAGATAGCTCTGTAGCCAGAAATTTTGTGCTGAAGTCACTAAGGGTACACCAGGAGCCAGGATGAGAGGAGGGGGTGGAACTGTGTGGTGCCAGTGTGGTGTAGTGGCTAGAGTGTCGGACAGGGAGTCGGGAGATCCGGGTTCTAGTCCCCACTCGGGCATGGAAACCCACTGGGTGACTTTGGGCCAGTCACACACTCTCAGTCCAATCCACCTCACAGGGTTGTTGTTGTGAGGATAAAATGGAGAGGAGGAGGATTATGTATGCCACCTTGGGATCCTTCGAGGAAAAAAGGTGGGATATAAATAAATAAACTGACAATCAATGCAGAATAGCTAGAACCTAAATACAGATGAGGCATCTCTACACCATGCATCTATTCCGGGATCAGCTCAAGGGATCCCAGGGGCAACCAGGATAACCAAGATCTTGGTTATCCCAATTTTTCCCGCGGTCTCAGGAAGATCCTGAGCTCTGCAGGGATGTGGACACCCATCCCAGCTTCTTCCCGCCTTCTCTGGTTTTCAAAACGGGCATGGAGCTCGTGGGGTGGGGGTGGGGGCTCTGTGCCCTTTGTGGTGGTGGTGGGGGGCAGCAATTTCGCCAGGGATGGGAGGGGGTCGGGTGCGGAGGTGTTTTTTTTTTTAAGTTCTCTTTTCCCCCAGATTGGGCCGACGTGACCAGCTCCTCCCCCCTCCCTCTACACCCTCAGGTATAGGTAGATAAGCCCAAGGTCTAGTATGTTTCAAGGTACATCACTGACTTAATATATTTGAATTTCAAAAGTGTGTATTGCTTCTTTGCACGCAATGGCCAGGACACTGGAAGGATTCCTCCTTACCAAGCAACTGGCGAGAATTTGGTTTGCCCATGTTTACGTTCCATAAATAAAAAAGACTGAAGACTTAACTCCTCTTCACAAAAATGAAAGCTGAAGGGGGGGCGGAGCTTGGCAGCCATGGAGTCGGCGAGTTTCTTCTGATGCTCTAACCGGCTTAGCCGGGAAAAACAATTATCTCCTTTTTAATGGGCATAAATCTTTAATCAAATGATGGAAAAGGATTATGAATGCTAACTCTCTAACTTGCCGGTGTTGGAAAAGCTGGAAAAGATAAGGTGAGAGCTTACGGAATGTTATTATAAGCATCTGTGGAAAAACGAAAGTAAAGCTGCCTGCTGCTGTGGCGCAGTGAAGCAGAGAGAGTTTGTTTTTGTTAGATGCTGACTTGGTTTATAGCGAATCTCACCTCTTATCTTATATTTCAAAGTGGAAAAGACTGAAATACTGGCTTTATAAAGAGGAAAGCAGTTTGTGTATGCCCCAAATGAGGGACATAGAGAGTTTTTTATAAAGTTATTTAAAGAAATAGAAGAATTCAAGGAGGGGTATGTTATATTAGCTGGGGACTTTAATATGGTTATGGATAATAGATGGGACAGGTCAAATCCCACTAATGTTGAAAAGAGGAATAATATAACTATATTGAATAAACTAGTAAAAGAAAATGATTATTCAGATTCGTGGTGTTTACTCAATGGGATTAAGCCTGGATTCTCATATTTTTCCCCAGTTCATCATACATACTCCAGGATAGATTATATATTTGTCTCAAAAGATTTTGCAACGAAGATTTGTAAAATGGAAATGGGGGTAATAAAAGTAACTGATCATGCCTTGTTAAGTTTAGAATTTACAGTCAAGAAGAATTATAAAGAGGCATATAGATGGAAGTTGAATACAAAAATATTGAAATATAATAAAGTGGTAGAGAAAATTCAGAAGGAATTGTCAGAGTCATGGGAAATTAATGAAAAGGGAGGAACAACTGGGTCAGTCGTTTGGGACACCATGAAGGCTGTAGTAAGAGGAATTTGTATTAGAGAGACGTGTAGCTTAAAAAGACAACAACGTGCAGAGCAGGAAAAGTTAGAGATAGAAATTAGAAATCTGGAGGAAGAATATTGGCGAAGTAAAAATAAATATAAATTAGTAGAAATACAAGCTAAGAAGAAACAATTAGAAAATTTAAATATAGAGGAGGTTCAAAAGAATTTAATTTACATGAAAAGGGAATATTTCGAAAACAGTAATAAGAATTCTAGGTTGCTTGCCAGACTCACACAAAAAGAAAAAGGGAGGAATGGGATAGAAGTATTGAAGGATAATCGAGGGAATTATTGTCACATAATGAAAGATAAAATAAAAATTTTCCAGGAATTTTATCAGGAACTATATAAGGGTAAAGAAACTCAACAAGAAAAGGTGGAGGAATATATTGGAAGGTTTATAAAGAATGGAATAAAACCAGAATATAAAGAGCTAATGGAGAAGGTAATAACTCAAAGAGAAGTTGAAGATGTCATTGATAATTTAAAAGTTGGTAAATCACCGGGAGCAGATGGTTTAGGACCAGAATATTATAAGGTCTTCAAAGAATTTTTAGTTCCAAAGTTACTGAAACTTTATAATAGGATATTATTAGGAGAGAAGATACCTGAATCATGGGAACACTCATTGATAATTCTAATTCCAAAACCAGATAAAGACCTGACTAGTCCTGATGCTTACAGACCTATCTCGTTAATAAATCAGGATGCCAAAATTTTCTCATCTATTATGGCTAAACGGTTAAATAAATTTATATCAAAATACATAGGAGAAGATCAATGTGGGTTTGTGGCAGGAAGGCAGATGCATAATCTAGTGGGAAGAGTTTTAAATGTAATAAATGTAATAAAAAAATCAAATATCAAGGCAGGAAGTATGGCATTGGATATTTTTAAGGCCTTTGATTATGTGAGCTGGCAGGCATTAAAGATTATTGTAGATAAATTGGGATTTGGAAATAACTTTAAAAACATAATAGAACAGTTATATTCCCAAAATACAGCTGTAGTGGTGGTAAATGATGGACTCACTGAAAAGATACGACTAGCCAGAGGTACAAGACAAGGATGTCCGCTCTCGCCGGTCCTGTTTGTAATGGTTATGGAAGTATTGGCGAAGGCACTAAGGGAGGATGAAGAGTTAGAAGGAATTGGAGAGGTAAGGGAAATAAAGTTAAACATGTTTGCGGATGATACTTTATTGACCATTAAGAACCCAATAAGAAAAATAGAAAGAATTAAATATCAGTTGAGGGAATTTGAAGAAATTACAGGGTTAAGAATAAATTGGTCTAAATCAGAGATGATGTTGTTTAATCATACTAAGAAGGAAGAAAAGGAATGGGAACATAAGGGAATAGAAATGAGAGTTAAGGAGGAGATTAAATATTTGGGAATTAAAATTACAAAAAATTTAGAGAATCTTGAAAAGGAGAATTTAACGAGGTTAAAGAAAGAGGTATTAGAGAAATTGGAGAAATATAAAAGATTAAATTTATCTTGGTTTGGAAGAATAGCCTTAATAAAAATGAAGATATTAGCTAAAATTAATTTTGTGTTTAGGATGTTACCAATAAAAATATCAGAAACTGAGATAAAAAGTTGGCAAAATATTATTAATAAATATTGTAATGGAGAAAAGAGAGCAAGAGTGAATAAAAATAATTGGTATCTAAGCCAAAAAAAGGGTGGATTGGGTCTCCCAAATATAAAATTATACTACGCAGCAAATAGATTAAGACATATTGTAGAAGCAATTATAGGAGTAGGAGATTTATATTGGATGGAAGAAAAAACTATAAGTAACGTAGAGATGAGCTTGGACAATGTCTTTTTTAAAGATGGAGGGAGAAAGTGGGTTGGAAGTATAGATAATCCACTCCTGAGGTTTCAATGGGAAATTTGGAGTAAATTTAAAGGGAAGCTGCTTCCGAGCAACTCTCCCTTAGCACCGATAATAATGTTAAAGAATTTCCCAGAGGATCTGAAAGGTAGATTATGTAAAATATTAAAAGAGAAAAGCAAAATGAAACTAAAGGATTGGTTAAGAGATATAAAAACAAGAGAGGATATGGAAAAATTGTTAAAGGAGAAAAAATTATCTTGGTTAGAATATGGGCAATTAGAACAATGGATTAAAAGGGGATTAAAGATAATAGAGTTTGTAGAAAGATGACGAAGTTTGAAGAGTTAATAGTAAATAAGGAAAAAGGTAAAGGAGGTAGTATAGTTTTAAAAGGGTTAATGAGTGAAATATATAAAATATTGTTAGAAAAGGAGTTTAGAGAGAACTCAGAGAAAATGGTATGGGAGTCAGATTTGAAGGTACAAATAGGGCGACAGAGATGGGAGGGACTATGGAAACAAAGAGTGTTGAGAAGTTTATCAGTGAGAATAAAGGAGAACTATTTTAAAATTTTATGGAGGTGGTACCTAACCCCGATTAGATTGAATAAGATAAATGATCAGCATTCAGCAAATTGTTGGAGAGGTTGTGGGGAAAAAGGAACGTATTTACATATGTGGTGGAAATGCAAATATGTACAAAGATTATGGAAGATGGTGTTTTCAGAAATTGAAGAAATAGTGGGAATGAAAATAGAACAAACACCAAAGATTGCACTGCTGTCACTATTTGAAGATATAAAGTGTGGAAAAGAAACTATAGAGCTGATATCGAGTTTGCTGGTTGCAGCACGATTGATGGTAGCTAGGAACTGGAAGATTCAAGGGGAATATTCTATTGAAGAATGGTATAAAGAAGTATGGGATATAGCCATTAATGATAAACTGACATGTAATATTAAGTGGAGAAAAGGCGTAACTAAAATAAATGAGTTTGAAGGAATCTGGAAACAGTTCCTAATATTTGTGTTTACTAAGGGAAGTGGGAAACCGCCAGCAGAAGAAACGATTAGATTTTGGACTCAGGAATAGATCCTGAGGTGGGGGGTGCACTTTTATGTTAAGAATGAATATGTTGTAGTATGATAATGTATAGGTAATATTTATTCAACATATATGTACTCAACATTTATTCAATATGTATGTAGCAGTTGTTTGATGTTTTTCTTTTGTTATTATTATTACTATTGTAATGTTGTATGTTTATATAGTGTAGAAAACAAATAAAAATTATTAAAAAAAAATGAAAGCTGAAAAACCAGGGAAGGTTCCCTGAGGGAGGGATCCCAGCCATCATGCTTCTCCCCAAATGCCCTTGGCTGGGAAGGACTTAGAGAGGGTTGGAGGCTTAGGCGGAAAAGGGGAGAAGGAATATGATCCAAGGGGAAAGTTGTTTGGTTAGGAAGGCGAGAAGGAAAGACTTTTTATTGCAAATTTGTTTTCACTAGTTTTATAAATCCTATGGATGGCAGGGTTTAAAAAGCAGGTAAGATATAGTGAAAGGTTCCCCTGCAGTGGAGAGGGGGTGAATTGATAAACCAAAGGGACAATCTTTTAATGTTGTAAGCTGGGCCAGGTTGATAGGTCGTACATTAAAATGTTATTATTTTCAGAGCTATTCAGATGGTGTTTGCTTTTCTCTGTGCCTGCCTTCTTGCTTGCTTGCTTGCTACTGGTCTTGGCCAGGCTAGTTCTGGTTAATCCTGTCCTGCGCTTGTTTTACTTCTCTGCCTACTTGCTATCGCTCTCCTCATTTCTTCTCTCAATTCCTTTCTCCTCATATCTGTTCCTTATGGCTCGTTCCAATTTCGTCTCTCCCAACTTAGTTCCTATTCGGTGTCTCCCCTCTTCTCAGCTGCCTTTTTCCTGTTCCTTATGGAACTGTCGATCTGTCGCTTCTAAGGCCCCTGTCATTCAGGACTTGTTTATCTCTAGGTCTCTCCACCTCCTTGCTCTTACTGAAACCTGGCTTCCTGCCTATGATACCGCCATCTCTGCTGCCCTCTCTCTTGGAGGACTCTCTTTCTCTCACACTAGTCGCCCAGAGGGTCGGGGTGGTGGTGTGGGTCTTTTATTATCTAGTTTGTGCCAGTTCCAGCCTCTTTCCATTCCACCTTCACATTGCTTCTCCTCCTTTGAGGTACATGTGGTGAGGCTCTTCGCTCCATTGCGACTGCGGGTTGCAGTTCTGTACCGCCCCCCAGGCTCGTCCTCAAAATTTATCTCTGATTTTGATTCGTGGCTGTCCTTTTTCCTCTCTGACAACTGTCCTACTCTTATCTTGCGTGACTTCAACATCCACGTGGATGACCCTCAAGACGCTGCAGCTCTACGATTTCACTCCTTATCTTCCTCTTATGATCTTAAGCTCTGGTCTGATGTACCCACACATTCCCTTGGACACTGTCTGGATCTTGTTCTCACTCGGAATTGCTCTGTGTTGGACTTTTCTTCTGCTGACTTTCCTTTGTCAGATCATCATCTAGTTTCTTTCAATATTACTCATAATCCTCCTCCTTCACGTCCCGCTTCTCGCACTTGTCGTGACTTGCAATCTATCAACTACGAGGCTTTTTCCCAGTCTCTAGCCTCCTCTCTTCCTTCTGTCTTTTCGGCTGTCTCCCTGGACTCAGCTGTCTCCTCGTTTAATTCCTCCTTATCTTCAACTCTTGATAATCTTGCTCCATCTACAACCCGGATAGTTCGCCCTTCTCAACCCCAACCGTGGCTCACCTCTTTCCTCCGCTACCTCTGCTCTTCTTCCCGGGCAGCTGAACGCCTTTGGCGTAAGACCAGGGACTGGGCGGACTTTGTCCGTTACAAATTTGTACTCTCCTCTTTCTCTTCTGCCATTTCACTGGCCAAACAGCAGGACTACTCAACGCTGATCCAGTCAAATGCTAGGCATCCTCAGCGGCTCTTTGCTTCCTTCAATTCTCTTCTGAAGCCTAATCCACCATCTCTCCCCGCCTCTCTGTCTGCTAATAACTTTGCCTCTTTTTTCAATGCTAAAATCCAAACTATTCACTCTGATCTGGCCAGCTCTGCTCCTCTTCCAGTTCCTGTTCCTCATCTGCCAGTTCCCCCTGCAAATTTCTCTGCGTTTCCTTCGGTCTCAGCTGATGAACTGTCTACAATACTGCGCTCTTCGAAGCCTTCCACTTGTTCTCGTGATCCGATTCCTTCTCGCATCTTTATAAATCTTATTCCCGCTATCCTCCCTTCCTTGCTTCATATTATTAATTTTTCTCTGTCCTCTGGTTCATTTACTTCTGCTTTTAAACATGCTACAGTCTCTCCCATTCTCAAGAAACCTACTCTCGATAGGCTATCTCTGTCTAACTACCGACCTGTCTCTTTGTTGCCGTTTGTTTCAAAGATCCTGGAGCGTGCGGTCTACTCTCGTTGTCTTGACTTTCTTTCTAGTAACTCTGCTCTGGATCCTTTTCAATCTGGATTCCGTCCTTTGCATTCCACTGAAACAGCCCTTACTAAGATCACCAATGATCTTCTTACTGCCAAGTCTAAAGGCCTTTATTCTGTTCTTATTCTCCTTGATCTAACTGCAGCCTTTGACACGGTTGATCATGATCTTCTCTTAGATTCCCTTCATGACCTTGGACTTTGTGGCTCTGTCTATAACTGGTTTGCCTCCTATCTAGCGGGTCGTTCTTTCAGCGTGTTGGCTAATGGCAGCTCGTCTTCATCTTTTCCCCTTTCAGTAGGGGTTCCGCAAGGCTCGGTGCTTGGCCCGTTGTTGTTTTCTTTATACATGTTGCCCTTGGGTAAGCTTATTCAATCTCATGGCCTCCAATATCATCTGTATGCCGATGATACACAATTATATCTTTCATCTCCGGAACTTTCTCCTGATGTTCACGATCATATCTCGGCATGTCTCTCAGATATCTCAGCCTGGCTGCTTCATCGTCGTTTGAAACTTAATATGGCAACTAAACCTTCTCCTCATCTCTCATTCTCTCTTACTGTCAATGATGTTACGCTTACTCCAGTCAATGAACCTCGTAGTCTTGGCTTTATATTTGACTCCTCGCTCTCCTTTATTCCTCATATTGAGGCAGTAGCTAAATCCTGTCGTTTTTTCCTGTATAATATTGCCAGGATTCGATCATTTTTGTCTGTCTCTTCTGCCAAGACGCTTGTCCCTGCACTGGTTATTTCTCGGTTGGACTACTGCAACCTTCTTCTCTCTGGCCTTCCTTCTTCTCACATCAGTCCATTGGTCTCTGTCCACCACTCTGCCGCTAAGATCATCTTCTTGGCTCGCCGCTCTGACCATGTCACTCCACTTCTGAAATCTCTTCATTGGCTTCCAATCCACTTCAGAATCCAATATAAACTTCTCCTGTTGACCTACAAAGCTTTTCACGGTCTAGCTCCGCCCTATCTCTCCTCTCTCATCTCACACTATTGCCCCGCTCGTGCTCTTCGCTCCTCTGATGCCATGTTTCTCGCCTGCCCAAGGGTCTCTACTTCCCTTGCTCGGCTTCGTCCCTTCTCTTCTGCTGCCCCTTACGCCTGGAACGCTCTTCCAGAACATTTGAGATCTACAAGCTCAATCGCAACTTTTAAAGCTCAGCTAAAAACTTTTCTTTTTCCTAAAGCTTTTAAAACTTGATGTTGCTCGGACTTTATACTGTTAGTTTTACCCTACCCTGTGCCTGTTTATCCTACCTAGTGCCTGTTTGCATTCCCTTCCCCTCCTTATTGCTTTACTATGATTTTAGTAGAATGTAAGCCTATGCGGCAGGGTCTTGCTATTTACTGTTTTACGCTGTACAGCACCATGTACATTGATGGTGCTATATAAATAAATAAATTAATAATAATAATAATAATAATAAGAAGAAGAAGTGTATAGATTCAGGTTTCCTTTCCATTCGTTTAAGGCCTTTAAAAAAGGAAATCAGTAGGGTCCGTGGAATGCCCAGTAGTTAACTTGGGTTTTGTGTTTTTTGCAGTCCAGGGTGGACATGTCTGCCCTGCTCCACATTTTTCTGAATGGTCAGTAAGATCACTTTCTGCTCTGACAAACCAAGCCTTGCTCTCTCAAAGTTCGCAACTAAAAAATTACGAAAACGAAACATGCTTACACCAAATTGTTTGTTTCGCATAATTCATTCTGAGCGTGGAGTCTTAGTTAGATTGACCCTTTGGTAGGGAGTCCATATGAAAAGGAGGACAGGGCTCCTGTATCTTTAACAGTTGTACTGAAAAGGAAATTTCAACAGGTGTCATTTGTATATATGGGGAGCCTGGGGAAATTTCCTCTTCATCACAACAGTTAAGGCTGCAGGTGCCCGGCCTTCTTTTAAATCTAGTCACTCTAGGGGGGGATTCCACACGTCGTACTGAGGCCGCTTCTATGCGACCCCAGTGCGACCCCAAAGCGATCGTGTAACTTGCCTGGAGAAGAGACGAGGAAGAGGCGTCCTTGCCGCCGCCGCCCCCCACCTACCTCCTCGCCGGTCGGTGAGGAGAGCTCGGCGGAAGAAGGCAGAACCCCGGCCAGCGAGGAGGTAGGTGGGTGGCGGCGGCGGCAAAGACGCCTCTTCCTCGTCTCTTCTCCAGGCAAGTTACACGATCGCTTTGGGGTCGCACTGGGGTCGCATAGAAGTGGCCTCAGTACGATGTGTAGAAACCCCCTAGTATAGCTCCTGCACCTTTAACTGTTGTGATGAAGAGGGAATTTCAACAGGTTCTCCATATATACAAATGACACCTGCTGAAATCCCCTTTTCTATGCAACTGTTAAAGATACAGGAGCCCTGTCCTCCTTTTCATAGGGTCACCCTACCCTATGGAAAGGAGGTCAGGGCTCCTGTATCTTTAACAGTTGTATAGAAAAGAGAATTTCAGTAGGTATCATTAGTATGCATGCAGCACCTGCTGAATTTCTCTCTCCATCCCAACAGTTAAAGCTGCAGGAGCCCTGCCCTCTTTTGTATCTGGTCGCACTAGTATTGCTAGGGCAGCTTTAACTGCTGTGATGAAGGGGGAATTTCACCAGGTGCTGCAGGCATACAAATGACACCTACTGAAATTCCTTTTTCAGCACAACTGTTAAAGATACAGTCCTCCTTTCCATATGGTCACCCTAGTCTTAGTTCCGTTGGTGCAGATTTAAGACCTTTCTGATGTATAGCCAAACTTATTCTCTACTGAACTCTCTAATGTTCCAAAACAATACTCTGTTTTATTTGATTTTTGTCGCTATGTGGGCCCTCTTGCCCGCTAAATCTTATGGAAACTGAAGGAGCTTGCAGAGAGACCAGGAACAAGATGTGGCAGGTCTATAAACGCCTCTTGCTTACCCATTAGAGCCAGTCTTTCCTCCTCCATCTTCTTATGGAGTTGCTTAATTTCAAAGTCTCGTTCCTTCAACAGTTTGTACAGCCTGCCATTTTCATCTACGATCTCGCGAAGCTGGTTCTGGAGCTGCTCATTCTCGTTTTCAAGCAACCTGGAAGAAAGAACAACCGAGCTACAGCTTGATATAGACAGTGGCTGCTGTTTTGGCTCCAGAAAATAAGAGAAAGATGCACAGCGTTGGAGACTGCTGGGAGACTAGTTGCTCTCCTAATACTTGATAATGCCCAGAATTCTTTCTGGCAAGGTAATATGATGGCTAATGACATGAAAAAAGGATGGCTATGCCTGCTGTGATCTACAAATGCCCCCTTCCTTCCCCACATTAGTGTTATGGAATACTACAAACGAGAAAGATCTTGGAATTGTTGTAGATTACAAGCTGAATATGGGCCAGCAGTGTGATATGGCTGCAAGAAAGGCAAATGCTATTTTGGGCTGCATTAATAGAAGCTGAGCTTCCAAATCGCGTGAGGTACTGGTTCCTCTCTATTTGGCCCTGGTTAGGCCTCATCTAGAGCATTGCGTCCAGTTCTGGGCACAACACTTCAAGAAGGACGCAGACAAGCGGGAGCATGTTCAGAGGAGGGCAACCAGGATGATCAGGGGTCTGGAAACAAAGCCATGTGAAGAGAGACTGAAAGAACTGGGCATGTTTAGCCTGGAGAAGAGAAGATTGAGGGGAGACATGATAGCACTCTTGAAATACTTAAAAGGTTGTCACACAGAGGAGGGACAGGATCTCTTCTCGATCCTCCCAGAGTGCAGGACACGGAATAACAAGCTCAAGTTACAGGAAGCCAGATTCCGGCTGGACATCAGGAAAAACTTCCTGACTGTTAGAGCAGTATGACAATGGAACCAGTGACCTAGGGAGGTTGTGGGCTCTCCCACACTAGAGGCCTTCAAGAGGCAGCTGGACTCCAGCTGGACAGCTGGAGGCATCTGTCAAGTATGCTTTAAGGTGGATTCCTATTTTCCTGGGCTCCCAGAAATACATGTCTGGTGCCTAGATTTTCTGAAATATTCCTTGCTAACCCACTGGCAGTTTATTGCAGAATACGCTCTTATCACTATATAATATTACATGCCCAAGCAGTAATTTGATGTTAAGTTTCCCAAGGGATGTCTCAAATGTCTCTGCAAGCTTATCTCTGTCAGAAGTCCCCAAGGGAATAGCTTGTTCACTCACTGTCTTGGCCTTGAAGGCGCAGGTTCTCTGGGAACTTGGCAGTGTTTTGGAAAGGTGGGGGGGGGGGCATGGAAGCATCGCTTTAGCAGGTTGTGCAGTCCCGCCCTGTTATCACATGGGCATGGTTTACAGGTCAGAGGACCGGTCTGTCAAGCAGCTTTGAACAAGCCTTTATATAATAGGGTGACCCTATGAAAAGGAGGACAGGTCTCCTGTATCTTTAACAGTTGCATTGAAAAGGAAATTTCAGCAGGTGTCATTTGTATATATGGGGAGCCTGGTGAAATTCCCTCTTCATCACAACAGTTAAGGCTGCAGGTGCCCTGCCCTCTTTTAAATCTGGCCACTCTAATACAGCTCCTGCACCTCATTTCTATCTTGATGAGAAGAAAATTTGATGTTACTATGGATGGTGTAAATCCAGGTTACAAATTCAATGAAACTATGTTGAGCCTGTTACCGTGAGATTTCCTCAATAAAAATAAGTCTCACTGATGTGAGTGTCTCATGCAGGTGTGAATGCCAGCAGGTGTGAATGAAACAGGGAACAGGCACGCCCACAACAGGATACGTGGAAGAGACAGTTTTGGAATGGATTCTAACTGCCTCTATCCTCCTAAGCAGACATACTTGGACAGAGTGCCTTTTTCAAAAGCACCGTTCTCCATACTGTAAGTGCTCCAAAACCAGCAACCATGAACACTGTTTTACTAAAGCCAATGAGAGGTTAACAGGGTCCCAACCATTGCTGCTCTTCTTTTCACAGGAATAACGGTACAGAAAGGGGACGCAGTAGGATGTTATGTCTTGTACATCTACAATCTGGAGTGATGTAGTGCAAACAACCCATTTCCAAGCACTTCTGACACCACACAGTTGCTAGCAAAGCATGGATCCTGTATGTCAGCTTTGCATCAGTGGACAATATACAAAAACTTCATGTCATGACAGATTTCCATCCACGCAGAAGCTCCCTACATATCTTTGATGTTTCCCTGATGAACAAACCTGTACCTTTTACTGACGTCCTCCTTCGGCATCTCACTGCCCACAGTGGATAAATCCAGGTCATCTTTGACTCCAAAGGCTTCATTTTGACTGTCCTTGTTTGTTTTCAGGCTTTGCTGCTTTTCTTTCTTCTTCTCCATCAGATTTTGCATCCTTTTCTGCTGCTGTTCCTGCAGAGCCTTAAACTGCATTTTTAAATTTTCATTTACCTCTTCATCGAACTCCATTGCCACCTTTTAAAAAGAAAACAAATTAAGAAAATGAGAACCAGAGCAGAATACGTATATCTCAAAAAAACTTTCCAAAAGAGCTTCCTGAATAATTGGGTCTTTCTCCCACCCTTTTTTCACTCCCAACCACACATTCCTGCAAAGCCCCACAGGACAGGACCCAATTTAGCAGCCAACTCTCTTCAAATACCCGGGGGTAGGTGGGAACAAGGAGAAGGTGGGAACAGCTGCAGCAACCTATTTTATAAAAATAGGTGGTACTATAAAACTTGCATGCAAGCATTTGTACAGTGACATTACATGGAGGTTCTATAAATTGTGGTCCTTGGTGGTGTAGAAAATAAGGGTGTCAGAAGAGGAAAATCACTCATTATTTTTATTTGTTATATGTTGAAGGGCATGCACTTCCTTCCCCTCACAAATTGTTGAAGGTTCCTCTCTGCCGCAGGAGGTGGGTGGGAATTTGCCAATTTCCTAGTCAATATCTCTACCCCACTGCTATCTGTTCCATTTTGAAAAATATACAGTTATCATATGTGTACCTGTTTGTTCATTTGTGGGGCAAATAGCAGGTTGAGCCAGGGAATGATTTAATCAGGAAATTGCCATGTGGTGTGTGGATTCGGTGTGTGTGAACCTCACCCCCCCTCCTCCAGCACTGTGAACACTGCTCCCTCTGTGGTCGCTATTATTTAAAAGAAGACAAAATATGGCAGGCTCCTAATGACCGATCTTCTGTATTCCAGCTAGTTTAAAAATCCCTTTCTGACAAAGCCAAGAACCTTTAACAGCACAATGAATCTGATTGGACCTACTGCTGAAACTGAACAGCATCCAGACCAACCCTCGGACCAGAAGAAACACAGAGTTCCGAATGACAGTTCCCTGGGGCTGCAGACTCTGGCTCCATCATCCATCAGGCAAAGAATCAAGGGTCACTGAGTAGGGTGACCATACGGAAAAGAGGACAGGGCTCCCTTATCTTTCACAGTTGTATAGAAAAGGGAATTTCAGCAGGCATCCTTTGTATGCATGCAGCACCTGGTGAAATTCCCTCTTCAACACAACAGTTAAAGATGCAGGAGCTATACTAGTGTGACCAGATACAAAAGAGGGCAGGGCTCCTGCAGCTTTGACTGTTGTGATGAAGTGGGAATTTCACCAGGTGCTGCATGCATACCTGCTGAAATTCCCTTTTTCGACTCAACTGTTAAAGATACAGGAGCCCGGTCCCCCTTTCCACAGGGTCACCCTACTATGTGCAACCTCCAGTATCAGAGGCAGTTGCTGGGGAACATGGGTGGGAGGGTGCTGTTGTTGCACAGAGTCCTGCTTGTGGGTCCCTGGATGACAGCTGACTGGGCCACTGTGCGAACAGAGTGCTGGACCAGATGGACCCTTGGTCTGATCCAACAGGGCTCTTCTTGTGTTATTCTGTTGTTAAAGGAAGCGGTTCTACATCCATGTGCTTGCATGTCACACTCGTGTGTACCTGTCCCCTATTCAGAGTTTCAACTGATGGTTTGGGGTGGAGGAGAATATGAAATTGAAAGAGTGAGAACTACAAACTCAATCACTGCTTTTAAAACTCAGCTAAAAACTTTTCTTTTCCCTATAGCCTTCAAATATTGAGTTTGTTCTGACTCTATACTGTTAGCTTCACCCTACCCGGTGCCTGTTTACACTTCCCTGTGCCTGTTTGCATTCTCCTTCCCTCTTTATTGTTTACTACAACTTATTAGATTGTAAGCCTATGCGGCAGGGTCTTGCTATTTACTGTGTTATCTGTACAGCACCATGTACATTGATGGTGCTATATAAATAAATAAATAAATAATAATAATAATAATAATAATAATAATAATAATACTTCCCCGTTCTTTCTTTCATTCATTTTAATCAGCCAGTGTGGTGTAGTGGCTAAAGTGTCAGACTAGTCAGGAGATCCGGGTTCTAGTCCCCACTCGGCCATGGAAACCCACTGGGTGACTTTGGGCCAGTCACAGACTCTCAGCCCAACCTACCTCACAGGGTTGTTGTTGTGAGGATAAACGTGCAGAGGAGAGGAGGAGGATTATGTATCCCTCCTTGGAGGAAGGGGGGGCGATATAAACGTAATAAATAATCATACCCCACTCCACTCAATCCAAAGGGAGCAATTTACCAGGGATGTGGGGCAGGTGAGGGACAAGGGGGGCATTATATGGGATTTCTATGGGGAGGAGAGAAGAAAGCAGGGCTTTGGGGGCGCCCACCCCCCAAGCTTTACATCTTGGGGGGGAGGAGTAACAGCATCTTTCTCTCCCCCTCGTCCTATATGGGGCTAAAATCATGCGACATCCCCCCTCCCCCAGCCCCATCTCACCTCTCTCGAGGTCTATGGGTGGATCGTTCCACGCATCTCCTTTCCTGGAAGGGAGGGAGCCCAGCCCCAGTCGCGGCAACGGGGCTAACAGGCCCAAGCGCTCAGGAGCCCAGCAGGCCTCGGAGCGGGACGCGGTTCCCCCGGCAACCGTCGCTATGGAGACGCTCGGGAGAACAAAGCGGAGTGGGAGTGGGGCGGGGCGGCTCTTGCATGGGGCGTCTTTGAAGTAGGGCTTCTTAGCCCTTGGACCTATTTGCAAAGTGGGGGTCGGTGTGGGGGGGGGAATCTGCCACTGCAACCTGCGAGAGAAGGCGCTGCCATGTCTGAGCTAGTTTCTCCACTTTGAGGCTGCATTCCTATGTAGGGTGACCCTATGAAAAGGAGGACAGGGCTCCTGTATCTTTAACAGTTGCATAGAAAAGGGAATTTCAGCAGGTGTCATTTGTAGATATGGGGAATATGGTGAAATTTCCTCTTCATCACAACAGTTAAGGCTGTAGGTGCCCTGCCTTCTTTTAAATCTGGCCACTCTAGTATAGCTCCTGCACCTTTAACTAGGGTGACCTTATGAAAAGGAGGACAGGGCTCCTGTATCTTTAACAGTTGTACGGAAAAGGAAATTTCAGCAGGTGTCATTTGTACATATGGCGAACCTGGTGAAATTTCCTCTTCATTACAATAGTTAAAGCTGCAGGTGCCCTGCATTCTTTTAAATCTGGTCTCTCTAGTATAGCTTCTGCACCTTTAACACTTGCATAGAAAAGGGAATTTCACCAGGTTCTCCATATTTACTAATGACACCTGCTGAAATTCCCTTTTCTATGCAACTATTAAAGGTACAGGAGCCATGTCCTCCTTTTCATATGGTCACCCTACTTTAACTGTTGTGATAAAGAGGAAATTTCCCCAAGTCCCCCATATATACAAATGACACCTGCTGAAATTCCCTTTTCAATGCAACTGTTAAAGATACAGGAGCCCTGTCCTCCTTTCCATCTGGTCACCCTAAGTCCAGCCATCACCCAATGGGACACTGCGAGTGGTGGACTATATTCCATGCTAGGCATCATTAGGAAATGCAACGAAAACAAAACTACCAAGTTCATTTGGCCCTTACACAAATCTATGGTGCAAACACATTTAGATAGGGTGCCCATATGAAAAAGAGGACAGACCTCCTGTATCTTTAACAGTTGCATAGAAAAGGTAATTTCAGCAGGTGTCCTTTGTATGCATGTCGCACCTGGGCAGGATCTGCACTACTGCTTATAATGGTTTATAAGGGTTATGACAACTGTTCAGGCCAAGGTAGGGTGACCATATGAAAAGGAGGACAGGGCTCCTGTATCTTTAACAGTTGCATAGAAAAAGGAATTTCAGCAGGTGTTATTTGTATACATGGAGAACCTGGTGAAATTTCCTCTTCATCACAATAGTTAAAGGTGCAGGAGCTATACTAGAGTGACCAGATTTGAAAGAGGGGAGGGCACCTGCACCTTTAACTGTTGTGATGAAGAGGAAATTTCACCAGGTTTCCCATATATACAAATGACACCTGCTGAAATTTCCTTTTCAGTACAACTCTTAAAGATACAGGAGCCCTGTCCTCCTTTTCATATGGTCACCCTAGGCCAAGGACACATTACATATACTGTTTTCATACCATTTTAAAAGTGTTATATCCTGCTTGGTGTAGATGGTGAAATACCCTCTTCATCACAACAGTTAAAGCTGCAGGTGCCCTGCCCTCTTTTAAATCTGGCCACTCTAGTATAGCTCCTGCAGCTTTAACTGTTGTGATGAAGAGGAAATTTCATCAGGTTCTCCATATATACAAATGACACCGGCAGAAATTCCCTTTTCAAAACAACTGTTAAAGATGCAGGAGCCCTGTCCTCCTTTCCATATGGTCACCCTATTCCTATGCCCATTTCCCTGGTAGCAAGTCCAACAGAACGCAGCGTAGCTTACTTGTAGCAAAAATAGCTCCTTCCCTGGTGTACCAAGTCCAATTCAGCACACAAGGAGGAGAGGAGATGAAGTATGGGTCAAACAGCGTTTATTCTGCAGAATAAAGAGGCACTGGAGCGAATTGCTGCAAAGCATGTGCCTACCTCGCAAGGGAGGGAGGTGGTATTTATACACTCTCTTCTCTGGTGCTGCATACGTAGGCACCATCTAACAGGAACTTTCTAGCTGTGTAAAGTACATGGAAATACAGTCTCTGTTCTTTTGGCGAGCATTTACTAAAAAAGATAGGTAGGTACTCACTGTTCTTTAAGAGAACATTCACTTGATTTTGGTTATCACATCTAGGAAATAGAAACCAAATGCACAGTTACAAGATGGGGGATACTTGGCTCAGCAAGACTACAAACGAGAAGGATCTTGGAATTGTTGTAGATTGCAAGCTGAATATGAGCCAACAGTGCGATATGGCTGAAGAAAGGCAAATGCTATTTTGGGCTGCATTAATAGAAGTATGGCTTCCAAATCACGTGAGGTACTGGTTCCTCTCTATTCGGCCCTGGTTAGGCCTCATCTAGAGTATTGCGTCCAGTTCTGGGCTCCATAATTCAAGAAGGACGCAGACAAGCTGGAGCGTGTTCAGAGGAGGGCAACCAGGATGATCAGGGCTCTGGAAACAAAGCCCTATGAAGAGAGACTGAAAGAACTGGGCATGTTTAGCCTGGAGAAGAGAAGATTGAGGGGAGACATGATAGCACTCTTCAAATACTTAAAAGGTTGTCACACAGAGGAGGGCCAGGATCTCTTCTCGATCCTCCCAGAGTGCAGGACACGGAATAATGGGCTCAAGTTAAAGGAAGCCAGATTCCAGCTGGACATCAGAAAAAACTTCCTGACTGTTAGAGCAGTATGACAATGGAATCAGTTACCTAGGGAGGTTGTGGGCTCTCCCACACTAGGGTTGTTAGCAAATGTAACTCCATTTTAGAAAAATCTTGCTGTGTGACTTGGGAGTGAACTCTGTTTCACCCAAACCCCCTGTGCTATGTAAGTTGTTTTTCAGAATCAGCAGTTAAGGAATCGGTTTGAACCAAACCCGGATGCCTGCTGATATTTAGTCAGAACCAGCACAATGTACACATTTTTAGAACAATGGCAGGAAAGAGGCATATGTAATGTTAACTGTATAAATAATTGTAATTTCTTGTATTCAGTGTCCGAATAGCTTTAGAGCTTTTCGCACCCAGCGCTGCAGCCTGAATAAATATATATATATATATATCCTCCAAACTTGATCTGTGCATTTCTATGGGATCCGCCCTTAGGAAGAAAGAACCAGATATTTGTCTAACAGGGTGACCATTGACACTAGAAAATTCCGGAAACCTCCGGGGGGACGCGGGAACCGGAGGAACCGGAGTGGGCCACCAAAACACCGGGGCGGGGGGGGGGGGTTGCAGGTACTCAGCCGTGGCCAGCCTTACTTGCCTGCAGCCGTTTTTTCGGGTGCAGCGGTGGTGGCGGCCATCTTGATTTAGAGCCCGAACTCTCGCGAGAATCGCGCGAGTTGTCGGCTGCTGGCTGGGTCTGGGAACTCTCGCAAGACCCAGCCAGCAGCCGAGAACTTGCGCGATTCCTGCGCCTGGAAGCTGCGCCGGTTCAGCGGAGGAGGTGGACCAAGGAGAGGCCGGACCAGGGCAGGCAGTGGACCAAGGCCCGGGCCTTGCTGCTTGTTAGAAGCGGCAAGGTGGACAAGCGAGGTGGAGGCAGCGTGGCGGAACAAGCGAGGCGGAGTCGGCGAGTTGGAGTCGGTGGAACAAGTGGCAAGCTGCCGGAACAAGTGCCGCCGCTTCTGCCGCTGGCCCGCCGCCACCAAGATGCGGCTGCGGAACAAACGGCAGGGCCGCAAGGCGGCAGCGGCGGCAGAAGCAGCAGCAGGGGGAAAAGCAGCATGGTGGGGGCCTGGCGGTGGCGGACCAAGGTGGGCAGGACAGCAGCGGAAAGGACAACGTGGCAGGGCAAGGCGGCAAGGTGTGTGTCAGAAGAGAGGGCCGGCAGCAGCGCAGGGTCCAGTGGAAGCGGAAGGAAGGAGGACATCGACCGGCCATAGACTGGGCAGCTGCAGGACACGAGGTGCGAAAGGAGGAGGTAGCTGCAACGTGGGAAAAGGTAGGCCAAGGCAAGGCCACCATCCTCCTTAATTTGGCATGGGGGTGGTGAGGTGGAGTGGGGGAGAGGCTGGGATGTAGGGCTAGGGAAAGGCGGGGGGGGAGGCTAGAGCTTGAGAGGGGGGCTTCATTGCTAACCATAGGCTTTTCTTCAGCCACTTTAAAATTGGCTATTTGCAAGTTTTCAAAAGAGTCCCTGAAAAACATTAACCTTGGTTACCAGGAGGTAAGTAAACGAAGGAGGAAAATGCTTCAGGTGCAAACAAGTATGGGGAAGTAAAAAGAGCTGATGGATGCTGATGCTAATGTTAATAATGCTCCTTCTCTTGCTGGTGATGGTGATAATGGATGCTGATAATATGATATTAATAATGCTGGTTGTCCTTTACTTTTCCACACCCCAATATAATACCTTGTGCCATGGAGATAATAGATTAGCATTAAACCTGCGAAAACTATTATCTTTAATGGAAACTGCTCTGGGCCTTTAAACCCAGTAGCAATGCATTGCATTGCAAATGCAAGATCAAAGTTACAAATGTGGCCATTCATGACTTTGGACATATTCTAAACCTTAGTACTTTCTTGCCAGTAATTTTACATGTTGTCTGAAAGTATTTTCATGTGATATACATCTTGATATCTAACAACTGCCCTGCATCTTCATTGCTACTCACTGTTTCTACATAGCTCTCCAGACAAGGAAATAACTTCGGGCCATTTCACTTGCATATGATGCAGTTCTGTAAAATTTCCTTAGCATGTGAAACAGTTGTGTAAAATGTACTTGAGTCTTGAATCTTACCTGCTTCTGAAAAATTGATGCTTTAAATCCATATACTTATGCTATACTGTGTAGTGGCAGGGTTGTTGTTAGGGTGAGCTGAAATAAGTGACGTGTTTGAGATTGCATTTAAAAGGAACTTGCCTGTGAATTGTAGCTAATTGCTTTGAAGGTGGTTTAATTTTCTTGTGTTGAACATACACTTAATGTGGATTCTTTGGTGTTCAATACAACTGAACTTTAAAATTAAGAATTGCAGTATGTCCAGATTATTTTTGCCTTGGACAAGAAGTTATACAGTTTTTCAAAGTTGAAATCTATGTTAAGGGAAGTGTTGTTGTAGTAGTTCTGTCCCTTTTTCCTGCATTTCACAACAGTAGTAGATTTGTTGTAGGATTCAGAGATGCTCAGTGATATCTTACTGTCTTGTCTTTTAGATTCTGGTTTACAAGTTAATTGACACTGCATAAATACATCATAATGCCAAAAACGAAGTGCAAGTTCACACCACAGCTGAGGGCCAAATTTACCTGCTTCAAGAAGGTCGTGATGAGAATGAGGCTAAGTGCACCATATGCAGGCCTGGCACTTACGTGTCTGTTGCACATAAAGGTGCTTTGGATTTGCAAAACCATGTGGACTCAGCGAAGCACAGGGCGGCTGTTCGAGGAGAAAAGTCTTCTTGCAAAGTGACTGATTTCTTTGTGAAACCAGGAACCAAAACAGAGGATGAGATCACTGCATCGGAGGGTACAGTGGCCTTCCACACTGTGATGCAACACAGCACCTTTAGATCAATGGACTGCACCTCTGGCTTGTTCAAGACAATATTCCCTGACTCAGAAGTAGCCGGGAAGTTTGCAAGTGCTCGCACCAAGACAGAAGCAATTGTGAACTCTGTGCTTGCACCACAGTCTCTGGAAAATGCCCTGCAAGCAATGAAAGACTACAACATTCCATACTGTGGAGTCTCAACGGATGGAAGCAACCATGGTGCGGTGAAAATATTTCCAGTTCTAGTTCAGTATTTTGACTGGAAGAATGGTGGGTTGCAGTCCAAGCTCATCGAACTGAGCAACACACCAAATGAGACAGCAGATACAATTGCAAACTATGTGAAGGGCACTCTGGAGAAGAACGGCTTGTTGGAGAAGTGCATTGCCTTCACAGGTGACAACTGCAATACCATGTTTGGTGGAGTACGGCAGGCTGAGCAAGGGAATAACGTCTTTGCAAACTTGAAAAGGCTGCTGCAGAAGACCACTTTGATTGGTGTGGGTTGCCCAGCACACATTTTGAACAATTGTGAACATCACGGGGCACAGAAACTAGATGTGGATGTGGAGAATATTATTTTTAAAATATACCAATACTTCAGCATTTACACAGTGAGATCAGAGAGTCTGAAGGAGTATTGCAATTTTGTGGAAATTGATTATAGACAGATGCTTTCCCACAGCAGGACACTGTGGCTATCCTTATTCCCTACAATCACAAGGCTACTACAGATGTTTCCAGCCTTGAAGTCCTTCTTTCTTTCTCAAGATGATCCACCTCCTACGCTCCAGAAGTTCTTTGAAGACAGCTTCAGCGAGATCTACCTCTGGCACATGCATGCACTCTTGAGCATGTTCCAAAAATACATGGAGGAGCTGGAGCGTGAGAACAACTCCGTGGTGGAAGTGTTGAAATGTTTGGACAGTTGCGGCCTAGTCTTCCTGTTTGAGTCCTCGGGCTCCCTTGTAGCAGCCGTGGGACCGCGGACGGATGCAGGTAAGACCCACTTTCCCCCTTACCTGGCTCTGCCACCGTCGCTGCACGGGCAGTGGCGGCGGCAGGGCCAGGTACCCCCCCTCCCTCCTCTCCCTTACCTCATCCCTTACCGTTAAAGCAGCCGCGGGACCGCGGATGGATGCCGATAAGACCCCCTTGCCCCCTTACCTGGTTCTGCCACCGTCGCCGCACAGGCAGCAGCAACAGCGGCAGGGCCAAGTAACCCCCCTTTATCTTTTTTGCGGAGCTCCAGATCGAGGCGAAGGATCCGCCTTCACCTCGATCCGCTCCGCAACGCTCTGCGGCTCCCCCGATCCTCTTAAGTGGAGGCGAAGCCCCCCAATCCGCTCCTGCTTCTCCGGTCTGAGGAGAAGCGGAGCACATCCCTAGTGGTAAGGCACCTAGTGGTTTCAGCAGCATGGCCTCATGCCCCCCTTCCCCAAGGCATGGGCTGAACATGTAGCTGAACATGTTAAAATAACCGCCCTCATCAAAGAGGCCCAAGTAGATAGGGATCAATGTAAGGCAGCAGCAGAGCAAGCCCAGTTTAAGACCAGCAAACTCCCAGCCCAACTTGACAAATTGCAAGCCGCCGCCCGCTTCCTAGGAGATCAAAACCGGCAAGTCAAAGCAAGCATTAGTCATGAGCACTGTGAGAAACACATCCAAGTGTTAAAAGCCAAGCTAAAAGTGCACCAAGGTGTAATTGCCGCTCTGCAAATTGAAGGGCTGGAAGTTTATGAACTTTTCTCTCCAGCCCAAACAGAGAGTGTAGCAGCCTTGGTAACCTGGCCAGAAAGTCTGGTTAACTCAGACTGGCAGGATCTTCAGCCCATGGCCCCAGTCACAATCAAGGTTGTAGAGAAAACCTCTGCCACTGGCAGGTCCTCTAGAGAAACCATCACAGAATCCAGTGGATGGACTCCTAGTAAGGCCAAAGCCATCGCTGACCAATTGGGCCCCATCAATGGAGACACAGTTGTGGCATGGCTAGCCAATGTCTGGCAAAGCTATCCCACTGTGGATGCAGTAGATGTGACCCAATTGGAAAGAATTAGTGCCTCCCCAGGAGATGCTGCAGTGTTAGAACACAGCATCAACATGAACAACCTGAGAAATGCCAATTTCCAAGAGTGGATGAGCGTGGTTCTTTAAGCCTTCCTTCCTTGTCGGGACCTAGAGATACAAGGTCAGGGAGAACTCCCAGAAGCAGATGTAGGTAGCATAACTGCAGATTAGAAAACCGTTGTGTTACAGTAGCTCCTGCTAGCACAGCAACTGTTTCCAGCTCCTGACGAAGGACAATCAGTCCGAAACTTTGAGCAGAACACGTTTCGATATTAACCAATACAACAACTTTTCTATGATTTCTGAAGCACCAGAGCTTGCCTCTTTTCAGCGCTTTCGTTACATGGTGCTATTTCCCCCTGCATAGTCACACCCATTTTGGGGGGAATGGCATGGGACAACACTCTTAGCTTTACAAAAGCACACCTGGACCAACTCTTGGCAAGACCTTCTATTTTTGAACATTCTCCTACAACTGACCAAAGCTCTTGGAACAAACTACACAGACTACATCAAAGTACAATTAAGAATGAATTACATGCATCCACACTAATTGAATACTGCCGGCACCACCGTATACCTAGAGGACGAAGAATACAAAAAGAACCGGGCATGTTTCGTGACAATCCTGAATTTGTCAAAAACGGGTGTGCGATCCTAAATAAGTGTTCTCAGGACCTGATGATATTGCTCATAGATACGTCATTACAAGTCAATACATCGATACGTAGCCAATGTCTGGCAAAGCTATCCCACTGTGAATGCAGTAGAGGTGACCCAAAGGTAAGAATTAATGCCTCCCCAGGAGATACTGCAGTGTTAGAACACAGCATCAACATGAACAACCTGAGAAATGCCAATTGCCAAGAGTGGATGAGAGTGGTTCTTAAAGCCCTCCTTCCTTGTCAGGACCTACAGATACCAGGTCAAGGAGAACTCCCAGAAGCAGATGTAGGTAGGAAAAAATTGCTAGCTGTCCTTTCTAGAAAAGTGCAGAGCATTCAAGTCAATGGAAATGCAGTGTGGAACTTTTCTCTTCTCCCAGGCATTTTAACAGCATTTAACAACGTGAAGTTTGTTTTTAATGGACCCCAGAATTGTTGTTTTTAAATGGATATTGTTGTTTTTATACTGTTTTTATGTTTTTTAAATTTTTGTATACTTTTAATGTTTACTATTTTTAATTGTTGTAAACCGCCCAGAGAGCTTCGGCTGTGGGGCGGTATATAAATGTAAATAAATAAATAAATAAATAAATAAACTGTGATGTAGCTCATTTCAAGACTCCCCTGTATCCTGGACTGAATGGTCAAACAAAGACGCCTTTAGGTACCATAGAGCCAAGTGCCTTGTCTTAGGATACATTGTCTCACATCATCTTGTGAGCCTCTGAACTGCTAAGGACTTCTGGTACCTTAAAGAAGCCCTCCCATGGCAAAAGGGCACACTTAGAGCCAGTGCAGGCAGTAACCTATGCCAATGCTGGGCCCCATTCCTCAGTTATTCCCAAGCAGAACAAAGGTCCTAGTCTTCATGCCAAGTACCAAGTACTAGAAGCAACAGGCAGAGATTTCCTGAACAGGGTCTCTCAAAAAGAAAAATAGATCTATACAGACTTTTCCTATGGGATGAACTCAGTTCTTTAGGGGAAGACATGAACAAGTATGATAAGCAGCCAACAGAATGTTGGGGTTAGGTTTTTACCCACAGAAGGAAAAGGACTCTGAAGAGTTAAAAAGATGTCCTTGGCCAGATTGTCTCTGCCAGGAGAAGTCCAGTATGAAGCAGATTCTTCCCTGGCCTACGTGCGGTACGAGAAGTACATGATGAAGAGACTATTGGTTAATTGGGCCAAGGAGAAAAGTGTATTTAAGAAGTCCATGTTGTAAGGCTTCTTACTGCTAAGATATTATCTTCACTGCTATGATATTATCTTCACTGCTGCGTTGTTGTCAGGATACTGCTACGTTGTTATTGCTGTACTGTTGGTGAAAGGACTGTATATATGACCATTTATTCTGTAAGTAATTTATTTAGTGTCAGTAAAGTTTCTTACTGACCAAAGACCGTGAGTGCTTCTTTTTTCTTCTTAACTCCAAGCTGAAACCATTTCCAGCTCCACGCTGCTGCTGCTATTCGCACTCTGCTAAATTTTTGGGTAAACCATTACCACGATACAGAAGTCTTGTCTAAAGTTTGGGAATTGTTAAAAGAGCTAAAGGCTAAACACCAGTTTGCTACTGACACCAACACCCGGACCCCTGAGGAAAAGCAGGTCTTAAGAGAAGTGTGTGCAGCACTATAGGGATGCCCGGTTCCCCGTGGACATTCTGAAGTGAATGCTAAGCCTCAGTGTAACGCTCAGAGGATGCCCCCTGCCAGGGCTACAGTGGAGAACCAGAGATACTTACCCCAACCAACAACAGAAATGAGAAAAGACTGAGACCATGAGTTCACAATTGCTGCCGGAGAGGAAATCTAAAGAAAGCTTCATCCCACGTACCTGCTTCCCTCGGATTATCCCCGTAGCGCTACGCTTTTGTGGTTGTGGCTGTTTTTGCTACGCATTTCTTTAAAATCCTGCTCCTGCACCCCAGCGGCGGCTCGGAAGATGCGCTCAAAAAGCAGGGGCTGAATATGGCGAATTTTTTCACTTTGAAGCACAATTAAGGCAGGATGCGTGGGAGTACTTCACAATCAAAGCAGATTATAAGGTGGAAAACCTCTGAGTCCTTTGCGTGCAATTCGCAGTGATTGCACTGTATTACGCTGATGTGATAAAGGTTTTAGCCCCTCCATTTTGAGAGTATCTTCTGAGCCGCCGTTGGGGCGCAGGAGCAGGATTTTAAAGAAATTCTTACATCTGCGAAAGCTTTAAAGATAAAGACACCAAAATTGGCACAGTAATACCTATTAGGGAGAGCTTTAAGCATACCACATTGGAATCGGATTGGATCATCCGTTGATTTTCTTTAATGATTTTTTACATTTCCCCCCTTAAACTGACTTCCTGGTATGCAAAGGATCGCTGTCGCCTGGTAGCAAAAACAATAACCGCAAAAGCTTAGCACAATGGGGATAATCCGAGGGAAGCAGGTAGGTGGGATCTTTTGGCTTTATAGCACAATTAAGGCAGGATGCCTGGGAGAACTTCACAATCAAAGCAGATTATAAGGTGGAAAACTTCTGAGTCCTTTGCATGCAATTCACAGTGATTGCACAGTATAACGCTGGTGAGATAAAGCTCAGAGTCAGAAAGAGACGCCCCAAAGCAGCACACAGAAGCCCAGACTCGCCCTAAAACCCTAGCCACAGGGTGAGGCAATACTGTAACTGCCCCAGAAACCTCTCCCAAGCAATCTCTTGCTGTGTCTGGTGCACAAAATTCCCCCTCAGCTAGAGAAATTGAGACTTCACTTCTTAAGCCCATGAAACAGCCAGTTTTAAAAGCTCCCCCAGTTCAGTCTCAAGTTCAACAGGGTGAGAAAACCCAATCGAATGTTTTTCTCTACACAGTGGGGAAACTCCACTCAACGGTTGAGTTTTAGGGGGTGCTCACCACACTCCACCGTTGTGTGAGTGTGGGCTCCCATGGAGTTGAGTAAAAGGCTACGCGACATTTGATTGACAGTTCCTCCCCTCCCCCCAGTCCTCCTGATGGTATCCCATCAGCCATTGCTGCAAACAACAACAACAATCCCAGCAGCTCTCCTAGAGTGCATTCGCTCCTTTTGCCACTCTTGCCAGAGAACTCTGTAGCCAGTGGGAAAAGTCAACTCAACGTAACAGGAAACTTCACGGAGTCCTCCATACAACATGCAACACAACGGTTGTGCAGGTTCTCTCCTCTGTCCAGCGTAGATATTAAGCATGGAGTGTATTCCAAAAAACTCCACTGTGGCGTGGAGTATTCCATCCAGACAACACATTTCTCAATGATGGTGTAAAACTCCACCGTGGAGTTGTAAAACCACTGTTACAAATGGTTTCTATACCGCCTATTGGGTGGTATAAAAATGTAATAAATAAATAAATAAATAAATACCTTTTAAAACAACCTCCAGGTCCCAGTCTCCCGGCTGCCCCCACCCAAAAGGGGCCAGATCTGTATTTAACCATTTCACTTTTCCTCAAATCCACCCCCCCCCCATACAATTGTTCAGAACAATCTCTAAAGGAGTGGGTCCCTCATGCTGGTAATTCCCCGCACCCATCTCTAAACCTCTTTTTACACACAGACAATTCTTAACTGAAGAGGATGGCAGCTTTTATGCCAGTCCACCCTCTTTCCCCTTTGTCTAGATTTGGGGCGGGGCATCACTATGGGATGTCCTAAAATTAAAGAAAATGGTTGGGTCTCACCAAATCAGCACAGGAGCATTCCGATTTCCACCTCCTCCCAAGACAGCAAATCCAGTGGACGTCTTAGCCACGAAAGGGATTTTACACACACACACACACACACACACACACACACACACACTCCGCAGCTCAGCACACTCTCTCATGCACACATGCACACTAGGCATGTGCTCCGCTCCGATTAGGAGCAGAGAAGCAGTAGCGGATTGGCCTGCTCCGCCTTACCCAGAGGCGGAGTAGAAGCGGACCGCGGACCCCTAGAAGCAAGGCAAAGAGAAGCGCCCATTTTCGGAGCTCCTAGTTCAGGCGGAGCGCTCCGATCGCCATCTTGAAACATTTCGCCCATAGGATTGCATTGCGGAAAACAATCGGGGATAACTGGGTTGATTTTTAAGCTATCGTTCTGAAAATTCTTGTGCACAGAGAGTCGTGGATGAGGGTCATTTTGAGACTACTCTCACCTCTCTGTGTCATGTGGTTCGCGTGCTATATTTTTTTAAAAATCGGGTAAACAGCACGGCTCAAACGGTGATTTTTGGCTTTTCGCCCATAGGATTGCATTGCGGGAAAGAATCGGGGATAACTGGGGGGGGGGGTTTAAGCTATCGTTCTGAAAATTCTTGTGCTTAGACAGTCGTGGATGGGGGTCATTTTGAGACTACTCTCACCTCTCTGTGTCATGTGGTTCGCGTGCTATATTTTTTAAAAAATCGGCTCAACAAACATTACAAACAGGGACAGCGCGGGTCAAACGGAGGTTTTCGCCCATAGGATTGCATTGTGGAAAACAATCGGGGATAACTGGGTTGATTTTTAAGCTATCGTTCTGAAAATTCTTGTGCACAGAGAGTCGTGGATGGGGGTCATTTTGAGACTACTCTCACCTCTCTGCGTCGTGCGGGTCGCGCGCTAGAATTTTTTAAAAAATCAGCGGGAAAAATACTTTTTTCAAAGGGCTGAGGGGCAGAGTCAGCTCCCGGTCATGATCACATGATCCCAAAGTTAGAGGAGGGCATAGGCAAAATGGGTAACTTGGGATTCTGGGAAACTTCTCTTTCTTCATCTGAACGGACTTTTCCCAGTGTTTTTTAACACAGTAGCCCCACTAAATGCACAAACACAACCTGAAATCATATACTAAGCCAAGAATAAGAGATAGAAACACAGCACTGCTACCCACGCTAACTTTGGGGAACAACTGAAAAGATGCAGTGCAAGGGGATGAGCTCCCCTAGGGCATCTCATCGTGGACGTGCCCCCACTCTCTCCTGCACTGGAAGGCCATTAGAGCCTTCCAAAGAGAGTAAAACGGTGGAGCAATGCCTATCATGAGTCGAAGTGAGCGTTTACTTCTTAGTGGTGGAGCGATGCCTGTTATGAGTTGAAGTGAGCGTTTACTTCTTAATCTCAGAGCTGTTGGTGGCTGTCTTGAGCTGAACTGGCAGCTGCTTCCCCCTCCCCCAGGCACGTCCCCCTATTGCTGGTAAAAGACAGATATAGCCTTTTTTAAAAAGTTCTTCTTGCTGTTTATTCAGCAACACTGCTGCTTTTAATTCCACCCCTCCTTTGTTTATTTGTTTATTTATTCCATTTTATATGCATTACTGGCTTATCCTTGGCTCACTTCCTTATGCCCCCAGAAATGCCAGCTGCATGCCTGCCTGCCTTCCCTCCCTCCTCCCCTGCCCACCTCGCAGGGATGTTGTGTGTGTGTGGCTTTGACTCAGGGGAGAAGTCCTTCCTGCGCTCACTTGGAGTTTTGGAAGTTCCAAATTTTGCAGGTTTAAGCCCCGCCAAAAAACAGGGGATGATGGGACTGCCTTGAGTCTCGGTGTGCGTATGTATCCCTGGATAAGCTGTCATGGTGGTGAGTTTGAGGGGTTTTTTAACGTGCAAAATTGACGGAGCTATGGAAAGGGGTGTTGGATTTTCATAAATTCCCCAAAAATCAGGGGATGATGGGACTGCCTTGAGTCTTGGCGTGCGTATGTATCCCTGGATAAGCTTTCATGGTGGCGAGTTTGAGGTTTCTAACGTGCAAATTGACAGAGCTATGGAAAGGGGTGTGAATGGGGTGCCCGATTTTCAAAAATTCCCCAAAAATCAGGGGATGATGGGATTGCTTTGAAACTTGGCGTGCGTGTGTATACCCCCATGAGGTGTCATGGTGCCAAATGTGAGGTTTCTAACTTGAACAGAAAAAAAAGTTGTATAATTTTTTAGCTTTCAATGCAAGCCTATGGGGGGGGGGAAACGGAGCTCCGATCTGGATCCGGAGCTCCGAGCGGAGCGGAAGTGGGCGGAGCGGGGGCGGGGCGAAGCGGCCCGCTCCAAAAATCGTGGATCTGCAAGTGAAGCGGAGCGGGGGGTCCATGCACACCCCTAATGCACACACACACACGATCGCAAAAATCTCAAAAACAAAATGAATTCAGGCAAGCAGGCTATTCCCAGTTACTGAGCTCCTCCAATTGCAGTTCAATCCAGCAAAGGGGTCTTTACGAGTGGCCAGCTCGCTCCCCAAAGCTGGTTTTCCACCGCAAATGGAGGGCACCAGGTTGGGGGACCGTCCTGCCGTGGTCGTCATGAACTGTTATAAATATTGTGGAATATGAACCAATTGAGCCCAATAAAAAGCATCCGGTTGCAGGTTTTCGGGGAAAGGTTTTATTTCCACCATTTGGTACCAAAAATCCCTTGCGCAACGAAGTTCCCTCCTGCAGTTCAAAATGAGTGAGAGAGATGACGAACAAAGGTTGACCTTTAGTTTTATTCAGAAGGCAAAACATTTTACATCTATGATTGGCTATTAGCCCAAATCGTCATCCTTAGTGTCATTGGGCAAGCTCAGATAGGGAGAGACCGGGGGGGCGGAGCTTGACGGCCATGAAAGGGTAAGACTTCTTGGGAGGCTCCCGGACGGGACCTCCGAGAATCCAATTATCTCGTTTAAAAAGGCATGGGTTTCTAATGAATATTAATGGAAATGCTTATGACTTCTAACTGATGGTGAAGATGTTTTTTATGAAAGCATAATTGGTATAAAGAGTGAGGAAATTAGCCTGGTCTCCGGGCTTGTAAATCAGTCTGGCGGAGTGAAGAGACTGAAATCAAAAGTAAAGATTTGTTATTGTTGGAGCTCTTCCATCGCCTGCTGAGTTAAATTACTGTGAAATATCACTCCTTATCTGGGAAGAACGAGTAATTGGCAATAAATTCACCCATCAGAAAGCACTGAAAGAGGAAAGTTGTTTATATGCATGGAAAGAGAGACGGTGTTGATTGTTATTCAGGACATTAAGCAATAGATATAAACTCTATGCCGAACATTAGGAAAAAAAAAAAAGCTGAAAAAGTTACCTGGCAGCGTCGAAAACGCCCCTCAAATCATAATCTTGCCAGTCTTGAAAAGGCGTCCACAGAAGAAGTTACACAAAGCAGTGAGAGTGAGAGTGAGAGCGGGAGTGACAAGATGGCCAGGAAAGCTGGCAAGACGCCAACTTCTATGGAGGAACTTAAGAGCTTGATATTAGAAAGTAACACAACTCTCATTAAAAAAGATGGATGAATATTCAAAGAAGGCAGATAAGAGACTGGATGGGTTAACTGACAAGATTGCCCAGAATGACAGAGCTATAAAGACATTAGAAGTTGGAGTAAAATCACTGGAGAAAAGGCAAGATGTCTTTGAAAAAAGTTGTAATGTAAAGTTTCAGGATCAAGAGTTAAAGCTGATCCAATTACAAGATCAAAATCGAAGATCTACACTACGAATTAAGAATTTTATTGAAGAACCAGGAGAGGATTTGAGAAAAATAATTTTGAAGTGGTTTAAAGACATGATGCCTGATCTGGAAATAAAAGACTGTGAGCTGGATAGGATTCGTAGAGTGGGAGGAGTAAACTACAGAGGAGCAATTAAAGACATCCTATTGAAATTTGGCAGCTATTACAAAAAAGAGCAAGTTATGAAGAAATTGAGGTCTATGGCTCTGATAAAATACATAGGCAGAGCAGTGCAAATCTACAATGATCTTTGTCAGCAAACACTCCAATGGAGACACAGCGTTAAGCAAATAACTGAAACATTAACAAAGAATGCAATAAAGTATGCCTGGGGTTACCCTGTTTTCTTAAGATTTTCACATGGTGGGAGGCAGCACAGAGTAACCTCTTTGAATCAGGGCAAGGAGTTGCTGAAGAGTTTGGGTTTGTTTAATGATGCAAGTCTGGAAGCTGCAGTTGGGAATGGAAGTGAAGCTGGGGTGTCTGGGATGCAATAAATTTGATAAATTGACTACGTGATAATAATACATAAAAGTTGTTAAAATATAGAGGTCTTGCCAGTCAGGCGGAGCACTGCCTTCCCCCTCCCTTAAAGGTAGATAACGGCTAGAGTGGTAGACTTACGGGGATTTGGGGGGAGGAAAGAGGTGGGGGTGGGATGGGAAGGTGAGGGGTCTGATTGGGTGGGAGGGAGGGATTTGAAGGGGGGTTATGGTTTTTGTGTTTTTATATATGTCATTATGAGTTGCAGAACACACGGGATCGGAAGGAGTATCAAAAGGTTAAATATGGATAAGAAAATTAAAGTATCAACGCTTAATGTTAAAGGTCTGGGGGCAGTCATGAAAAGGAGGAGAATTGAACAAATGTTAAATAGAGAAGGATCTGATATTATCCTGCTGCAAGAAACACAACAGGGGTTTGATGGAGTAAATGAAATACACACAAAATGGTCAGTTTATTATGAAAAGTCACTGGGGACATAAAAAAAATGGAGCGGCTATTTTGATTTTAAAAAAAGCGGATTTATATTAGAAACTATAAAAAAGGATGATAATGGTAGATATCTTATGATAAAGGGACAAATTGAAGGCAAAGCATATACATTAGTTAATGTTTATGCCCCCAATGAGAGACATAGAGAGTTTTATATGGAATTATTTAAAGAAATAGAAGAGTTTAAGGAGGGGTATGTTATTTTAGCTGGGGATTTTAATATGGTAATTGATAATAGATTGGACAGGTCAAACCCCACTAATGCGGAAAAGAGAAATAATATTACTATATTGAATAAATTAGTAAAAGAAAAAGATTATGTGGATTGTTGGCGTTCACTTAGTGGGGCGAATCCTGGCTTTTCTTATTACTCGCCAGTTTATCATACATACTCTAGGATAGATTATATTTTTGTTTCAAAAGAGTTTGCAACTAAGGTTTGTAAAATGGAAACAGGGGTAATAAAGGTAACAGATCATGCACTGCTAACTTTAGAGTTTACAGTTAGAAAAAATTATAAAGAAGCGTTTAGGTGGAAATTAAATACAAAAATTTTGAAGTATAATAAAGTGCGTTCCTGCGCACATGGCCCTTTAAGATCCCAAAGAAATTGGCTGACGCGACAGGGCTTCCCCTTACCCCATTGCGTGTTACATCTAGAAAAGGGCGACGGCGTGTGCTAGCTGCAGTGCGCCGTTGCTCCTACTCCCCACCGGATTATCTTATTATTATTATTATTATTAATTTATATAGCACCATCAATGTACATGGTGCTGTACAGAGTAAAACAGTAAATAGCAAGACCCTGCCGCATAGGCTTACATTCTAATAAAACCATAATAAAACAATAAGGAGGGGAAGAGAATGCAAACAGGCACAGGGTAGGGTAAACAGGCACTGGGTAGGGTAAAACTAACAGTATAAAGTCAGAACAAAATCAAGTTTTAAAAGCTTTAGGAAAAAGAAAAGTTTTTAGCTGAGCTTTAAAAGCTGCGGTTGAACTTGTAGTTCTCAAATGTTCTGGAAGAGCGTTCCAGGCATAAGGGGCAGCAGAAGAAAATGGACGAAGCCGAGCAAGGGAAGTAGAGACCCTTGGGCAGGCGAGAAACATGGCATCAGAGGAGCGAAGAGCACGAGCAGGGCAATAGTGTGAGATGAGAGAGGAGAGATAGGCAGGAGCTAGACCGTGAAAAGCTTTGTAGGTCAACAGGAGAAGTTTATATTGGATTCTGAAGTGAATTGGAAGCCAGTGAAGAGATTTCAGAAGTGGAGTTACATGGTCAGAGCGGCGAGCCAAGAAGATGATCTTAGCAGCAGAGTGGTGAACAGAAACCAACGGACTGATGTGAGAAGAAGGAAGGCCAGTGAGAAGACTTGGTATAAAGCAGCTTCATGTCAAACATTTAACCTAATATTCCATCTCTATGAGAATGCTCAAAGGAAGTAAAGATTTCCTCCTCACTTCCAGCTATCTATACTTTACAGGCAACCCTGATCAGAAGGATGTCTGCCTGAACACCTTCAATAATCTTCTCCAAGATTTGCAGTCTGATATTCCTATCCTGCTGCAGTGAGTCGCACAAGTGTTGGGGTGAAATAGACTTCTGCTTGCTGTTAGAACTATGACCAGGTGACCTGTGTGTCTGCTCAGTCTGCTGCCCAGGTGCTACTTGTTGATGGGAAACAGTTCTTATAACTAGGGATGTGCTCCGCTCCGATTAGGAGCGTAGAAGCAGTAGCGGATTGGCCTGCTCCGCCTTACCCAGAGGCGGAGTAGGAGCGGACCGCGGACCCCCTAGAAGCAAGGCGAAGAGAAGCGACCATTTTTCGGAGCTCCGAGTTCAGGCGGAGCGCTCCGGTCGCCATCTTGAAAACATTTCGCCATAGGATTGTGTTGCGGCAAATAATCGCGCATAACTACGTTGTTTTTGAAGCTATCGTTCTGGAAATTCTTGTGCACAGAGAGTCGTGGATGGGGGTCATTTTGAGACCACTCTCACCTCTCTGCGTTGTCTGGGTCGCGGGCTATATTTTTGTGAAAATCGGGTCAACCGCGCGGCTCAAACTGCGTTTTCGGCTTTTCGCCCATAGGATTGCATTGAGGGAAAGAAACGGGGATAACTGGGGGGGGGGTTTAAGCTATCGTTCTGGAAATTCTTGTGCACAGAGAGTCGTGGATGGGGGTCATTTTGAGACCACTCTCAACTTTCTGCATCGTACGGGTCGCGGGCTATATTTTTGTGAAAATCGGGTCAACCGCGCGGCTCAAACTGCGTTTTCGGCTTTTCGCCCATAGGATTGCATTGAGGGAAAGAATCGGGGATAACTGGGGGGGGGGTTTAAGCTATCGTTCTGAAAATTCTTGTGCACAGAGAGTCGTGGATGGGGGTCATTTTGAGACCACTCTCAACTTTCTGCATCGTACGGGTCGCGGGCTAGACGTTTTTAAAAAATCGGCGGGGAAAATACCTTTTTCAAAGGGCTGAGGGGCAGAGTCAGCTCCCGGTCATGATGATCCCAAAGTTGGAGGAGGGCATAGGCAAAACAGGTAACTTGGGATTCTGGGAAACTTCTCTTTCTTCATCTGAACGGGCTTTTCCCCGTGTTTTTTAACACAGTAGCCCCACCAAATGCACAAACACAACCTGAAATCATATACTAAGCCAAGAATAAGAGATAGAAACACAGCACTGCTCCCCACCCTAACCTTGGGGAACAACTGAATCGATGTGGTGCAAGGGGATGAGCTCCCCTAGGGCATCTCATCGTGGACGTGCCCCCACTCTCTCCTGCACTGGAAGGCCATTAGAGCCTTCCAAAGAGAGTAAAACGGTGGAGCAATGCCTATCATGAGTTGAAGTGAATGGTCACTTTTCAGTGGTGGAGCAATGCCTGTTCTGAGTCGAAGTGAGCGTTTTACTTCTTCTCAGAGCTGTGGCTGTCAGTGTCTTGAACTGGCAGCTACTTCCCCCTCCCCCAGGCACGTCCCCCTATTGCTGGTAAAAGACAGATATAGCCTTTTTAAAAAAGTTCTTCTTGTTGTTTATTGAGCAACACTGCTGCTTTTAATTCCACCCCTCCTTTGTTTATTGATTGATTTATTCCATTTTATATGCATTACTGGCTTATCCTTGGCTCACTTCCTTATGCCCCCAGAAATGCCAGCTGCATGCCTGCCTGCCTTCCCTCCCTCCTCCCCTGCCCACCTCGCAGGGATGGTGTGTGTGGGGTGCCCGATTTTCAAAAATTCGCCAAAAATCAGGGGATGATGGGATTGCTTTGAAACTTGGCATGCGTGTGTATATCCCCATGAGGTGTCATGGTGCCAAACATGAGGTTTCTAACTTGAACAGAAAAAAAGTTGTATAATTTTTTAGCTTTCAATGCAAGCCTATGGGGGGGGGAAACGGAGCTCCGGATCCGGATCCGGAGCTCCGGGCGGAGCGGAGCGGAAGTGGGCGGAGCGGGGGCGGGGCGGAGTGGCCCGATCCGGAAAATGGCGGATCTGCAAGTGAAGCGGAGCGGGGGGTCTGTGCACACCCCTACTTATAACGTTCTTATCTTTTTCTCCCTCTCTCAAAATACTAGAACCCGGGGTCATCCCATGAAGCTGATTGGTGGGAGATTCAGGACAAATAAGAGGAAGTACTTCTTCACACAACACATTGTTAAACTATGGAATTCAGTACCACAAGATGTAGTGATGGCCACCAATTTGTATGGTTTTAAAAGGAGGTTGGATAAATTCCTGGAGGAGAAGGCTATCAATAGCTACTGGTCCTGATGTAGGTTGACCATATGAAAAGGAGGACAGGGCTCCCGCATCACCAACAGCCGCATCGAAAAGGAAACCTCAGCAGGTGTCACCCACACACATGGAGAACCTGGTAAATTTCCTCTTCATCACCACAGCCAAAGCTGCAGGTGCCCTGCCCTCTTTTAAATCTGGTCACTCTAGTATAGTTCCTGCACTTTAACTGTGGTGATGAAGAGGAAACCTCATTAGTTTCTCCACATACACAAATGACATCAGCCGAAATTCCCCCTTCCACGCAACCGCTAAAGATACAGGAGCCCTGTCCTCCCCTTCATATGGTCACCCTTCCTGATGGCTATGTGCTACCGCCAGTATCAGAGGCAGTAAGCCTATGTACAACAGTTGCTGGGAAACACGTGTGGGAAGGTGCTGTTGCACCCCTGTCTTGCTTGTGGGTTCCTCGTGAATAGCTAGTTGGCCACTGTGTGAACAGAACGCAGGACTAGATAAAACCTCGGTCTAATCCAGCATAGTCCTTCTTATGTTCTTATATTTAAACTTGAATTAGGCCCAACAAAGGACAAATGGCCAGCCAAGAAGTCCTTCCCTTCCAAAGTAGCCTTTGAGGTCAGGGATTCCCCCTCACCTTTATGACTATTGCAAGTTTATGAATATTACCATCTCTAAATAGAAAAGCTGGTTTCCAGTATTTCATCCCACTTTCCCGACATTCAATCATCCTCTACTTTAAAGAGACCAAGAAACACCACCCAGGATTCTCCCGTGCAGATGAAGAAGCTGGACTAGGTAGCTGAGTCTGAATGGCCCTGCTGCCTCCCTGTCAGAGACCTCTCAGGGAACTCATTGCGTATCTGGGTTCAGAGCAATCAGGACTATATGTCATCCGCAGGAGTCTTTGAATTTCCAAGCTCTCCCTCCAAGCATGCCTCACCCCAATAAGGGCCATTTCACTGATCTGTATATCATTCTCAAACCCATTTTGCAGTTGCCCCAACAATCCCTAAGAAACTAAAAAGACCCTCATACGTATCAAGGAACTACAGGGTTAGAGAACTCGACAACGTATTGGAGCCATATGTCTTGTTCACTCAGTGTCGCTGGAGAGCAGTTGTAGCTCCCTGGAGGACTGCGGTTGTTCCCATTTTACAACCTAGGACTTGGAGGCAGGAGGGATCCTACAGCAGGCCATCTGGTCTCAGAAGACAGGTTGTTGTTGCAAACGGAGGAAGAGGCCACACAAACATAACAAGGCGGGAAGGAAAGCAACAGCAGAATGCAATTAGGGGCTGAATCGGCAAGGAGACCGTATCCTGTGCCAATGAGCTGTGGTGTAGCTGCTATTAAGGGAAGATCTCCAGACTCTTCCCCAGCCAGGGCACATTGTCCATATATGGGCAATGGTAGGTCTGGTAAGCAATCTGGTAGGTCTAGCAAGGCCCTAAGACTTAGGCCACGGCTAGACCAGGCCTATATCCTGGGATCATCCTGGGGTCATCCCTGGCTGATCCCTGGATCCCCTGTGTGCCATTTACATGAACAGGGATGACCCCGGGACAATCCCAGGATATAGGCCTGGTCTAGCCATGGCCTTACTAAGGGAGGGGGGCCATTGCCCCAGGCCCAGGGCCCTCAAAAGCCTTGGAAAAAAATACTTCAGAATCGAAGGGTGACCATATGAAAAGGAGGACAGAGCTCCTGTATCTTTAACAGTTACATAGAAAAGGGAATTTCAGCAGGTGTTATTTGTATATATGGAGAACCTGCTGAAATTCCCTCTTCATCACCACAGTTAAAGGTGCAGGAGCTATACTGGAGTGACCAGATTTAAAAGAGGGAAGGGCACCTGTAGCTTTAACTGCTCTGATGAAGAGGAAATTTCACCAGGTTCCCCAGATATACAAATGACACCTGCTGAAATTTCCTTTTCAATACAACTGTTAAAGGTACAGGAGCCCTGTACTCCTTTTCACCCTAAGAATCGTTACTTTCTCCCTAAATCAAGGAATGGTAACCCGTTGCCATATAGGCAGCTGCTTGGTCTTACATTTCATCTCTCTGAAGGATCGCGCTCTAGTACAGAAGTGAAGAAATTATTTTACCCTGAAGGCTGAAATCCATTTCAGAGAAGCTCATGGGTGCTGCATTCCAGCAGCGTGGGAGGGGTGAAACACCTGTGCATTTTAGCTTAAAGCTCTTACTAATCCTTAGAAGAGGTATTCCAAACAGCTGGAAACTAGTAAAGGATCAGAGTGCAGGAGAAGGGCGCTGGGACTGGGGAAGGGAGCACAGCCTCCAGGGTAACCAGGGAGGGAGGGATTGTGACTTGATTTGGGCCATGGGCCTGAGGTTCTGTACTTTTGCTCTAGCATGTCCATGAAATGCAGGGCTGGATTAAAGTCAGCTGATGCCCTAAGCACAGCTCAATCATGGTGCCCCCTTGGTCCTTCCATTGCTTAGCCTGCAAGACATTAAGGCTGTAGCTAGACCTAAGGTTTATCCCAGGATCATCCCAGGTTTGTCCCTGCCTGAGCGCTGGACGCCCTGTGTGGCACTTAGATGAACAGCTTTGACCCCAGGACAATCCTGGGATAAATCTTAGGTCTAGCTATGGCCTAAGACTCAATAAGTCTTATCGAACTGTGGCGGCGGTGGTGGCTCCAGGCAAGCCCCCCAACCCCTTCACTTACCTTCTCTGTCGGTGGCGGGTGCGGGCTTCAACTGATCGCCCGGGCCCACTGCCGATGGAGAAGGTAGGGCCCCACCGTCCCTCCTGGGCCCGCCGATGCATGAACTGCAGCAGCGGCTCCAGGCAAGCCCACCCACCCCACATGACTTACCTGGTCCATCGGTGGTGGGCCAGGGTTTAAATTCAGGCCTGCTGCCGACGGCCAGGTAAGTCACCCCCCCAGTCACCACCGCCACGCCTGGGACAGCCGCCGCCGCACAAACTGCGGCGGCGGGTGGCGGCACCAGGCGAACCCCCCCTTCACTTACTTTCTCTGTCGGCAGTGGGCCCGGGCTTCCTGGGCCTGCCGCCGACGGAGAAGGTAGGGCCCCCCATCCCTCCTGGGCCCGCCGCCACATGAACTTACTTATAACTAGGGCAACAGGGGGGGAAATACACATTTTCATCACTGTTTAATGCATGTAAATACGATTTTTCATCACTGTGGGCCCCCCTTTATATTGCTTAAAGGTTAATCCAGGGCTGATGAAGAGCTTTATCACAGCAGGGTTATACTGTGCAATCACTGCAAATTGCGTGCAAAGGACTCTGAAGTTTTCCAGTTTATAATCTGCTTTTACTGTGAAGTACTCCTGTGCATTCTGCTTTAATTGTGCTTCAAAGCCAAAAGGCTCGACCTATTTTGCTACTACTTTTGTTGTTTTCCGAGCGGCCACTGGGGGCACAGGAGCAGGATTTGATATGTTTAAAGAAAAATTAAACAAATGCTTACATCTGCATAAGTTTTCAAGATAAAGACATTAAAATTGGCATAGTAATAGATATTAAGGAGAGCTTTAATTATACCAAATTTGAATCCGATTGTGTCATCCGTTGATTTTTTATGATTTTTTACATTTCCCCCCTTAAACCCATTTCCTGGTATGCAAAGGATCTTAGGAGCGCTGCTGCCCGGGGTATGATTTAGCTAGCAACAACAACAACAAACAACAACAACGACAGCTAAACACTTTAAGGGATAATTCGAGGGAAACAGATATGTGGGATGAAGCTAGAAATGGGACCCAAGCAAAGCTATGCAGATAGGAGTGAGTTGAATTATCAGTGGTTCTGGTTACCACTACATTTTCTGTAGGTCTTTCTAGGAATGGGATTTTTATTTTGTTTGAAAAAGAAAGAAGGAAAAAAAAAGGGGGGAGACCTTTTTATTGTGTAGGACAGTTGCAGTGATTATTTTATGAATGCTTCCCCCTCTCTTTTTTCAAGAGATCTTTTCAGAAGCTAATTTTAATGGTTCATATGCACAGGGGAAACATAATTTAAAAAGAACACAAATATCAACACCTTTAGAAGCAACACTTCAGGCCAAAATGACAAAAGGTGCCTAAATCTACCCTATGGACGTCACTTAAATCTGGGTCTCCCAATAGGACAGGGCCCAATCCAGGATCTGGAGAACCACCAGCTCAAAAGGAAGTTGAGGTATGAAAATGAAGGCAAATGTGTGCTCCAAGCCCCCTCTTTTGATGCTCAGAGCCTTAAAACTCAAGGAAAATCTTCGTTAGCCAATCACTGGACGGCTGGAACAGTGTTCCCAAACCCTGTAGGAAAGAGTGAAGAACGTAGCTGAAATCACTCATTCCAGTTCACTGAGTCTTACTCTGGTCTTGAAGGCTAGGTGCATCTCGAAATAACCGACACTCAGGCGTTTGCATCACTACGTGCCATTTCAGCTTGGACAAACAGAGTCTTGACATCATCATCATTATTTATTTTATTTATTTATTTATTGCATTTTTATACCGCCCAACAGCCGACACTCCCTGGGCGGTTCACAAAAAGGGAATACCTCTTAGTTATGTTCCTCTTGTTCCTAGCTGATGTGCCAATGTCATGCTTATGCCTTAGGCCGTTTCGATCTTGGGATTTCTTGGTTCCCAGATCCTCCCCCGGAGTCCACACACCCGTGCCACGTCCAGGGACAGCGCGGGCATCTTTTCTTTTCTTTTAAAGCAGTGGGGCAGGTCACGCAAGAGCGAGGCTCTACTCCCTCGAAAATGTGAGTAGGTTTTTAAAACAAACACAAAACACACAAAAAATGCCCCCCCCCAAACCCCTTCCCAGGGGTTGTGAAATTGCTGCCTCTGCCAGCCTTGTGCCCATTTCTGGTGCTGCACTTACTCACAACCAAGCGGGCACCAGGCAGGATGGACGCTCACACCTCCTGCAGTCTTGGGACAGTCCCAAGAACGGAGGAAGAATTGGGTTTTCCGAGGGTTTCTTTATCCCTAGGAAAACCCGTCCCCATCCCCCCTGCCCCCAGAAATCCCCGTGCATCATATGGACGTCCAGGGAGCATCCAGAGACAACCCGGGGAAAGACGGTCGGTGTAGAAATGGCCTTAGTTACCAAGCTACTGAGGTATAAATATACAAAGGGTTTAGTTTGGTGGCAGATCTTAAGAACAAATTCCCCATTTCTGTTTTTTACCTCCTCCTCCTCCTTTTAAAAATATTATTTTAAATACATTGTAATGAATGATTTCTGCAGAGCTGCTGCTTCCTTTTCCCTCTGGTCCACATCTTCAGGGTCAAACTAGAGGTGGTGATAGAAGTCTGTGAAGGCAGCTCCACTGACTTTAAGCTTTGACAAAGACCAGTCATTGGGGGATGTGGCAGTCTGGATTGGGACCACAGCATGGGGGGGGGAGCGGGTAACCCCTTCCCCAAGCAATTTTCCCAGTGGAGATTACACACACACACCCCAGCTAAAACTTGTATTTACCATGTTAAAAAATAACAACACATTTATGTAGCGTCTGTGCACGTGTGGTCTTCTTAGTGGGGTAAATAGTAAATACGGGCGCAGTTTCTTCAGGAAATAAGGTCATCCCCCGCCCCTGCTCTGCAGCCTTTATATGGATCTTACATAACATCAGCTTATTTAATTAGTATTAAAAAGGTTTAAAGAAAGCAGAGATGCTTTTATACATCTTTGTTGTTACATCTAGTTCTGCCCTCTGGGTGTACTCTGTTTTGTAAGAGTGTTCCTATGGTTCACTCTTGAGCGTTGGCTTATTTGCTTGAAACCTGGGAAGGAAGAGGATAGGAGGCGTAACATGGTGAGCCTGCTCCCAAGTAAAGTTACAACTTCTAGATTGTGCAACCTGATAACACTAACTAGCACCTGCGATTAGTTCTCCGATGGACATGATCTTTAAAGCACCACACCATGCATTCTGGGTAGATTGACAGAACAGTTTGACTGCTGATGGAGACAGAATGAACACAACTGCGGTCTTGTAAAAAATATCTATTAAGAAGGAAGAAAAGGAATGGGAACATAAGGGAATAGAAATGAGAGTTAAGGAACAGATTAGATATTTGGGAATTAAAATTACAAAAAACTTAGATTGACAGAACAGTTTGACTGCTGGGGCGGATCCACACGTCGTTCCGAAATCGCTTGCTTGTGTCTGGAGTGCGCCCCGAAGCTCATCGGTACACACAGGCATACTTTCAAAGCGCCTTTTCCCGGCTTTTGGGCGCTGTTATTTAGTCCGTCTTAGGTCAGTTTAAGGCGTCCCTTCTTCCAAGGTGTGAATCAATTAGTCGCTCTTTCCTCCCTGCCCCGTCCCGCTCCGCTCCGCCCCGCCCACCAGACTTACTTTGTTGCCTTTTGACTTCCTCTCCTCTTCCGATTACATTTCCTGTCCGAACAACACCATCCATCTTTAATCTTTAATTATCAACTTTTCCGCGTGCGAGGACAGGTGAGGTCGGTTCCATTTACCTCAGTAGTTTCCACTTTTGGCTTTCTCATTTCTATTTTTTTTGTTGTTGTTCTGATTTATGCGCATCAATGCATATTCGTTTAAAAGGCTCTTTACAGAGCACTGGTTAGTATAGGCAAAGCCCCAAATCCGGCGCGAAAAGCAGCCTCCATTTTTCCTATTCACCTTTCGCGCGAGGGAGGGGGCAGGTATCCTTTCTCCCAAGCCTTCCCTCTTTCGCAGTTTGGGGTTGGCCACTCGACAGTTGGCGAGGTCACCTTTCGCGCGAGGGAGGGGGAGGCGGCAGGTATCCATTACCCTCAGTCGCCATTCCCAGTTGTAATTCTTTTTTAATTTATTTATATTCCCCCTTTTCCCCCTTTACAGAGCCTAGTATAGGCAAGCCCCAAATCCGGCTCGAGAAGCAGCCTCCATTTTTCCTCTTCGCATTTTTCCAGCGAGGGAGGGGGGAGGGTGCAGGTATACATTATCCTCAGTCGTTCACTCTTTTGGCTTTCTCATTTGTAATGTTACTAGTTTTTTTAGAAGAAAATGATGCTGTTTAAATGTCTAGATGTTGAAATGTAATTAATATTAAGTTTCTCCCCTCCACACACAAACCCAACCCGCCCCTACATAGATTATTGCAAGCTTTTGCATGCCTTTTTCATAAAATAACAGTGTTCCTTTTTTGCTGCTGAAGTTTACATGTATCTCTTAGAACTGATATTTCAGTTCAGGAACTTTACCTGAATAGTTCTTCATATTTCAGGTAATGGTTTTATGAGGAGAGTTATTCCAAGTGCAATACTTTTAAAAGTTGCTTTATGTTTGGTGACATATTAAAAACTTACATTCTGTTAGCAATTCTGCTAAGTGATCATTGACCTAACATTAAAACCAAATCAAGGAGTTAACGAGTTTAAGCAAGACTTATCTTTCTTAATTAATAATATTATAACTCTTTTTATTCTTCATAATCCTTAGATCTGAGAATGGCAAGTGGCAGTAAGGGCCGAGGCACCTCATGGCGTCACCCAGAAATTCTCGATTTGCTTGCCATATGGGGGGAAGAAAAACTGAGGGCAACCCATCGGAACATTGATTCATTTGAAGTCATAGCACAAAGTTAAAGATAATGATATACTGCATTAAAAAAATAAAATGTGCTCTCTTAACTGGAAAAGCAAATTTTTTTATTACAATATGTATTGACATTTCTTGTCTTTCTTTACTTAACAAATTTACATTGCTGTTTCATTAAGTTGTTTACAGTCTATATATGTTATGTAATGACACAACTTCATAAGTATAGCAATAGTAATTGCCTTAACATTACAGTAACATGATAGTTATTGACATGATAGTTATTTATT
This sequence comes from Elgaria multicarinata webbii, assembly GCF_023053635.1. NCBI lineage: Eukaryota > Metazoa > Chordata > Lepidosauria > Squamata > Anguidae > Elgaria > Elgaria multicarinata. The sequence goes on along the minus strand of NC_086171.1, from coordinate 7,803,033 downwards.
AGAATGTAAGCCTATGCGGCACGGTCTTGCTATTTACTGTTTTACTCTGTACAGCACCATGTGCATTGATGGTGCTATATAAATAAATAAATAAATAATAATAATAATAATAACAATAATATTGTAGTGCTCAAACTGCCGCAGATACAGCCAGGTGATCAGACAGGACTGAAATTGTAATGAAGCAGCATATGAAAAATCTAGTAAGTCTTTAAATATAAAAATTGCATTATATTTCATAAGAATATAAACTTACTAGCAGGTCTCCTTTCAAACCAGCTGGGCTCCCCTGCCTCCCACCACAGCCTATAGAGAGCGTCGAAATGCGATGGTCTTTGATGCCTTGGGGGTGGCCCTTGGTGTCTTTCCATGGCCTCATAAAATTTATTTTATTTATTTATTTATTACATTTTTATACCGCCCAATAGCCGAAGCTCTCTGGGCGGTTCATAAAAATTAAAACCATCATGAAACAACCAACAAGATAAAAATACAAATACGAAATACAATATAAAAAGCATTTGGTAAATTAAAATTGACCCTTATTAGTTTTGAACTTCGTGCGGGCTTGGATGGCGCTCCAGAATTGACCCTTGCCCATAGAACATGCGCAGGGATAATAATTCAAAACGGAAGTACAGCTGCCAAAACTATGATTTTATTCAATATGAAAGAACGTTACACAAAACATAAAGTCGCGGAGAGAGAGAATACATCAACAACATAGCTATTATAGTTCAGTTTAATTTTACCGACGCAACTCCCTGGGCTTCAAAAGCCATTTCCGCAAACGGATCAGCAACAATGAAAGGCGGCACTTCGACGTCCCCAATTCTCCAGACCTCATTTGAGGGGCAAAAAAGTCCTGCATCCATTGCCTCAAAGAGGGATGAATTTCTGAAGACATGGGCATCGTGGTTCCTTCCACTCCACCCCACGTCAATATGGGTGAAGCGGCCAGTGTGGTCCGTAGTCCCCTGCAGAATCATGGAATAATAATTTTTGCGATTGATGAAATCGTTGCCTTGCCTTATGGGACAAACTATTTCAATATGGCATCCATCGGTGGCTCCGCAGGCTCCCCGAAATCCCAACGCTGCAAAGCTGTCCATTACCTGTATTTAAAAATGATAGTCAATTTTTAAACCACCAGTAATGTTAACATAGATAATGTTATTAAACGTATATGCAGTTATGCGCATAGCTCAGAACCCTTGAAAACAAGAATTACAACGAGGAATGGCGAAAGAGGGAAGGCTTAGGAGAATGGATACCTGCCCCCTCCCCCTCCCCCTCCCTCGCGCGAAAGGTGAATAGGAAAAATGGCTGCTTTTCGCGCCAGAATTGACCCTTGCCGCCTCCCCCTCCCTCGCGCGAAAGGTGACCTCGCCAACTGTCGAGTGGCCAACCCCAAACTGCTCTGCTGCATTTTTATAGAACCCCGGGTTAGCCAGCTTCCAAATAGCAACTGAAAGCGGCTGCCATTAGGAGAATGGATACCTGCCCCCTCCCCCCTCCCTCTCGAAAGGTAAAGAGGAAAAATGGCTTCTTTTCGCGCCAGAATTGACCCTTGCCCCATAGAGTTCAATCTCCGCTGCAATCTGTATGGAGAATATTAAACGTATATGCACTTATGCGCATAACTCAGAACAATTAAAAAAAAATACAACGGGGAATGGTGAAAGAGGGAAGGCTTAGGAGAATGGATACCTGCCCCCTCCCCCTCCCTCGCGCGAAAGGTGAAGAGGAAAAATGGCTGCTTTTCGCACCAGAATTGACCCTTGCCCCATAGAGTTCAATCTCCGCTGCAATCTGTATGGAGAATATTAAACATATATGCACTTATGCGCATAACTCAGAACAATTTAAAAAAGATTACAACGGGGAATGGTGAAAGAGGGAAGGCTTGGGAGAATGGATACCTGCCCCCCCTCCCCCCTCCCTCTCGAAAGGTGAAGAGGAAAAATGGCTGCTTTTCGCGCCAGAATTGACCCTTGCCCCATAGAGTTCAATCTCCGCTGCAATCTGTATGGAGAATATTAAACGTATATGCACTTATGCGCATAGCTAAGAACAATTAAAAAAAAATGGGAATGGCGAAAGACTGCGGAAAATTGAACGTCATTTTCACTTGTGCATCCAATTCTTCTAAGAAGAAATAAAAAATACCTTTCGATGATCGCCAAGATAGACTGTGCGACGAAGAAGAACTAGCTCCATTGCCAAGCACACTTCAACAAAGACCTCGCCAACTGTCGAGTGGCCAACCCCAAACTGCTCTGCTGCATTTTTATAGAACCCCGGGTTAGCCAGCTTCCAAATAGCAACTGAAAGCGGCTGCCTCATGGCCGTCTGGTTCCTCTGGAGTGCAGGAGTCAGCTCAGCAACGATTTCAAACAGCGTGGCTCGAGTCACCCTGAAGCTCTCGATCCACCTTTCGTCGTTCCATACTTTCAGAACTAAATTCTCCCACCAGTCCTTGCTACTGGGGCGGACCCAGTAGCGTCTGAAAAAAGCAGGGAGATGAATGAACTCGGTGCCTAACACCGATGCTGACTAACTCCATTTGGCTATCCATCTTCTCCACAAAGATCACAATGAACGACCAAACAGAATTCTGGGTTGGGAGGAATTTTTTAAAAAAGGGGGGGAGCAAGAGAGAACGTCACAAGCATCCCCCAAAGCCAGCCCCTAAGAAACGCCCACTTGGGACGGAAGGGACAGAAGTGTGAACCGCTCAGACGAAACGCAACGAAAGAAAAGCCGCATCAAGCAATAAGAAAGAGCCGCCTCATATAGGAACGTTCTTAAAAAAGACGACCTCAAGCGATTTCGGAACGACGTGTGGATCCGCCCCTGATGGAGACAGAACGAACACAACTGCAGTCTTGTAAAAAATATCTATAAGGTTTCAAATTTATAATTACATCTACTTCTGCCTTCTGGGTGTAACTCTGTTTTGCAGGAGTGTTCCTACTGTTCACCCTTGACCCTTGGCTTATTTGTTTGAACCCTGGGAAGGAAGAGGATAGGAGGCATTTAGAAGTAGGTGGCCCTAAGTTGTTCGTCATCAGTTTTCCACAACCCCACAGTCACCTATCCTATCCTATTCTACATCCTGTCATAGACTCATAGAATAGCAGAGTTGGAAGGGGCCTATAAGGCCATCGAGTCCAACCCCCTGCTCAATGCAGGAATCCACCTTAAAGCATCCCTGACAGATGGTTGTCCAGCTGCCTCTTGAAGGCCTCTAGTGTGGGAGAGCCCACAACCTCACCAGGTAACTGATTCCATTGTCGTACTGCTCTAACAGTCAGGAAGTTTTTCCTGATGTCCAGCTGGAATCTGGCTTCCTTTAACTTGAGCCCGTTATTCTGTGTCCTGCACTCTGAGAGGATCGAGAAGAGATTCTGGCCCTCCTCTCTGTGACAACCTTTTAAGTATTTGAAGAGTGCTCTCATGTCTCCCCTCAATCTTCTCTTCTTCAGGCTAAACATGCCCAGTTCTTTCAGTCTCTCTTCATAGGGGTTTGTTTCCAGACCCCTGATCATCCTGGTTGCCCTCCTCTGAACCCGCTCCAGCTTGTCTGCATCCTTCTTGAATTGTGGAGCCCAGAACTGGGCGCAACACTCTAGATGAGGCCTAACCAGGGCCAAATAGAGAGGAACCAGTACCTCCCGTGATTTGGAAGCTATACTTCTATTAATGCAGCCCAAAATGGCACTGGCCTTTCTTGCAGCCATATCACACTGTTGGCTCATATTCAGCTTATGATCTACAACAATTCCAAGATCCTTCTCGTTTGTAGTATTGCTGAGCCAAGTATCCCCCATCTTGTAACTGTGCATTTGCTTTCTATTTCCTAACTTGGCATTTATCCCTATTAAATTTCATCCTGTTGTTTTCAGCCCAGCACTCCAGCCTATGAAGATCACTTTGAAGTTTGTTTCTGTCTTCCAGGGTATTAGCCATCCCACCCAATTTTGTGTCATCTGCAAATTTGATAAGCGTTTCCTGCACCTCCTCATCCAAATCATTAATAAAAATGTTGAAGAGCACTGGGCCCAGGACTGAGCCCTGCGGCACCCCACTCGTTGCCTCTCCCCAGTTTGAGAAGGTTCCATTGAACCTTCCTCATGGTTTATATCTGTTCTCATGGTTTATATCTGCTTTGGGAGATGAGAATTTCACTGGCACTTTCTGCCTCTTTAGGGAGGATGTGGCGTTATAGGCCTGTGAGCCTTAACTCTAAATTTCCCTGCTTTTTGGAGTTTGGTTGAAAACTGTAGAGCCTTTAATGATGTTTTGTAAACCGTAGGTTTTTTGTTTATTGAATTTCATGGCTTTGTGTAACGGATGACCACACAGGAAAGAAGCCATATAAATGTATGGGATGTTGGCAAAGCTTCAGCTGTAGTGGGACCTTGAGTAGACATCAAAGAACCCACACAGGGGAGAAAAAATATTTTTTAAATAATTTCCCAATTTACACTATTTAAAAATTTTAAATTATGATACTATAGTGTAATTATTTTAAAAAATATACTAAAAATTGTAATTTTTACTATATTGACAATAAAGAATCCACTTAAACCAAGGATCAGAGTATCTAGCATTTTTCACATAACTGCTTGATAACCCACATATCACATAACTTCCAGATGAAAGGCATCACCAAATGTTGCTTCCTTGCTCATATTTTCTTGCTATGTCAATAACTGGAGATCATTGTTAACAACACATTTAGGTATTTATTGCAGAGCTTCGGCTATGGGGCGGTATATAAATGTAATTCCTTATGCCCCCCTTCCCAGCTTTCCCACAGCCTACACTACCTCACAGGGTCGTTGTGAGGATAAAATGAAGAGGAGGATGAAGAGAACTACATGCCCTGGACTACTGCAACTACTGGGGGGCATTGAATTCTATGATTCTGTGAATCTAAGTCTACAGCAACTTGAGGGTGCCAGGTTGTAGCAAAAACTAGGTCCCTTAACCATTTCTCTGGTGTGAAGTAATGTTTTGGGTATAAGATTCATGGATGTACATTTTAGAAAATGTTTTCCTTTCATACAAACATAAAGCAGCAGATTTAGCTTGTAAGAAGCAGGTACACAGAGAAAGGAAAATATTTTCTATGTACAACCAAAACACACACAAATCTATAAAACAAAGCTTAAAATGTAGTTCAGCACCTTTTAAAGAAACACACACTACCTGAAGAAGTTTAAACTCATGGCAGATAGGCCAGGGTTAACCTCCTCTCATTCCTAGTCTGAATATTTATTTCCATAAAGTTTAAACTTTAAGAGGCTTGGGTGAGGAACTGCCACCCCAAAGGAAAGTTTGCCATATATTCTTTACTTTGAATTAAGAAGCATGCACCAACATTTCAAACACACCCACACCCACACCCCTCCCTCTTCACAATCACAGACACACAACAAAGTCAATCAAACCCCAGCCAGGTTTTCTTTTTCCTTGGAGGCCAGGGAAGGGCCTCCCTCCAAGCAAGGCAGATAGTTTCTCTCTCCCTCCTTGGCCTCCACAGCACTGTGGGGGAAGGAGAGGGCCCAAACTGGGCCTTGGCTTATCTGCAGGAGGAAATGGCTCCTAATAAATGAGCCAGGCGGCCATCTTATTTCAGGCAGGCGGCCATCTTATTTCCAACATTCCAATCTATTTGAGACAGGAGGGAGAGCGACGCTACTGAGCATGCTCCATTTAGGAGTTATGAGTCTGTACTCACTTTAATGGGGCAAAGAAATATTCATTAAAATACAATGGATGCAAATTTTGAAAAAAGAAAAGCCATTCCACCAATTAGAAGGACAGGGGGACAAGATCCCACCACTGGTTTGAAGGGTAAGGGTCCCAATTCGGAGCTTTTAGTGAACAAAAAAATTGTCGCCACCCAGAAATAGGAAGACATTTTGAGCCAGAGAGGTTTTCCCCATTTTGGTACTTTGAACTGCCATCCTGCCCTCAATATTTCAGAAATCTTCCTGAAACGCGCAGTGTATGTAAAACCAGCATTTCTTTCTGGCAGGTCTCCGTTTCAGAAAGATTGGTGAAACATTTTCCATTTTATGAACGTCAGAATGACCCACTCCCAATTTCGGCCTTAACATGGTGGAATGCTCTTTTCACTGCTTGCCTATAATACAGGGAAACTTTTTTTCTTCTCTCTCTCTCTCTCTCTCTCTCTCTCTCTCTCTTTTGGTAGAAAATAATAAAATTGTTAAAACGGGGGGGGGGGGGAGAGAACTTCCATTGAGTTAGTGGATCAGATTGTGACATGGAGATGGGGCAGCAAAGTAATCTTCAACATAAAAGCTTGGAGGCTGTCTATATGCAAGGGTTTAGGTGCACGGTGGTGCTGTGTCAATTATGCTTCCCTTTCCCTCTGGTCCACAACTTCAGGGTCAAACTAGATGTGATGACAGAAGTCTGTGGAGGCAGCTCCACTGATTTTAAACTTTGACAAAGACCAGCCATTGGGGGATTGGGCAGTCTGGATTGGGACCTCAGCATGGGGAGAGCGGGTAACCCCTTCCCCAAGCAGTTTTCCCAGTGGATATCAAGCCCTGAAGCTTGTATTTACCGTGTTAAAAACTGACAAGACATTTATGTAGTGTCTGTGCACGTGTGGTCTTCTTAGTGGTGTAAATAGTAAGTTTCAGTGCAGTTTCTTTAGGAAATGAGGTCATCCCCTGCTCCTGCCCTGCAGCCTTTATATGGATCTAAGATAACATCAGCTTTATCAACAGAGATGTGTTTATACATCTTTGTTGTTACATCTAGTTCTGCCCTCTGGGTGTACTCTGTTTTGTAAGAGTGTTCCTATGGTTCACCCTTGAGCCTTGGCGTATTTGTTTGAAACCAGGGAAGGAAGAGGATAGGAGGCGTAACATGGTGAGCCTTCTCCCAAGTAAAGTTACAACTTCTAGATTGTGCAACCTGATAACACTAACTAGCACCTGCGATTAGTTCTCCGATGGACATGATCTTTAAAGCACCACACCATGCATTCTGGGTAGATTGACAGAACAATTTGACTGCTGATGGAGACAGAATGAACACAACTGCGGTCTTGTAAAAAATATCTATTAAGAAGGAAGAAAAGGAATGGGAACATAAGGGAATAGAAATGAGAGTTAAGGAACAGATTAGATATTTGGGAATTAAAATTACAAAAAACTTAGATAATTTAGAAAAGGAGAATTTAACGAGGTTAAAAAAAGAGGTATTAGAAAAATTGGAAAAATATAAAAGATTAAATTTATCTTGGTTTGGAAGAATAGCATTAATAAAAATGAAGATTTTAGCTAAGATACATTTTGTGTTTAGGATGTTACCAATAAAAATTTCAGAAGCTGAGATAAAAAGTTGGCAAAATATTATTAACAAATATTGTAATGGAGATAAGAAAGCGAGGGTTAATAAGAATAAATGGTATTTAAGCCAAAAAAAGGGAGGATTGGGTCTCCCAAATATAAAATTATACTATGCAGCAAATAGGTTAAGACATATTGTAGAAGCAATTATAGGAGTAGGAGATTTAGATTGGATGGAGGATAAAACTATATGTAATGTAGAGATGAGTTTGGAAAATGTTTTTTTTTTAAGGAAGGAGGGAGAAAGTGGGTTGAAAGTATAGGTAATCCACTCCTGAGGTTTCAATGGGAAATTTGGAGTAAATTTAAAGGGAAGTTGCTTCCGAGCAACTCTCCCTTGTCACCGGTAATAATGTTAAAGAATTTCCCAGAGGAACTGAAGGGTAGATTAAGGGCCAAATAGAGAGGAACCAGTACCTCACGTGATTTGGAAGCTATACTTCTATTAATGCAGCCCAAAATAGCATTTGCCTTTCTTGCAGCCACATCGCACTGTTGGCTCATATTCAGCTTGCGATCTACAACAATTCCAAGATCCTTCTCGTTTGTAGTATTGCTGAGCCAAGTATCCCCCATCTTGTAACTGTGCATTTGCTTTCTGTTTCCTAAATGTAGAACTTGGCATTTATCCCTATTAAATTTCATCCTGTTGTTTGAAATTGTTGTTTGATCTGCCATGCACTTGTCAATCTCAGCCTACCGCTACTGAGCTGACCCTGTTACCACGACTTCAGGAAAGGTTAAACCTCAGGCCCAGGAGTCCCATCCTTCTGCTAAGGACTGGGAACTCCCTGCCACCTGAGTCTGGGCACAAACCCAGAATCCAAATCATATGCAAGTCCTAGTCTATGCAAACTGTCACTACTTTTCATGGCATAGTTCTTAGATATCCAAAGTCCAAATATCAAAGCGTCCATGTGCAGAGTGCTTTCAAAGTCCCATGCGGAGATGGAATCCAAAGCAGGAGGGAGGTCAGGCCTTGCGTTGAATGAAACCTAGCAAAGCCTTTTCAGCTTTGCACCAGCATTTAAGGCCTATTCAAAGCCACTGGACAGACAGGTCCTCTGAACTGTAAAACATGCCCACGTGCCAAGAGGGCTGGATGTTACAACCCACTTTGAAGAGCAGCCCCCACCTTTTTATTTATTTATTACATTTATATCCTGCCTTTTTTCCTCCAAGGAACCCAAGGCGGAGTACATAATCCTCCTCCTCCTCCTCCTCCTCCTCCTCCTCTCCTTTTTATCCTCACAACAACCACCTTGTGAGAGGTGTTCCATCAGTTATTGTGGTCCCAAGCCAGGTAAGGCTTTATAGGTTAAAACCAGCACCTTGAATTGGGCTCGGAAACATATAGACAGCCAATGCAAGTGAGCCAGAATCGGTGTTATATGTTTGAACCTTCTGGTTCCAGTTATCAATCTGGCCGCTGCATTTTGCCCAAGCTGCAGCTTCTGAACCGTCTTCAAAAGCTGCCCCATGAAGAGAGCATTGCAGTAATCTAATTTGGAGGTTACCAGAGCAGGAACGACTGAGGCTAGGTTATCCCTGTCCACATAAGGGTGTATCTGGGCCACCAAATGGAGTTGGTAGAAGGCACTCCGTGCCACCGAGGCCACCTGGGCCTCAGGTGACAGAGACGGTTCTAGGAGAACCCCCAAGCTACAAAATGGCAAACATATGATTAAGTTACCATGTAAATCAGGCCCAAACCCTACCTCGATGACTAAATGACTTACATATTATCCCAGCAATGGTTTCCAGTGCTTATACCTTGGTCTAGTTTTGGTGCTTTTCAATGAATGTAAACAAACAGGACGCTATTTAATACTATAATAACTATGCTATAATACTATAATACTATTTAATACTATAATACTACAATAATAACTAGGGGTGTGCACGGACCCCCTGCTCCGCTTCACTTGCAGATCCGCCATTTTTCGGATCGGGCCGCTCCACCCCGCCCCCGCTCCGCCCACTTCTGCTCTGCTCCGCTCGGAGCTCCGGATCCGGATCGGAGCTCCGTTTCCCCCCCCCCCATAGGCTTGCATTGAAAGCTAAAAAATTATACAACTTTTTTTCTGTTCAAGTTAGAAACCTCACGTTTGGCACCATGACACCTCATGGGGGTATACACACGCATGCCAAGTTTCAAAGGAATCCCATCATCCCCTGATTTTTGGGGAATTTTTGAAAATCGGGCACCCCATTCACACCCCTTTCCATAGCTCCGTCAATTTGCACGTTAGAAACCTCAAACACACCAACATGAAAGCTTATCCAGGGATACATACGCACGCCGAGACTCAAGGCAGTCCCATCATCCCCTGATTTTGGGGGAATTTATGAAAATCCAACACCCCTTTAGCTCCGTCAATTTTGCACGTTAAAAAAAAACCTCAAACTCACCACCATGACAGCTTATCCAGGGATACATACGCCGCACGCCGAGACTCAAGGCAGTCCCCTCATCCCCTGTTTTTTGGCGGGGCTTAAACCTGCAAAATTTGGAACTTCCAAAACTCCAAGTGAGCGCAGGAAGGACTTCTCCCCTGAGTCAAAGCCACACACACACAACATCCCTGCGAGGTGGGCAGGGGAGGAGGGAGGGAAGGCAGGCAGGCATGCAGCTGGCATTTCTGGGGGCATAAGGAAGTGAGCCAAGGATAAGCCAGTAATGCATATAAAATGGAATAAATCAATAAATAAACAAAGGAGGGGTGGAATTAAAAGCAGCAGTGTTGCTCAATAAACAGCAAGAAGAATTTTTTTAAAAAGGCTATATCTGTCTTTTACCAGCAATAGGGGGACGTGCCCGGGGGAGGGGGAAGCAGCTGCCAATTCAACTCAAGACAGCCATTGCTTCACCAACAGCTCTTGAGATTGAGAAGTAAACGCTCACTTCAACTCATAATAGGCATCGCTCCACCACTAAGAAGTAAACGCTCACTTCAACTCATGATAGGCATTGCTCCACCGTTTTACTCTCTTTGGAAGGCTCTAATGGCCTTCCAGTGCAGGAGAGAGTGGGGGCACATCCAGAATGAGATGCCCTAGGGGAGCTCATCCCCTTGCACCACATCTTTTCAGTTGTTCCCCAAAGTTAGGGTGGGTAGCAGTGCTGTGTTTCTATCTCTGATTCTTGGCTTAGTATATGATTTCAGGTTGTGTTTGTGCATTTGGTGGGGCTACTGTGTTAAAAAACACTGGGAAAAGTCTGTTCAGATGAAGAAAGAGAAGTTTCCCAGAATCCCAAGTTACCCGTTTTGCCTATGCCCTCCTCTAACTTTGGGATCATGTGATCATGACCGGGAGCTGACTCTGCCCCTCAGCCCTTTGAAAAAAGTATTTTTCCCGCAGATAAAGCGCGCGACCCGCACGACGCAGAGAGGTGAGAGTAGTCTCAAAATGACCCCCATCCACGACTCTCTGTGCACAAGAATTTTCAGAATGATAGCTTAAAAATCAACCCAGTTATCCCCGATTGTTTTCCGCAATGCAATCCTATGGGCGAAAACCGCCGTTTGACCCGCGCTGTCCCTGCTTGTAATGTTTGTTGACCCGATTTTTAAAAAAATATAGCACGCGAACCACATGACACAGAGAGGTGAGAGTAGTCTCAAAATGACCCCCATCCACGACTGTCTAAGCACAAGAATTTTCAGAACGATAGCTTAACCCCCCCCCCAGTTATCCGCGATTATTTGCCGCAATGCAATCCTATGGGCGAAATGTTTTCAAGATGGCGACCGGAGCGCTCCGCCTGAACTAGGAGCTCCAAAAAATGGTCGCTTCTCTTCGCCTTGCTTCTAGGGGTCCGCGGTCCGCTCCTACTCCACCTCTGGGAAAGGTGGAGCAGGCCAATCCGCTACTGCTTCTACGCTCCTAATCGGAGCGGAGCACATGCCTAAATAACAATGTAGGTGGTAATTAAATGCTATTAATGTTGCAATGGGGAAGACAACCATTGCCAATTCAAATGGAATGAGGCAGTATTACCCAGTGTTCCCAGCCAACCAGATGCTTTATAAGTATACCTGTGCATCAACTCCTCTTTTCAGTTAGTGGCGATGAATTTCTGGGAGACTGTGCTTTGTGCTTTCTTAGCATGCCTCTTGGTAACCATTGTTGGCGGACTCTATACAGTAGGAGCATTTCGCAAGAGGAAACCGAAGGAACCCCCCTTGGACAAAGGCTTCCTTCCATGGCTCGGACACGGGCGAAGTTTCATGAGGAGCCCTGAAGAGTTTTTGGAAAGGATGCGGAAGAAACATGGGGATATTTTCACCGTTTTGCTCGGAGGCAGTTACGTGCATTTTGTGATGGACCCTCATTCTTACAGAAACATGGTAAGGGAATCAAAAGACAAACTGGATTTTTATAAATTTGGATCAATTATAGTTTTTAATACATTTGATTTTTGCACATCTGAATCTCAGCACAAGATTGTGCAAACAGTTAGCAAGAAGAATCTCAAAGGTCAGAGTCTAACTCTCCTGAACCAGGAGATGATGGAGAATTTAAGGGCTGTGATGCTTCACAGCCAGGATTCAGACGAGGGGAAAAGATGTTGGCAGCAGGATGGAGTCCTCCACTTTAGCTACAAAACCGTCTTCCAGGCTTCTTTTCTGACATTGTTTGGAACTGAGCCAGATGAAGATGTAGAAAGCAAAGAAAATGGTAAGGATAATAAAGTAGCACAGTGTGGAGAGTTGTTTGAATATTTCCAGAAATTTGACCATTTCTTTCCCCAAATGGCCTTCAACATGCTGAATCCTCTTGGCAAGAAGGAGACACGGAGATTGAAGAACTATTTTTGGGACATTCTGTCAGTAGAAAAGATATACCAGAAGGAAAACATTAGCAGTTGGGTAGCTGAGCAAGATCAGCAGATGGCTGAGACTGGGATGAGTGAAAAGATGCGGAGCAAATTCCTGCTGCTGCTTCTCTGGACATCTCAAGCTAATACTGGTCCAGCTACTTTCTGGATTCTTGTGCACCTCCTGAAATATCCAGAAGCAATGAAGGCAGTGAGGGAAGAGGTGGACAGAGTATTAAGAGAGACGGATCAGGAACTGAAACCAGGCAGCCCCTTCTTCAACATGTCCTTGGATACCATAAAGACTCCTCTTCTGGACAGTGCAATAGAGGAAACTCTACGCCTGAAAGTGAGTCCTTTTCTGTTCAGAAGTATAGTACAGGATGCAGATCTTAAGATGGCTGACGGGAGAGAATATATTTTCCGGAAAGGAGACAATCTTCTTCTTTCCCCCTTCATTGCACTGCAAATGGATCCAGAAATTCATCCCGACCCCCAGACTTTCAAATATGACAGGTTCGTGAACCCAGATGGTACAAAAAAAGAATTCTTTAAGAATGGGAAAAAGCTGAAGTGTTACAGTATGCCTTTTGGTGGCGGTGCCACAATGTGCCCTGGGCGGTTCTTTGCAATTAGCGAAATGAAGATGTTTGTCATCTTGACGCTCACCTACTTTGACATGGAACTGATTAATGCAGAAGAAGAAATACCGCCAATAGATGGATCACGCTATGGGTTTGGAACGGCACATCCTTCTTATGATATTCAGTTTAGGTATCGATTGCGTTTTTAAAGGGAAGGATACATAAACTTCTCTGTACATTCATTTGCAATCATTCATTGTTTTATCCTGGTGGGAACAGTCTGTAAAATACTCTTCATGATGTTGTTTTCTTTTAATACGGAGTACCAACATTCCAGGCAGTGTCTATGTTATTTTGCATGGGCATAGAATAAGAAGTACAGTAGCACCTATTCTGAATGATGCAGATAGCATGAGATTGCAAAGGTTACACCCCATTTCATAAAATCTATGATTCTAAGGTATAGGAGTTAAACAGCTACTACCGTATTTCTTCAATTCGAAGACACACTTTCCCCCCATATAAACATCTCAAAAAACGGGGTGCATCATAGAATCGCAGGTGCATTTATTATCTCTTAGAATCAAAGCTTTTTTCCTGTTGGTGGTACTGAAATTAGTGTGCGTCTTACCATCAATGGCATCTTAGAATTGAAGAAATACGGTAGTTTGGGAAGAGGTGTAGTTGATTTCTTATTGTCTTCGGTCCAACTACCTTCGGAGACCTGTGCATAAACGTTGTCATAGAATCTGCGACTGATGAAAACGCTTGCCATAGCAGGCCTATTAATTGCTGGATTCCAGAGCACATAGACATGACTTCAGTAAGAGCATAACAAATATGCTCTTGATCATGATCTTCTCTTAGATTCCCTTCATGACCTTGGATTTTGTGGCTGTCTATAACTGGTTTGCCTCCTATCTAGCGGGTCGCTCTTTCAGCGTGTTGGCTAATGGCAACTCGTCTTCCTCCTTTCCCCTTTCAGTAGGGGTTCCGCAAGGCTCGGTGCTTGGCCCGTTGTTGTTTTCCTTATACATGTTGCCCTTGGGCAAGCTTATTCAATCTCATGGCCTCCAATATCATCTGATATGATACACAACTATATCTGTCATCTCCGGAACTTTCTCCTGATGTTCACGATCGTATCTCAGCATGTCTTTCAGATATCTCAGCTTGGCTGCTTCATCGTCGTTTGAAACTTGTCGTTTTTTCCTGTATAATATTGCCAGGATTTGATCATTTTTGTCTGTCTCGTCTGCCAAGACGCTTGTTCATGCACTGGTTATTTCTCGGTTGGACTACTGCAACCTTCTTCTCTCTGGCCTTCCTTCTTCTCACATCAGTCCGTTGGTTTCTGTTCACCACTCTGCCGCAAAGATCATCTTCTTGGCTCGCCGCTCTGTTACTCCGCTTCTGAAATCTCTTCATTGGCTTCCAATTCACTTCAGAATCCAATATAAACTTCTCCTGTTAACCTTCAAAGATGGTGTTTTCAGAAATTGAAGAAATAGTGGGAATGAAAATAGAACAAACACCAAAAATAGCATTGCTGTCACTATTTGAAGATATAAAGTGTGGAAAAGGAACTATAGAGCTGATATCGAGTTTGTTGGTTGCAGCACGATTGATGATAGCTAGGAACTGGAAGATCCAAGGGGAATATTCTATTGAGGAATGGTATAAAGTAGTATGGGACATAGCCATTAATGATAAACTGACATGCAATATTAAGTGGAGAAAAGGCGTAACTAAAATAAATGAGTTCGAAGGAATCTGGAAACAGTTCCTAGTGTTTGTGTTTACTAAGGGAAGTGGGAAACCACCAGCAGAAGAAATGATTAGATTTTGGACTCAAGAATGATCCCGAGGTGGGGGGTGCACATTTATGTTAAGAATGAAGATGTTGTAGTGTGATAAGGCATATGTAATAGTTTTTGATATTTGTACTCAACAATTATTCAATATGTATGCAGCAGATATTTGATGTATTTTTTTTCTTATTGTGTTAGTTTCAGTTATATTTTGGAAATGTTTATCTATGTCTATTTAGTGTTGAAAATGAATAAAAATTATTATTAAAAAAAAAAAAAAAACCTTCAAAGCTTTTCACGGTCTAGCTCCTTCCTATCTCTCCTCTCTCATCTCACAATATTGCCCCACTCGTGCTCTTCGCTCCTCTGATGCCATGTTTCTCGCCTGCCCAAGGGTCTCTACTTCCCTTGCTTTGCTTCGTCCATTTTCTTCTGCTGCCCCTTACGCCTGGAACGCTCTTCCAGAACATTTGAGAACTACAAGTTCAATCGCAGCTTTTAAAGCTCAACTAAAAACTTTTCTTTTTCCTAAAGCTTTTAAAACTTGATGTTGTGCGGACTTTATACTGTTAGTTTTACCCTACCCTGTGCCTGCTTACCCTACCCTGTGCCTGTTTGCATTCTCTTCCCCACCTTATTGTTTTACTATGATTTTATTAGATTGTAAGCCTATGCGGCAGGGTCTTGCTATTTACTGTTTTAATCTGTACAGCACCATGTACATTGATGGTGCTATATAAATAAATAATAATAATAATAAATATTTGAATCAGTTGTGAGAATCCTAACTTTTAAAAATCACTTTTACCCCTCACAGTATATAAGGCAATTGAAATTGTAAATAATTGTGATTATTTACAGCCCTCCAGTGATTTCACAATCCTTCACACAAATGTTTGTATTACAGTTCTGACAACAACCTTGTAAGGTAGGTCTGTATTACTCCCAAATTGCAGGGTGGGATGCAGAGCTGAGAGCAAATGTGCATGTCTAAAATGGCTAGCTTGTAAATTCATCACAGAGGCAAGATTTAAACGAGGCGTGGGCCAAGACAGGGCACATTTGGGGAGGACTTGGGGTTGGGTGAAAACCTGATGGGTGTAAAATTTTAAGGGGAGGGAAAGTTGTGAACCACTTAGGGAACGGTACTTATTTTTGAAGAGATGGAAGGAGTGGTTGTTTTTTGCTTGGTTTGGTGGTTGTTTTTGTACTAGTATGCTTTTAGGAAGTTTTTTTAGGATGTTTTAACAATGTATACTATGTTTTTAATCAGTATTTTATGAATTTTATACTTACTGTTGTCCCCCACCTTGATCAAAATGGAGAGGCGGGTAAGAAATAAAATAATTATTATTATTATTATTATTATTATTATTATTATTATTATTATTAGAAAAATTCTAGCCACCGCTTTTTTCCTGGGAAAAGTAGGTGGGGGCAACATTCCCCTGCACATTTTAGCAGGTAACGAATGGTCCAGCGAACGGGTGGGGGATTTTTGCCTAGTTGTTATTTAATCTGGGGACTTCCTGCTTTGTAATTCACTCTCTCAGCCACTACCCAGTATCAGTTCTTTAAAAGTTCTGCACTTGTAAAATAAATAAATAAATGCAATTTAAAAGAGAAAAGGACAACTTTTTTCCTTTCCCGTCTCTTGAGCCCTTCCTCTGTTTTGTTACATAGTGAGAAGGTTCCAGATTGGTGCTGGTTGCTGGTATCAAAGCGGAACATTTGATCTTTCTGTGAGCTTCATCACAACGGTGCTTTATCTCACTGTCATCCTGCCTAGTTTACTATTTTGCTCCGCGACCCTCACATGACTTCATCCCTGTCCTGCAGTCATCTTGTCTCTTCCCCTCTATTTTGTGTGTTTTTCTAGAGTGGGGAAAGTGCGGCATTTTTTCTCTGCAGTGGATAGCGCCGCCCTTCTGTCCCCCTCTATTGCCATTCTCATGCTATGTGGCAGAACCTCCCTTCTTGGGGGCACCTGTGTTGAAAGGCGGTCGTCTTGCTGACGAGCATGTGCTGAGTTGCTCGAACCACCAGGCTTGTGCTGAGTCACTCAAATGTACTCCGCTGCTCCAACCCCACTCTCATTGTTCTCTCATTGCTATTTCTCCCCCTCAGAAGGCAAAAATGGCACCTAATTGATCAAACACTAAGGCCGTAGCTAGACCTAAGGTTTATCCCAGGATCATTCCGGGTTCATCGCTGCCTGAGCACTGGATGCCCTGTGTGGTGCTTAGATGAACAGGTTTGACCCCAGGACAATCCTGGGATAAACCTTAGGTCTAGCTACGGCCTAAATCATTAAAACAGTAGACAAATGCACAAAAACATAGAGCAAGGGGAGGCGCCCATGTCCATCACAATGTCCATCAACCACAAGAACCAATGAACTGAAAGGGGAAGGAACCAGGAAGAACGAGCTGGTGCAAGTAGTTACAAAGTAGCTTCTGTGAGAGGTACTGACCCCATTTTGGAGCAGCTAAAACCCCACCTGCAGCAGGAAGGAGACTGAGAGCATTCACACAAGGATAGATCAAGCAACCGTTTTCTGATAGACTTCTTCAAATGCATTTCCCAGAGACAAAGGTGGGGTTAAAATTAAGCAGAATATGAATGCCGGATGGCGAGAGTGATATGTGGCCACGCACATGCTCATGTAGTCCTGTTGCTGAACTTCAGCTTGAACACATGTCTTTAAAGCAATCATTACTGTGTAAAGTCATCTTTTGTAAAGAGAATGTTTTCAGCAAGTACAGCTATTATCCACAGTCACCCTCTTTTGTTATGTCTCTCTCCCATCGCAAGTAGCATCACTTCCAGTGCTTATGAGCAGTGATGTCACTGCTTTTCTTTAGATGGTATAAAAAAACCCAGGTTTTAGAGAAGGGGGACTGGCTCTCTCTCTCTTTGACTAGAAGCACAGGGCCATACTACTGAATCCTGCTTGCCAGAGCAAGCTGCCATTAGTGAGTGCTTTGCCTCCCCTATCCAAGGCTCCCTGTATTCTTTTCGTCTTCACCTGAGACCAGGAGTTGCAACGCTCACCAGTTCATGCCTACAGGAAAAGGCTCCAGCCCAAGGAAAAGTATATTGCCTTTAAAGGTTCCCTCTACTCTTCCCCCTGCTGTGTGTGTATGCTCTTAAGTCTCAGAAAGTCTATTTTTCAGTCTTGAAACTACTTCTAAGCCTCCAGTTGCTCAGCTAATTTCCCCAAAACTAGCTTGTGCATTTGTATCTGTTTCATCCTCAATAAATGTGCCATTGTGGCATTATCCTCTTCAGTGGTGTAGATTTCTTGAGTAAGAATCGCCTTACGTAGCCACAGACGCCCTATTGCCAATGTCAGAAGATTCCTTATAAGCAGGTGTAGGTCTCATTAGAACGTGTGCACGTTGTACACAGGTCTAATGAGAGCACATCACATAATGGTTCTGGTGGAGAAGGCGGGCAGACACATGTCTGTTCATACACACGTTAGCATGGAGTAGCCTTGGCAAGAAGGGATTCTAGTGAAAGGTTCACTGTACGAATGTTTTTCTGTTTTCTGTTTCCATTGCTGGGTAACACAGATGTGTTTGAAGTATTGTTGCATGCCAGATGTTTTGCTTAGCCTAAATGTTTGCTAGAACTGTGATTTTAGAAACTGCTTTTTAGAACTGCAAAAATTAGAATTGCTAGAATTGTTTTGCTAGGTTAGCGTAAACCTGCAGAGTTTTACCTTGGTTCTGGGGAGCAGTAATTTGGATGTGGCCCTAAAGACAGGGTGAGCAATCCTCTCTACGCTCAAGCTAAAGCCACAGTTGAGTTGCCTTAAGGTGTTGAAATGAACACAATAAGGGACCACATTTTGTTGTAGATTCTGCTGCCATACAGAAGTCTACTTGAGTAGTCTTGGGACTAGCATGAGGAAAAGTGCATAGTCCTGGGACTTTGGAGAATAGCAATTCTAGCTCAATCAGAGTAGCAATTGGAGGAGACTAGGACAAGTCTCTGCCACCCACAGAATGCAGTTTAGAGAAGCAGTGAGCATAATCAGCAGGCAGGCAGGCAAAGTTGGGAGCAACAAACCAGATTGCAAAGATGCAGCAATACATAGATTTGGCCCACCCTTCATGGAAATTCATCACAGCCGCAATGGTAGTAGGAATCTGTTGCATAATAGTTGTAGCATGGAGAGTGTACAAGCCCATGAAATGCACAGTACACCATATCACTAGAATTTCAAGAGAGAGAGAAGAGATCTCCCAAGCAACCAAGGGAGAATCTTCCCTCAAACGAGAAAGTGCAAAGTCCCTACTAGAGCATTAGGGGATGGAGAAAGGTAGTTGCCCTTGGAAACCAGGGGCCTTGCTAGACCTACCTGGTAATCCGGTGCAGAGTCGGGGTGAGGCCGCACTGCAGCTAGCACAGGCCGTCGCCCCTAGCTAGACATAACACGTGACGGGGTAAGGGAAAGCCCCGTCGCGTTGGCCATTTTTTAATCTTAAAGGGGCCATGTGCGCAGGAGCGCACCAACGGAAAAGTAATTCTTTTTTTAAAAATTAAAGGGTTCCCTGCTCCCCCTGCCCCTGATTCCCCCCCCAATGTCTGATACCCCCCCTGCCCGCTCGGTCGCCCGTCCTCTCCCCGCTTGCCATGTCCGCCCGCTTGCTCGCCCATCCCCGATCTCCTTGCCCTGGCCCCGTTCTTCTTCCCCCCATCCACCATGTCTGATGCCCCCTGCCCACTCGCCAGCCCTCTCGCCATGCCCGCCCGATCACCCGATCACCATGTCCGATGCCCCCTCCACGCCCCCCCTCCATGCTCTCCCCACCCTGGCTCTGCTCTTCCCCCCATCTCTCCTGCTGGGTCTTCTCTTCCCCCCCGGCCCCCAACTCCCCCCGTGATTTCACACACACCCGGCCCAATGGGCACAACGCTCCTATGGAGTGCTGTGCCCAGTGTGCGGCTTCTCCCGGCTACTCTCGAGTAAGCGAGCAGCCGGGAAAAACCACGGAAGTAGATAGACCTTCCACAGCACCGGGCTCAGCCTGGGGCTGTGGAAAAACCGGGCCACAAATGGATCTGGTTATCCCGGGTCAAGGGAGGATTTAGCCCAGCCTGACCCCGGGATCCCCTGTGCATCATCTGCACGCACAGCAGGGAGCCCGGGCCTCGCACCGGGCTAAGTCCTCATCTAGCAACAGCCCAGAATGTTTTAAAACTAAAGATCCAGTTCAAACAATGTGTGGGGCTTATGCAGATGTGCGTACAAAGCAATTACCTCATGGCAGCCAAAAGGAGGCTCTTGCCTATTATTATTAATATTATTATTATTATTATTATTATTATTATTATTATTATTATTATTTATTTATTTATATAGCACCATCAATGTACATGGTGCTGTACAGAGTAAAACAGTAAATAGCAAGACTCTGCCGCATAGGCTTACAATCTAATAAAATCATAGTAAAACAATAAGGAGGGGAAGAGAATGCAAACAGGCACAGGGTAGGGTAAGCAGGCACAGGGTAGGGTAAAACTAACAGTATAAAGTCTGCACATTGTGGTGTACATGTCTGGATATGCAAAGCTTAATTTAAGATTGGAAACCGCAAGCAGAAGAGTACAAAGAAATGTGTACAAAATTAGAGAAGAAAAACCAAAGTTTAGCAAACAGATTAGAAATGATGGAGTGAGTGTGGTTCTGTAGCTGAACATGTTAAAATAGCCACCCTCATTAAAGATGCCCAAGTAGATAGGGATCAATGTAAGGTAGCAGCAGAGCAAGCCCAGTTTAAAACCAGCAAACTCCAAGCCCAACTTGACAAATTGCAAGCCGCCGCCCGCTTCCTAGCAGATCAAAACCGGCAAGCCAGAGCAAGCGCTAGTCATGAGCACTGTGAGAAACAGATCCAAGCATTAAAAGCAAAGCTGAAAGTGCACCAAGGTGTAATTGATGCCATGCAAATTGAAGGGCTGGAAGATTATAAACTTCTTCCTGCGACCCAAACAGAGAGTGCAGCACCCCTGGAAACCTGGCCAGAAAGTCTGGTTAATTCAGAATGGCAGGATCCTCAGCCCATGGCCCCAGTCACAAGCAAAGTTGTAGAGAAAACTCATGCCAATGGCAGGACTTCGAGAGAAACTGTCATAGAGGCCAGTCAATGGACTCCTAGGCCTTTGCTAGACCTACCTGGGAATCCGTGCAGGAGGAGGGGCGAGCCCACGGCACAAGTAGCACGGGCCGTCACTCCAATCCAGATGTCAGATGCGACAGGCTGCAGGAAAGCCCTGTCGCGTTCGCCATTTTTGTTTGTTTGTTTGTTTAAAGGGGCCAGATGTGCACGAACATGGGGGGAATCACAGCCTATGGGACATGGGGGCGGGAAACGGAGGCCAGGGGAGATCCGGGGGACGACGACTTAATATTTATTTTAATTCAATTCTGTGTCCCTAATGAGTCCCCTGAGTACCTTTATTTTTTGGGTGGGCCTGTCTCACTTCCGAACTCATAAGCACTTGACTACCTGACTACTATAGATGAGACTTGCAACAAAATGTTGCAGTATATCCCAAACCCTTCAGAGATCAAGTTAGTAATCTATGCCACTAGCCTGGGAACATCACGTTACTGGGAGGCTGTACACCAGGCTTCCCAGACACAGCATTAATCCAAGGTGGAAGGGAAATCTGAGCCACCAATCAACCGCAGAAGGTGTAGTTGCAGCTTGCTGTCCCACCCACCACCGCACCATCAGAAAAAACACACACGCTTGGATCCAAGTGCCACTTGCCCTGGCACCGCAGAAATGAGAATGCTGTTTACTGCTTTGGGGAAAGAACACCTTTTCTCCATCCATTACTAAACCACATTCAAGCAAGAACACGAGCAAGGCAAAATCACCGAGCCTGGCTTATATCTCATCACCAACTTTTGACCTCGATTTTCCTGCACTTCCTTTCCCCCTCCACTACCCTTCTCTGGTGAGTCTTGTCATTTTAGTTTTGCTGTCCTTTAGGAAATGCTTTTCAACTGTGTATTCAGACTTTGTATTGCACATGGCATAGAAAGCTTGCCTTCCAGGATTTCACTTGTTTGTGTTATGCAATTTAGTCACTAGCTGAATTTCTTATATGGTGTATATGGTGTATAGCCCTCTTTTCTTATTTTCAGTAAAATGGCTGTAGTCACTTCTGAAGTGAGTCCAGTGACAATCCAGGTATACTTGAGTCACTTAAGAGCCCAGATGCTGATTCCTGGAGCCATCCATGTCAATGAATAAATTAGCAATATAACTAGGCTATAAAACTCTGGGCTCATCTACACCAAGCAGGATATTCCACTATGAAAGTGGCATATAAAAGGCAGGAGCCACACAACTGCTTTATAGCAGTATTGAAGTGCACTGCAGGACCTACACGACTGCTTTATAGTGGTACTGAAGTGCACTGACAACTGTTGGGGCTCATGACACATCTGCACCAAGCAGGATATTACACTATGAAAGCAGTATATGGTATGTGTCATGGTCCCCAACAGTTATTGGCCACAGCTAGACCTAAGGTTTATGCTGGGATCATCCAGGGTTCGCCCCTGCCTGAGCACTGGATCCCCTGTGCATCACCTAGATGAACAGGTTTGACCCCTGGACAATCCAGGGATAAACCCATTGGCGTGCGCACAGGGGGTGCAGAGGGTTCCATTGAACCCCCTAATGTGCCGCCGCCGCCATGTTTGCCCCGTCCTTGCTGAACCCCCTCTGAGGCCGCTGCGGGCCGAGCCAGGCGCCGTCACTCCGGAGATGGGTCAGAGGGAAATGTGCAGCGCCGCCCATCAGAAGCCTCCAGTGGCTGCGCCCGCCCAACTCCGGTTCCTGCTCCGCGCCTCGTTGTGGCCGCAGCTGCGGTTCCTGCTGCTGGGCCTGGCGGGGGCTGGGCCTGGCTAGGTGTATGGCGGGGCCAGTAAGTGCCGTTTGGGCTTCCCTGCGGAGCGGAGACCTTTGTGGGTGCGTTTCTCCGCTGCTTTCCCCAGTTACCTCCTTCCGCCTTTCTCTTTCCCCGCGAAGGGCCAGAGCAGGGAGAGTGGCCAGCGGGCGGGCGGGCGGGTGAGGAGCTGCCGCGCTTCCCGCAATTCACTCGTCAGGCAGGCACGTTCCTTCAGGGGCAAAGACAGATGTTCGGGGAGAAGGGCTGCTCTCCCATTTCCAATTCACAGAGACCACTGGAAGAGACCTGCTGCCAGCTCTCCTCACAGAGGAGAGCTGGCAGCAGCAACGAGGAGGAAGAGAAGAGCACCACGTGCGAAGGAGGTGAGGGGGAGAAGGCCGGCCAGCAGTGGGGCTTACAGTCAGGGGCCTACACTGTTCCTAGCTCTACAATACTTATTTTTCAAGCCATTCTTTTGGTAAATATGGTATGTGTGTCTCTTGTGTCACTTTAAAACAGAGCTGCAGCACAATCCTATGTATGTCTACTCAGAAGTAAGCCCCACTGAGATCAATCAAACTTACTCTGAGGTAAATGTGCACCGGATGCCGCCTGAAAATGAAGAGAGGATGAAGAAAGGACAGGAGAAAAAGAATTGTAGAAATAGAATAGCAAGATAACTGTGGGATATTTAACCATATTTAAAGACAATAAGTACATCCCACACTGGGATATTTAACCATATTTAAAGACAATAAGTACAGCAAAATTAGTGCCCTTCTACTTCAGTCCCAATCAAATAATTACAACAGTGAACCAGCCAGGTCTTCCATAGGAAAACTCTGTACCAGGTGATAGTTATTTTTAAATTTTAATTAAAAATATATTATCCTTTCCTATAACAAAATGGTACTTACTCCTAAGTAAGTGTGTCCCACTGAAGAAGGAAATCCTATTTGATTCCTGTATTCCTGTTAGTGTGACATGATAAGTTAAAGGCACAATTTTTTGCATGTTTAGACAGAAAAAAGTCCTTCAACTCCTAGAATCCCCTAGCCAGCATGGCTGGCTGGGGTATGCTGAGAATTGTAGGACTTCTTATACAGTATGTGGGTATGTGGTGTGGTTTGGCTTGAATTGCTTGTGTCTGGATTTCCTTTCTGGACTGGACTTGCTGGTTACATGACCCACAAGGCCAGGTTGTGGTATAGTCCTCTTCTGCTTTTGTGTTCAAAAGCTGTAAAGTATCCTGTGAGATCTGGAAGACTCACAACTTTATTATGGCATAATAAGCTGTTGTCCACTGGCCTCAAGTGCCAAAATGACTTTACTGGCTTGGCACTGTGAGTTTGGGGGTGGGGTGGGGGTCATGTCATTTGCTATTCCGCTTTGGGCAGCAAAATGTCTTGGACCAGCCCTGGCAAGAGCTGGCTATAATTTAGATACTGAACAACATGCATTGGGTTTCCTAGGTGTACAGGGCCCAGGTGTCTCAGGCAGGATCTACACTACTATTTTCATAGAATCATAGAATAATAGAGTTGGAAGAGGTCTATAAGGCCATCAAGTCCTGCTCAATGCAGGAATCCACCCTAAAGCATCCCTGACAGATGGTTGTCCAGCTGCTTCTTGAATGCCTCTAGTGTGGGAGAGCCCACAACCTTCCTAGGTAACTGGTTCTACTGTCATACTGCTCTAACAGTCAGGAGGTTTTTCCTGATGTCCAGCTGGAATCTGACTTCCTGTAACTTGAGCCCATTATTCCGTGTCCTGCACTCTGGGATGATCGAGAAGAGATCCTGGCCCTCCTGTGTGTGTCAATCTTTCAAGTATTTGAAAAGTGCTATCATGTCTCCCCTCAGGCTTCTCCTCAAGGCTAAACATTACCTCTGTTTCCTTTCCCCTCCGGGACACTCATACCTCTCCTGTCTGCACCCTCTCTCCCTCTTCTACCCCACACATAGGGGCATTTCTCTCTCTTCTTTCCCCAGGGCTCCCCCTACGCCAATCCTCTTCTTTTGCCCTTATTTTATTTAGAGTATTTTTATCCCGTACCTCAGCCTAAAAGTCTCCCGGAGCGGCTTACAACTGATCAGTAAAGAAGACTGATGTGCCCTTGTGACCGTTTCCCATCCTCTCTTTTCTCCTTCATCTCCTGTCTTCTGCCAATAGCCCCTTCGCGGCCTTCCAGAGATGCCCCTAGTTCCAGATCTCCTACACTCCCCCAAGTTTTCCAAATCTTGCCAGCCAGCCCTCTCTTACGCTAGGCTCGCAGCCACCCCTCGTCCTCACTATATTCACCCCAGAAGTCTCTCTCCTGGACCTCATTCCAAATTCTTTGCTCAGCAGCACACAGGGCAATCTTTTAAAATCATTATTAGGGCATTTGATGTATGGTGTATTCTCTGTATGGTGCTGGAACTTAAGATGATACTCATTGTTGTTAATGTGATAGAATCTGTTTTAAATGTGAATCTGTTTTAGTAAGTTTGGATTAGGTCATTATCTGATTAAATTTAAAGATGGTGAAAATTGACTGTATCTTTATATATGCCTGGTTATCACTACAGCAAAAAATAGTATTCAGAGTCTCCATTTTAAAATGTGTATTTTTAAAGTACAGATTACTTGTTAATTTAAAAAAATACAGTTTACTTCAGTTTTCGTTTATTTTGTTTGTTTGATGAATGGAAAAAAGTCCTTTATTACTATATATTTAATCAATGTTTACCTTAAAAAAACCAACCCCTGGCTGAACCCCCTAATGAAATGTGCTGCGCACGCCTATGGATAAACCTTAGGTCTAGCTATGGCCATCAGTGCACTTCAATACCGCTATAAAGCAGTCGTGTGGCTCCTGCCTTTTATATCCTGCTTTCATACCACTTTTATAGTGGAATATCTTGCAGTGTAGATGAGCCCTCTGGTGCCAACAGCATTTACAATTTCCTATCAATAAATACCAGCATCTAGGAAAAACAAAATTGTTACTAGTATTATTTATTAGTATCATTTATTACATTTGTATACCGCCCCATAGCCGAGGCTCTCTGGGCGGTTTACATAGGATAAAAATACTTAAAAACAATATACAAAAAATTTAAATAATGAAACCCCACAATTTAAAACCACAAAAACATACAAAAACCAACCCAGGCTATTGCTAAATGCCTGGGAGAAGAGGAAAGTCTTGACCTGGTGCTGGAAAGATGCCAATGTCGGCGCCAGGTGGGCTTCGTCACAGAGATGGCTTCTCACTGTCTTATTGAATACTCAGTTGCAGTTAAAATGGAAGCATGAGTAAAAGTGATGCATGCACTGTGGTTAATTATAGCATAGAGTTGGATTATATGATGAGAGTTGCATCAGCCTGCTAGAACAGGGACCATGGGATTTGTAGTCAGCTGTGTTGCTAGAATGCCGCTGCCAACACAAGCCTGCAGCTGAGTGCATTGTGGTATGGAAATAACCAAGGGTTTCCTAAGACTAGACGTGTAAATGCATGAAATTGTTTCTCCCCTTTAAATATATAGGAAGCTAGGCAGTGGCTACAAGAGAGAGACACCCCCGCCCCAAAGAAGTTCACCTGGTGCCTACTTTATTATTTTTGGTGTCAGGCAATGACCTTTCTTTTCTCCCAGGCATTTTAGAGACTCAGGCCCTTTCTACACCTAAGGATTATGCCAGGCAAAGGGAAGGATCATCTCTGCCTGCTGCCGGGATCCCTTGTGTGTCATTTGGATCATAGAATCATAGAATAGCAGAGTTGGAAGGGGCCTACAAGGCCATCGAGTCCAACCCCCTGCTTAATGCAGGAATCCACCCTAAAGCATCCCTGACAGATGGTTGTCCAGCTGCCTCTTGAATGCCTCTAGTATGGGAGAGCCCACAACCTCCCTAGGTAACTGATTCCACCGTCGCACTGCTCTAACAGTCAGGAAGTTTTTCCTGATGTCCAGCTGGAATCTGGCTTCCTGTAACTTGAGCCTGTTATTCCGTGTCCTTCACTCTGGGAGGATCGAGAAGAGATCCTGGCCCTCCTCTGTGTGACAACCTTTTAAGTATTTGAAGAGTGCTCTCATGTCTCCCCTCCATCTTCTCTTCTCCAGGCTAAACATGCCCAGTTCTTTCAGTCTCTCTTTATAGGGCTTTGTTTCTAGACCTCTGATCATCCTGGATGCACAGGCATGATCCCGGGACGATCCCGGGACGAAAAGGCAAGTGTAGAAACGGACACAGTTTAGAGTTTTAAGGCTCTTTTTCAGATATTCTTATTGGTTACATTCTAAACACAAAATTTACCTTTGGTAATATCTTCATTTTTACTAAAGCTGTTCTTCCAAACCACGATAAATTTAATCCTCTATATTTTTCTAATTTATCTATAACTTCTTTTTTTTAATTGTTTAAATTCTTCTTTTCTAAATCCTCTAAATCTTTTGTAATTTTAATTCCCAAATATTTAATCATCTCTTTAATTTTCATATTCTTCTCCTTACTTTCCCAATCCTTCCCTTTCTTTTTAGTATAATTAAACAACATAATCTCTGATTTTGTCCAATTTATTCTCGATCCTGTAACTTCTTCAAAATCCTTCAGATGATGCTTAATTCTTTCCATTTTTTCTAATGGATTCTTAATTGTCAATAATGTGTCATCTGCAAACATATTTATTTTTATTATTTTATTATTATTGCAACCTACTCCCTCTATAATATCATCTTCTCTTATCGCATTTGCCAATAGTTCTATAAACAATACAAATAGGAACGGTGAGAGTGGACATCATTGTCTCGTCCCTCGGGCCAGTTGTATCTTTTCTGTAACTCCATCATTTATCACCACTGAAGCTGTGTTTTGTGAGTATAATTGTTATTAGGGATGTGCTCCGCTTAGGAGCGTAGAAGCAGTAGCGGATTGGCCTGCTCCGCCTTACCCAGAGGCGGAGTAGGAGCGGACCGCGGACCCCCTAGAAGCAAGGCGAAGAGAAGCGCCCATTTTTCGGAGCTCCGAGTTCAGGCGGAGCGCTCCGGTCGCCATCTTGAAAACATTTCGCCATAGGATTGCATTGCGGCAAATAATCGCGCATAACTACGTTGTTTTTGAAGCTATCATTCTGGAAATTCTTGTGCACAGAGAGTCGTGGATGGGGGTCATTTTGAGACCACTCTCAACTTTCTGCGTTGTCTGGGTCGCGGGCTATATTTTTGTGAAAATCGGGTCAACCGCGCGGCTCAAACTGCATTTTCGGCTTTTCGCCCATAGGATTGCATTGAGGGAAAGAATCGGGGATAACTGGGGGGGGGTTAAGCTATCGTTCTGGAAATTCTTGTGCACAGAGAGTCATGGATGGGGGTCATTTTGAGACCACTCTCAACTTTCTGCATCGTACGGGTCGCGGGCTATATTTTTGTGAAAATCGGGTCAATCGCGCGGCTCAAACTGCGTTTTCGGTTTTTCGCCCATAGGATTGCATTGAGGGAAAGAATCGGGGATAACTGGGGGGGTTTAAGCTATCGTTCTGAAAATTCTTGTGCACAGAGAGTCGTGGATGGGGGTCATTTTGAGACCACTCTCAACTTTCTGCATCGTACGGGTCGCGGGCTAGAAGTTTTTAAAAAATTGGCGGGAAAAATACCTTTTTCAAAGGGCTGAGGGGCAGAGTCAGCTCCCGGTCATGATGATCCCAAAGTTGGAGGAGGGCATAGGCAAAACAGGTAACTTGGGATTCTGGGAAACTTCTCTTTCTTCATCTGAACGGGCTTTTCCCCGTGTTTTTTAACACAGTAGCCCCACCAAATGCACAAACACAACCTGAAATCATATACTAAGCCAAGAATAAGAGATAGAAACACAGCACTGCTCCCCACCCTAACCTTGGGGAACAACTGAATCGATGTGGTGCAAGGGGATGAGCTCCCCTAGGGCATCTCATCGTGGACGTGCCCCCACTCTCTCCTGCACTGGAAGGCCATTAGAGCCTTCCAAAGAGAGTAAAACGGTGGAGCAATGCCTATCATGAGTTGAAGTGAATGGTCACTTTTCAGTGGTGGAGCAATGCCTGTTCTGAGTCGAAGTGAGCGTTTTACTTCTTCTCAGAGCTGTGGCTGTCAGTGTCTTGAACTGGCAGCTACTTCCCCCTCCCCCGGGCACGTCCCCCTATTGCTGGTAAAAGACAGATATAGCCTTTTAAAAAAAGTTCTTCTTGTTGTTTATTGAGCAACACTGCTGCTTTTAATTCCACCCCTCCTTTGTTTATTGATTGATTTATTCCATTTTATATGCATTACTGGCTTATCCTTGGCTCACTTCCTTATGCCCCCAGAAATGCCAGCTGCATGCCTGCCTGCCTTCCCTCCCTCCTCCCCTGCCCACCTCGCAGGGATGTTGTGTGTGGGGTGCCCGATTTTCAAAAATTCGCCAAAAATCAGGGGATGATGGGATTGCTTTGAAACTTGGCATGCGTGTGTATATCCCCATGAGGTGTCATGGTGCCAAACATGAGGTTTCTAACTTGAACAGAAAAAAAGTTGTATAATTTTTTAGCTTTCAATGCAAGCCTATGGGGGGGGAAACGGAGCTCCGGATCCGGATCCGGAGCTCCGGGCGGAGCGGAGCGGAAGTGGGCGGAGCGGGGGCGGGGCGGAGCGGCCCGATCCGGAAAATGGCGGATCTGCAAGTGAAGCGGAGCGGGGGGTCTGTGCACACCCCTAATTGTTATACCTTTGAATCTATTTCCAAACCCCATTTTTTCTATTATCCTCTTTAGTGCTTGCCAGCTCACACAATCAAATGCCTTAAATATATCCAACGCCTTAAATATATCCAACAGTTCCATAGAAAAGGGAATTTCAGCAGGTCTCATTTGTATATATGAAGAACCGGTGAAATTCCCTCTTCATCACCACAGTTAAAGCTGCAGGAGCTATACTAGAGTGACCAGATTTAAAAGAAGGCAGGGCACCTGCAGCTTTATCTGTCGTGATGAAGAGGACATTTCAGCAGGTTCTCCATATATACAAATGACACCTGCTGGAATTTCCTTTTCAATACAACTGTTAAAGATACAGGAGCCCTGTCCTCCTTTTCATATGGTCACCCTAAAAAATTAACGAAGCTGAACAAATTGTTAACGGAACCAAAATCTAGTTTACAATGACGAAGTGATAACTGAATACTGGAGCTACAGGCCTCCGGGTTTTTTTCTGCCTGTTTCACAACAACTGCTTCATCTGGATCAGAATATCACAAACAGTGTAACATTGCTTATGGTTGGGAAAAGAAGAGGATTTGTTGAGTTATATTCCTCATATTTCAACAATGTTTTTAAGTCCTCCAAACAAGGATTGACCTGGATCCCCAGCCAAAACGATACAAATTTCCAGGACCGTTGAGCTGGTCAAGTAAACAGAAATAAGACCTCAGAAGTAAGCATGGGTTGCAAAGCACTTCTTTCCAGTTTGCTGTTTTAGACTTTGAAAAAAAGCTTCTGAGTGACCACAAGATTAAAAATCACTTCTATATGTGTTTATGCAGAAGTAAGTCTCTCTCTGTTCAATGGGGTTTACTCAAAGGTAAGCCTGCATCTGATTTTAGTATGGGATGCAAATGCAGTTGAAATCAGTGGGGTTTACTTTTGAGTAAGGGAACCAGCAAATCTGTAGTTGATGCACAGCTTTGCATGATCAAAGCAATGGAAGATCAATCCTTTGATCCTTCACACTTGTGGACTACCAGGAAAAGGGTTTAAGGGAAGGGGGGAATTAGAAAAATTATTAAAACATCAAGGGCATGCTGAAAGCCCTCCATAAGATCCATCACTTCCAATTTTGATCACTTTATCTTTAAAACTTATGCAGATGTCAGCATTTGTTTAATTTCCATTTAAAATATCCTTTAAAATCAAGGAATGGCCCAATATGATTCAAACTTGGCATGGCTAAAGCCCTCCTTAAGGGCTATAACCGTGCCGCTTTTGACCACTTTACCTTTAAAAATGAGAGCGCTGTGGGCAAGTAGGGTGCATTTTCCACCTTTTTTTAAATGTGAAAATACCTAATCAGGAGTAAGAACGTAGAGTTCAATGGGACCTCTCTCCCTCCCCCTTCACGGTTGAGTGGAGAACCGCTCCCCCTCCTGTTTTGCTAGCGAGACCGCGCTTAGAACCCCCCCAACAAACAACGGGGTGGTTGATAAAACACAACCACAGAAATACACAGGAGGGAGGAGAGCATTTATTTCGCAGGCCGGGAAAGTAATCCAGACTTTCTGCGCTCCAAAAAGAAATGAAACATGGAGGATAAGAGCTGAACTGTGTGCTGGACGTGGATGACCTCATGTGGGTATCAGGCTGCAAAACTGCATACCAGGCATGGGGAGTGTGCGATAAATTGCTGGTGTGATGGAGTCCATGGTAGGAGGCTTACCATGGAATAGCTGCAGCAGGAAAACTGACTTCTCTGGGCTCAAATAGACCAGCTAAGTGCCTTGGTGCAAGCCTTGCAAACCCAGCTGAGGGCTGCAGCCCCTCCCAGCCCAGCCCTTTGCTGCTCCCAGAGAATTTCTCGGGAGCATCAGAGACGCTTCCAGCTTTCCTGGCACAGACCCAGCTTTCCATGGACCTGGAGCCTGAGTTTTTTCCTGATGACAAGTATGGGGTGGGATTCCTCATCAGCTTGCCCACAGGGGCAGCAGCCTCTGTCTCCATAACCTGTGTTCAGCTGGGGTTGGAGGAGCCTCGGGATCCCCTTCACCATCATCCAATTCCATCCAAGGGGTGTCAGCTGGGTCTTGCCTGCCCTCTGAAGGTATGGGGTTCTGTTCAACTTGGAAGCTTGTCCTTGTAAAGGAAGAGCACCCAGCAACCTGCTGGCTTCTTGATTGGATTTAGCACGGTTCCCCAGGCACAGACACTCACAGCTCACACAAAATGAGGTTTAAGACCATTTATTAGGAAAAGGGTAGGAATACATGGGATTCAGCAGAATAAAACTATAAAAGCATGCATAAACGTGTAAGAACCCAGAACAAGCAAGCTAAAAACTAAAACTACAAATTCATACGTCACCTAGACCGAACTCAGCCGACACCTCCCTGTTCCCTTCACAGGGATGTCTTTATACTATTCTTTTCACTCCTTCCCCCCTCCCTTCAGCTTTGATGCGTGGAGTCTCTTCATACCTCTGCCCGGGATGGTTAATCACTCAAGGACAAGCGGACAGTTACAATCGGTTTGGCTCCAGTCTTCTCCCCCATACAGCTGCCTGGTTCTTATCTTCCTTCCTATGAAACCATAAAATTCACAAATTAAAAGACATGCCAGTCCCAAGGTCTGGTTAACCCTTACACCTCCCACCTTAAGATGGAATTTCTAGAAAATTCCATCCTACCTCCCTTTACCCTTCCCAATTTACACATTGACCCTTGTTTTTTATTCTCTTTTTTGTGCCCGCGCAGGGGTAGGGGTTTCTCGCACCGACCCTCAACTTCTCCCTCCCGGCCAAAGCTTCGGGATAGCCCATCCGCCACAACATTTTCCTTGCCCTTGATATGGGAGATGGTGAAATCATAATCCTGCAGTGCCAAGCTCCATCTTAACAATTTCTGGTTGGTGTTCTTTACCCGGGATAGCCAGCACAACGGGGAGTGATCAGTTTGTATTTGGAATGGCTGTCCCCAAAGGTATGGGCACAATTTTCCCACTGCCCACATGATGGCTAGACATTCCTTTTTGATCGTAGCCAGGGCCCTCTCTCACGGCAGTAACTTTTGCTGATGAACGCAATGGGCTGGAGCTGCCCCCCTCTCCCTCCTGAAGCAGCACCGCCCCTAAGCCTGCTTCAGAAGTGTCCGTTTGAACCACGAACGGCCGCTCAAAGTCGGGCGCTCGGAGAACAGGAGCACGCGTTAACTTTTCTTTTAACCCCTCAAAGGCCCGTTGGGAAGCTTCCGTCCACTGCACCCTCACCGGCTGTCTCTTCCGGCATAACTCAGTCAGGGGGGCCACTAGCTGGCTAAAGTTGGGAACGAACCTACGATAGTAGCCCGCCAACCCCCAAAAGGACAGGACCTGTTTCTTCGTTTGCGGGACAGGCCACTGCTGGACTGCCTCTACCTTGGCATCCATGGGCTTTAACGCTCCCTGTCCTACCCAATGTCCTAGGTACGTTACTTCCCCCCTCCCGAATTGGCACTTGGAGGCCTTTACGGTTAACCCGGCCTCCCGTAGCTGTCCCAGGACCTGGGCTAGATGATCTAGATGTTCTAGATGATACTCCCAGGTATCACTAAACACGGCCACTTCATCCAGGTAAACACACGAAAAAGCCCCCAGCCCCTCTAAAACCTGGTCCATAAGTTTCTGAAAGCCTCCCGGAGCATTCGAGAGCCCAAACGGCAACACTGTAAACTGATAGTGCCCCCTAGGGGTAGAAAAGGCGGACTTCAAGGCAGCATCCTCGTCTAGTGGCACCTGCCAATATCCTTTAGTTAAATCCAATGTGGAGATGTACTTGGCTTTCCCTAGCGTTTCTATCAAATCATCCGTCCGTGGCATGGGATAAGCCGCCACCGTGGAAACACTGTTAAGCCTCCTGAAGTCCACGCAGAAACGGATCGAGCCATCTTTCTTTGCAATGAGTACGAGGGGGGAGGACCAGGGGCTGTGGCTCTTTTTAATAACTCCCATTGCTAACATCTCCTCGATCTCCTTGTTAACGATCTCTAGCTGCCGGCCATTCAGCCGATGGGGAGGGGATTGAATCAGTGGATGGTTCCCAGTGTCAATGGGACGTTCTCCCCGGCAGCCCTGAAAACAACTCCTCAAACTCCCCCAAACACCGCTTCAGCTGCTCTTGCTGCTTCGGGCCCAATTCCCCTGGTATCTGGATGTCGGTCAACCCCTCCCTTCTCTGGTAACTAGCTAAGACATCCATCCCCGCCTCTCCGTCTAACGGGTCCCCTTTTCCACCTGGCACACTCGCACTGCTCGCTCCTGAAATGGTTTCATCATGTTCACATGGTACACCTTTGAGCGGCGTTGGGTGGTGGGGTCCTTTAACAAATAATTGACCTCATTGAGCTTCTTTTCCACCACCATGGGGCCTTCCCATCTAACCGCTAGCTTTTCCGGCTTCAGCGGTTTCAACACCAGTACCTTATCTCCTTCCTGGAACACCCGCTGCCGTGCTTTCCTATCGTACCACCCCTTCTGAACTTCTTGGGCCTGGGCTAAATTTTCTTGAGCAGCCTCCCCTACCTCCCTCAGCAAATTCTGTAGATTTTGCATGTATGCCACTACTGAGATGGGAGTGGGATTGGTCTGCCCATCCCACCCCTCCCTCAGCAACTTTAATGGGCCTCTCAATTCCCTCCCGAACACTAGCTCGTTTGCCGAAAACCCCAAGCTATCGCTCTTAGCATCTCGGGCAGCAAAAAGGAGATAGGGTAGGGCTTGGTCCCAATCCGCTGCGTGCTTGGTGGCATACGCCTTCAGCATTCTCCCTAGGGTTTGGTTAAATCACTCTACTAACCCATTGCCCTCGTGGTGGTACACCGCGGAAGTACACTGCTGCACTCCTGCCAACTTACATAGTTCCTTCAGCAGTTGGGACATAACCCCCCCACCCAAGTCATGCACCAGTACTTTGGGGACCCCCAAGCGAGTGAAAATCGTCATCATAGCCCTTGCCAACTGCGGGGCGGAAATCGTAGCAAGGGGCACCGCCTCCACAAACCAGGTGGCATAATCCACCAAAGTCAGAATGTACTTTTTCCCCGACCGGGTGGCCGGGCTGAACGGGCCCAATATATCCACCCCCATCTTTTCAAATGGCACCTCCGTGATGGGGGAAGGGCGGAGTGGAGCCTTGGGGTGATCCTGGGGAAACCCTACTCATTGGCAGGTATCACACGTGGAACAAAAGTCCCGTACCTCCTGGGCTACCCCTGGCCAGTAAAAATCCCAGCTCACCCGCTCCAAAGTTCGGCAGATGCCCAGGTGCCCTCCCCATAACAACTCATTGGCGGCCTCCAGCACTTTTCCCCGCACCGACTGGGGTACTACCAGTAGTTTCCTCTCTACTCCCCCCCACCTTTGGGCGAGAACAGCCGGTACAGCAGCCCTTTTTCCCAGGCAAACACTGCCGTGCCCATCTTCCCCGTCCCTCTGACGGCCCCCCTGCCGCCTCCCGACACCCTTGTAGGGTAGGGTCTTGCTGGAGTTCTTGGCGGAATTCTGGGGTGTCCAGGCCCCCTGGGGCGGGATCTCCTCCCTCCCCTTCAGCGTCGAACGACACGTCTAGAGGGCCATCCTCCTTTTCACTCTCCGAGTCCTCCCTCCGCTTAGCAGCTTTCCCCCGAGTAACTACGGCAAGCTGTGTGACTTTAAAACATAAGTCGTTTCCCAGTAGGAAAGCTGGCCCCTTAGTATGCATGAGTATAACCAATTCTCCCTTCCACCCCTGGTATTCAATCTTTACTCGAGCCAGCGGCGCCTCAAAAGGAGGTGCTCCGTACGGGGTTACTATCACAGTTCGGCCCGAAAGTTTCTGTCCCGGCTTGAGCAGGCCCACAAGTACGCTGCTCAAATCCATGCCGGTGTCTCTTTGAGCCTGCACCTGTCTCCCATCGACCACCACACACTCACAGAATTTCTTCCGACTCCACTGGAGTTGCGCTGGGGTCACCAACCGCATAGCGATGGCCGACAAGGAACCTGGCTTCTCTGGACCTGCCACCGCCTTCGCCACTCCGGCTGGCTCGGTGCTCATGTACTCCCACTCCAGGTCAGCAACTCCCTCACTGTCGTCGCTCCAATTCGACAACGGGGAGGCTGGTGCTGGTGGGGCCACTGCCGCTTGCACTACCGGCCACGGAGCTGGACCGCCACCTGCCCCCGCCTGCTTTGCCGCCAGCTTGGGGCATTCCCTCTTCAAGTGCCCAGGCTCCTTGCAGTAGAAGCACCCCCCGCTCACTTGGGGCCCTGCTGCTGTTGCTGCTGAAGGGGCACTCGCTTTTCCTCCGCGTTCCTTCCCGGGCCAGGCCGCCTTCTTTTCCGCTGCCTCTCTGCTGGGAAGCCTCTCCGGACCCTTCTCCGCCACCCGAGGGGTCCCCCCTGCACCCTTCCGCTCGAACACCTGCAGGCGGTTCGCCATCTTGGCTGCTTCCATCAGCGTTTTGGGGTTCTTTTCCCCCATCCAGGCATCATACTTCTCAGGGAACTACCGATAGAGCTGCTCCTTGGCCATCAGGTCTTTAGCCACCTTGAGGTCGCGGACTCCCTCGGCCTCCATCCAGGCCTCCATTGCCGTCAGCATCCGTGTAGTAAACGCCGTGAAGGTCTCCTTCGGGTTCCTGGTAAGCTGCCGAAACTTTTGGCGACAGTGCTCTGCCGCGAGGGCATACTGCTCCTTTGCCACTGACTTGAATTGCCCATAGTCGTGCCGCAGTTCCCGGGGAATGGTAGCTATCATCTCCCTCAAAGTCCCGGAGACTTGCGGGTGCAGCAGGCTCATCATCTGGGCAGCCGGGACCCCCAACTCATCGCAGGTATCCTCGAAGAGCGCCAGAAAAGCCCCCACATCATCACCTTCTTGGTACACCGGGAACGCCCGCCGGTCAAATCGGTTTCTCGACGATCCTGCCGGAGACTGCCCTCGGGTCCCCTCTCTCTCCATTTCTACCACCTTCAGGTGGCGGGTCATCAGCTCCAAGCATTCAGTATACATTCGCTGCATCTTCCCCTCGTTGTTCTCCTCCTCCATCTTCATGCCGGGGGCCCTTCCATCCACCACCCCCTGAGGGTGAGGGATCCCCTGAGGGTGTGGAATTTGCACGCTTGGGCTATTTCCGTCCATCATCCCCTGAGGGAATGAGATATTCGGCCGAACGTCATACCACTCACTCTCCTGCCCTTCACTCGGCATCCAGAGCTGTGCGGAATGTCGTCTCCGGGCCCTCTCCATGGAGCTAGGCGTCCCCTCCACCACCCATTCCATAGTGGCTGGGATGGGATCCCCTTCCTGAGAAGTCACCCCCAACAACTCCACACCAGAATCTACTGCTCCCTGGTCCTGCAACATTGTCAGCTGTCTATTCGACCTTGCTCGCCCTGGGTTCAAACCTATGCCTCGTCTCTATCCCCTTTTTCCTTGCCCCTCTGGATCTGTGTCGAATCCCAGCGCTGCCCACCATGTAAAGGAAGAGCGCCCAGCAACCTGCTGGCTTCTTGACTGGATTTAGCACGGATCCCCAGGCACAGACACTCACAGCTCACACAAAATGAGGTTTAAGACCATTTATTAGGAAAAGGGTAGGAATACATGGGATTTAGCAGAATAAAACTATAAAAGCATGCATAAATGTGTAAGAACCCAGAGCAAGCAAGCTAAAAACTAAAACTACAAATTCATACGTCACCCAGACCGAACTCAGCCGACACCTCCCTGTTCCCTTCACAGGGATGTCTTTATACTATTCTTTTCACTCCTTCCCCCCTCCCTTCAGCTTTGATGCGTGGAGTCTCTTCACACCTCTGCCCGGGATGGTTAATCACTCAAGGACAAGCGGACAGTTACAATCGGCCTTGCTCCAGTCTTCTCCCCCATACAGCTGCCTGGTTCTTGTCTCTCTTCCTATGAAACCATAAAATTCACAAATTAAAAGACATGCCTGTCCCAAGGTCCGGTTAACCCTTACAGTCCTTTCCCCAGGATCTGCTGGAGCTTGCTCTTCCCCTTCATTCTGTGATTATGAGGACTCTGGGGGAGGCATGAGAAGGGGCCTATAAGGCCATTGAGCCCAACCCGCTGCTCAGCGCAGGAATCCACCTTAAAGCATCCAGCTGCCTCTTGAAGGCCTCTAGTGTGGGAGAGCCCATGACCTCCCTAGGTAATTAGTTCCACTGTCATACTGCTCTAACAGTCAGGAAGTTTCTCCTGATCTTGAGCCAGAATTTGACTTCCTGAAAGTTGAGCCCATTTTTCTGTGTCCTGCCTTCTGGGATGATTGAGTAGAGATCCTGGCCCTCGTCTGTGTGGCAACCTTTCATGTCCGAGTGCTATCATGCCTCCCCTTAGTTTTCTCTTCAACAAGACCCACTCTGGCCCGCTTGCATTGGCTGCCTGTATGTTTTTGAGCCTGATTCAAGGTGCTGGTTTTAATCTTTATATGGCTTGGGACCACAATTCCTGATGGAACGCCTCTCCCGACATGAACCTACCCGTACACTGCATTCAACATCCAAGGTCCTCATCCGGACAGCAACAAGAGAGAGGGCTTTTTCAGTGGTGGCCCCAAATTGTGGAACAATCTCTCTGATGAGGCCCACCTGGCTCCAACATTGTTATCTTTTTGGCACCAGGTCAAGACATTTGTCTACTCCCAGGGATTTAGCAATATGTAATTAGCCTGGGTTTGTTTTTGTATGTTTCTGTGGATTTAAATTGTTTGTTTTTGTGATTTAAAATTGGTGTATATTGTTTTTAAGAGTTTTTATCCTATGTAGACCGCCCAGAGAGCCTCGGCTATGTGGCGGTATACAAATGTAAATAATAATAATAATAATAATAATAATAATAATAATAATAATAATAATAATGTCCAGTTATCTCAGTTTCTCATCATAGGGCTTTGTTTCCAGACCCCTGCTCATCCTCATTCCCCTCCTCTGAACACGCTCCAGCTTGTCTGCATCCTTCTTGAAGTGTGGCACCCAGAACTGGACACAGTACTCAAGATGAGTTCTAATCAGAGCCGAATAGAGGGAAACAGTGCCTCATGCGATTTGGAAGTTATATTTCTATTAATGCAGCCCAAAATAGCATTTGCTTTTTTTGCAGCCACATCACACCGTTGGCTCATATTCAGCTTGTGATCTACATCAGTTCCAAGATCCTTCTCGCTTGTATTGCTGATCCAAGTATTCACCATTTTGTAATTGTGCATTTGGTTTCTTTTTCCTAGGTGTAGAACTTGGCATTTATCCCTGTTAAATTTCATTCTGTTGTTTTCAGCCCAGCACTCCAGCCTATTAAGATCGCTTTGAAGTTTATTCCTATTTTCCAAGCTTTTATCTATCCCACCCACTTTTGTGTCATCTGCAAATTTCAATAAGCATTCCCTGCACCTCCTCATTCAAGTCATTAATGAAAATGTTGAAGAGCACTGCGCCCAGGACCGAGCCCTGCAGCACCCCGCTAATTACCTTTCCCCAGTTTGAGAAGGTACTGTTGTTAAGCACTCTTTGAGTCCGATTCTGTAGCCAACTGTGGATCCATATGATTAGCTAGTTTGCTAATCAGAATTTCATGGGGCACTTTGTCAAAAGTTTTGCTGCGGTGAAGATATATTATATCCACAGCATTCCCGGAGTCCACAAGGGAGGTTACCCAACCAAAGAATGAGATCAGATTAGTCTGGCAGGATATGTTCTTGACAAATCCATGCTGGCTTCTAGAAAGCACTGCATTGTTTTCAAGGTGCTTACAGATTGTCTTTATAAGCTACTCCAAAATTTTCCAAGGAATGGATTTCAGACTAACTGATCTGTTGTTCCCATGTTCCTCCTTGTTGAAGATGGGGACAACATTAGCCATCATCCAGCACTTCAGCTGTTCTCCATGATTTCGCAAAGATAATAGACAGTGGTTCTGAGAGTGCTTTTGCCAGCTTCTTTATTACTATGATTGTACGGGAGAAGGCTATCCCACAGGTAGCCTGGACCCAAACCTTGTAGGGCTTTAAAGATAAGAACCAACACTTTATACTTTGCCCGGAAACTAATTGGCAGCCAGTGAAGTGATTTTAAAGTTGGTGTAATATGGTCGCCCCTAGGTGCAGTGGTGACGAACCTGGCTGCCATATTTTGAACTAGTTGAAATTTCTGGAGTAGGCACAAAGGTAGCCCTATGTAGAGCGCATTGCAGAAGTCAAGCCTCGAGCTAACCACTACCATCTTTAGGTCTTCCAACTCTAGGAAGGGTCACAGCTTGTGTATCAGCTTGCCACTAGCACAACACTATTTGGACATGAAACACAATCCGGAGGACTTGAGATTTTGCTGCCTGGAGAAGGTTGAAGGACATGGACAGTCTATACAACATATACTTCCAACGGTGTGAAACATTCTGGATCTTCACTTTGAAGACAAAATCACCAGCTGGTCTAAATGAGGAAATCAACTGGATGGCTATGCACTAAATTGTATCTATTATTATCTTTTGTTGTCCTTCTTTATGTTTTATTTGTAAATCTATTGGTGTGACATTCTATCCAGTATTTGCATCACTTATCAGGATATGTAGTTTTGCTTAGCTTAATTTGCAACCTAATTGATGACACCTGCCTGTAGGGTCGAACAATTTACATACTGGTAATGCTTTTTTTATTTTTATTTTTTTTTATTTTCTACAATACTTAAACATACAGCATTACAATGAAAAAAGAAATAACAAACTACATAAATGTTGAATAAATGTTGAATACATAATATCATATCTAAATAACATAATCAAACTTAATATATAAGTGCACCCCCCACCTCGGGATCTCATTCCTGATTCCAAAATCTCATACTTTCTTCTGCTGGTGGTTTCCCACTTCCCTTAGAAAACACAAATATTAGGAACTGTTTCCAAATTCCTTCAAAATCATTTGTTTTAGCTATACCTCTTCTCCATTTAATATTACAAGTCAATTTATCATTAATAGCTATATCCCAAACTTCTTTATACCATTCTTCAGTAGAATATTCCCCTTGAATCTTCCAGTTCCTACCTACAATCAATCTTGCTGCTGTCAGCAAATTCGTTATTCGTTATTAATTCCTTAATTTCTTTTTTACATTTTAAATCTTCAAATAGTGACAGTAATGCAACTTTTGGTGTTCGTTCTATCTTCATTCCCACAATTTCTTCAATCTCCAAAAACACCATCTTCCACAATTTTTGTACATATTTGCATTCCCACCACATATGTAAATACGTTCCTTTTTCCCCACAACCTCTCCAACAATTTGCTGAATGCTGATTATTTATCTTGTTTAATCTAACCGGGGTTATGTACCACCTCCATATAATTTTAAAATAATTCTCTTTTATTCTTACTGACATCCAAAGTTATCAGGCATGTGTGATGGTCAACTTTTAGACCTTCTATTTTTTGGACAAAATCCTTAGTTTCTTTAATATACGATCTTGGAACAGCCGGTAACAAAAAAGAATCTAAATATTGAGCCATTGGTTC
The DNA here is from genome assembly GCF_023053635.1 of Elgaria multicarinata webbii. Classification (NCBI taxonomy): domain Eukaryota; kingdom Metazoa; phylum Chordata; class Lepidosauria; order Squamata; family Anguidae; genus Elgaria; species Elgaria multicarinata. Next base: position 7,762,256 of record NC_086171.1, on the reverse strand, counting down.
AAGTACCGAATTGGAGCCAGAGATAATGGGTCTACGAGGGGGAGGAAAACAGGTTTTGTGGATTTTGGGAAAAAAATATAGAACATGGGTGCTCTAGGAAATTCCTTGGTCAAGAAACGAGCTATCTGTTCATTGATGTGACCATGAGATAGGGCTTCATGAACAAAAATATGGATGGTAAATAGAATGTTAGAAGTGGGGTCTTTGGGCAAAGGTAAGAAATTGGAACGATCAGAACATCTCATAGAGACCATATAACACCGGTCTTAAAAGAGTTGCACTGGCTGCCAATACAGCTCCGGTTGGAAAGCAAGATGCTGGTAATGATGCTTAGAGCCCTTAACTGCTTGGCACCCCGATACCTGAGGGAGAGCCTCTCCCTATATTTGCCTGCCTGTGGAATGTGGAATGTCCTCCCCCTGGAGGCCTGACTAGCGCCAGCACTGGTTTCATTTTTGTGCCAGGTTAAGACAGGTTAAGACAGGGCTTTTCAACAGGGCTTTGATGGCTAAATCCACCAGCCTGCACACTGTCGTGTTTTAATTTGATTTTACTGTCTTAAAATTTCATATTAGTTTTAATGGTTTTATAATAGCTTTAATGATTTAATTTGTTTTAGAATTGTATATTTATTATATTTTATATGTATGATTTTATCTGTATGCCGCCCTGAGATCCTTGTGATATAGGGCAGGATATTAATATTTTAATAAATAACTAAATAACTAATGGAACAGGAAAACTGCAACTGGCTGTACCTGCTTAGAAATGGGATTAGATCACCCCACCCTGATTTGCCATCTGATTGGTTGATTCATATAAACCCGTGGATCCATTTATTCTTTTGCAGTGTTTCCTCCAGTGCATCAGCAATGACTCTCTGGGAGACTGTGCTTTGCACTTTCTTAGCGCGCCTCTTGGCAACCCTACTTGGCGGACTCCATCAAATAGGAGCATTTCGCAAGAGGAAACCCAAGGAACCTCCATTGGACAAAGGCTTTCTTCCATGGGTCGGACATGGGCTAAGTTTCATTCGGAGCCCTGAAGAGTTTTTGGAAAGGATGCGGAAGAAACATGGGGATATTTTCACAGTTTTGCTCAGAGGCAGTTACATGCATTTTTTGATTGATCCTTCTACTTTTGAACCCTTAATGAAGGTATCAAAACAAAAGATGAATTTTAATAAAATTTCATTAATGTTACTACATAATGCTTTTGGCCTGCATTCCACTGAATCTCAGCTACATAATTTTAAAAAAATCAGTAATAAGTATCTCAGAGGGAAGTATCTACCTGTCCTGAACCAGGTGATGATGGAGAAGTTGAAGTCCGTGATGCTTCTCAGCCAGGATTCATGTGAGGGGAAAAGTTCTTGGCGGCAGGAGGGAGTCCTCCACTTTATCTACAAAACTGCCTTCCAAGCCTCTTTTCTGACTTTGTTTGGCAATGAGCCACACAAAGATGTAGACAGCAAAGAAAATGCTAAGGAGAATGAATTAACCCAAGGTGGAAACTTGTCGGAAAATTTTCAGAAATTTGTCCGTTTCTTTCCCCGTATGGTCACCGGCACCATAGATCCTATGAGCAAGAAGGAGACAGAGAGATTGAAGAAGTACTTCTGTAACATTCTCTCAGTAGAAAAGTTGTATCAAAGAGATGGCATCAGCAATTGGGTAGCTGAGCTAGATCAGCTTTTGGCTGAGACCGGGATGACTGAAAAGATGCGGAATCAATTTCAGCTGTTTTTTCTCTGGACATCTCAAAGTAACTTTGTCCATGCTACCTTCTGGATTCTTCTGTATCTCCTGAAATTTCCAGAAGCAATGGAGGCAGTGAGGGAAGAAGTGGAGAGAGTTCTAAGTGAGACTGGTCAGGAGGTCAGGGCAGGCGGCCCCTTCATCAGCGTGTCCTTGGATATGATCAAAACTCCTCTTCTGGACAGTGCAATAGAGGAAACTCTGCGCTTGAAAATGACTGGTCTTATCTGCAGATCCATGATGCAGGAAATGGATATTAAGATGGCTGATGGCAAAGAATATACTCTCCGGAAAGGTGATGATCTTGTGCTTTCTCCTTTTCTTGCACTGCAAACAGATCCAGAAATCCACCCTGACCCTCACACATTCAAATATGACAGGTTTGTGACCCCAGATGGCATAAAAAAGGAGTTCTACAAGAATGGGAAAAAGCTAAAGTATTACAGTATGCCTTTTGGTGCCGGATCCTCAATGTGCCCTGGGCGATTTTTTGTTGTTAATGAATTGAAGTTGTTTGCCTTACTGATGCTGGCCTATTTTGACATGGAACTGGTTAATGCAGAAGAAGAAATGCCTATGATAGATGTAAGAAGCTATGGGTTTGGAACTGCAAAGCCATCTCATGATATTCACTTCAAATACCGATTGAGAGTCTAAGGGTCATTTAGGCTCAAATCCTCTGTACCGTTGCCTGGAGTTAGCCCCTTAGATTGCTTCCAAGAAAATATGCATAGGATTGCCCTATCAAACCTGGCTTTTATTAACTAATATATGGTTTCGCAGTTAACCCAGGGTAATTCTTTTTTTCCTAATAAAAATATTATTCTGTAAATACGGAGTCTTTGGGCATGTCTAGACCTAGGGAGGGGAGGGGAGACAGACAGCAAAACGGGGATCCACTCCCACTTTGAAGTGGTCCCACACCACGCTTGTCTGTCACTTCCGTGGTGACACCAATTGCTTGCCTATGCTCTCAGGTGTCGCCACAGAAGCAGGAGTAACAGAGGAAGAGGGGTTGGATACAAACGAGAAGGATCTTGGAATTGTTGTAGATCACAAGCTGAATATGAGCCAACAGTGCGATATGGCTGCAAGAAAGGCAAATACTATTTTGGGCTGCATTAATAAAGTATAGCTTCCAAATCATGTGACGTACTGGTTCCTCTCTATTCGGCCCTGGTTAGGCCTCATCTATTGCGTCCAGTTCTGGGCTCTGCAATTCAAAAGGATGCAGACAAGCTGGAGTGTGATCAGAGGAGGGCAACCAGGATGATCAGGGGTCTGGAAACAATGCCCTATGAAGAGAGACTGAAAGAACTGGGCATGTTTAGCCTGGAGAAGAGAAGATTGAGGGGAGACATGATAGCACTCTTCAAATACTTAAAAGGTTGTCACACAGAGGAGGGCCAGGATCTCTTCTCAATCCTCCCAGAGTGCAGGACATGGAATAACGGGCTCAAGTTAAAGAAAGCGAGATAATCAGATATTATAATGATCCAAGAGACACACCAAGGCTCCGAGAATTCGAATATGATAAAATTAAAGTGGTTAGCCTATTATGAAAAGTCATTAGGGACATCAAAAAAAAAATGGAGTGGCCACTTTGATTTAAAAAAAAAGTGGGTTTACATTAGAAGAAGTAAAAAAGGATGATAAGGGTAGATATCTTATGTTAAAAGGTAAAATTGAGGGAAAGGTCTATACTTTGATTAATGTTTATGCCCCAAATGAGAGGCATAGAGAGTTTTTTATAAAGTTGTTTAAAGAAATAGAAGAATTTAAGGAGGGGTATGCTATATTAGCTGGGGATTTTAATATGGTTATGGATAATAAAAGGGACAGGTCAAATCCCACTAATGCTGAAAAGAGGAACAATATGACTATATTGAATAAGTTAGTAAAAGAAAATGATTATTTAGATTCGTGGCGCTTACTTAACGGGAATAGGCCTGGATTTTCATACTTTTCCCCAGTTCATCATACATACTCCAGGATAGATCATATATTTGTTTCAAAAGACTTTGCAACGAGGATTTGTAAAATGGAAATGGGGGTAATAAAAGTAACTGATCATGCCTTGTTAAGTTTAGAATTTACAGTTAAGAAAGATTATAAAGAGGCATATAGATGGAAGTTGAACACAAAGATATTGAAATACAATAAAATAGTAGATAAAATTCGGAAGGAACTGTCGGAGTCATGGGAAATTAATGAAAAAGGAGGAACAGCTGGGTCAGTCATTTGGGACACCATGAAGGCTGTAGCAAGAGGAATCTGTATTAGAGAAACATGTAGTTTAAAAAGACAACAACGTGCAGAACAGGAAAAGTTAGAGATAGAAATTAAAAACTTGGAGGAAAGATATTGGCGAAGTAAAGATAAATATAAATTAGTGGAAATACAAGCTAAGAAGAAACAATTAGAAAACTTAAATATAGAAGAGATTCAAAAGAATTTAATGTATATGAAAAGGGAATATTTTGAAAACAGTGATAAGAACTCGAGGTTGCTTGCCAAGCTCACACAAAAAGAAAAAGGGAGGAATGGGATAGAAACGTTGAAAGATAGCCGAGGGAATTATTGTCATGCAATGAAAGCTAAAATAAAAAATTTTCAGGAATTTTATCAGGAATTGTACAAGGGTAAAGAAATTCAACAAGAAAAGGTGGAGGAGTATATTGGAAGGTTTATAAAGAAGGAAATAAAATCAGAATATAAGGAGTTAATGGAGTCAGTAATAACTCAAAGAGAAGTTGAAGAGGTTATTGATAAGTTAAAAGTGGGTAAATCACCAGGAGCAGATGGTTTGGGTCCAGAATATTATAAGGTCTTCAAAGATTGTTTAGTTCCAAAATTAATGGAACTTTATAATAGGATATTATCAGGAGAGAAGATACCTGAATCATGGGAACATTCAGTGATAATTCTGATCCCAAAACCAGATAAAGATTTGACTAATCCCGATTCTTATAGACCTATTTCTTTAATAAATCAGGATGCTAAAATTTTTACATCTATTATGGCCAAACGACTAAATAAATTTTTGGCAGAATATATAGGAGCAGATCAATGTGGGTTTGTGGTAGGAAGACATATGCATAATTTAGTGGGTAGAGTTTTAAATGTAATAAATGTAATAAAAAAAGCAAATATTAAGGCAGGTATTATGGCATTAGATATTTTTAAAGCTTTTGATTGTGTGAGCTGGCAGGCACTAAAGAGTATTATAGATAAATTGGGATTTGGAAATAAATTTAAAAATGTAATAGAACAGCTATATTCCCAAAATACGGCGGTAGTGGTGGTAAATGACGGACTTACTGAAAAGATACGACTAGCCAGAGGAACAAGACAAGGATGTCCGCTCTCGCCGGTCCTTTTTGTAATGGTTATGGAAGTTTTGGCGAAGGCACTAAGGGAGGATAAAGAATTAGAAGGAATTGGAGAGGTAAGGGAAATAAAGCTAAACATGTTTGCGGATGATACTTTATTGACCATTAAGAATCCATTAAGAAAATTAGAAAGAATTAAATATCAGTTGAGGGAATTTGAGGAAATTACAGGGTTAAAAATAAATTGGTCTAAATCAGAGATGATGTTGTTTAACTATACTAAGAAGGAAGAAAAGGATTGGGAATTTAAGGGAATGGAATTGAAAGTTAAGAACGAGATTAAATATTTGGGAATTAAAATTACAAAAAAGCTAGAGAATTTAGAAAGGGAAAATTTAACGAGGTTAAAGAAGGAGGTACTAGAGAAATTGGAGAAATATAAAAGATTAAATTTATCTTGGTTTGGGAGAATAGCTTTGATAAAAATGAAGATATTAGCTAAAATTAATTTTGTATTTAGGATGCTACCTATAAAAATATCAGAAACCGAGATAAAAAGTTGGCAAAATATTATTAATAAATATTGTAATGGAGAAAAGAGAGCAAGAGTGAATAAAAATAATTGGTACCTAAGCCAAAAAAAGGGGGGAATGGGTCTCCCAAACATAAAATTATACTACGTAGCAAATAGATTAAGACATGTTGTAGAAGCAATTATGGGAGTAGGAGATTTATATTGGATGGAAGAAAAAATCATAAGTAAGGTAGAGATGAATCTGGAGAATGTTTTTTTTAAAGATGGAGGAAGAAAGTGGGTTGGAAGTATAGATAATCCACTCCTGAGGACTCAATGGGAAATTTGGAGTAAATTTAAAGGGAAGCTGCTTCCGAGCAACTCTCCCTTAGCACCGATAATAATGTTAAAGAATTTTCCAGAGGATCTAAAGGGCAGATTATGTAAAATATTAAAAGAGAAAAATAAAATAAAATTAAAGGATTGGGTAAGAGATATTAAAACAAGAGAGGATATGGAAAATTTGTTAAAGGAGAAGAAGCTATCTTGGTTAGAATATGGTCAATTAGAACAATGGAATAAAAAGTGGATTAAAGATAATAGAATGTGCAGAAAGATGACGAGGTTTGAAGAATTAGTAGTAAGTAAGGAGAAAGGAAAAGGAGGTAGTATAGTTTCAAAAGGATTAATGAGTGAAATATATAAAATATTGTTAGAGAAGGAGTTTAGAGAGAATACAGAGAAAATGATTTGGGAATCAGATTTGAAGATACAAATAGGGCGACAGAGCTGGGAGGGACTATGGAAACAAAGAGTGTTGAGAAGTTTATCAGTAAGAATAAAGGAGAATTATTTTAAAATTTTATGGAGGTGGTACCTAACCCCGGTTAGATTGAATAAGATAAGTGATCAACATTCAGCAAATTGTTGGAGAGGATGTGGGGAAAAAGGAACGTATTTACATATGTGGTGGCAATGCAAATATGTACAAAGATTATGGAAGATGGTGTTCTCAGAAATTGAAGAAATAGTGGGAATGAAAATAGAACAAACACCAAAAATAGCATTGCTGTCACTATTTGAAGATATAAAGTGTGGAAAAGGAACTATAGAGCTGATATCGAGTTTGTTGGTTGCAGCACGATTGATGATAGCTAGGAACTGGAAGATCCAAGGGGAATATTCTATTGAGGAATGGTATAAAGTAGTATGGGACATAGCCATTAATGATAAACTGACATGCAATATTAAGTGGAGAAAAGGCGTAACTAAAATAAATGAGTTCGAAGGAATCTGGAAACAGTTCCTAGTGTTCGTGTTTACTAAGGGAAGTGGGAAACCACCAGCAGAAGAAATGATTAGATTTTGGACTCAAGAATGATCCCGAGGTGGGGGGTGCACTTTTATGTTAAGAATGAAGATGTTGTAGTGTGATAAGGCATATGTAATAGTTTTTGATATTTGTACTCAACAATTATTCAATATGTATGCAGCAGATATTTGATGTATTTTTTTTTCTTATTGTGTTTGTTTCAGTTATATTTTGGAAATGTTTATCTATGTTTATATAGTGTTGAAAATGAATAAAAATTATTATTATAAAAAAAAGAAAAAAGAAAGCGAGATTCCAGCTGGACATCAGGAAAAACTTCCTGAGTGTTAGAGCAGTACGACAATGGAATCAGTTACCTAGGGAGGTTGTGGGCTGTCCCACACTAGAGGCCTTCAAGAGGCAGCTGGACTACCATCTGTCAGGGATGCTTTAGGGTGGATTCCTGCATTGAGCAAGGGGTTGGACTTGATGGCCTTGGAGACCCCTTCCAACTCTGCTATTCTATGATTCTATGGTTCTATGATACTGGGGAGAGAGCCTCGGCCTGCTGCTGCTCATCACCCACGTCCTGGAGGATCGCCTCCTCATCCTGCCCCTCCACCATGCAGAGGACCTCATCGAGAATGTCTTGCAACAGGTCCATCAGCGGGCTCCTCTCAATCAATAAAGAAGAAGTTGGGGATACTCCTCCTCCTACAACAGCACCAATGCTGCTGCTGCTGCCTGCCTGCCTCTTGCAAAGGGGCACTTTTCCCACCCTCAAAAAGCAAATGGCGGGCACAAGTGGGAGAAGGGGGCGCCTCTGCCTGCTTCTTCTCCTGCTGCTGCTGTTGTGCACCCACCAAGGACTGGCCTGTTTGATTTTCATGGCGGGAGAGGCTGCCTGCCTACTGGTGGTGCCAGCATTGCCTTGCCCCCTGCTTGCACGGCACCCAACCACAGACGGGTGCCTGCTGCCACGTATCATTATTATAAATGTATTTATTATAGGGGAAATGGGTAAAGTGTGTGGGGCTTTGCCCTCACTTTATGTGTATGCTTGTGCACTTAATAAGCACAGCAAACACAGTCACACACACACACACACACACACACAGAGGATAAATTGATTTTTCTGGTAATTTGTTTGTTTTTATAAAGAAGGAGGAAAATGAATAGAAAAAACACACTCACGGAACACAGGGTTTAAAAGACAGGGCGGAAGGGGTGTGGGAAACAAATACACCAAAGGTAGAATTATAAGTTTATATAAAGCAAAGAAAGGCAAAAGAAAGCACAGGAAACCTAAGGAAAAAAATCAGAAACACCCCCCCCCCCCGAGACAAATCCTATCAAACTCCAACTAACTCCTCCAAACACCGCTCCAGAAAATGTCACTTTACAGTGACCGAAGTCGTACCCCACAAAGACAGAGAAAGAAAAGTGTCTCTTGGTGCCTCTGGCCTAGTCCCCCCCTCCAACATTGGGATTGGAGGATGCTTTAGGGGGTGATCACTTATCACGATTGGGAAATGAAGCTGTTTATCAATGCCAAAAAAGGCTTATTTCCCCCTCCTGCTTACCCATTAAAAAAAATTCATTGCAACCCAACCGCTGAATGGGTTTTTCTGAAAATCTACACAAATGACCCCCAATCATCAATCTCTAAGCACAGTAATTTTCAGGGATTAGCTTTAAAAACAAAGAAGTTATAGGTGTTTTTTCACCCAATACAATCCTATGTAAAAAAAATCATCCAAAATGCAGAGTTCCGGATCTCTGTTCCGGAGCTCCGGATCAAGGCGAAGCGCTCCGCAACTGAGTGAACCGCTTTGCCTTGATCCGCTGCCCCCCTGACCCGATTCGGATCCACCTTTGGCAGAGATGGATCAGGTCGCTCTGCTCCCGCTTCTACAATTTATTTATTTATTTATTTATTACATTTCTATACCGCCCAATAGCTGAAGCTCTCTGGGTGGTTCACAAAAATTAAAATCATAGTGAAACAACCAACAATAAATTTACTCTGTTTTACTTGTACAGAGTAAAACAGTAAATAGCAAGACCCTGCCGCATAGGCTTACATTCTAATAAAGTCATAGTAAAGCAATAAGGAGGGGGAGATAATGCAAACAGGCACTGGGTAGGGTAAACAGGCACAGGGTAGGGAAAAACTAACAGTATAACTAACAGTCTAAAGTCCGAGTAACATCAAGTTTTAAAAGCTTTAGGGAAAGGAATAACCTAGCCACAGTAATACATGCACTGCTAACTTCCCGATTAGACAACTGCAATACACTCTATGTGGGGCTTCCCTTGAGGACGACTCGGAAGTTGTAGCTAATGCAAAATGCAGCATCTAGATAGCTAACTGGAACATCTCATAGAGACCATATCACCCCGGTCTTAAAGGAGTTGCATTGGCTGCCAATACGTTTCCGGTCAAAGTTCAAGATGCTGACTTTTAAAGCCCTAAACTGCTTGGGACCTCGATACTTGAGGGAGAGCCTCTCCCTAGATCTGCCTGTCCTAGACCTGAAATCTGTTGGAGGAGCCCTTCTCTGTGCCCCACCAATGCAAGATATATGCTATGGTGGGGCATGAGAGAGGGATTTCTCTTTTGTGGCACCCCAGCTGCGGAATGGCCTCCCTCCGGAAGCCCAACTGGTGCCAGCATGGGCTTCATTTCGGTGCCAGGTTAAGACATGGCTTTTTGACAGGGCCTTTGATGGCTAAATCCACCAGCCTGCACACTGTCATCTTTTAATTGGATTTTACTGTTTTAAAATTTCATATAAGTTTTAACATAGTAGTGGTTTAATTTGTTTTAGAATTGTATATTTCTTCTATTTTATATGTATGATTTTATCTGTACACCTCCCTGAGATCATTTAGATATAGGGCAGGATATTAATATTTAAATAAATAAATAAATAAATAAATAAATAAAGGAACAGGCAAAGTGCAACTGCCTACACCTGCTCAGAAATGGGATTAGATCACCCCACCCTAATTTGCCATCTGATTGGTTGATTCATATAAACCTGTGGATCCATTTATTCTTTTGCAGTGTTTCCTCCAGTGCATCAGCAATGACTCTCTGGGAGACTGTGCTTTTCACTTTCTTAGCGTGCCTCTTGGCAACCCTACTTGGGGGACTCCATAAAATAGGAGCGTTTTGCAAAATGAAACCCAAGGAACCTCCATAGGACAGAGGCTTCCTTCCACGGCTCAGACACGGGCTAAGTTTCAAGAGGACGCCAGAAGAGTTTTTGGAAAGGATGCGGAAGAAACATGGAGATATTTTCACAGTTTTGCTCGGAGGCGTTTACAGGCGTTTTTAAAATGATCCTTCTACTTATGAACCCTTAATGAAGGTATCAAAACAAATGCTGAGTTATAATAAATTTACATCAATGGTGTCACGTAATATTTTTGGCCTCCACTGCACAGAATCTCAGCTACATAGTTTTAAAAAAATCATTGATAAGTATCTCGGAGGGATGTATCTACCTGTACTGAAGCAGGTGATGATGGAGAAGTTGAAGTCCATGATGCTTCTCAGCCAGGATTCAGGTGAGGGGAAGAGATCTTGGCAGCAGGAGGGAGTCCTCCACTTTACCTACAAACTGTCTTCCAATCCTCTTTTCTGACTTTGTTTGGCAATGAGCCACACAAAGATGTAAACAGCAAAGAAAATGCAAAGGAGATTGAATCAACCCAAGGTGGAAACTTGTCTGAAAATTTTCAGAAATTTGACCGTTTCATTCCCCATATGGTCACCGGCACCATAGATACTCTGAGCAAGAAGGAGACAAAGAGATTGAAGAAGTACTTCTGGGACATTCTCTCCGTAGAAAAGTTGTATCAAAGGGACGGCATCAGCAATTGGATAACTGAGGGCCTTGCTAGACTCAGCCGGATAAGCCGGCAGGGAGGCTTGGTGACGGTGCACTAACTTTAGTGTGCGTTGCCCCGCCTCCTAGACGGCTGACGCACAGGGACTACGGAAGCCCTGCAGCGTCGGCCATTTTTTTTTGTTAAAGGGGCCACGTGCACCCCGAAGACTACGGAGAAGGTAAGTGGGGTTCTTTTCTAAAATTATCCATCCCTCGCCCCCATCCCATCCCCGGTTATCTGTCCCTAGCCCCCATCCCCGGTTGTCTGTCCCTCGGCCCCATCCCATCCCTGATGTCTGGCTTTCCTCCCCCTCTCCTGCCGGTCCGGCCTTCCCCCCATCTCCCCCCCGGGAACCCCCCCGGCCCGATGGGCACAGCGCTGAGCGGTGTGCCCAGTCCGTGGCTTTTCCCAGCTACTCGTGAGTAAGCGAGTAGCCGCAAAAAGCCACAGACCTTGCTAGAGGTTCCGCAGCCCCGGCCTCAGGCCAGGGCTGTGGAAAAGGCGCACGATAAGCGACTTCGCTTATGGCGCGTTAGGGGAGGCTTCAGCACGGCCTGACCCCAGATTCCTCTGTGCATCATCTGGACACACACCAGGGAAACCGAGCCTCAAAGCATGCTAAGGCCTCATCTAGCAAGGCCCTGAGCTAACCCGGCAGTTAACTGAGCCTGGGATTACTGAAAAGATGCAGACTCAATTTCAGCTGCTGCTTCTCTGGCTATCTCAAACTAACATTGTCATTGCTTCTTTCTGGATTCTTCTGTATCTCCTGAAATATCCAGAAGCCATGGAGGCAATGAGGGAAGAAGTGGAGAGAATTCTAAGAGAGACCGGTCAGGAGGTCGTGGCAGGCGGCTCCTTCATCAACGTGTCCTTGGATATGATCAAAACTCCTCTTCTGGACAGTGCAATAGAAGAAACTCTGCGATTGAAAGGGTCTGCTCTTCTCTTCAGAACTGTGATGCAGGAAATGGATATTAAGATGGCCGATGGCAAAGAATACACTTTCTGGAAAGGTGATGATCTAGTGCTGTCGCCTTTTCTTGCACTGCAAACAGATCCAGAAATCAACCCTGACCCTCACACATTCAAATACGACAGGTTTGTGACCCCAGATGGCATAAAAAAGGACTTCTATAAGAATGGGGGAAAGCGAAAATATCACAGTATGCCTATTGGTGGTGGAACTGGACTGTGCCCTGGGTGACTTTTTGCTGTTTGTGAAATGAAGATGTTTGTCTTCTTGATGCTGGCCTACTACGACATGGAACTGGTTAATGCTGAAGCAGAAATGGCTATGATAGATGTAAGAAGCTTTGGGTTTGGAACTGCAAAGCCACCTCATGATATCCAGTTCAAATACCGATTGAGAGTCTAAGGGGAAAGTCATTTAGGCTCAAATCCTCTGCACAGTGGCCTGGAGTCAGCCCTTTTGATTACTTCCAAGAAAATATGCATAGGATTGCCCCATCAAACCTGGCTTTTATTAACAAAGATATGGTTTCGCAGTTAAACTCAGGGTAATTCTTTTTTTCCTAATAAAAATATTATTCTATAAATATGGAGTCTTTGGGCATGTCTAGACCTAGGGAGGGCATGGAGAGGTTCCCATGATATGATGATCGGGAGATGCTCCTTCTCAGTCTACACGTGGCACATGACATCCCGGGAGGAAGAAGACGTGACATCTGCCATTTTTGTTTTGTTTTTGGTATGTGTGTTTTTAATCAAAAATGAGTGTACAAACGCTGCATTGAAAAAGTTAGTTGTTAGTGTTTGTTTTTTAAAAAAATCTTGCCTCCCCTCCATCCTTATGGGAATGGAGCACCTGAAGAGCTCTCATGTTTATTCGCGAGGAGCCGTGAAGAAACTAGGACAGCTGCCCACACGTCCCATGGTCTTAGGACAATCCCAAGACCACGGGAAAAGTCAGGATTAAAGCTGTAAAAGGAGGGATCATCCCTCCCTGCCTGGGAACCCCTGTGCATCATGTGGTCACACAGGGATGATCTCAGGGCGATCACCGGGACATCGCCTGATCTAGACATACCCTTGATCATAATGCAGCCTGAGGGCAAAGGGATTTAAACCTGGCTTTCATAGTTATTTTGGCTGGCAGTTATTTACTTTGTGAAGTTCAGAGTGGAAGACATTTAAATTAAAAAAAAAAACAAAGTTAATATTAAATTTATAGACTGTCAAATAACTGAGAGAATAAAAAGGAGGTTCACCTGGCATCTGAAAGAATATAGTGTAGGTGCCAGGAGAACCTCCCAGGCCCCCTAACCGGTGGCTGCTGCGATGTGAACTCACTGGCATTTGTTGGTTGCTTTAGAAAAATGGGGAGAGATGTGTTTCGGACAACGTCCAAATCATGAACCAGATTTGGGGTTTCGCTTTCCAGACTTTTCCGCTCCTGGCTTGTGTGTTAGTTGCCCCATTCAGGTGCACAGCCGTCTCGCTCATCAATTCGTTGCCATGGTTTTCATTGGGTTTGATCTAGATTTAATTATGTTTAGAGTAGACTCATTAAATGAATGGGATGGGTAAATCTATCAGTTCTCTTATATTTTAGCCAAGAACATTTAATCACAGTACGTTTAAGCAATCTCTATTATTCAGAGTGATGTTTTATTCACTTTTGTAAATAATTCCCTTAATAAACAACTTGATTTTGTTCATTTTCTGAGGCTGTGTTAACATGACGGGTTAGCTAGACCTAAGGTTTATCGCTGGATCGTCCAGGGGTCAAACCTGTTCATCTAGGTGATACACAGGGGATCCAGTGCTCATTTAGGGGCGAACCCTGGATGACCCCAGGATAAACCTAAGGTCTAGCTGTGGCCTAAGTCACCTTAAATAGTATATATACTTAAAGGTGTGTAAAAGTGAAAGGTTTTAACGTTGTGTTGCCAATGGCAGAAGTATGCATTATACCGAGTGCCCTTTAGGTCAAACTGATTTGTGTGCCAAAATATTGTCTTTTGTATTTGCGAAAGATAATCAAAAATTGATTGTTACTTATTCTTGCAATTTATAATAAAATTAGCAATTTCAAGTTTTGCGCTTTTTATTTTTTCTACAAAACACCTGTTCTTAAAAATCGAAGTTGGCATTTTTTTTAGGGGTGTATGAAAATAGCACACCTTGCCTAGGGCGAAAAAATTCTGGCCCTGGCCCTGGTGCCAAGCCTTCCCTATCTCCTGGAGCAGCACCTGCAGGTTATCAGTTTAGCTGGAGTAGCCAAGGTCGTGCTAATTTCAGTTGTGGAAACGGCGTGGTGAGGGAGGGGGTGCCAATGACCAGAGTGGGGCAGAGGACATGGCGACAACAGGAAAACCCGGTTGGGTACAGTGGCGGCAGCAGGACAGTGCAGCTCGGAACATCAGCGGCAGCTGCGGGACAGGGCGGCTGGGGACATCGGCGGTGGTAGCAGTACACAGCAGGTGTGGACAGGGAAGGATTGGAGGCCAGGGGAGGTTGTGGGGGGGAATCCGGGGCAGGGGGGCAGGGTTCCTATTTTATTTTTTAAAAAACACCCCTACCTTTTCCAGTGGTGCGCTCCTGCACACGTGGCCCCTTTAAGGAGAAAAAAATGGCGTATCCGATGGGGCTTCACTCGGCCCCGTCGCGTCTTACGTGTGGACGGGGCCTACAGGACACGCTACTTCTCGCATGGCCTGGCCCCTACTATACAGGTAGGTCTAGCAAGGCCCTTAGAGTGAGAGACAACAGAGGCTGCACAGACAACCCAGAGACCCCTATTGTAACTTAGTCCCATGGTGCTGGCATGAAACGCAGGGCATTAGGAAGAGGGTCTCAGAGTTGCATGTTTGTGCAGGAAGGAGACAGGAGTTCAAAGTCTGGATGTGCGAAGTGGTGCCAACACACAACCCTTGAGAAGCTAATGTATATACGTGAGGAGTGTGAATGGGCAAGGTAGTGTTCACTGCCACAACACCCACCTTAATGTTAGAGTAGAGAAACTTGTGACAATTATACACAAGCTTCTTTAAAAAATTGAAATTTTAAAAAGCCAGCCATCCGGCTGGTCAGTATCAAACCCTGTTAACAACCACAGCAGCTTGCAATGAGTGAAGATACAGTCAGAAAAGATATTTGAGGGAAGGGGAGAATGTAACACACAGAGTATAGCAAAAGCTTCAAAGTACAGCAAAACCTACAAAAATAGGAGCGGGAGAAGTTAATTTCAGATACATTGAATCTCTCACTTGTTCTTTATTTCAGTGATTTGAACATTAAGGTGTTATGTAGAACAGATTTGTCTTAAATGTGTGCTGTAAAATCAGACATGTGTCCAAGGCTATGTTCGGGTGGGCACGCCCATTGGTGCTGGACATGCCCCCTTGTGGGGCGACCATGTTGCCCTCCTCTTTGGTTTCCAAAATATGGTCACCCTAGTATAGGATAGAATGTACGAGATCTTCAATATGTCCTGCATCTCTTATGCAAAAACGCTCTTTCGCAGGTCTATTAGAAAATCTTCCAGCCAGATACTCAGTGGACATGGTTTGACATCTGAGCTGGGTAAAAACATGCCTAACAGGGCAAAAGGTTCATTCTTGCAAATAAGTAGCCCTTTTATGATCTGTTTTGATTTTTGTATACCAAGTAGGAAATCGACAGGTTTTTAAATTCTATTCAGAATCTCTTTTGGCACCCCTTCAAATTAGTGCATGGAAGTGAGACTCATTGCATGGAACAGAATTTACTTCTGAGTAGACCTGGCTTGGGTTGAATTGAAAACCAAGCAGCAGCAATGATCAAATGAAGAATAAAAGAACACACATACACACACTCAAAGGAAGTCAGTTGTTATTTGTAGGATTATTGTGCAGAAAAGGAGAGGAAACTCTTTCCCTTGCCAAGGTTCCAGTCAGCTTTGAAAGGAGGAGCAAGACACGACTGAGCATACTTGTATTATGAACTAAAATGGCCACCTTATACGTTGTAATATTTCATTCTGGCACATGTACATGTCAAGAAGATTGGTGAAACATTCTTTATACAATGAAAATTACCCATTTATAATGGTAGAATGCTTTTTTACTGTACGACCTTAACTAGAGTGGCACTCCCATGCCTCTTTAAAGAAATATGATCTCTGTACAGAACAAGGAGGCAGACTTCCAAAAGTACATTGCACTCTGCTCTTAATCAGAGGAGGGAGCTTAAACTTCACTCTTCTGAAAGCAAACCCATGTGACGTAAGTTTTTCTTCCACATCTTCACTTTCTCTTTATATTCTTATGGATAAATTCCTGGAGGAGAAGTCTAGCCTGATGGCTCTGTGCTACCTCTGGGATCAGGAGCAGTAAGCCTGTATATACCAATGGCTAGGGAACATGGGCTGGAGGGTGCTGTTGCATTGTGGGTCCTGCTTGTGGGTCCCTGGTCCACAGCTGGTTGGCCCCTGTGTGAACAGAGTGCTGGACTAGATGGACTCTCGGTCCGATCCAGCATGGCACTTCTTATGTTCTTATGCTTAGTTCTGTTTGGGCCATTTCTCCCCACCCTACCCTACGCGCACATGAAATCTATTGCTCAACAATTCCAAGGGGTTCTATCCTTAAAGGCAGCCTAAAAATAATTTAAAATAATACAGTTGTCGTGTAAAATGTTCTTGAATCTTGAATCTAATCTGCTTCTGAAATAATCATGCTTAGAATCCCTATACAGTACTGTGTCGTGGCAGTCTTGCCTAGTGAGCTGGTCTGCCAGCTGAACAAGAAGTCTCTTCAATATAATTGTTCTTCTCTTCGATTTATTTATTTATTGCATTTCTATACCACCCAATAGCCGAAGCTCCCTGGGCGGTTTACAAAGAAGTAAGTGATGAAAATCACAGTAAACCTGAAACAAGCCAAGTATCTGCATACTGATTTCCCGGTCAGATTTCATTTGTGTGAATGTATGTTTTGGGTGAATCTCGTGGATGGGATCCAGCATCCAGGGCATTGATTGGGCACCTCTTCTTTGTCTTGTCATACTTCACATATTGGTTTATGGGTTATACAACCAACTGAGCAGCAACAAAAATGTCTCATTGGCATGTGTTGCGTTTGCCACTAGGGAAATTAGGGCTGTGCTCTGCTTTGGTTTGGTTTCTAGAAGCGATATCGGATTGGCCTGATTCACCTCCGCCAAAGGTGGAGACGGATTGGGTCAGGGTGAAGTGAAGCATTATGAAGCGGGTCACCCATTTGCAGAGCAATCTGCTTAGTCGTGAGGCTCCACCCACCATTTTGGAAGCTCTTTTGCTTAGGATTGCATTGGGCGAAAGAACAGCTATAACTTCTTTGTTTTTAAAGCTACATCGCTGAAACTTACTGTGCTTAGAGAGTGGTGATTGGGGGTCATTTATTTCGATTTTCAGAATTTTTCATTGTATGGTTTGCTTGCTATTAGTTTTTATAGAATGGGTAAAACAGGAAGGGGGAACATTTTTTTTAAAACGATGAGAGGCAGATTCAACTCCCAATCGTGATGATAATTGATCACCTATGTGAAGCATCCTCCAATACCAATGTTGGAGGGGAGACTATGCCAGAGCTACCAAGAGACAGTTTTCCTTTTTCTCTCTACATGGAGAGAGGAGGGTATTTCTGCAGCTGCGTTTTGGAGGAGATATAGGATTTAGATCAGATTGGGTTGTTTGTTTGTTTGTTTCTGACTTTTTGCTTAGCTTTCCTTTGCTTTGTGTTTTGCCTTACTTTGATTTATATACATTTATAATTCTTCATTTGGAGTGTTTGTTTGTTTCCCAACTCCCACCCCTTCCCCCCGTCTTTTAAACCCTGTGTTCTGTGACTCTGTTTGAATTCATTTTCCTTCTTCTATAGAAAAAAAACAAACAAAAAATACCAAACAAAATCTATCCTCTCTTTCTCTCTCTCTCTCTCTCTCTCTCTCTCTCTCTCTCTCTCTCTCTCTGTGTGTGTGTGTGTGTGTTTGTTGTGACTGTGTGTGATTGTGTGACTGTGTTTGCTGTGCACTGCTTGTTAAGTGCAGAAAGCATTTAAATAAAGTTTGGGAAAAGCACACACTCGTGGTGAAAGCAGTGGGCAAGGCAATGCTGGCACCAGTAAGCAGGCAGCCTCTCCGGCTGTGAAAATTGAAAATGCAATTCCTTGGCTGGGTGCTCATCAACAGAAGCAGGAGAAGAAGCAGGCAGACGTGCCCGCTTCTCCAACTTGCACCCGCCATTCACTTTTTGAGGGTGGGATAACTGCCCCTTTGCAAGAGGCAGGCAGAAGCAGCAGCATTAGTGCCATTGTAGGAGGAGGAGGAGTATCCCCAACTTCTTCATTATTGATTGAGGGGAGCCCGCTGATGGATCTTTCGCAAGACATTATAGATGAGGTCCTCAGCACAGTGGAGGGGCAAGAGGAGGAGGTGGTCCTTCAGGATGTGGGTGATGAGGAGCAGCAGGCCGAAGCTCTCTCCCCAGTATCCAAGCCCTCTTCCACTGTTACCCCTGCTTCTGTGGCGACACCTGAGAGCGTAGGCGGGTAGTTGGTGTCACCACGGAAGCGAAAGACAAGCATGGTGTGGGACCACTTTAAGGTGGGAGTGGATTCCCGCTTTGCTGTCTGTTGCCACTGTAAGGCTTCCCTAAGCGAGGGTTCAGCTACAGGGCATTATGGAACCAGCAGCCTCAGGATGCATCTGCTGTGGCAGCAGCAGTTGATCTTGCTGGGGGAAGTGGCGGGTACTTCCAAGGCGACTGGTTCCAGGCGAAAGCAGAAGGCTGCTGCTGCTGGCGCTCTAAGCTCTCCATCTTCCATCCCCACAAGGGTTAGGCAGGCAACCCTCGAGGACATGGGGAGGGGGAAGTATGGAGCCACAAGTTGGCATTTTCCCACGCCCACCCAGATCACCGCCTGCGTCAGTGAGATGGTGCCGTTGGACGACCAGCCATTCAGCCTCGTTGGAAATGCAGGCTTCAAGAGGCTGATGGCGCTTGTGGTTCTCTTCTACAAGCTGCCATGTTGCACCCCCCTTAGCAGACGGGTGGTGCCTTCCCTGTACTGTTCTGACTCCCGCAGTCCACTGGCTCTCATTTGGAGGGTGCTGAGTGTTAATTTTTACTTTCTCTGGGCAGAAGACACATGGGACGTCGACTGTGCAACATAGGCCTTGTTGCGGTTTTAGAAGTTGGGTTTGAGGCTTCCTTCCAGGAGCAACGTAAAATGTGTCCCCTCAACTGTCCTTGGATTTTGCTTCACTAAGGTCAATTGCACAGAGTCAGGTCCTTGGGCTGCTCCTATGTAGACTCCTGGCTTCGAGAAGCTACCTCACACTTCAACTCGTGCCACTCATTCACTTCACCAGCCCTTTGGAATTGGGCTGTTGTTCTCCAACAGGAACGGGAAGTATACTCCCCCAGAGATCTATGGCTTACCTGTGCAATGTACCAGCCCCTTAATGCCCATCAGCCTGCCTGCCTGCCTGCCTGTGCCCACCTGTGCTTGCCTGTGGCCGCCTCTCGGCCTGCCTGCCTCCTCTGCCTGGGTGCCATCATTGTGGAGTAGCTGGATCTACTGGAAATTACACCCCCAGAGATCTATGGCTTACCTGTGCAATGTACCACCCCCTTAATGCCCGCCAGCCTTCCTTCCTGTGCCCACCTGTGCCCGCCTCTCTGCCTGCCTCCTCTGCCTGGGTGCCATCATTGTGGGGTGTCGGGATCTGCTGGGACTGACTTCCCCAGAGGTCTATGGCTTAGTCATCATACATTGTGTAGCACCTCTCTGCCCTCCTGGTGCCTGGGAGATGTAGATGTGATGTGTGGGTCAACCCCACAAGCCTATGGCATGCTTGCTCCCAGCGCTTCTGGGGCATAGCCGCCTGCTGCCTCTCCTCCTCTGTGCCCACCTCAGAGGGCCGGTTTGTGCGTGTCTTGCTTTGACTCAGGGCATTTTTGTGAACCGCCCAGAGAGCTTCGTCTATTGGGTGGTATAAAAATGTAATAAATAAATGAATAAATAAATACATAGTCCTTCCTCGTGATGAAAAGGCAGCTGCATTGCTGCTGCGCTCACCCTGTTTAAGATTTCTTGAAACACCATGTGTCCATTTTTGAACTGTTTAACCTGAGATGAAGATTCTTATTTAGATATATCTTTAAAAATACCCCGAAATCAGGGCATGCTTGGATTTCCTTCAAAATGGGCATGAATAAGGATCAATGTGGAAGCTCTGATGGTGCCCAGTTAGAGGTCTGTATCTGGAAAAATGACAGAGATAACTGCATTTCTGAAAATGGGTTTTTTAAAAAACACACAAAAAAAACCCAAAATTCAGGGCATGCTCGGATTTCCTTCGAAGTGGGCATAAATCTGCATACTTTTAAAGCTCTTGTGGTGCCCATTTTGATGTTTCTAACTTGAAAACTAAAAAAGTTGGAGGAGTTTAGCATGTTCAATACAATGCAATGGGGGGGAGAACACGGAGCACTGATCCGGATCCGGAGCACCGCCTTCTCTTCTACAGGCTAAACACGGCCAATTGTTTCAGTCTTTCTTCATAGTTAGGGTGACCATATGAAAAGTAGGACAGGGCTTTAACAGTTGCATAGAAAACGGAATTTCAGTCATTTGTATATATGGAGAACCGGGTGAAATTCCCTATTCATCACCACAGTTAAAACTGCAGAAGCTATATAGAGTGACCAGATTTAAAAGAGGGCAGGGCACCTGCAGCTTTAACTGGTGTGATAAAGAGAATTTTCACCAGATTCTCCATATGTACAGATGACATCTGCTGAAATTCCATTTTCTATGCAACTGTTAAAGCCCTGTCCTCCTTTTCATATGGTCATTTGGTTTCTATTTCATAGATAAAGAACTTGACATTTATCCTTATTCAATTTCTTTCTGTTGTTTTCAGCCCAGCACTCCAGCCTATCAAGAACACTTTGAAGTTTGTTTCTGTCTTCCATTGTATTAGCTATCGCACCCAATTTTGTGTCATCTGCAAATTTGATGAGCGTTTCCTGCACCTCCTTGTCAAACTCATTAATAAAAATGTTGAAGAGCACTGGGCCCAGGACTGAGCCCTGCTCTACCCCGCTCGTTACCTCCCCCCAGTTTGAGAACGTACCGTTGATTAGCACTCTTTGAGTCCGATTCTGTAGTCAACTGTGAATCCATCTAATAATTGCTCCCTCTGGCCCACTTTTAGCTAGTTTGTTAATTAGAATATCATGGGGCACTTTGTCAAAAGCTTTGCTGAAGTCAAGATATATGACGTCCATAACATTCCCATCCATGAGTACCTGGAGAATACTTTCTATTTATTTATTTATTTATTTATTTATTACATTTCTATACCACCCAATAGCCGGAGCTCTCTGGGCGGTTCACAAAAATTAAAACCATTCAAAGTATAAAACAAGAGTATAAAACCATAATATAAAATACAATATAAAAGCTCAACCAGATAAAAACAGCAGCAATGCAAAATTACAAATTTAAAACCATGTTATTTAAAATTTATAGATAGTTAAAATGTTGGGAGAATAAAAAGGTCTTCACCTAGCATCTTAAAGCATATAATGTAGGTGCCAAGCGAACCTCCTTAGGGAGCTCATTCCACAGCCGGGGTGCCACAGCAGAGAAGGCCCTCCTCCTGGTAGCCACCTGCCTCACTTCCTTTGGCAGGGGCTCACGGAGAAGGACCCCTGAAGATGACCTTAGGGTCCGGGCAGGTACATATGGGAGGAGGCGTTCCTTCAAATAACCTGGCCCCAAGCCGTTTAGGGCTTTAAATGTTAATACCAGCACTTTGAATCGGGCCCGGACCTGGACTGGCAGCCAATGAAGCTGGAAAAGGACTGGTGTAATGTGGTCTTGTCGGCCAGTCCCTGTTAGTAAGCGTGCTGCCCTGTTTTGCACCAGTTGAAGTTTCCGGACCGTTTTCAAAGGCAGCTCCACGTATAACGCATTGCAGTAATCCAAACGAGATGTTATCAGAGCATGGATAACTGTAGCTAAACTATCTCTGTCCAGATAAGGGCGCAGTTGGTATATCAGTCTGAGCTGATAAAAGGTGCTCTTTGCCACTGTTCACCTGTTTCTATCCATAGTTTCTATTTCCTTTTTGTTTCTGCCTTTCCAATTGTATTGGAACGGCCTGTGCTTTGTCCAGCAAAATGCAGCAGCTGCATTGCTGACTGGAACATCTCATAGAGACCATATCACACCCATCTTAAAGGAGTTGCACTGGTTGCCAATAAGTTTCCAGTCCAAATTCAAGATGCTGGTATGATGTTTAAAGCTGTAAACTGCTTGAGTCTTCGAAACTTGAGGGAGAACCTCTCTCTATATCTGCCTGCCCTAGACCAGAGATCTGCCAGAGGAGCCTTTCTCCATGCCCCAAAAATGCAAGATATATGCTATGTTGGGACATAGGAGAGGACTTTCTCTGTTGTGGCACCCCGTCTGTGGAATGCCCTCCCTCTGGGGTCCTGACTGTCACTGGTTTCATTTCTGTGCCAGGTTAAGACATGGCTTTTTGACAGGGCCTTTGTTGGCTAAATCCACCAGCCTGCACACTGTCATATTTTAATTAGATTTTATTGTTTTAAAATGTCATATGAGTTTAAACATGTTGAAACATCATTGATTCATATAAACCTGTGGATCCATTTATTCTTTTGCAGTTTTTCATCCACCACACCAGCAATGACTCTCTGGGAGACTGTGCTTTGCACTTTCTTAGCGTGCCTCTTGGCAACCCTACTTGGCGGACTCCATCAAATAGGAGCATTTCGCAAGAGGAAACCCAAGGAACCTCCATTGGACAAAGGCTTCCTTCCATGGCTCGGACACGGGCTAAGTTTCATTCGGAGCCCTGAAGAGTTTTTGGAAAGGATGCGGAAGAAACATGGGGATATTTTCACAGTTTTGCTTGGAGGCAGTTACATGCATTTTTTGATTGATCCTTCTACTTATGAACCCTTAATGAATGTATCAAAACAAATGCTGGGTTATTATAAATTTACATCAATGGTGGCACGTAATGTTTTTGGCCTCCACTCCACAGAATCTCAGCTACATCGTTTTAAAAAAATCAGTGATAAGTATCTCGGAGGGAAGTATCTACCTGTCCTGAACCAGGAGATGATGGAGAAGTTGACGTCCGTGATGCTTCTCAGCCAGGATTCAGGTGAGGGGAAAAGATCTTGGCGGCAGGAGGGAGTCCTCCACTTTATCTACAAAACTGTCTTCCAAGCCTCTTTTCTGAGTTTGTTTGGCAATGAGCCACACAAAGATGTAGACAGCAAAGAAAATGCTAAGGAGAATGAATTAACCCAAGGTGGAAACTTGTCGGAAAATTTTCAGAAATTTGACCATTTCTTTCCCCATATGGTCACTGGCACACTAGACCCTCTGAGAAAGAAGGAGACAGAGAGATTGAAGAAGTACTTCTGGGACATTCTCTCAGTAGAAAAGTTATACCAAAGGGTGGGCATCAGCAATTGGGTAGCTGAACTAAATCAGCAGTTATCTGAGCCTGGGATTACTGAAAAGACGCGGACTCAATTACAGCTGATGCTTCTCTGGCTATCTCAAACTAACATTGTCCATGCTACCTTCTGGATTCTTCTGTATCTCCTGAAATATCCAGAAGCAATGAAGGCAGTGAGGGAAGAAGTGGAGAGAGTTCTAAGAGAGACCGGTCAGGAGGTCGAGGCAGGCGGCCCCTTCATCAACGTGTCCTTGGATATGATCAAAACTCCTCTTCTGGACAGTGCAATAGAGGAAACTCTGCGCTTGAAAGGGTCTGGTTTTATCTTCAGAACCGTGATGCAGGAAATGGATATTAAGATGGCCGATGGCAAAGAATATACTCTCCGGAAAGGTGATGATCTAGTGCTGTCGCCTTTTCTTGCCCTGCAAACAGATCCAGAAATCCACCCTGACCCTCACACATTCAAATACGACAGGTTTGTGACCCCAGATGGCATAAAAAAGGAGTTCTATAAGAATGGGGGAAAGCTAAAGTATTACAGTATGCCTTTCGGTGGTGGAACTGGACTTTGCCCTGGGCGATTTTTTGCTGTTTATGAAATGAAGATGTTTGTCTTCTTGATGCTGGCCTACTTCGACATGGAACTGGTTAATGCAGAAGCAGAAATGCCTACGATAGATGTAAGAAGCTTTGGGTTTGGAACTGTAAAACCATCTCATGATATTCACTTCAAATACCGATTGAGAGTCTAAGGGGAAAGTCATTTAGGCTCAAATATGCAAAGGATTGCCCTATCAAACCTGGCTTTTATTAACAAAGATATGATTTCGCAGTTAAACTCAGGGTAATTCTTTTTTTCCTAATAAAAATATTATTCTATAAATACAAAGTCTTTGGGCCTGTCTAGTCCTAGGGAGAGGAGGGGGAGGTTTCCATGATATGATGATCGCAAGATGCTCCCCCTCAGTCTACACGTGGCACATGACATCCCGGGAGGAAGAAGACATGGCATCAGCCATTATTATTTTTTGTTTTTTTATCGAAAATGAGTGTACGAACGCTCCATTGAAAATGCTAGTTGTTGGTGTTTGTTTTTTTAAAAAATAATCTTGCTCCCCCCCGCCACCCTTATGGGCCTGGAGCACCTGAAGAGCTCCGTGCCATAGCACCTCACATTTACTTGCCGTGAAGAAACCGGGACAGCTGCCCATACCTCCTGTGGTCTCAGGACAATCCCAAAACCAAGGGAAAAGTTGGGATTAAACTTTTTCGACCCCCAAAGGGGTCACGACCCACAGGTTGAGAACAGCTGCTTTAGAGAAATGGGGAGAGAGGTGTTTCGGACAATGTTGCCGCGACACAGGCTCTGAACAACAGACCTCCCATCTGCCACCACTTCTTATGGGGCGACACAGGCTCTGAACACCAGACCCGGCCGAGGCTACTCCCTGCTCAAGCTAAGCACCGCCGCTTGATACGCCTGAGGTGAGGGATAAAAACCACCTTCCTCCAAACTATGTGGAGAAAGGGGTTTAAAATGGAGAATGGATTTTAATTTATATAATAATACGCTGTGAGTTATATCTGCTTAGGTGAATGATTGTCGGAGTGGGTGCTGAATGTGTAAACTTAAGATGATAAACGCCAAACAGACACGTGGGACTTTTGTGGTAGTTTAAAAACAAAACAATCAAAATTTATTTTTAAAAGTTGTTATTTGTTTCAAACAACAACATTTAAAAACCTTTTTGAAACCTTTCATACAATCCGGTCACTCATTCACATTCGCACTTTCCTTTTTCTCACACAATCACTCTTGAACTTTCTTTATTATCAGTATTGATTAATATACTTCCACTACGGGCACACCACACTCTAAAGACACCACTCACTACACTGACTCTCAAATTTCCCAGAACTTAAGTACCATAAACACAGAGAGCACTACAGACTCTAAGAGTCCCTAACAAGTCTCCCTGGAAAGAACAGAACTGAACTCACAATCCCCTCCGGCCTTCCCTTATATATCACTCCTCCCCCTCCCAAGACATTCTAACTCCGCCCACTCAGGCCAACATTCTAAAAACCACAGACTTACAAACTACAGACATACATTTGGAATTGACTTGTGGGGTGTAACGCCACATATTCCCCCCCCCCTTTTTTAAAAAACCCGAGTATGGGGCTGGTTTAATACCTGGACCTGTACATAGGGTTTGGGGAAATAAAATGGTTAAACATTTATATATACAATTAATAGCAATATCAATATATATACACATACAAAGCTTTTTAAACATCAACAAGTTAAATGAACCACATTTTTATTAGTCCACTTTTTGGCTCCAATTTTTAAAGTCCAGGAGCATCACAATGTCCACAACAAAGTCTCACTTTACTGGTGAACTGGACAATTCCTGGCGAGACAGTCCATCCGCGATGATGTTCTCCCGACCTGCCACATGCTGGATCTCTGCGTTGAAGCTCCGGATCCACCACGACCACTGCTGCAAAAGTTGGTTGTGGCTTTCTATGGGTTGCAGCCACAACAGCGCCTGATGACCTGCTTGCCAGATGAACCACCATCTTGACAAGCACGGTTCGACCCTGTCCACAGCCCAAACGATGGCCAGACACTTCTCTTGGACAGCAGAACAGCTTCTCTCTCTCTCTCTGTCAACTTTCTGCTGTAGTAGGCCACGGGATGGATCACATCGTCCCCTGTCTGCCACAGTTCTGCTCTATCTCTGACTTCTGAAGCATCTGAGGCCAGAATAAACTTTTCTTTGACTGCTTCTAACATTCTCCCATTCACTCAGCCTCTCCAGATTCGCTACAGTTGTCTGACAAGCCCTCCACTGCTGCTTGTGAGCGTGTAATAATAAAAACTTTTCTACCTTCTAACCCCATGATATCAGTACCTAGGATTAGAGGTTCCTCCTGACAGGAATTAACACCCAAAATACATTTCCCTGTGACTCGCCTCCATGTAACTTCCATCTCGGCTACAGGAATTTCAATTATGGGCCCTGTCACAGGTTTGATGTTAATTTTTCTGTGAGGAATAATCTCCTCGCTCATCACAAGGTCTGCTCTAATCAGAGATACACGAGCTCCAGTATCTAGAATAGCTTTATGCTTTCTTCCATTTATTAAAACATCTTCCCACAAAGATTGATTTGATTCTTTCATTTCTCCCCACACTAATGTGTAACACTGGGAACTTTGGGGATGTTCAGCATCTTTATTTATATCCACTCTCCTTACTGAGGTACTTTTCTCTTTCTCTTATCTCCGCCTGGGACATTGTGGTCTAATATGCCCCACTAACCCACAATGATGACATGTGAGGTCTGTTTTTCCAAACAGAGGTTTGGTGGTGTTTCCCACCTTTTCTGTTGGCAACTGATTTTTATTTACCTCAGCTTACTTTTTATCCCCATTATGTTTATCCCCTGGTTTAATATTATTTTCTTTAGTAGACTTGCTGGTCATATGATAGCCCCGGTTTAAGGAAAATTGATCAGCCAGGGAAGCTGCATCTTGATAAGTTTTTGGGTCTCTATCTCTCACCAGCAATCTTATATCTTGAGGGATTTGAAAAATTAATTGATCTTTAATCATCAGATCAACTAAATCTTGTTTGGTTTTCACCTCAGTGCAGGTGATCCATTTCTCAAAATGATCTACTAACTTGTGTCCCGACTCCACAAAAGATTTGGATGACACATCATTAAGGCTTCTAAATTTCTTCTGGAAATACTCAGGCCCATAGTGAAATCTTTTATAAACTGCTGTTTTAAATGAGGCAAAATCTAAAGCTTCCCCTACAGGAAAACTGTTATAAATTTCAGCCAGGTCTCCCTTGATCAAGTTAGGGATAAACTTCATGTAATCTTGTGGCTTTACTTCCCACATCATGGCTGCCTTTTCAAAGGTATTGAAGAAAATTTGGGGATCTTGCCCCTCAATATAAGGAGTAAAGTCTTTAGGAGATAATTTGGGAGGTCTAGTCCCTTCCTCAATTCTCCTCTGATCTTCCCGCTCAAATTTTCTCTTTTCTAAAGCAATTCGTTCTAGCTCCAGCTCTCGATCTTTTTCTCTTAATCTTATTTCTGCCTCACGATCTTTTCCCCTCAGCCTTTCTTGTTGTTCCTCCTGCTGTTTAATCTTTTCTAATTCAAGTTGTCTATCAGCTTTTCGTTGTTCTAATTTCTCCTTTTCTAGCTGAATGTATTGAGTAGACATTTCTACAGGCACTTGCCTCAGAGGATTTTCCTCAGTTTCAACTGCAGCATGAACTCTGTAATGTTCTATAAGAGCCCATTTCATTTCATCAACTGACTTTCCTTCAGTTGGCAAATTTAAACGTTTACATCTGTCTGAAAGGGCATCTTTCTTCAATGCTAAGATATCCTTTTTTTATCAGACAGAGACTCAATCTTAATGAATAAAATGGTACTGGGAGTTTTCAATTGAGGTCAGGAGTGGTAAACTTGATATTTTATAATATGTATCTCACCACAGACAAAAATATCCTGTCAGAGAATTGTATCAGCGCAACCTCTGACTTAGGTAATATGTAACCTTCACAGCTAAGGACCTCTGAGGTGCTTTACAGTAACCACCCTCTGTCCTGTTCACAAATAAAATCCTTTTTGACTTCTGTCACTATAAATGAACAGAGTCTACTTCGGATCCCACTGCTGCCACCACTTCTTATGCCACGACACAGGCTCTGAACAACAGACCTCCCGTCTGCCACCACTTCTTATGGGGCGACACAGGCTTTGAACACCAGACCCTGCCATTTTTGTTATGTTTTTTGTATGTGTGTTTTTAATCAAAAATGAGTGTACAAACGCTGCATTGAAAAAGTTAGTTGTTGGTGTTTGTTTTTAAAAAAATCTTGCTTCCCCTCCATCCTTATGGGAATGGAGCACCTGAAGAGCTCTGTGCCTGGTTCATGGCTCCTCACGTTTATTCGCGAGGAGCCGTGAAGAAACCAGGACAGCTGCCCACACGTCCCATGCTCTTAGGACAATCCCAAGACCACGGGAAAAGTCAGGATTAAAGCTGTAAAAGGAGGGATCATCCCTCCCTGCCTGGGATCCCCTGTGCATCATGTGGTCACGCAGGGATGATCTCAGGGCGATCACCGGGACATCGCCTGATCTAGACATACCCTTGATCATAATGCAGCCTGAGGGCAAAGGGATTTAAACCTGGCTTTCATAGTTATTTTGGCTGGCAGTTATTTACTTTGTGAAGTTCAGAGTGGAAGACATTTAAATTAAAAAACAAACAAAGTTAAAATTAAATTTATAGACTGTTAAATAACTGAGAGAATAAAAAGGAGGTTCACCTGGCATCTGAAAGAATATAGTGTAGGTGCCAGGAGAACCTCCCAGGCCCCCTAACCGGTGGCTGCTGCGATGTGGACTCACTGGCATTTGTTGGTTGCTTTAGAGAAATGGGGAGAGATGTGTTTCGGACAACGTCCAAATCATGAACCGGATTTGGGGTTTCGCTTCCCAGACTTTTCCGCTCCTGGCTTTTGTGTTAGTTGCCCCATTCAGGTGCACAGCCGTCTCGCTCATCAATTCGTTGCCATGGTTTTCGTTGGGTTTGATCCAGATTTAATTATGTTTAGAGTAGACTCATTAAATGAATGGGATGGGTAAATCTATCAGTTCTCTTATATTTTAGCCAAGAACATTTAATCACAGTACATTTAAGCAATTACAGTATGCCTTTCGGTGGTGGAACTGGACTTTGTCCTGGGCGATTTTTTGCTGTTAATGAAATGAAGATGTTTGTCTTATTGATGCTGGCCTACTTTGACATGGAACTGGTTAATGCAGAAGAAGAAATGCCTACGACAGATGTAAGAAGACATGGGTTTGGAAACACAAAACCATCTCATGATGTTCAGTTCAAATACCGATTGAGAGTCTGAAGGGAACGTCATTTAGGCTCAAATCCTCTGCACAGTGCCCTGGAGTCAGCCCTTTGGATTGCTTCCAAGAAAATATGCATAGGATTGCCCTATCAAACCTGGTTTTTATTTCGAACTAACATGTGGGTTCACAGTTAAATTCTTTTTCTTCTTAAAAATATTATTTTATAAATACAGAGTCTTTTGGCATGTCTATACCTAAGGAGGGGAGGGGGAGGTTCACACAATATGATGATCATGAGATCCTCCCCCTCAGGCGATGTCCCGGGAGGAAGAGGATGTCGCACCCGCCATTTTTGTTTTTTGTTTCTTTATTGAAAATAAGTGCACAAACGCTCCATTGAAAAGGTTAGGTGTTTTTTTTAAAAAAAATCTCACTCCCCCCTCCCACCCCGATGGACACGGAGCTCCTGAATAGCTCCGTACCCCATGCCCAGTCCTCTCTTCCTCATGTTTACTCCTGAGGAGGCATGAAGAAACCAGGACAGCTGCCCACACCTCCTGTGCTCTCAGAACAATCCCAAGGCCTCGGGAAAAGTTGGGATTAAATCTGTAAAGGGAGGGATCATCCCTCCCTGCCTTGGGATCCCCTGTGCATCATGTGGACTCACAGGGATGATTCCGGGGTGATCCCTTGGATATCTCCTGATCGAGACATGCCCTTGATCATACTGCAGCCTGAGGGCAAAGAGAATGAAACCTGGCTTTCATAGTTATTTTGGCTGGCAGTTATTTACTTTGTGAAGTTCTGAGTGGAAGACATTTTGTAAAATATTAGCTCATATTCAAAGTTGTCTCTTTTAAGGGTGGGGTTACGAAAAATAAAAATAAGGATGAGGTTCAAAAAAGTGACCATGTTATTTTGTGATTATGAAAGGAGAACAGTTTCCTGTAGCTCTTGGCTAACCTGCTTATGTTGCATATGGTTCACCTGTCAGTAAAGGTATGAAGTCGAGATGAGACATACATGGCCACTACCTTAGGGAGAGGTTCAGTGGAGCAGTAGTGAGCTCCAGACAGACATACTACCTTGTCTGATCATTTCTTGAACATTGGACCAGAGTCTTTGAAAGTTCATGCCGTGATAAACCGACATTTCCCTAGATGCCAGAACACAGGTGTCCTCATTAAGAGCACAGTGACATCTCCAATCAGTTGTACAAATCCCCCCCCCCGTTTAAACGAAAATCTGTTTTCATTCCTCACCAATGCCTGAAGTAACTGATCCTACAAACAGTGGTAATACTAAGAATAATACTTTGCATTTATTGAATGGAGGGGAATTAACGTAGGAGTGGATACAGTCTTTGACCTGGAGTGTAGAGCCACTGTGCAGTTATGGATCTTACTGTGGATCTTGGGAGTGGACGGGTGCGGGGGTGGGGGTGTTATCACTCTCCCCCAGGTTTACTTACCTCACAAGGTTGTTGTGAAGAAAATATAGCATACACGCACACGACTAATGAAGAAGCATCCAGCCTACATCTTTTTGTTAGAATAAATTTCTTAGTCTTTAAGATGCCATGTGTCTCTCTTGTTTTACTATAATCCCACTGACTACGTTAAACTATTTTTCTAATTTTCTGTCTTTTCGCTTCTTCTTCTTTTTATTTACCTTTCAGTTGTTTTATTCTCTCTCTCTCTCTCTCTCTCTCTCTCTCTCTCTCTCTCTCTCTGTTTTTAACTGACCTGGGAATGTGGTTGAAATTTGGAAATGCATCTATTATATAAATACGTAAATAACAAACAAATTGGAAAGGAAGGTCTATAGGTCAAAATGCATTATTTAATAGGAATATCACATCCAAATCACACACACTCCCAAATCACGCACTGAAAACTACACCCCTCCCCAACCACAAACTGCAAACATGCACATGCATTCATTCAAACACCCCATGCATCCCATTCAGACATCAAAACTAGGGGTGTGCACGGACACCCCCCCCGCTCTGCTTCTCTTCCAGATCTGCGATTTGCGGATTGGGCCACTTCGCTCCACCCCCGCTCCGCCTATGTCCGCTCCACTCTGCTGTGGAGCTCCGGATCCGGATCGGAGCTACGTTTCCCCCCCCCCATAGGCTTGCATTAAGCTAAAAAAGTATGCAACTTTTTTTCTGTGAAAGTTAGAAAGCTCAAGTTTGGCACCATGACACCTCATGGAGGTATACACATGCACACCAAGAATCAAGGCAATCCCATCATCCCCTGATTTTTGGGGAATTTATGAAAATTGGGCACCCCATTCACACCCCTTTCTATAGCTCCATCAATTTGCACTTTAGAAACCTCAAACTCGCCACCATGATAGCTTATCCAGAGATACACATGCACGCCAAGACTCAAGGCAGTCCCATCATCCCCTGATTTTTGGGGAATTTATGAAAATCCAATACCCCATTCACACCCCTTTCGATAGCTCTGTCAATTTGCATGTTAGAAA
The DNA here is from genome assembly GCF_023053635.1 of Elgaria multicarinata webbii. Taxonomy (NCBI): domain Eukaryota; kingdom Metazoa; phylum Chordata; class Lepidosauria; order Squamata; family Anguidae; genus Elgaria; species Elgaria multicarinata. The sequence continues at coordinate 7,730,541 of NC_086171.1, read as the reverse complement.
CCTCAAATTCACCACCATGACAGCTTATCCAGGGATACACTAGCATGCCAAGACTCAAGGCAGTCCCATCATCCCCTGATTTTTGGGGAATTTATGAAAATCCAACACCCCATTCACACCCCTTTCGATAGCTCCGTCAATTTGCATGTTAGAAACCTCAAACTTGCCACCATGACAGCTTATTTAGGGATACACATGCACACCAAGACTCAAGGCAGTCCCATCATCCCCTGATTTTTGGGGAATTTATGAAAATCCAACACCCCATTCACACCCTTTTCGATAGCTCCATCAATTTGCACGTTAGAAACCTCAAACTCGCCACCATGACAGCTTATCCAGGGATACATATGCACACCAAGACTCAAGGCAGTCACATCATCTCCTGATTTTTGGGGAATTTATGAAAATCAGGCACCCCATTTGCAGTTGTGGACTGTTCTCTGTCATTTGGACAGATAAAAAAAGGGAAGTGGGCACACTCACAGATGCCATCTAGACCCACAATCATGACAAGGTACAAGGCAATCCCATCATCCCATGATTTTTGGCAGGTAAGCAATTATTGTGCTTATCTAAGCACAATAATTTTCAGGAAGATAGCTTCAAAAACAACACAGTTATCCCCTTTTCATTTCCGCAATGCAATCCTATGGGCGAAATGTTTCAAAATGGCGATCGGATCGGTCCGCGGAAAGAGGATCGCTCCGAAAGCGGGCGTTTCTCTTCGCCTTGCTTCTAGGGGTCCGCGTTCTGCTTCTACTCCGCCTCTGGGTAAGGCGGAGCAGGCCAATCTGCTACTGCTTCTCCGCTCCTAATCGGAGCGGAGCACATGCCTAGTGTGCATGTGTGCATGAGAGAGTGTGCTGAGCTGCGGAGTGTGTGTGTGTGTGTGTGTGTGTGTGTGTGTGTGTGTGTGTGTAAAATCCCTTTCGTGGCTAAGACGGCCACTGGATTTGCTGTCTTGGGAGGAGGTGGAAATCGGAATGCTCCTGTGCTGATTTGGTGAGACCCAACCATCTTCTTTAATTTTAGGACATCCCATAGTGAGGCCCCGCCCCAAATCTAGACAAAGGGGAAATAGAGTGGACTGGCATAAAAGCTGCCATCCTCTTCAGTTAAGAATTGTCTGTGTGTAAAAAGAGGTTTAGAGATGGGTGCGGGGAATTACCAGCATGAGGGACCCACTCCTTTAGAGATTGTTCTGAAGAATTGTATGGGGGGGGGGGGTGGATTTGAGGAAAAGTGAAATGGTTAAATACAGATCTGGCCCCTTTTGGGTGGGGGCAGCCAGGAGACTGGGACCTGGAGGTTGTTTTAAAAGGTATTTATTTATTTATTTATTACATTTTTATACCGCCCAATAGGCGGTATAGAAAGTTTCTATACCGCCTATTGGGCGGTATAAAAATGTAATAAATAAATAAATAAATACCTTTTAAAACAACCTCCAGGTCCCAGTCTCCTGGCTGCCCCCACCCAAAAGGGGCCAGATCTGTATTTAACCATTTCACTTTTCCTCAAATCCACTTGTAACAGTGGTTTTACAACTCCACGGTGGAGTTTTTACACCATCGTTGAGAAATGTGTTGTCTGGATGGAATACTCCACGCCTCAGTGGAGTTTTTTGGAATACACTCCATGCTTAATATCTACGCTGGACAGAGGAGAGAACCTGCACAACTGTTGTGTTGCATGTTGTATGGAGGACTCCGTGAAGTTTCCTGTTACGTTGAGTTGACTTTTCCCACTGGCTACAGAGTTCTCTGGCAAGAGTGGCAAAAGGAGCGAATGCACTCTAGGAGAGCTGCTGGGATTGTTGTTGTTGTTTGCAGCAATGGCTGATGGGATACCATCAGGAGGACTGGGGGGAGGGGAGGAACTGTCAATCAAATGTCGCGTAGCCTTTTACTCAACTCCATGGGAGCCCACACTCACACAACGGTGGAGTGTGGTGAGCACCCCCTAAAACTCAACCGTTGAGTGGAGTTTCCCCACTGTGTAGAGAAAAACATTCGATTGGGTTTTCTCACCCTGTTGAACTTGAGACTGAACTGGGGGAGCTTTTAAAACTGGCTGTTTCATGGGCTTAAGAAGTGAAGTCTCAATTTCTCTAGCTGAGGGGGAATTTTGTGCACCAGACACAGCAAGAGATTGCTTGGGAGAGGTTTCTGGGGCAGTTACAGTATTGCCTCACCCTGTGGCTAGGGTTTTAGGGCGAGTCTGGGCTTCTGTGTGCTGCTTTGGGGCGTCTCTTTCTGACTCTGAGCTTTATCTCACCAGCGTTATACTGTGCAATCACTGTGAATTGCATGCAAAGGACTCAGAGGTTTTCCACCTTATAATCTGCTTTGATTGTGAAGTACTCCCACGCATCCTGCCTTAATTGTGCTTCAAAGTGAAAAGATTCGCCATATTCAGCCCCTGCTTTTTGAGCGCATCTTCCGAGCCGCCGCTGGGGTGCAGGAGCAGGATTTTAAAGAAATTTTAAAGAGCTTTGGTCAGTTGTAGGAGAATGTTCAAAAATAGAAGGTCTTGCCAAGAGTTGGTCCAGGTGTGCTTTTGTAAAGCTAAGAGTGTTGCCCCATGCCATTCCCCCCAAAATGGGTGTGACTATGCAGGGGGAAATAGCACCATGTAACGAAAGCGCTGAAAAGAGGCAAGCTCTGGTGCTTCAGAAATCATAGAAAAGTTGTTGTATTGGTTAATATCGAAACGTGTTCTGCTCAAAGTTTCGGACTGATTGTCCTTCGTCAGGAGCTGGAAACAGTTGCTGTGCTAGCAGGAGCTACTGTAACACAACGGTTTTCTAATCTGCAGTTATGCTACCTACATCTGCTTCTGGGAGTTCTCCCTGACCTTGTATCTCTAGGTCCCGACAAGGAAGGAAGGCTTAAAGAACCACGCTCATCCACTCTTGGCAATTGGCATTTCTCAGGTTGTTCATGTTGATGCTGTGTTCTAACACTGCAGCATCTCCTGGGGAGGCACTAATTCTTTCCAATTGGGTCACATCTACTGCATCCACAGTGGGATAGCTTTGCCAGACATTGGCTAGCCATGCCACAACTGTGTCTCCATTGATGGGGCCCAATTGGTCAGCGATGGCTTTGGCCTTACTAGGAGTCCATCCACTGGATTCTGTGATGGTTTCTCTAGAGGACCTGCCAGTGGCAGAGGTTTTCTCTACAACCTTGATTGTGACTGGGGCCATGGGCTGAAGATCCTGCCAGTCTGAGTTAACCAGACTTTCTGGCCAGGTTACCAAGGCTGCTACACTCTCTGTTTGGGCTGGAGAGAAAAGTTCATAAACTTCCAGCCCTTCAGTTTGCAGAGCGGCAATTACACCTTGGTGCACTTTTAGCTTGGCTTTTAACACTTGGATGTGTTTCTCACAGTGCTCATGACTAATGCTTGCTTTGACTTGCCGGTTTTGATCTGCTAGGAAGCGGGCGGCGGCTTGCAATTTGTCAAGTTGGGCTGGGAGTTTGCTGGTCTTAAACTGGGCTTGCTCTGCTGCTGCCTTACATTGATCCCTATCTACTTGGGCCTCTTTGATGAGGGCGGTTATTTTAACATGTTCAGCTACATGTTCAGCCCATGCCTTGGGGAAGGGGGGCATGAGGCCATGCTGCTGAAACCACTAGGTGCCTTACCACTAGGGATGTGCTCCGCTTCTCCTCAGACCGGAGAAGCAGGAGCGGATTGGGGGGCTTCGCCTCCACTTAAGAGGATCGGGGGAGCCGCAGAGCGTTGCGGAGCGGATCGAGGTGAAGGCGGATCCTTCGCCTCGATCTGGAGCTCCGCAAAAAAGATAAAGGGGGGTTACTTGGCCCTGCCGCTGTCGCTGCTGCCTGTGCGGCGACGGTGGCAGAACCAGGTAAGGGGGCAAGGGGGTCTTATCGGCATCCATCCGCGGTCCCGCGGCTGCTTTAACGGTAAGGGATGAGGTAAGGGAGAGGAGGGAGGGGGGGTACCTGGCCCTGCCGCCGCCACTGCCCGTGCAGCGACGGTGGCAGAGCCAGGTAAGGGGGCAAGTGGGTCTTACCTGCATCCGTCCGCGGTCCCACGGCTGCTACAAGGGAGCCCGAGGACTCAAACAGGAAGACTAGGCCGCAACTGTCCAAACATTTCAACACTTCCACCACGGAGTTGTTCTCACGCTCCAGCTCCTCCATGTATTTTTGGAACATGCTCAAGAGTGCATGCATGTGCCAGAGGTAGATCTCGCTGAAGCTGTCTTCAAAGAACTTCTGGAGCGTAGGAGGTGGATCATCTTGAGAAAGAAAGAAGGACTTCAAGGCTGGAAACATCTGTAGTAGCCTTGTGATTGTAGGGAATAAGGATAGCCACCGTGTCCTGCTGTGGGAAAGCATCTGTCTATAATCAATTTCCACAAAATTGCAATACTCCTTCAGACTCTCTGATCTCACTGTGTAAATGCTGAAGTATTGGTATATTTTAAAAATAATATTCTCCACATCCACATCTAGTTTCTGTGCCCTTTGATGTTCACAATTGTTCAAAATGTGTGCTGGGCAACCCACACCAATCAAAGTGGTCTTCTGCAGCAGCCTTTTCAAGTTTGCAAAGACGTTATTCCCTTGCTCAGCCTGCCGTACTCCACCAAACATGGTATTGCAGTTGTCACCTGTGAAGGCAATGCACTTCTCCAACAAGCCGTTCTTCTCCAGAGTGCCCTTCACATAGTTTGCAATTGTATCTGCTGTCTCATTTGGTGTGTTGCTCAGTTCGATGAGCTTGGACTGCAACCCACCATTCTTCCAGTCAAAATACTGAACTAGAACTGGAAATATTTTCACCGCACCATGGTTGCTTCCATCCGTTGAGACTCCACAGTATGGAATGTTGTAGTCGACAGTTTTTTATTGTATTCAGAATCTCTTTTGACACCCCTTCAAATTAGTGCATGGAAGTGAGACTCCTTGCATGGAATAGAATGTACTTCTGAGTAGACCTGGCTTGGATTGAATTGAAAAACAAGCAGCAGCAATGATCAAATGAAGAATAAAAGAACACACATACACATACTCAGAGGAAGTGAGTTGTTATTTGTAGGATTATCGTGCTGAAACGGAGAGGAAACTCTTCCCCTTGCCAAGGTTCCAGTCAGCTTTGAAAGGAGGAGCAAGACACGACTGAGCATACTTGTATTATGAACTAAAATGGCCACCTTATACGTTATAATATTTCATTCTGGCACATGTACATGTCAAGAAGATTGGTGAAACATTCTTTATACAATGAAAATTACCCATTTATAATGGGAGAATGCTTTTTTATTGTACGACCTTAACTAGAGTGGCACTCCCATGCCTCTTTAAATAGATATGATCTCTCTACAGAAGAAGGAGGCAGACTTCCAAAAGAACATTGCACTCTGTTCTTATTCTGAAGAGGGAGCTTAAACTTCACTCTTCTGAAAGCAAACCCGTGTGACGTAAGTTTTTCTTCCACATCTTCACTTTCTCTTTATATTCTTATGGATAAATTCCTGGAGGAGAAGTCTAGCCTGATGGCTCTGTGCTACCTCTGGGATCAGGAGCAGTAAGCCTGTATATACCAATGGCCAGGGAGCATGGGCTGGAGGGTGCTGTTGCGCAGTGTCCTGCTTGTGGGTCCCTGGTCCACAGCTGGTTGGCCCCTGTGTGAACAGAGTGCTGGACTAGATGGACCCCCGGTCCGATCCAGTATGGCACTTCTTATGTTCTTATGCTTAGTTCTGTTTGGGCCATTTCTCTCCCCCCTACCCTACGCGCACATGAAATCTATTGCTCAACAATTCCAAGGGGTTCTATCCTTAAAGGCAGCCTAAAAATAATTTAAAATAATACAGTTGTCATGTAAAATGTTCTTGAGTCATGAATCTAATCTGCTTCTGAAATAATCATGCTTAGAATCCCTATACTGTACTGTGTCGTGGCAGTCTTGCCTAGTGAGCTGGTCTGCCAGCTGAACAAGAAGTCTCTTCAATATAATTGTTCTTCTCTTAGATTTATTTATTTATTTATTGCATTTCTATACCACCCAATAGCCGAAGCTCCCTGGGCGGTTTACAAAGAAGTAAAGAAGTAAGTGATGAAAACCACAATAAACCTGAAACAAGCCAAGTATGTGCATACTGATTTCCTGGTCAGATTTCAGTTTCGTATTTTAGGTGAATCTTGTGGATGTGATCCAACGTCCAGGGCATTGATTGGGCACCTCTTCACATATTGGTTTATGGGTTATACAACCAACGGAGCAGCAACAAAAGTGTCTCATTGGCATGTATTGCAGATTCAACTCCCAATCGTGATGATAATTGATCACCTATGTGAAGCATCCTCCTCCTAAACCTTCTCCTCACCTCTCATTCTCTCTTACTGTCAACAATGTCATGCTTACTCCGGTCAAGGAAGCTCGTAGTCTTGGCTTTATATTTGACTCCTCGCTCTCCTTTATTCCTCATATCGAGGCAGTAGCTAAATCTTGTCGTTTCTTCCTGTATAATATTGCCAGGATTCGACCATTTTTGTCTGTCTCTTCTGCCAAGACTCTCGTTCACGCACTGGTTATCTCTCGGTTGGACTACTGCAACCTCCTTCTCTCTGGCCTCCCCTCGTCTCACATCAGTCCGCTGGTCTCTGTCCACCACTCTGCCACTAAGATCATCTTCCTGGCCCGCCGCTCTGACCATGTCACTCCGCTTCTGAAATCTCTTCATTGGCTTCCAATTCACTCCAGAATCCAATATAAACTTCTCCTGTTGACCTTCAAAGCTTTTCACAGTCTAGCTCCTGCCTATCTCTCCTCTCTCATCTCACACTATCGCCCCGCTCGTGCTCTCCGCTCCTCTGATGGCATGCTTCTCGCCTGCCCAAGGACCTCCACTTCCCTTACTCGGCTTCGTCCTTTTTCTTCTGCTGCCCCTCATGCCTGGAACGCTCTTCCAGAACACTTGAGAACTACCAACTCAATCACAGCTTTTAAAACTCAGCTAAAAACTTTTCTTTTCCCTATAGCTTTTAAACATTGAGTTTGTTCTGACTCTATACTGTTAGCTTCACCCTACCCGGTGCCTGTTTACACTTCCCTGTGCCTGTTTGCATTCTCTTTCTCTCCTTATTGTTTACTACAACTTTATTAGATTGTAAGCCTATGCGGCAGGGTCTTGCTATTTACTGTGTTATCTGTGCAGCACCATATACATCGATGGTGCTATATAAATAAATAAATAATAATAATAATAATAATAATAATAATAATAACAACAATACCAATGTTGGAGGGGAGACTATGCCAGAGCTACCAAGAGACAGTTTTCCTTTTTCTCTCTACATGGAGAGAGGAGGGTATTTCTGCAGCTGTGTTTTGGAGGAGATATAGGATTTAGATCAGATTGGGTTGTTTGTTTGTTTGTTTCTGACTTTTTGCTTAGCTTTCCTTTGCTTTGTGTTTTGCCTTACTTTGATTTATATACATTTATAATTCTTCATTTGGAGTGTTTGTTTGTTTCCCAACTCCCACCCCTTCCCCCCTGTCTTTTAAACCCTGAGTTCTGTGACTGTGTTTGTATTCATTTTCCTTCTTCTATAGAAAAAAAAACAAACAAAAAATACCAAACAAAATCTATCCTCTCTTTTTGTTTCTCTCTCTCTGTGTGTTTTTGTTGTGACTGTGTGTGATTGTGTGACTGTGTTTGCTGTGCACTGCTTGTTAAGTGCAGAAAGCATTTAAATAACGTTTGGGAAAAGCACACACTCGTGGTGAAAGCAGTGGGCAAGGCAATGCTGGCACCAGTAAGCAGGCAGCCTCTCCGGCTGTGAAAATTGAAAATGCAATTCCTTGGCTGGGTGCTCATCAACAGAAGCAGGAGAAGAAGCAGGCAGACGTGCCCGCTTCTCCAACTTGCACCCGCCATTCACTTTTTGAGGGTGGGATAACTGCCCCTTTGCAAGAGGCAGGCAGAAGCAGCAGCATTAGTGCCATTGTAGGAGGAGGAGGAGTATCCCCAACTTCTTCATTATTGATTGAGGGGAGCCCGCTGATGGATCTTTCGCAAGACATTATAGATGAGGTCCTCAGCACAGTGGAGGGGCAAGAGGAGGAGGTGGTCCTCCAGGATGTGGGTGATGAGGAGCAGCAGGCCGAGGCTCTCTCCCCAGTATCCAAGCCCTCTTCCTCTGTTACCCCTGCTTCTGTGGCGACACCTGAGAGCGTAGGCGGGTAGTTGGTGTCACCATGGAAGCGAAAGACAAGCATGGTGTGGGACCACTTTAAGGTGGGAGTGGATTCCCGCTTTGCTGCCTGTTGCCACTGTAAGGCTTCCCTAAGCAAGGGTTCAGCTACAGGGCATTATGGAACCAGCAGCCTCACGATGTATCTGCAGTGGCAGCAGCAGTCGATCTTGCTGGGGGAAGAGGCGGGCACTTCCAAGGTGACTGGTGCCAGGGGAAAGGAGAAGGCTGCTGCTGCTGGCACTCTAAGCTCTCCATCTTCCATCCCCATGAGGGTTAGGCAGGCAACCCTCGAGGACATGGGGAGGGGGAAGTATGGAGCCACAAGTTGGCATTTTCCCATGCCCACCCAGATCACCGCCTGCATCAGTGAGATGGTGGCGTTAGACGACCAGCCATTCAGCCTCGTTGGAAATGCAGGCTTCAAGAGACTGATGGCGCTTGTGGTTCTCTTCTACAAGCTGCCGTGTTGCACCCCCCTTAGCAGACGGGTGGTGCCTTCCCTGTACCGTTCATGCAGGGAGTCAGTGCTGGGTTCAAACGTGGCACGTCCACTGTCCAACATAGGCCTTGTTGCTGTTGCTTCACTGAGCGTTGTTCCTCACGGTCAGTTTAGTTGGGTGCTCCTGTCTAGGTTCCTGGCTTTGAGAAGCAACTTCACACATCATCTCATGTACGGTGACCAAATGACCGGATTTGCCCGGACATGTCAGGATATCCCGCCCCCAAACGGGATCCGGCGGGAGATTTCAAAATCCCCCCCAATGCCCGGGAAAATCACGGTCTCGTGGTTTATCCAGGCCTTCTCTTGGCCGGCGCAATCGCTGTGCTGGGAGGGGCAGGGGCCCAGAACACCAAGCCCCTCCCCTCTCCTCTCATCATGCTGCGACGAGGGCAAGGGGCAGGGCTCACTTTGCTCTTCGTCCCTCCTGGATAAGGCCTGGTGCAGCCGCCGGAGAAGGGGAACGAACACTGAGCCCCTCCCCTTCCCACTTGTCATGCTGCAACGAGGACAAGGGGCGGGGCCTCACTTCATTCCCCATCCCACGTGGCTAAGGCCTGGTGCAGCCGCTGGAAATGTGGATTGAACAAGGAGCCCCGCCCCTTGCCCTCATTTCAGCATCCTGTATCCTCAGCGAGGTGGCCACTTGTTCTCTTTCTAAAATCCCTTCGGGTGGGGGAAAAACATTCTACTGGGTGAGTGGTCCCTCTCTTCTTCTGTTCCTGTTTGTTTTGCTTATTTGTTTGTTTTCCCTTTGCTCCCAGCCTTTTACTAATTAATTAGACAGTGTGTTGCTGCGTTTAGGGTTTGGGGTGTGTGAGGAATGCTTGCAAGGGACTGTGTTGTGTTTGTAGGTTGTGCAGAACGGAGGCAGCGCGCAGTATGGCCCTTTAAGGGTTACAGTTTTATACTGTATGTGAGATGAGAGTAGAGCACATGGCAGAGGAAGAACTGAGGAAGACACTTTGCTTCCTTCTTTTTTCCTCTCACCCCTCCCAAGTTTGTTGCTGCCTCCGCTGCCGCCCCCGTCATGCAGGAGCTTATCACCACGTGAATCACATCAACAAGATCTCGGTGGAGCAACAGCTCAGGGTGAATCACATCAACAAGATCTCGGTGGAGCAACAGCTCAGGGGCGGCTGCTGCCCTTCCCAGGCATGGACGAGGGAAGGAGGGACGGAAGGGAGAGCCCAGGCATAGCAGACCCGTGCACTGATCCACCACCCTACCAGGCTTGGGAAACACTTTTCTTTCCTTTTAATTATTAATTCTATGATTCTCTTCCTTTCGTTAGTTTAGGGCATGATCCTATGTTGGTTTAGACAGGAAAGAAAATCCTACCGCCCCCAGCATGTCCCAGCCAGCATGTTTACTTCTGAGTAGACATGCATGGGGTTGCACAGGGCTCTTTTTTGGGTTAAGGTTAGATCTAGGTCCAAGAGTTTGTACTTTTGTGAAGTCAGCTTGAGTTAGGGTGCAATCCTATAGACAGAAAAAGTCCTACAGCTCCCAGCATGTCCCTGCCAGCATGTTTACTTCTGAGTAGACATACATGGGGTTGCACAGGGCTCTTTTTAGGGTTAAGGTTAGAACTAGGTCCAAGAGTTTGTGCTTTTGTGAAGTCAGCTTGGGTTGGTGCAATCCTATAGACAGAAAAAGTCCTACAGCTCCCAGCATGTCCCAGCCAGCATGTTTACTTCTGAGTAGACATGCATGGGGTTGCACAGGGCTCTTTTTAGGGTTAAGGTTAGAACTAGGTCCGAGAGAAGTCAGCTTGAGTTAGGGTGCAATCCTAGAGACAGAAAAAGTCCTACAGCTCCCAGCATGTCCCAGCCAGCATGTTTACTTCTGAGTAGACATGCATGGGGTTGCACAGGGCTCTTTTTAGGGTTAAGGTTAGAACTAGGTCCGAGAGAAGTCAGCTTGAGTTAGGGTGCAATCCTAGAGACAGAAAAAGTCCTACAGCTCCCAGCATGTCCCAGCCTGCATAGATGGCTTGGGCTTTCTGGAAGTTGTAGGACTTTTTTTCTGTCTGAACAGGCAGAGGATTGAGCCCAAGGATGGTAACAATATATGCATGTTAATGTTCCTATGGACAAATAAAAGAGGACATATTAAAAAAGGGAGGAGTGGCATGAAGATTGCAACCCTAGTTGCTTTTTATATATGTATATGGCCTGTATAGGTTGGTCTCAAGGTGGCTTGCATCTGCACAAAAGCAAAACATAGAATATCAGAGTGTAATTGGCACCAAAGTTACAAAAAAAAAAAAAAAAAAAGCACGAGAATACAGAGTCCAGACAGGGGAAAGTCTCATTGAAATTGGTTGGGCTTTCTTCTGAGGAAGCAGGTGTAGGATCACTCTGTAAGTCTTTGCAGTGCAATCCTGGAGTTGTCTAGTAATCATTGATTTCAGTGAGACTTAATCCCAGGTAAATGTGTATAGGGTGTTCCATGTTGCCGTCATGACTAGTAGCTGTTCACAGATTCCTTCTCTTCCATAACTATATTGAATTCCTTTTTAAAACCATCTAAGCTACTGTACTTATCACTCACTCCCAATATCTAACTATTTTTGCCTTTTTCATACTCTTTCTCTTCGTCGTCATCTTTCACTTAACCCCCCCCCCAAATAATTAACCAGTTGTGGGGGGGATGACCTATCAGTTGAAGATGAGTGGAGGGAAAGGACTGAGCAATTTAAAATAATTTAAAAATAAATTTAGCTGTTTTAAGTTTTGTGCTTCTTATTTTTTTCTACAAAACAACTGTTCTTAAAAATCGAAGTGGGCAATTTTGGGGTGTGTGTGTGCAAGTAGCTCACCTTGCCTCACCTGCGGAGCTCCGGATCCGGATCGGAGCTACGTTTCCCCCCCCCCCCATAGGCTTGCATTAAGCTAAAAAAGTATACAACTTTTTTTCTGTGAAAGTTAGAAAGCTCAAGTTTGGCACCATGACACCTCATCCAATACCCCATTCACACCCCTTTCGATAGCTCTGTCAATTTGCACGTTAGAAACCTCAAACTCACCACCATGACAGCTTATCCAGGGATACACTAGCATGCCAAGACTCAAGGCAGTCCCATCATCCCCTGATTTTTGGGGAATTTATGAAAATCCAACACCCCATTCACACCCCTTTCGATAGCTCCGTCAATTTGCATGTTAGAAACCTCAAACTTGCCACCATGACAGCTTATTTAGGGATACACATGCACACCAAGACTCAAGGCAGTCCCATCATCCCCTGATTTTTGGGGAATTTATGAAAATCCAACACCCCATTCACACCCTTTTCGATAGCTCCATCAATTTGCACGTTAGAAACCTCAAACTCGCCACCATGACAGCTTATCCAGGGATACACATGCATGCCAAGACTCAAGGCAGTCACATCATCTCCTGATTTTTGGGGAATTTATGAAAATCAGGCACCCCATTTGCAGTTGTGGACTGTTCTCTGTCATTTGGACAGATAAAAAAAGGGAAGTGGGCACACTCACAGATGCCATCTAGACCCACAATCATGACAAGGTACAAGGCAATCCCATCATCCCATGATTTTTGGCGGGTAAGCAATTATTGTGCTTATCTAAGCACAATAATTTTCAGGAAGATAGCTTCAAAAACAACACAGTTATCCCCTTTTCATTTCCGCAATGCAATCCTATGGGCGAAATGTTTCAAAATGGCGATCGGATTGGTCCGCGGAAAGAGGATCGCTCCGAAAATGGGCGCTTCTCTTCGCCTTGCTTCTAGGGGTCCGCGTTCCGCTTCTACTCCGCCTCTGGGTAAGGCGGAGCAGGCCAATCTGCTACTGCTTCTCCGCTCCTAATCGGAGCGGAGCACATGCCTAGTGTGCATGTGTGCATGAGAGAGTGTGCTGAGCTGCGGAGTGTGTGTGTGTGTGTGTGTGTGTGTGTGTGTGTGTGTGTGTAAAATCCCTTTCGTGGCTAAGACGTCCACTGGATTTGCTGTCTTGGGAGGAGGTGGAAATCGGAATGCTCCTGTGCTGATTTGGTGAGACCCAACCATTTTCTTTAATTTTAGGACATCCCATAGTGAGGCCCTGCCCCAAATCTAGACAAAGGGGAAATAGAGTGGACTGGCATAAAAGCTGCCATCCTCTTCAGTTAAGAATTGTCTGTGTGTAAAAAGAGGTTTAGAGATGGGTGCGGGGAATTACCAGCATGAGGGACCCACTCCTTTAGAGATTGTTCTGAACAATTGTATGGGGGGGGGGTGGATTTGAGGAAAAGTGAAATGGTTAAATACAGATCTGGCCCCTTTTGGGTGGGGGCAGCCGGGAGACTGGGACCTGGAGGTTGTTTTAAAAGGTATTTATTTATTTATTTATTTATTACATTTTTATACCGCCCAATAGGCGGTATAGAAACCATTTGTAACAGTGGTTTTACAACTCCACGGTGGAGTTTTTACACCATCGTTGAGAAATGTGTTGTCTGGATGGAATACTCCACGCCACAGTGGAGTTTTTTGGAATACACTCCATGCTTAATATCTACGCTGGACAGAGGAGAGAATCTGCACAACTGTTGTGTTTCATGTTGTATGGAGGACTCCGTGAAGTTTCCTGTTACGTTGAGTTGACTTTTCCCACTGGCTACAGAGTTCTCTGGCAAGAGTGGCAAAAGGAGCGAATGCACTCTAGGAGAGCTGCTGGGATTGTTGTTGTTGTTTGCAGCAATGGCTGATGGGATACCATCAGGAGGACTGGGGGGAGGGGAGGAACTGTCAATCAAATGTCGCGTAGCCTTTTACTCAACTCCATGGGAGCCCACACTCACACAACGGTGGAGTGTGGTGAGCACCCCCTAAAACTCAATCGTTGAGTGGAGTTTCCCCACTGTGTAGAGAAAAGCATTCGATTGGGTTTTCTCACCCTGTTGAACTTGAGACTGAACTGGGGGAGCTTTTAAAACTGGCTGTTTCATGGGCTTAAGAAGTGAAGTCTCAATTTCTCTAGCTGAGGGGGAATTTTGTGCACCAGACACAGCAAGAGATTGCTTGGGAGAGGTTTCTGGGGCAGTTACAGTATTGCCTCACCCTGTGGCTAGGGTTTTAGGGCGAGTCTGGGCTTCTGTGTGCTGCTTTGGGGCGTCTCTTTCTGACTCTGAGCTTTATCTCACCAGCGTTATACTGTGCAATCACTGTGAATTGCATGCAAAGGACTCAGAAGTTTTCCACCTTATAATCTGCTTTGATTGTGAAGTACTCCCAGGCATCCTGCCTTAATTGTGCAATAAAGCCAAAAGATCCCACCTACCTGCTTCCCTCGGATTATCCCCATAGTGCTAAGCTTTTGCGGTTATTGTTTTTGCTACCAGGCGACAGCGATCCTTTGCATACCAGGAAGTCAGTTTAAGGGGGGAAATGTAAAAAATCATTAAAGAAAATCAACGGATAATCCAATCCGATTCCAATGTGGTATGCTCTCCCTGATAGGTATTACTGTGCCAATTTTGGTGTCTTTATCTTTAAAGCTTTCGCAGATGTAAGAATTTCTTTAAAATCCTGCTCCTGCGCCCCAACGGCGGCTCAGAAGATACTCTCAAAATGGAGGGGCTAAAACCTTTATCACATCAGCGTAATACAGTGCAATCACTGCGAATTGCACGCAAAGGACTCAGAGGTTTTCCACCTTATAATCTGCTTTGATTGTGAAGTACTCCCACGCATCCTGCTTTAATTGTGCTTCAAAGTGAAAAGATTCGCCATATTCAGCCCCTGCTTTTTGAGCGCATCTTCCGAGCCGCCGCTGGGGTGCAGGAGCAGGATTTTAAAGAAATGCGTAGCAAAAACAGCCACAACCACAAAAGCGTAGCGCTACGGGGATAATCCGAGGGAAGCAGGTACGTGGGATGAAGCTTTCTTTAGATTTCCTCTCCGGCAGCAATTGTGAACTCATGGTCTCAGTCTTTTCTCATTTCTGTTGTTGGTTGGGGTAAGTATCTCTGGTTCTCCACTGTAGCCCTGGCAGGGGGCATCCTCGGAGCGTTACACTGAGGCTTAGCATTCACTTCAGAATGTCCACGGGGAACCGGGCATCCCTATAGTGCTGCACACACTTCTCTTAAGACCTGCTTTTCCTCAGGGGTCCGGGTGTTGGTGTCAGTAGCAAACTGGTGTTTAGCCTTTAGCTCTTTTAACAATTCCCAAACTTTAGACAAGACTTCTGTTGGCTGCTTATCATACTTGTTCATGTCTTCCCCTAAAGAACTGAGTTCATCCCATAGGAAAAGTCTGTATAGATCTATTTTTCTTTTTGGGAGACCCTGTTCAGGAAATCTCTGCCTGTTGCTTCTAGTACTTGGTACTTGGCATGAAGACTAGGACCTTTGTTCTGCTTGGGAATAACTGAGGAATGGGGCCCAGCATTGGCACAGGTTACTGCCTGCACTGGCTCTAAGTGTGCCCTTTTGCCATGGGAGGGCTTCTTTAAGGTACCAGAAGTTCTTAGCAGTTCAGAGGCTCACAAGATGATGTGAGACAATGTATCCTAAGACAAGGCACTTGGCTCTATGGTACCTAAAGGCGTCTTTGTTTGACCATTCAGTCCAGGATACAGGGGAGTCTTGAAATGAGCTACATCACAGTTTATTTATTTATTTATTTATTTACATTTATATACCGCCCCACAGCCGAAGCTCTCTGGGCGGTTTACAACAATTAAAAATAGTAAACATTAAAAGTATACAAAAATTTAAAAAAACATAAAAACAGTATAAAAACAACAATATCCATTTAAAAACAACAATTCTGGGGTCCATTAAAAACAAACTTCACGTTGTTAAATGCTGTTAAAATGCCTGGGAGAAGAGAAAAGTTCCACACTGCATTTCCATTGACTTGAATGCTCTGCACTTTTCTAGAAAGGACAGCTAGCAATTTTTTCCTACCTACATCTGCTTCTGGGAGTTCCCCTTGACCTGGTATCTGTAGGTCCTGACAAGGAAGGATGGCTTTAAGAACCACTCTCATCCACTCTTGGCAATTGGCATTTCTCAGGTTGTTCATGTTGATGCTGTGTTCTAACACTGCAGTATCTCCTGGGGAGGCATTAATTCTTACCTTTGGGTCACCTCTACTGCATTCACAGTGGGATAGCTTTGCCAGACATTGGCTACGTATCGATGTATTGACTTGTAATGACGTATCTATGAGCAATATCATCAGGTCCTGAGAACACTTATTTAGGATCGCACACCAGTTTTTGACAAATTCAGGATTGTCACGAAACATGCCCGGTTCTTTTTGTATTCTTCGTCCTCTAGGTATACGGTGGTGCCGGCAGTATTCAATTAGTGTGGATGCATGTAATTCATTCTTAATTGTACTTTGATGTAGTCTGTGTAGTTTGTTCCAAGAGCTTTGGTCAGTTGTAGGAGAATGTTCAAAAATAGAAGGTCTTGCCAAGAGTTGGTCCAGGTGTGCTTTTGTAAAGCTAAGAGTGTTGTCCCATGCCATTCCCCCCAAAATGGGTGTGACTATGCAGGGGGAAATAGCACCATGTAACGAAAGCGCTGAAAAGAGGCAAGCTCTGGTGCTTCAGAAATCATAGAAAAGTTGTTGTATTGGTTAATATCGAAACGTGTTCTGCTCAAAGTTTCGGACTGATTGTCCTTCGTCAGGAGCTGGAAACAGTTGCTGTGCTAGCAGGAGCTACTGTAACACAATGGTTTTCTAATCTGCAGTTATGCTACCTACATCTGCTTCTGGGAGTTCTCCCTGACCTTGTATCTCTAGGTCCCGACAAGGAAGGAAGGCTTAAAGAACCACGCTCATCCACTCTTGGCAATTGGCATTTCTCAGGTTGTTCATGTTGATGCTGTGTTCTAACACTGCAGCATCTCCTGGGGAGGCACTAATTCTTTCCAATTGGGTCACATCTACTGCATCCACAGTGGGATAGCTTTGCCAGACATTGGCTAGCCATGCCACAACTGTGTCTCCATTGATGGGGCCCAATTGGTCAGCGATGGCTTTGGCCTTACTAGGAGTCCATCCACTGGATTCTGTGATGGTTTCTCTAGAGGACCTGCCAGTGGCAGAGGTTTTCTCTACAACCTTGATTGTGACTGGGGCCATGGGCTGAAGATCCTGCCAGTCTGAGTTAACCAGACTTTCTGGCCAGGTTACCAAGGCTGCTACACTCTCTGTTTGGGCTGGAGAGAAAAGTTCATAAACTTCCAGCCCTTCAATTTGCAGAGCGGCAATTACACCTTGGTGCACTTTTAGCTTGGCTTTTAACACTTGGATGTGTTTCTCACAGTGCTCATGACTAATGCTTGCTTTGACTTGCCGGTTTTGATCTGCTAGGAAGCGGGCGGCGGCTTGCAATTTGTCAAGTTGGGCTGGGAGTTTGCTGGTCTTAAACTGGGCTTGCTCTGCTGCTGCCTTACATTGATCCCTATCTACTTGGGCCTCTTTGATGAGGGTGGTTATTTTAACATGTTCAGCTACATGTTCAGCCCATGCCTTGGGGAAGGGGGGCATGAGGCCATGCTGCTGAAACCACTAGGTGCCTTACCACTAGGGATGTGCTCCGCTTCTCCTCAGACCGGAGAAGCAGGAGCGGATTGGGGGGCTTCGCCTCCACTTAAGAGGATCGGGGGAGCCGCAGAGCGTTGCGGAGCGGATCGAGGTGAAGGCGGATCCTTCGCCTCGATCTGGAGCTCCGCAAAAAAGATAAAGGGGGGTTACTTGGCCCTGTCGCTGTCGCTGCTGCCTGTGCGGCGACGGTGGCAGAACCAGGTAAGGGGGCAAGGGGGTCTTATCGGCATCCATCCGCGGTCCCGCGGCTGCTTTAACGGTAAGGGATGAGATAAGGGAGAGGAGGGAGGGGGGGGTACCTGGCCCTGCCGCCGCCACTGCCCGTGCAGCGACGGTGGCAGAGCCAGGTAAGGGGGCAAGTGGGTCTTACCTGCATCCGTCCGCGGTCCCACGGCTGCTACAAGGGAGCCCGAGGACTCAAACAGGAAGACTAGGCCGCAACTGTCCAAACATTTCAACACTTCCACCACGGAGTTGTTCTCACGCTCCAGCTCCTCCATGTATTTTTGGAACATCCTCAAGACTGCATGCATGTGCCAGAGGTAGATCTCGCTGAAGCTGTCTTCAAAGAACTTCTGGAGCGTAGGAGGTGGATCATCTTGAGAAAGAAAGAAGGACTTCAAGGCTGGAAACATCTGTAGTAGCCTTGTGATTGTAGGGAATAAGGATAGCCACCGTGTCCTGCTGTGGGAAAGCATCTGTCTATAATCAATTTCCACAAAATTGCAATACTCCTTCAGACTCTCTGATCTCACTGTGTAAATGCTGAAGTATTGGTATATTTTAAAAATAATATTCTCCACATCCACATCTAGTTTCTGTGCCCCGTGATGTTCACAATTGTTCAAAATGTGTGCTGGGCAACCCACACCAATCAAAGTGGTCTTCTGCAGCAGCCTTTTCAAGTTTGCAAAGACGTTATTCCCTTGCTCAGCCTGCCGTACTCCACCAAACATGGTATTGCAGTTGTCACCTGTGAAGGCAATGCACTTCTCCAACAAGCCGTTCTTCTCCAGAGTGCCCTTCACATAGTTTGCAATTGTATCTGCTGTCTCATTTGGTGTGTTGCTCAGTTCGATGAGCTTGGACTGCAACCCACCATTCTTCCAGTCAAAATACTGAACTAGAACTGGAAATATTTTCACCGCACCATGGTTGCTTCCATCCGTTGAGACTCCACAGTATGGAATGTTGTAGTCGACAGTTTTTTATTGTATTCAGAATCTCTTTTGACACCCCTTCAAATTAGTGCATGGAAGTGAGACTCCTTGCATGGAATAGAATGTACTTCTGAGTAGACCTGGCTTGGATTGAATTGAAAAACAAGCAGCAGCAATGATCAAATGAAGAATAAAAGAACACACATACACATACTCAGAGGAAGTGAGTTGTTATTTGTAGGATTATCGTGCTGAAACGGAGAGGAAACTCTTCCCCTTGCCAAGGTTCCAGTCAGCTTTGAAAGGAGGAGCAAGACACGACTGAGCATACTTGTATTATGAACTAAAATGGCCACCTTATACGTTATAATATTTCATTCTGGCACATGTACATGTCAAGAAGATTGGTGAAACATTCTTTATACAATGAAAATTACCCATTTATAATGGGAGAATGCTTTTTTATTGTACGACCTTAACTAGAGTGGCACTCCCATGCCTCTTTAAATAGATATGATCTCTCTACAGAAGAAGGAGGCAGACTTCCAAAAGAACATTGCACTCTGTTCTTATTGTGAAGAGGGAGCTTAAACTTCACTCTTCTGAAAGCAAACCCGTGTGACGTAAGTTTTTCTTCCACATCTTCACTTTCTCTTTATATTCTTATGGATAAATTCCTGGAGGAGAAGTCTAGCCTGATGGCTCTGTGCTACCTCTGGGATCAGGAGCAGTAAGCCTGTATATACCAATGGCCAGGGAGCATGGGCTGGAGGGTGCTGTTGCGCAGTGTCCTGCTTGTGGGTCCCTGGTCCACAGCTGGTTGGCCCCTGTGTGAACAGAGTGCTGGACTAGATGGACCCCCGGTCCGATCCAGTATGGCACTTCTTATGTTCTTATGCTTAGTTCTGTTTGGGCCATTTCTCTCCCCCCTACCCTACGCGCACATGAAATCTATTGCTCAACAATTCCAAGGGGTTCTATCCTTAAAGGCAGCCTAAAAATAATTTAAAATAATACAGTTGTCATGTAAAATGTTCTTGAGTCATGAATCTAATCTGCTTCTGAAATAATCATGCTTAGAATCCCTATACTGTACTGTGTCGTGGCAGTCTTGCCTAGTGAGCTGGTCTGCCAGCTGAACAAGAAGTCTCTTCAATATAATTGTTCTTCTCTTAGATTTATTTATTTATTTATTGCATTTCTATACCACCCAATAGCCGAAGCTCCCTGGGCGGTTTACAAAGAAGTAAAGAAGTAAGTGATGAAAACCACAATAAACCTGAAACAAGCCAAGTATGTGCATACTGATTTCCTGGTCAGATTTCAGTTTCGTATTTTAGGTGAATCTTGTGGATGTGATCCAACGTCCAGGGCATTGATTGGGCACCTCTTCACATATTGGTTTATGGGTTATACAACCAACGGAGCAGCAACAAAAGTGTCTCATTGGCATGTATTGCAGATTCAACTCCCAATCGTGATGATAATTGATCACCTATGTGAAGCATCCTCCTCCTAAACCTTCTCCTCACCTCTCATTCTCTCTTACTGTC
This sequence comes from Elgaria multicarinata webbii, assembly GCF_023053635.1. Taxonomy (NCBI): domain Eukaryota; kingdom Metazoa; phylum Chordata; class Lepidosauria; order Squamata; family Anguidae; genus Elgaria; species Elgaria multicarinata. The sequence goes on along the minus strand of NC_086171.1, from coordinate 7,710,510 downwards.
AACAATGTCATGCTTACTCCGGTCAAGGAAGCTCGTAGTCTTGGCTTTATATTTGACTCCTCGCTCTCCTTTATTCCTCATATCGAGGCAGTAGCTAAATCTTGTCGTTTCTTCCTGTATAATATTGCCAGGATTCGACCATTTTTGTCTGTCTCTTCTGCCAAGACTCTCGTTCACGCACTGGTTATCTCTCGGTTGGACTACTGCAACCTCCTTCTCTCTGGCCTCCCCTCGTCTCACATCAGTCCGCTGGTCTCTGTCCACCACTCTGCCACTAAGATCATCTTCCTGGCCCGCCGCTCTGACCATGTCACTCCGCTTCTGAAATCTCTTCATTGGCTTCCAATTCACTCCAGAATCCAATATAAACTTCTCCTGTTGACCTTCAAAGCTTTTCACAGTCTAGCTCCTGCCTATCTCTCCTCTCTCATCTCACACTATCGCCCCGCTCGTGCTCTCCGCTCCTCTGATGGCATGCTTCTCGCCTGCCCAAGGACCTCCACTTCCCTTACTCGGCTTCGTCCTTTTTCTTCTGCTGCCCCTCATGCCTGGAACGCTCTTCCAGAACACTTGAGAACTACCAACTCAATCACAGCTTTTAAAACTCAGCTAAAAACTTTTCTTTTCCCTATAGCTTTTAAACATTGAGTTTGTTCTGACTCTATACTGTTAGCTTCACCCTACCCGGTGCCTGTTTACACTTCCCTGTGCCTGTTTGCATTCTCTTTCCCTCCTTATTGTTTACTACAACTTTATTAGATTGTAAGCCTATGCGGCAGGGTCTTGCTATTAACTGTGTTATCTGTGCAGCACCATATACATCGATGGTGCTATATAAATAAATAAATAAATAATAATAATAATAATAATAATAATAATAACAACAATACCAATGTTGGAGGGGAGACTATGCCAGAGCTACCAAGAGACAGTTTTCCTTTTTCTCTCTACATGGAGAGAGGAGGGTATTTCTGCAGCTGTGTTTTGGAGGAGATATAGGATTTAGATCAGATTGGGTTGTTTGTTTGTTTGTTTCTGACTTTTTGCTTAGCTTTCCTTTGCTTTGTGTTTTGCCTTACTTTGATTTATATACATTTATAATTCTTCATTTGGAGTGTTTGTTTGTTTCCCAACTCCCACCCCTTCCCCCCTGTCTTTTAAACCCTGAGTTCTGTGACTGTGTTTGTATTCATTTTCCTTCTTCTATAGAAAAAAAAACAAACAAAAAATACCAAACAAAATCTATCCTCTCTTTTTGTCTCTCTCTCTCTCTGTGTTTTTGTTGTGACTGTGTGTGATTGTGTGACTGTGTTTGCTGTGCACTGCTTGTTAAGTGCAGAAAGCATTTAAATAAAGTTTGGGAAAAGCACACACTCGTGGTGAAAGCAGTGGGCAAGGCAATGCTGGCACCAGTAAGCAGGCAGCCTCTCCGGCTGTGAAAATTGAAAATGCAATTCCTTGGCTGGGTGCTCATCAACAGAAGCAGGAGAAGAAGCAGGCAGACGTGCCCGCTTCTCCAACTTGCACCCGCCATTCACTTTTTGAGGGTGGGATAACTGCCCCTTTGCAAGAGGCAGGCAGAAGCAGCAGCATTAGTGCCATTGTAGGAGGAGGAGGAGTATCCCCAACTTCTTCATTATTGATTGAGGGGAGCCCGCTGATGGATCTTTCGCAAGACATTATAGATGAGGTCCTCAGCACAGTGGAGGGGCAAGAGGAGGAGGTGGTCCTCCAGGATGTGGGTGATGAGGAGCAGCAGGCCGAGGCTCTCTCCCCAGTATCCAAGCCCTCTTCCTCTGTTACCCCTGCTTCTGTGGCGACACCTGAGAGCGTAGGCGGGTAGTTGGTGTCACCACGGAAGCGAAAGACAAGCATGGTGTGGGACCACTTTAAGGTGGGAGTGGATTCCCGCTTTGCTGCCTGTTGCCACTGTAAGGCTTCCCTAAGCAAGGGTTCAGGTACAGGGCATTATGGAACCAGCAGCCTCAGGATGTATCTGCAGCGGCAGCAGCAGTCAATCTTGCTGGGGGAAGAGGCGGGCACTTCCAAGGTGACTGGTGCCAGGGGAAAGGAGAAGGCTGCTGCTGCTGGCACTCTAAGCTCTCCATCTTCCATCCCCACGAGGGTTAGGCAGGCAACCCTCGAGGACATGGGGAGGGGGAAGTATGGAGCCACAAGTTGGCATTTTCCCATGCCCACCCAGATCACCGCCTGCATCAGTGAGATGGTGGCGTTAGACGACCAGCCATTCAGCCTCGTTGGAAATGCAGGCTTCAAGAGGCTGATGGCGCTTGTGGTTCTCTTCTACAAGCTGCCGTGTTGCACCCCCCTTAGCAGACGGGTGGTGCCTTCCCTGTACCGTTCATGCAGGGAGTCAGTGCTGGGTTCAAACGTGGCACGTCCACTGTCCAACATAGGCCTTGTTGCTGTTGCTTCACTGAGCGTTGTTCCTCACGGTCAGTTTAGTTGGGTGCTCCTGTCTAGGTTCCTGGCTTTGAGAAGCAACTTCACACATCATCTCATGTACGGTGACCAAATGACCGGATTTGCCCGGACATGTCAGGATATCCCGCCCCCAAACGGGATCCGGCGGGAGATTTCAAAATCCCCCCCAATGCCCGGGAAAATCACGGTCTCGTGGTTTATCCAGGCCTTCTCTTGGCCGGCGCAATCGCTGTGCTGGGAGGGGCAGGGGCCCAGAACACCAAGCCCCTCCCCTCTCCTCTCATCATGCTGCGACGAGGGCAAGGGGCAGGGCTCACTTTGCTCTTCGTCCCTCCTGGATAAGGCCTGGTGCAGCCGCCGGAGAAGGGGAACGAACACTGAGCCCCTCCCCTTCCCACTTGTCATGCTGCAACGAGGACAAGGGGCGGGGCCTCACTTCATTCCCCATCCCACGTGGCTAAGGCCTGGTGCAGCCGCTGGAAATGTGGATTGAACAAGGAGCCCCGCCCCTTGCCCTCATTTCAGCGTCCTGTATCCTCAGCGAGGTGGCCACTTGTTCTCTTTCTAAAATCCCTTCGGGGGGGGAAAAACATTCTACTGGGTGAGTGGTCCCTCTCTTCTTCTGTTCCTGTTTGTTTTGCTTATTTGTTTGTTTTCCCTTTGCTCCCAGCCTTTTACTAATTAATTAGACAGTGTGTTGCTGCGTTTAGGGTTTGGGGTGTGTGAGGAATGCTTGCAAGGGACTGTGTTGTGTTTGTAGGTTGTGCAGAACGGAGGCAGCGCGCAGTATGGCCCTTTAAGGGTTACAGTTTTATACTGTATGTGAGATGAGAGTAGAGCACATGGCAGAGGAAGAACTGAGGAAGACACTTTGCTTCCTTCTTTTTTCCTCTCAACCCTCCCAAGTTTGTTGCTGCCTCCGCTGCCGCCCCCGTCATGCAGGAGCTTATCACCACGTGAATCACATCAACAAGATCTCGGTGGAGCAACAGCTCAGGGTGAATCACATCAACAAGATCTCGGTGGAGCAACAGCTCAGGGGCGGCTGCTGCCCTTCCCAGGCATGGACGAGGGAAGGAGGGACGGAAGGGAGAGCCCAGGCATAGCAGACCCGTGCACTGATCCACCACCCTACCAGGCTTGGGAAACACTTTTCTTTCCTTTTAATTATTAATTCTATGATTCTCTTCCTTTCGTTAGTTTAGGGCATGATCCTATGTTGGTTTAGACAGGAAAGAAAATCCTACCGCCCCCAGCATGTCCCAGCCAGCATGTTTACTTCTGAGTAGACATGCATGGGGTTGCACAGGGCTCTTTTTTGGGTTAAGGTTAGATCTAGGTCCAAGAGTTTGTGCTTTTGTGAAGTCAGCTTGAGTTAGGGTGCAATCCTATAGACAGAAAAAGTCCTACAGCTCCCAGCATGTCCCTGCCAGCATGTTTACTTCTGAGTAGACATGCATGGGGTTGCACAGGGCTCTTTTTAGGGTTAAGGTTAGAACTAGGTCCAAGAGTTTGTGCTTTTGTGAAGTCAGCTTGGGTTGGTGCAATCCTATAGACAGAAAAAGTCCTACAGCTCCCAGCATGTCCCAGCCAGCATGTTTACTTCTGAGTAGACATGCATGGGGTTGCACAGGGCTCTTTTTAGGGTTAAGGTTAGAACTAGGTCCGAGAGAAGTCAGCTTGAGTTAGGGTGCAATCCTAGAGACAGAAAAAGTCCTACAGCTCCCAGCATGTCCCAGCCAGCATGTTTACTTCTGAGTAGACATGCATGGGGTTGCACAGGGCTCTTTTTAGGGTTAAGGTTAGAACTAGGTCCGAGAGAAGTCAGCTTGAGTTAGGGTGCAATCCTAGAGACAGAAAAAGTCCTACAGCTCCCAGCATGTCCCAGCCAGCATGTTTACTTCTGAGTAGACATGCATGGGGTTGCACAGGGCTCTTTTTAGGGTTAAGGTTAGAACTAGGTCCGAGAGAAGTCAGCTTGAGTTAGGGTGCAATCCTAGAGACAGAAAAAGTCCTACAGCTCCCAGCATGTCCCTGCCAGCATGTTTACTTCTGAGTAGACATGCATGGGGTTGCACAGGGCTCTTTTTAGGGTTAAGGTTAGAACTAGGTCCAAGAGTTTGTGCTTTTGTGAAGTCAGCTTGGGTTGGTGCAATCCTAGAGACAGAAAAAGTCCTACAGCTCCCAGCATGTCCCAGCCAGCATGTTTACTTCTGAGTAGACATGCATGGGGTTGCACAGGGCTCTTTTTAGGGTTAAGGTTAGAACTAGGTCCAAGAGAAGTCAGCTTGAGTTAGGGTGCAATCCTAGAAACAGAAAAAGTCCTACAGCTCCCAGCATGTCCCAGCCAGCATGTTTACTTCTGAGTAGACATGCATGGGGTTGCACAGGGCTCTTTTTAGGGTTAAGGTTAGAACTAGGTCCGAGAGAAGTCAGCTTGAGTTAGGGTGCAATCCTAGAGACAGAAAAAGTCCTACAGCTCCCAGCATGTCCCAGCCAGCATGTTTACTTCTGAGTAGACATGCATGGGGTTGCACAGGGCTCTTTTTAGGGTTAAGGTTAGAACTAGGTCCGAGAGAAGTCAGCTTGAGTTAGGGTGCAATCCTAGAGACAGAAAAAGTCCTACAGCTCCCAGCATGTCCCAGCCAGCATGTTTACTTCTGAGTAGACATGCATGGGGTTGCACAGGGCTCTTTTTAGGGTTAAGGTTAGAACTAGGTCCAAGAGTTTGTGCTTTTGTGAAGTCAGCTTGGGTTGGTGCAATCCTAGAGACAGAAAAAGTCCTACAGCTCCCAGCATGTCCCAGCCAGCATGTTTACTTCTGAGTAGACATGCATGGGGTTGCACAGGGCTCTTTTTAGGGTTAAGGTTAGAACTAGGTCCGAGAGAAGTCAGCTTGAGTTAGGGTGCAATCCTAGAGACAGAAAAAGTCCTACAGCTCCCAGCATGTCCCAGCCAGCATGTTTACTTCTGAGTAGACATGCATGGGGTTGCACAGGGCTCTTTTTAGGGTTAAGGTTAGAACTAGGTCCGAGAGAAGTCAGCTTGAGTTAGGGTGCAATCCTAGAGACAGAAAAAGTCCTACAGCTCCCAGCATGTCCCAGCCAGCATGTTTACTTCTGAGTAGACATGCATGGGGTTGCATAGGGCTCTTTTTAGGGTTAAGGTTAGAACTAGGTCCAAGAGAAGTCAGCTTGAGTTAGGGTGCAATCCTAGAGACAGAAAAAGTCCTACAGCTCCCAGCATGTCCCAGCCAGCATGTTTACTTCTGAGTAGACATGCATGGGGTTGCACAGGGCTCTTTTTAGGGTTAAGGTTAGAACTAGGTCCGAGAGAAGTCAGCTTGAGTTAGGGTGCAATCCTAGAGACAGAAAAAGTCCTACAGCTCCCAACATGTCCCAGCCAGCATGTTTACTTCTGAGTAGACATGCATGGGGTTGCACAGGGCTCTTTTTAGGGTTAAGGTTAGAACTAGGTCCAAGAGTTTGTGCTTTTGTGAAGTCAGCTTGGGTTGGTGCAATCCTATAGACAGAAAAAGTCCTACAGCTCCCAGCATGTCCCAGCCAGCATGTTTACTTCTGAGTAGACATGCATGGGGTTGCACAGGGCTCTTTTTAGGGTTAAGGTTAGAACTAGGTCCGAGAGAAGTCAGCTTGAGTTAGGGTGCAATCCTAGAGACAGAAAAATTCCTACAGCTCCCAGCATGTCCCAGCCAGCATGTTTACTTCTGAGTAGACATGCATGGGGTTGCACAGGGCTCTTTTTAGGGTTAAGGTTAGAACTAGGTCCGAGAGAAGTCAGCTTGAGTTAGGGTGCAATCCTAGAGACAGAAAAAGTCCTACAGCTCCCAGCATGTCCCAGCCAGCATGTTTACTTCTGAGTAGACATGCATGGGGTTGCACAGGGCTCTTTTTAGGGTTAAGGTTAGAACTAGGTCCGAGAGAAGTCAGCTTGAGTTAGGGTGCAATCCTAGAGACAGAAAAAGTCCTACAGCTCCCAGCATGTCCCAGCCAGCATGTTTACTTCTGAGTAGACATGCATGGGGTTGCATAGGGCTCTTTTTAGGGTTAAGGTTAGAACTAGGTCCGAGAGAAGTCAGCTTGAGTTAGGGTGCAATCCTAGAGACAGAAAAAGTCCTACAGCTCCCAGCATGTCCCAGCCAGCATGTTTACTTCTGAGTAGACATGCATGGGGTTGCACAGGGCTCTTTTTAGGGTTAAGGTTAGAACTAGGTCCGAGAGAAGTCAGCTTGATTTAGGGTGCAATCCTAGAGACAGAAAAAGTCCTACAGCTCCCAGCATGTCCCAGCCAGCATGTTTACTTCTGAGTAGACATGCATGGGGTTGCATAGGGCTCTTTTTAGGGTTAAGGTTAGAACTAGGTCCGAGAGAAGTCAGCTTGAGTTAGGGTGCAATCCTAGAGACAGAAAAAGTCCTACAGCTCCCAGCATGTCCCAGCCAGCATGTTTACTTCTGAGTAGACATGCATGGGGTTGCACAGGGCTCTTTTTAGGGTTAAGGTTAGAACTAGGTCCGAGAGAAGTCAGCTTGAGTTAGGGTGCAATCCTAGAGACAGAAAAAGTCCTACAGCTCCCAGCATGTCCCAGCCAGCATGTTTACTTCTGAGTAGACATGCATGGGGTTGCACAGGGCTCTTTTTAGGGTTAAGGTTAGAACTAGGTCCGAGAGAAGTCAGCTTGAGTTAGGGTGCAATCCTAGAGACAGAAAAAGTCCTACAGCTCCCAGCATGTCCCAGCCAGCATGTTTACTTCTGAGTAGACATGCATGGGGTTGCACAGGGCTCTTTTTAGGGTTAAGGTTAGAACTAGGTCCGAGAGAAGTCAGCTTGAGTTAGGGTGCAATCCTAGAGACAGAAAAAGTCCTACAGCTCCCAGCATGTCCCTGCCAGCATGTTTACTTCTGAGTAGACATGCATGGGGTTGCACAGGGCTCTTTTTAGGGTTAAGGTTAGAACTAGGTCCAAGAGTTTGTGCTTTTGTGAAGTCAGCTTGGGTTGGTGCAATCCTATAGACAGAAAAAGTCCTACAGCTCCCAGCATGTCCCAGCCAGCATGTTTACTTCTGAGTAGACATGCATGGGGTTGCACAGGGCTCTTTTTAGGGTTAAGGTTAGAACTAGGTCCAAGAGAAGTCAGCTTGAGTTAGGGTGCAATCCTAGAGACAGAAAAAGTCCTACAGCTCCCAGCATGTCCCAGCCAGCATGTTTACTTCTGAGTAGACATGCATGGGGTTGCACAGGGCTCTTTTTAGGGTTAAGGTTAGAACTAGGTCCGAGAGAAGTCAGCTTGAGTTAGGGTGCAATCCTAGAGACAGAAAAAGTCCTACAGCTCCCAGCATGTCCCAGCCAGCATGTTTACTTCTGAGTAGACATGCATGGGGTTGCACAGGGCTCTTTTTAGGGTTAAGGTTAGAACTAGGTCCGAGAGAAGTCAGCTTGAGTTAGGGTGCAATCCTAGAGACAGAAAAAGTCCTACAGCTCCCAGCATGTCCCAGCCAGCATGTTTACTTCTGAGTAGACATGCATGGGGTTGCATAGGGCTCTTTTTAGGGTTAAGGTTAGAACTAGGTCCAAGAGAAGTCAGCTTGAGTTAGGGTGCAATCCTAGAGACAGAAAAAGTCCTACAGCTCCCAGCATGTCCCAGCCAGCATGTTTACTTCTGAGTAGACATGCATGGGGTTGCACAGGGCTCTTTTTAGGGTTAAGGTTAGAACTAGGTCCGAGAGAAGTCAGCTTGAGTTAGGGTGCAATCCTAGAGACAGAAAAAGTCCTACAGCTCCCAGCATGTCCCTGCCAGCATGTTTACTTCTGAGTAGACATGCATGGGGTTGCATAGGGCTCTTTTTAGGGTTAAGGTTAGAACTAGGTCCGAGAGAAGTCAGCTTGAGTTAGGGTGCAATCCTAGAGACAGAAAAAGTCCTACAGCTCCCAGCATGTCCCAGCCAGCATGTTTACTTCTGAGTAGACATGCATGGGGTTGCACAGGGCTCTTTTTAGGGTTAAGGTTAGAACTAGGTCCAAGAGTTTGTGCTTTTGTGAAGTCAGCTTGGGTTGGTGCAATCCTATAGACAGAAAAAGTCCTACAGCTCCCAGCATGTCCCAGCCAGCATGTTTACTTCTGAGTAGACATGTATGGGGTTGCACAGGGCTCTTTTTAGGGTTAAGGTTAGAACTAGGTCCGAGAGAAGTCAGCTTGAGTTAGGGTGCAATCCTAGAGACAGAAAAAGTCCTACAGCTCCCAGCATGTCCCAGCCAGCATGTTTACTTCTGAGTAGACATGCATGGGGTTGCATAGGGCTCTTTTTAGGGTTAAGGTTAGAACTAGGTCCGAGAGAAGTCAGCTTGAGTTAGGGTGCAATCCTAGAGACAGAAAAAGTCCTACAGCTCCCAGCATGTCCCAGCCAGCATGTTTACTTCTGAGTAGACATGCATGGGGTTGCATAGGGCTCTTTTTAGGGTTAAGGTTAGAACTAGGTCCGAGAGAAGTCAGCTTGAGTTAGGGTGCAATCCTAGAGACAGAAAAAGTCCTACAGCTCCCAGCATGTCCCAGCCAGCATGTTTACTTCTGAGTAGACATGCATGGGGTTGCACAGGGCTCTTTTTAGGGTTAAGGTTAGAACTAGGTCCAAGAGTTTGTGCTTTTGTGAAGTCAGCTTGGGTTGGTGCAATCCTATAGACAGAAAAAGTCCTACAGCTCCCAGCATGTCCCAGCCAGCATGTTTACTTCTGAGTAGACATGCATGGGGTTGCACAGGGCTCTTTTTAGGGTTAAGGTTAGAACTAGGTCCGAGAGAAGTCAGCTTGAGTTAGGGTGCAATCCTAGAGACAGAAAAAGTCCTACAGCTCCCAGCATGTCCCAGCCAGCATGTTTACTTCTGAGTAGACATGCATGGGGTTGCACAGGGCTCTTTTTAGGGTTAAGGTTAGAACTAGGTCCGAGAGAAGTCAGCTTGAGTTAGGGTGCAATCCTAGAGACAGAAAAAGTCCTACAGCTCCCAGCATGTCCCAGCCAGCATGTTTACTTCTGAGTAGACATGCATGGGGTTGCACAGGGCTCTTTTTAGGGTTAAGGTTAGAACTAGGTCCGAGAGAAGTCAGCTTGAGTTAGGGTGCAATCCTAGAGACAGAAAAAGTCCTACAGCTCCCAGCATGTCCCAGCCAGCATAGATGGCTTGGGCTTTCTGGAAGTTGTAGGACTTTTTTTCTGTCTGAACAGGCAGAGGATTGAGCCCAAGGATGGTAACAATATATGCATGTTAAGGTTCCTATGGACAAATAAAAGAGGACATATTAAAAAAGGGAGGAGTGGCATGAAGATTGCAACCCTAGTTGCTTTTTATATATGTATATGGCCTGTATAGGTTGGTCTCAAGGTGGCTTGCATCTGCACAAAAGCAAAACATAGAATATCAGAGTGTAATTGGCACCAAAGTTACAAAAAAAAAAAAAGCACGAGAATACAGAGTCCAGACAGGGGATAGTCTCATTGAAATTGGTTGGGCTTTCTTCTGAGGAAGCAGGTGTAGGATCACTCTGTAAGTCTTTGCAGTGCAATCCTGGAGTTGTCTAGTAATCATTGATTTCAGTTAGGGGTGTGCACGGACCCCCCGCTCCGCTTCACTTGCAGATCCGCCATTTTTCGGAGCGGGTCGCTCCGCCCCGCCCCCGCTCCGCCCACTTCCGCTCCGCTCCGCCCGGAGCTCCGGATCGGATCCGGAGCTCCGTTTTTGCCCCCCCATAGGCTTGCATTGAAAGCTAAAAAAGTAAACAACTTTTTTTCCGTTGAAGTTAGAAACCTCACGTTTGGCACCATGACACCTCATGGGCGTATACACACACACGCCAAGTTTCAAGGCAATCCCATCATCCCCTGATTTTTGGCGAATTTTTGAAAATCGGGCACCCCATTCACACCCCTTGGGATAGCTCCGTCAATTTGCATGTTACAAACCTCAAACTCGGCACCAGGGCAGCTTATCCATGTGTCCACATGCACGCCAAGTTGCAAGCAAATCCCATCATCCCCTGATTTTTGGCGCGGCTCTACCCTCTAACGCACCTCCCATAACCCTAATTCACACCCCTTTAGATAGCTCCGTCAATTTGCACGTTAGAAACCTCAAACTCAGCACCATGATAGCTTATCCACGTGTCCACATGCACGCCAAGTTTCAAGGCAATCCCATCATCCCCTGATTTTTGGGGAATTTATGAAAATCGGGCACCCCATTCACACCCCTTGGGATAGCTCCGTCAATTTGCATGTTAGAAACCTCAAACTCGGCACCAGGAGAGCTTATCCATGTGTCCACATGCACGCCAAGTTGCAAGCAAATCCCATCATCCCCTGATTTTTGGCATGGCTTAACTCACCCCAAATTGTCCCATTCTACAACTACGTCAATTTGCACGTTAGAAACCTCAAACTCAGCACCATGATAGCTTATCCACGTGTCCACATGCACGCCAAGTTTCAAGGCAATCCCATCATCCCCTGATTTTTGGGGAATTTATGAAAATCGGGCACCCCATTCACACCCCTTGGGATAGCTCCGTCAATTTGCATGTTAGAAACCTCAAACTCGGCACCAGGAGAGCTTATCCATGTGTCCACATGCACGCCAAGTTGCAAGCAAATCCCATCATCCCCTGATTTTTGGCGCGGCTTAAACTTTTTAACTCACCCCAAATCAAGTCCCATTCTACAACTACGTCAATTTGCACGTTAGAAACCTATCCTTTGGTCCCATGACAGCTTACCCATGTGTCCCCATGGACACCAAGTTTCAAGGCAATCCCATCATCCCCTGATGTTAGGGGAACTTTTGAAATTTGAACACTCCAGTATGTCAGGGATTTAAAGTTGCAATTGCAGACAGCTCAATGGGGCCAGTTCCAAGGCAATCCCAACATGCCACGAGATAACCCTAAATCTTCTGGCACATTTGAAAAAGGGATTATTGAATTTGATAAAGTCTAAGTGAGCGCAGGAAGGACTTCTCCCCTTAGTCAAAGCAAGACACATACACCATCGCTGCAAGGCGGGAAGGGGAGAATTATTATTATTATTATTATTTATTTATATAGCACCATCAATGGAAAGCAGGCAGGCAGCATGCATTGTAGTGCCGCAAGGATGGCTTGAGCACTAACGCATAGCAAACCAACCCATAAGTGGGCGCAAAGTGAGGCAAAGATGGCTGGTTGTTTCTTTCTAAGCCAGCAGTTACGCCTTGAGGGGCACAGAGGAGGACGATTGGGAGCAAACCAGGCACCAGGCGGGCAGAGAGGCAGGCAGAGTAGGCGAGGAGTCAGTCCTGGCAGATGCCCCACCACAGCAGCACCCCGGGGGAGGCGGGCAGGCAGGCAGGCAGGCTGCGGGCATTTCTGGGGGCACAAGGAAGTGATGGCTGGTTTCTAAGCCAGCATTGCAGTTAGTCACGCATTGCAAACGCAAACCATCCCAGCGAGTCGGTCACCGAGGAGGACAGGCTAGCAGAGGGGCAGGCAGAGTGACATGTCATAGATCTAGTATTGGGGAGGAGTCAGTCCCGGCAGATGCCCCAACACAGTAGCACCCTGGGTGGGCATTGGAAAACGCCATCTTGTGGGTCAATACTTCCCCCACCCCATGTCCTGCAGGGTTGCCTGCCTAACCCTTGTGGGGATGGGAGATGGAGAGCTTAGAGTGGCAGTGCCAGCAGCAGCCTTCGGCTTTCCCCTGGAACCAGTCGCCTTGCCCGCCTCTTTCCCCAGCAAGATCGCCTGGTGCTGCCTATGAAGATGCATCTTCATGCTGCTGGTTCCATAATGCCCTGTCGATGAACCCCTGCTTAGGCTGAGTTTGCAGTGGCGACAGACAGCAAAGCGGGGATCCGCTCCCAACTCAAAGTGGTCCCACACGATGCTTGTCTTTCGTTTCTGTGGTGACACCACCAATTGCCCGCCTGAGCTCTCTGGTGTTGCCACAGAAACAGGGGTGTGGGATGAGACTGGGGAGAGAGCCTCGGCCTGCTGCTGCTCCTCCTCAGCCCCCACATCCTGGAGGCCCACCGCCTCCTCCTCCTCCCCCCCCCTCCACTGTGCTGAGGACCTCGTCTAGGTCCATCAGCGGGCTCGTGGGCTGAAAGGAGAATGAAGGAGTTGGGGATACTCCTCCTCCTCTAATGGCACTGCTGCCACGTGCCTCTTGCAAACGGGCACTTTTCCCATTCCCACCCTCAAAAAGAGAACGCCGGGCACAAGTTGCAGAAGAGAGTGGCTCTGCCTGCTGCTTGTCCTGCTTCTGTTTTGGAGCAGTCAGCCAAGGAGTTGCCCGTTTGAGTTTCACAGGAGGAGAGGAAGCCCTGCTGGCAGACTGAGCCTTGCTGCTTTCAGCACGCCTGCTTTCTCTTTTCATGATGACTAACAAAATATTAATACTACTAATACTATGTATAAGGTACTACTAAGAATATGTATAAGAAGAATATAATATGTTTAAATGTAGGGAAATGGGACAAGAACAATAAAATATACTACTACTAATATGTATGAGAATATACTACTAAGAATATCTACAAGAATATAATAATATGTTTTAGAATATTACTAATAAATGTAGGGAAATGGGACAAGAAATGGGACAACCACTACTATAAGAAGAACAAAATATGAATACTACTACTAATATGTATGAGAATGTATACTAATAGACTACTAAGACTATGTCAAAGAATATAATAATAATATGTTTAAGAATAGGGAAATGGTGTGCGTATGCTTTCCCCAAAATGCTCAATCTGTGGCTGCCTGTTGAACTTGACAAAAGCAGCCCACTCCGTCGAAGTTACACAGAGAAGAAAAAGAGAATCCAATTTTTTTGGTATATTTGGTATATAGAAGATAGAAGGAAACACAATCAGGATTTAAGAGAGGGGAGGGGGAAAAAGAACCAACCACTACTATAAGAAGAACAAAATATGAATACTAATATAATATGTATGAGAATATATACTAATGGACTATGTGAAAGAATATAATAAAATATGTTTAAGAATATAAATGTAGGGAAATGGGACAAAAAGTGTGTGTATGCTTTCAAAAGAAAGCTTTCACAAAAGCAGAACAGTCAGGCTTTAATACAGGGAAGGGGGGGGCAACCAACCCAACCACACACTCCAAAATTCAAAAATAAAGTTTATATTAAATCAAAGTAAGGGGAAAACACAGGGCAAACTAAGCTACAAGTCAGAAAGAAGCAAACAAACACACACACGCGCCAAACTAAACCTATATTAAATTAATCTATCTCCAAAGCAGGAGCACTAGCTAAGTAAGTGTTCCCTCCACGAACGCCAACCCACAAAGAGACACAAAACAGAAAGTTCTCAGGGTGGGTCTGCCTTAGTCCCCCCTCCAACGCTGGGATTGGAGGAGGATGCTTTCTGAGGAGATGAATTCTCATCAGGATTGGGAGTTGAATGTGCCTGTCATCGCTTCCAAAAAAATAATAATAATAATAAAAAAAAACCCAAACCCCGATTTTTAAAAAAATATTGCACGTGAACCACAGCACGCAGAAAGTTGAGAGTGGTCTCAAAATGACCCCCATCCACGACTCTCTGTGCACAAGAATTTTCAGAACGATAGCTTAAACCCCCCCCCAGTTATCCCCGATTCTTTCCCTCAATGCAATCCTATGGGCGAAAAGCCGAAACGCCGTTTGAGCCCTGCGGTTGACCCGATTTTTAAAAAAATATTGCACGTGAACCACAGCACGCAGAAAGTTGAGAGTGGTCTCAAAATGACCCCCATCCACGACTCTCTGTGCACAAGAATTTTCAGAACGATAGCTTAAACCCCCCCCCAGTTATCCCCGATTCTTTCCCTCAATGCAATCCTATGGGCGAAAAGCCGAAACGCAGTTTGAGCCCCGCGGTTGACCCGATTTTTAAAAAAATATTGCACGTGAACCACAGCACGCAGAGAGGTGAGAGTGGTCTCAAAATGACCCCCATCCACGACTCTCTGTGCACAAGAATTTCCAGAACGATAGCTTCAAAAACAACGTAGTTATGCGCGATTATTTGCCGCAATGCAATCCTATGGCGAAATGTTTTCAAGATGGCGACCGGAGCGCTCCGACTGAACTCGGAGCTCCGAAAAATGGTCGCTTCTCTTCGCCTTGCTTCTAGGGGGTCCGCGGTCCGCTCCTACTCCGCCTCTGGGTAAGGCGGAGCAGGCCAATCCGCTACTGCTTCTACGCTCCTAATCGGAGCGGAGCACATCCCTAATTTCAGTGAGACTTAATCCCAGGTAAATGTGTATAGGGTGTTCCATGTTGCCGTCATGACTAGTAGCTGTTCACAGATTCCTTCTCTTCCATAACTATATTGAATTCCTTTTTAAAACCATCTAAGCTACTGTACTTATCACTCACTCCCAATATCTAACTATTTTTGCCTTTTTCATACTCTTTCTCTTCGTCGTCATCTTTCACTTAACCCCCCCCAAATAATTAACCAGTTGTGGGGGGGATGACCTATCAGTTGAAGATGAGTGGAGGGAAAGGACTGAGCAATTTAAAATAATTTAAAAATAAATTTAGCTGTTTTAAGTTTTGTGCTTCTTATTTTTTTCTACAAAACAACTGTTCTTAAAAATCGAAGTGGGCAATTTTGGGGTGTGTGTGTGCAAGTAGCTCACCTTGCCTCACCTGCGGAGCTCCGGATCCGGATCGGAGCTACGTTTCCCCCCCCCCCCCATAGGCTTGCATTAAGCTAAAAAAGTATACAACTTTTTTTCTGTGAAAGTTAGAAAGCTCAAGTTTGGCACCATGACACCTCATCCAATACCCCATTCACACCCCTTTCGATAGCTCTGTCAATTTGCACGTTAGAAACCTCAAACTCACCACCATGACAGCTTATCCAGGGATACACTAGCATGCCAAGACTCAAGGCAGTCCCATCATCCCCTGATTTTTGGGGAATTTATGAAAATCCAACACCCCATTCACACCCCTTTCGATAGCTCCGTCAATTTGCATGTTAGAAACCTCAAACTTGCCACCATGACAGCTTATTTAGGGATACACATGCACACCAAGACTCAAGGCAGTCCCATCATCCCCTGATTTTTGGGGAATTTATGAAAATCCAACACCCCATTCACACCCTTTTCGATAGCTCCATCAATTTGCACGTTAGAAACCTCAAACTCGCCACCATGACAGCTTATCCAGGGATACACATGCATGCCAAGACTCAAGGCAGTCACATCATCTCCTGATTTTTGGGGAATTTATGAAAATCAGGCACCCCATTTGCAGTTGTGGACTGTTCTCTGTCATTTGGACAGATAAAAAAAGGGAAGTGGGCACACTCACAGATGCCATCTAGACCCACAATCATGACAAGGTACAAGGCAATCCCATCATCCCATGATTTTTGGCGGGTAAGAAATTATTGTGTTTATCTAAGCACAATAATTTTCAGGAAGATAGCTTCAAAAACAACACAGTTATCCCCTTTTCATTT
This sequence comes from Elgaria multicarinata webbii, assembly GCF_023053635.1. Lineage (NCBI taxonomy): Eukaryota > Metazoa > Chordata > Lepidosauria > Squamata > Anguidae > Elgaria > Elgaria multicarinata. Next base: position 7,694,528 of record NC_086171.1, on the reverse strand, counting down.
CCGCAATGCAATCCTATGGGCGAAATGTTTCAAAATGGCGATCGGATTGGTCCGCGGAAAGAGGATCGCTCCGAAAATGGGCGCTTCTCTTCGCCTTGCTTCTAGGGGTCCGCGTTCCGCTTCTACTCCGCCTCTGGGTAAGGCGGAGCAGGCCAATCTGCTACTGCTTCTCCGCTCCTAATCGGAGCGGAGCACATGCCTAGTGTGCATGTGTGCATGAGAGAGTGTGCTGAGCTGCGGAGTGTGTGTGTGTGTGTGTGTGTGTGTGTGTGTGTGTGTGTGTGTAAAATCTTTCGTGGCTAAGACGTCCACTGGATTTGCTGTCTTGGGAGGAGGTGGAAATCGGAATGCTCCTGTGCTGATTTGGTGAGACCCAACCATTTTCTTTAATTTTAGGACATCCCATAGTGAGGCCCCGCCCCAAATCTAGACAAAGGGGAAATAGAGTGGACTGGCATAAAAGCTGCCATCCTCTTCAGTTAAGAATTGTCTGTGTGTAAAAAGAGGTTTAGAGATGGGTGCGGGGAATTACCAGCATGAGGGACCCACTCCTTTAGAGATTGTTCTGAACAATTGTATGGGGGGGGGGTGGATTTGAGGAAAAGTGAAATGGTTAAATACAGATCTGGCCCCTTTTGGGTGGGGGCAGCCGGGAGACTGGGACCTGGAGGTTGTTTTAAAAGGTATTTATTTATTTATTTATTACATTTTTATACCGCCCAATAGGCGGTATAGAAACCATTTGTAACAGTGGTTTTACAACTCCACGGTGGAGTTTTTACACCATCGTTGAGAAATGTGTTGTCTGGATGGAATACTCCACGCCACAGTGGAGTTTTTTGGAATACACTCCATGCTTAATATCTACGCTGGACAGAGGAGAGAATCTGCACAACTGTTGTGTTGCATGTTGTATGGAGGACTCCGTGAAGTTTCCTGTTACGTTGAGTTGACTTTTCCCACTGGCTACAGAGTTCTCTGGCAAGAGTGGCAAAAGGAGCGAATGCACTCTAGGAGAGCTGCTGGGATTGTTGTTGTTGTTTGCAGCAATGGCTGATGGGATACCATCAGGAGGACTGGGGGGAGGGGAGGAACTGTCAATCAAATGTCGCGTAGCCTTTTACTCAACTCCATGGGAGCCCACACTCACACAACGGTGGAGTGTGGTGAGCACCCCCTAAAACTCAACCGTTGAGTGGAGTTTCCCCACTGTGTAGAGAAAAACATTCGATTGGGTTTTCTCACCCTGTTGAACTTGAGACTGAACTGGGGGAGCTTTTAAAACTGGCTGTTTCATGGGCTTAAGAAGTGAAGTCTCAATTTCTCTAGCTGAGGGGGAATTTTGTGCACCAGACACAGCAAGAGATTGCTTGGGAGAGGTTTCTGGGGCAGTTACAGTATTGCCTCACCCTGTGGCTAGGGTTTTAGGGCGAGTCTGGGCTTCTGTGTGCTGCTTTGGGGCGTCTCTTTCTGACTCTGAGCTTTATCTCACCAGCGTTATACTGTGCAATCACTGTGAATTGCATGCAAAGGACTCAGAAGTTTTCCACCTTATAACCTGCTTTGATTGTGAAGTTCTCCCAGGCATCCTGCCTTAATTGTGCAATAAAGCAAAATGATTCACCGTATTTAAAGCTTCATCCCACCTACCTGCTTCCCTCGGATTATCCCCATAGTGCTAAGCTTTTGCGGTTATTGTTTTTGCTACCAGGCGACAGCGATCCTTTGCATACCAGGAAGTCAGTTTAAGGGGGGAAATGTAAAAAATCATTAAAGAAAATCAACGGATAATCCAATCCGATTCCAATGTGATATGCTCTCCCTAATAGGTTTTACTGTGCCAATTTTGGTGTCTTTATCTTTAAAGCTTTCGCAGATGTAAGCATTTCTTTAAAATCCTGCTCCTGCGCCCCAACGGCGGCTCAGAAGATACTCTCAAAATGGAGGGGCTAAAACCTTTATCACATCAGCGTAATACAGTGCAATCACTGCGAATTGCACGCAAAGGACTCAGAGGTTTTCCACCTTATAATCTGCTTTGATTGTGAAGTACTCCCACGCATCCTGCTTTAATTGTGCTTCAAAGTGAAAAGATTCGCCATATTCAGCCCCTGCTTTTTGAGCGTATCTTCCGAGCCGCCGCTGGGGTGCAGGAGCAGGATTTTAAAGAAATGCGTAGCAAAAACAGCCACAACCACAAAAGCGTAGCGCTACGGGGATAATCCGAGGGAAGCAGGTACGTGGGATGAAGCTTTCTTTAGATTTCCTCTCCGGCAGCAATTGTGAACTCATGGTCTCAGTCTTTTCTCATTTCTGTTGTTGGTTGGGGTAAGTATCTCTGGTTCTCCACTGTAGCCCTGGCAGGGGGCATCCTCTGAGCGTTACACTGAGGCTCAGCATTCACTTCAGAATGTCCACGGGGAACCGGGCATCCCTATAGTGCTGCACACACTTCTCTTAACACCTGCTTTTCCTCAGGGGTCCGGGTGTTGGTGTCAGTAGCAAACTGGTGTTTAGCCTTTAGCTCTTTTAACAATTCCCAAACTTTAGACAAGACTTCTGTATCGTGGTAATGGTTTACCCAAAAATTTAGCAGAGTGCGAATAGCAGCAGCAGCGTGGAGCTGGAAATGGTTTCAGCTTGGAGTTAAGAAGAAAAAAGAAGCACTCACGGTCTTTGGTCAGTAAGAAACTTTACTGACACTAAATAAATTACTTACAGAATAAATGGTCATATATACAGTCCTTTCACCAACAGTACAGCAATAACAACGTAGCAGTATCCTGACAACAACGCAGCAGTGAAGATAATATCATAGCAGTGAAGATAATATCTTAGCAGTAAGAAGCCTTACAACATGGACTTCTTAAATACACTTTTCTCCTTGGCCCAATTAACCAATAGTCTCTTCATCATGTACTTCTCGTACCGCACGTAGGCCAGGGAAGAATCTGCTTCATACTGGACTTCTCCTGGCAGAGACAATCTGGCCAAGGACAATCTGGCCAACTCTTCAGAGTCCTTTTCCTTCTGTGGGTAAAAACCTAACCCCAACATTCTGTTGGCTGCTTATCATACTTGTTCATGTCTTCCCCTAAAGAACTGAGTTCATCCCATAGGAAAAGTCTGTATAGATCTATTTTTCTTTTTGAGAGACCCTGTTCAGGAAATCTCTGCCTGTTGCTTCTAGTACTTGGTACTTGGCATGAAGACTAGGACCTTTGTTCTGCTTGGGAATAACTGAGGAATGGGGCCCAGCATTGGCATAGGTTACTGCCTGCACTGGCTCTAAGTGTGCCCTTTTGCCATGGGAGGGCTTCTTTAAGGTACCAGAAGTTCTTAGCAGTTCAGAGGCTCACAAGATGATGTGAGACAATGTATCCTAAGACAAGGCACTTGGCTCTATGGTACCTAAAGGCGTCTTTGTTTGACCATTCAGTCCAGGATACAGGGGAGTCTTGAAATGAGCTACATCACAGTTTATTTATTTATTTATTTATTTACATTTATATACCGCCCCACAGCCGAAGCTCTCTGGGCGGTTTACAACAATTAAAAATAGTAAACATTAAAAGTATACAAAAATTTAAAAAACATAAAAACAGTATAAAAACAACAATATCCATTTAAAAACAACAATTCTGGGGTCCATTAAAAACAAACTTCACGTTGTTAAATGCTGTTAAAATGCCTGGGAGAAGAGAAAAGTTCCACACTGCATTTCCATTGACTTGAATGCTCTGCACTTTTCTAGAAAGGACAGCTAGCAATTTTTTCCTACCTACATCTGCTTCTGGGAGTTCTCCTTGACCTGGTATCTGTAGGTCCTGACAAGGAAGGAGGGCTTTAAGAACCACTCTCATCCACTCTTGGCAATTGGCATTTCTCAGGTTGTTCATGTTGATGCTGTGTTCTAACACTGCAGTATCTCCTGGGGAGGCATTAATTCTTACCTTTGGGTCACCTCTACTGCATTCACAGTGGGATAGCTTTGCCAGACATTGGCTACGTATCGATGTATTGACTTGTAATGACGTATCTATGAGCAATATCATCAGGTCCTGAGAACACTTATTTAGGATCGCACACCAGTTTTTGACAAATTCAGGATTGTCACGAAACATGCCCGGTTCTTTTTGTATTCTTCGTCCCCTAGGTATACGGTGGTGCCGGCAGTATTCAATTAGTGTGGATGCATGTAATTCATTCTTAATTGTACTTTGATGTAGTCTGTGTAGTTTGTTCCAAGAGCTTTGGTCAGTTGTAGGAGAATGTTCAAAAATAGAAGGTCTTGCCAAGAGTTGGTCCAGGTGTGCTTTTGTAAAGCTAAGAGTGTTGTCCCATGCCATTCCCCCAAAAATGGGTGTGACTATGCAGCGGAAAATAGCACCATGTAACGAAAGCGCTGAAAAGAGGCAAGCTCTGGTGCTTCAGAAATCATAGAAAAGTTGTTGTATTGGTTAATATCGAAACGTGTTCTGCTCAAAGTTTCGGACTGATTGTCCTTCGTCAGGAGCTGGAAACAGTTGCTGTGCTAGCAGGAGCTACTGTAACACAACGGTTTTCTAATCTGCAGTTATGCTACCTACATCTGCTTCTGGGAGTTCTCCCTGACCTTGTATCTCTAGGTCCCGACAAGGAAGGAAGGCTTAAAGAACCACGCTCATCCACTCTTGGCAATTGGCATTTCTCAGGTTGTTCATGTTGATGCTGTGTTCTAACACTGCAGCATCTCCTGGGGAGGCACTAATTCTTTCCAATTGGGTCACATCTACTGCATCCACAGTGGGATAGCTTTGCCAGACATTGGCTAGCCATGCCACAACTGTGTCTCCATTGATGGGGCCCAACTGGTCAGCGATGGCTTTGGCCTTACTAGGAGTCCATCCACTGGATTCTGTGATGGTTTCTCTAGAGGACCTGCCAGTGGCAGAGGTTTTCTCTACAACCTTGATTGTGACTGGGGCCATGGGCTGAAGATCCTGCCAGTCTGAGTTAACCAGACTTTCTGGCCAGGTTACCAAGGCTGCTACACTCTCTGTTTGGGCTGGAGAGAAAAGTTCATAAACTTCCAGCCCTTCAATTTGCAGAGCGGCAATTACACCTTGGTGCACTTTTAGCTTGGCTTTTAACACTTGGATGTGTTTCTCACAGTGCTCATGACTAATGCTTGCTTTGACTTGCCGGTTTTGATCTGCTAGGAAGCGGGCGGCGGCTTGCAATTTGTCAAGTTGGGCTGGGAGTTTGCTGGTCTTAAACTGGGCTTGCTCTGCTGCTGCCTTACATTGATCCCTATCTACTTGGGCCTCTTTGATGAGGGCGGTTATTTTAACATGTTCAGCTACATGTTCAGCCCATGCCTTGGGGAAGGGGGGCATGAGGCCATGCTGCTGAAACCACTAGGTGCCTTACCACTAGGGATGTGCTCCGCTTCTCCTCAGACCGGAGAAGCAGGAGCGGATTGGGGGGCTTCGCCTCCACTTAAGAGGATCGGGGGAGCCGCAGAGCGTTGCGGAGCGGATCGAGGTGAAGGCGGATCCTTCGCCTCGATCTGGAGCTCCGCAAAAAAGATAAAGGGGGGTTACTTGGCCCTGCCGCTGTCGCTGCTGCCTGTGCGGCGACGGTGGCAGAACCAGGTAAGGGGGCAAGGGGGTCTTATCGGCATCCATCCGCGGTCCCGCGGCTGCTTTAACGGTAAGGGATGAGGTAAGGGAGAGGAGGGAGGGGGGGGTACCTGGCCCTGCTGCCGCCACTGCCCGTGCAGCGACGGTGGCAGAGCCAGGTAAGGGGGCAAGTGGGTCTTACCTGCATCCGTCCGCGGTCCCACGGCTGCTACAAGGGAGCCCGAGGACTCAAACAGGAAGACTAGGCCGCAACTGTCCAAACATTTCAACACTTCCACCACGGAGTTGTTGTCACGCTCCAGCTCCTCCATGTATTTTTGGAACATGCTCAAGAGTGCATGCATGTGCCAGAGGTAGATCTCGCTGAAGCTGTCTTCAAAGAACTTCTGGAGCGTAGGAGGTGGATCATCTTGAGAAAGAAAGAAGGACTTCAAGGCTGGAAACATCTGTAGTAGCCTTGTGATTGTAGGGAATAAGGATAGCCACCGTGTCCTGCTGTGGGAAAGCATCTGTCTATAATCAATTTCCACAAAATTGCAATACTCCTTCAGACTCTCTGATCTCACTGTGTAAATGCTGAAGTATTGGTATATTTTAAAAATAATATTCTCCACATCCACATCTAGTTTCTGTGCCCCGTGATGTTCACAATTGTTCAAAATGTGTGCTGGGCAACCCACACCAATCAAAGTGGTCTTCTGCAGCAGCCTTTTCAAGTTTGCAAAGACGTTATTCCCTTGCTCAGCCTGCCGTACTCCACCAAACATGGTATTGCAGTTGTCACCTGTGAAGGCAATGCACTTCTCCAACAAGCCGTTCTTCTCCAGAGTGCCCTTCACATAGTTTGCAATTGTATCTGCTGTCTCATTTGGTGTGTTGCTCAGTTCGATGAGCTTGGACTGCAACCCACCATTCTTCCAGTCAAAATACTGAACTAGAACTGGAAACATTTTCACCGCACCATGGTTGCTTCCATCCGTTGAGACTCCACAGTATGGAATGTTGTAGTCGACAGTTTTTTATTGTATTCAGAATCTCTTTTGACACCCCTTCAAATTAGTGCATGGAAGTGAGACTCCTTGCATGGAATAGAATGTACTTCTGAGTAGACCTGGCTTGGATTGAATTGAAAAACAAGCAGCAGCAATGATCAAATGAAGAATAAAAGAACACACATACACATACTCAGAGGAAGTGAGTTGTTATTTGTAGGATTATCGTGCTGAAACGGAGAGGAAACTCTTCCCCTTGCCAAGGTTCCAGTCAGCTTTGAAAGGAGGAGCAAGACACCACTGAGCATACTTGTATTATGAACTAAAATGGCCACCTTATACGTTATAATATTTCATTCTGGCACATGTACATGTCAAGAAGATTGGTGAAACATTCTTTATACAATGAAAATTACCCATTTATAATGGGAGAATGCTTTTTTATTGTACGACCTTAACTAGAGTGGCACTCCCATGCCTCTTTAAATAGATATGATCTCTCTACAGAAGAAGGAGGCAGACTTCCAAAAGAACATTGCACTCTGTTCTTATTGTGAAGAGGGAGCTTAAACTTCACTCTTCTGAAAGCAAACCCGTGTGACGTAAGTTTTTCTTCCACATCTTCACTTTCTCTTTATATTCTTATGGATAAATTCCTGGAGGAGAAGTCTAGCCTGATGGCTCTGTGCTACCTCTGGGATCAGGAGCAGTAAGCCTGTATATACCAATGGCCAGGGAGCATGGGCTGGAGGGTGCTGTTGCGCAGTGTCCTGCTTGTGGGTCCCTGGTCCACAGCTGGTTGGCCCCTGTGAGAACAGAGTGCTGGACTAGATGGACCCTCGGTCCGATCCAGCATGGCACTTCTTACGTTCTTATGCTTAGTTCTGTTTGGGCCATTTCTCCCCACCCTACCCTACACGCACATGAAATCTATTGCTCAACAATTCCATGGGGTTCTATCCTTCAAGGCAGCCTAAAAATAATTTAAAATAATACAGTTGTCATGTAAAATGTTCTTGAGTCTTGAATCTAATCTGCTTCTGAAATAATCATGCTATACTGTACTGTGTCGTGGCAGTCTTGCCTAGTGAGCTGGTCTGCCAGCTGAACAAGAAGTCTCTTCAATATAATTGTTCTTCTCTTAGATTAATTTATTTATTGCATTTCTATACTGCCCAATAGCCAAAGCTCCCTGGGCGGTTTACAAAGATGTAAATAAGTAAGTGATGAAAATCACAGTAAACCTGAAACAAACCAAGTATGTGCATACTGATTTCCTGGTCAGATTTCAGTTGTGTGAATGTATGTTTTGGGTGAATCTCGTGGATGGAATCCAGCATCCAGAGCATTGATTGGGCACCTCTTCACATATTGGTTTATGGGTTATACAACCAACGGAGCAGCAACAAAAGTGTCATGTATTGCAGATTCAACTCCCAATCGTGATGATAATTGATCACCTATGTGAAGCATCCTCCTCCTAAACCTTCTCCTCACCTCTCATTCTCTCTTACTGTCAACGATGTCACGCTCTCTCCGGTCAAGGAAGCTCCTAGTCTTGGCTTTATATTTGATTCCTCGCTCTCCTTTATTCCTCATATCGAGGCAGTAGCTAAATCTTGTCGTTTCTTCCTATATAATATTGCCAGGATTCAACCATTTTTGTCTGTCTCTTCTGCCAAGACTCTCGTTCACGCACTGGTTATCTCTCGGTTGGACTACTGCAACCTCCTTCTCTCTGGCCTCCCCTCGTCTCACATCAGTCCGCTGGTCTCTGTCCACCACTCTGCCACTAAGATCATCTTCCTGGCCCGCCGCTCTGACCATGTCACTCCGCTTCTGAAATCTCTTCATTGGCTTCCAATTCACTCCAGAATCCAATATAAACTTCTCCTGTTGACCTTCAAAGCTTTTCACGGTCTAGCTCCTGCCTATCTCTCCTCTCTCATCTCACACTATCGCCCCGCTCGTGCTCTCCGCTCCTCTGATGCCATGCTTCTCGCCTGCCCAAGGACCTCCACTTCCCTTACTCGGCTTCGTCCTTTTTCTTCTGCTGCCCCTCATGCCTGGAACGCTCTTCCAGAACACTTGAGAACTACCAACTCAATCACAGCTTTTAAAACTCAGTTAAAAACTTTTCTTTTCCCTATAGCTTTTAAACATTGAGTTTGTTCTGACTCTATACTGTTAGCTTCACCCTACCCGGTGCCTGTTTACACTTCCCTGTGCCTGTTTGCATTCTCTTTCCCTCCTTATTGTTTACTACAACTTTATTAGATTGTAAGCCTATGCGGCAGGGTCTTGCTATTTACTGTGTATAATCTGTACAGCACCATGTACATTGATGGTGCTATATAAATAAATAAATAATAATAATAATAATAATAATAATAATAATAACAACTATGGTGCTGATTCTCTAATGGTGTATTTTAGCTGAATGGAAATATTAGCTCAGTGTTGAACTCTTCTTTATTTTTACTGTTTCAGTGAGCAAGGATGGTGTAATGCTTTAAATCTGGACTCCAGTATACATTTAGTGGCCTCTGCTATTGGTTGACTGGCAGACTACAGGAGTAACCTTAGCCTGCATGCATAAGGCCTGTCAACAGCATTGTTGTCACATCGGGTGTCAGTGGCAGCTTGTCTGATGCTGGCTTGCTTTACGCCTTGATGTCTCCACCCATTAGATATGGTCAGCTCTACTTTTGGATGTGTGTGCATGCATGTTTATTTGTCATTAGAGGTGCTTCTTTCATTGGTAGAAGTTGAGAATTGGATATGTTAGGGCGTATCTACATCAGCAGGTGTGTGCTTCTTGGTGGGATGCCACATTAACATTGGGTACAGTGTATTGATGTCTGAATGGGGTGCATGGAGTATTTGAATGAATGGATGTGTGCATGCGTGTTTTTTTGGAGTTGGTGATCTGAGTGTGTGTGTGGGTACGCGTGTGTGTATTGATGTCTGAATGGGGTGCATGGGGTATTTGAATGAATGGAAGTGTGCATGAGTGTTTTTTTGGGGTCGGTGATCTGAGTGTGTGGGTGGGTACGCGTGTGTGTATTGATGTCTGAATGGGGTGCATGGAGTATTTGAATGAATGGATGTGTGCATGCGTGTTTTTTTGGAGTCGGTGATCTGAGTGTGTGGGTGGGTACGCGTGTGTGTATTGATGTCAGAATGGGGTGCATGGAGTATTTGAATGAATGGATGTGTGCATGCGTGTTTTTTTGGAGTCGGTGATCTGAGTGTGTGGGTGGGTACGCGTGTGTGTATTGATGTCTGAATGGGGTGCATAGGGTATTTGAATGAATGGAAGTGTGCATGAGTGTGTTTTTGGAGTCGGTGATCTGAGTGTGTGTGTGTGAGTGCACGTGTGGGGGTGCTGGCAGTGTGTGTATTGATGTCTGAATGGGGTGCATGGGGTGTTTGAATGCATGTGCATGTTTGCAGTGTGTGATGGGAGAGGGCTGTAGTTTTCTGTGTGTGAGTTGGGGGGATGAGCTGGAGGTGATATTCCTATTAAATAATGCATTTTGACTCATAGACCTTCCTCTCCAATTTGTTTGCTATAATTGGCATGACGTATATTTTGTAACGATGGCTGTTAATTGTTCATCCTTCTTTAAAATCTTTTAAAAAAAATTACAGGGTAACCATTACTATTATTATCATCATCATCTATCTCTCTTTTCTTGCTCGTGGTGGTTTTTCTAGATGAGCATGATGGGCTTCGCCAAGTCATGCTGTCTTTTACTGATTCAGAAATTTCCTGACTATTGAACATGTTTCAAGTAAGATTGCTTTCTGGATGTTGGTGTGCATGTAGGTTTTCTCTAAAAATAATAATAATGAAGTGATGCTGGTGAGTGATGTGATTAATGGAATAATTGTAATTTTTTCCTCTTGCCAAAGTTCTTTAATTTCCATAGCCAGTGGTGTATATTTTCCTCTCTTTTCCTCTTCCCTTTCTGCAACATTTTTGTCATTAGGTATTGCTATGTCAATGAGGTAGGCGTGTTTTTCTTGGTTGTTTTTGACTGTTATGTCTGGTTGAAGCTGAAACAAGCCAAGAGATGCTAGCCTTTAGTCCATTTTGTTCCATGGCTAATGTTTGCAGGGTAATAGTAGTTTATACTATTTCTGAATGCTTCGTTGCTTGTTCGTTGTACTAGATTTTTCTGTACTTGTCAACTACTTCATTTGTCCAGTGGTAGCAGTATGCTGAATGTGTGATAATAGAAATGAGAAAGGTGATGGGGAAAGAGTTTTAAATGTTAGGAAAGGTTAGACTATGGTCATCCAGTGAAGGACTTGCAGTCAGAAAAGATATTTGAAGGAAGAGGAGACTGTATCACACAGAGTATAGCAAAAGCTTCAAAGTACAGCAAAAGCTACAAAAGTAGAAATGAGTGAAGTTAATTTCAGATATGTTGAATGTTTCACTGGTTCTTTATTCCAGTGGTTTTAGCATTAAGATGTTATGTAGAACAGGTTTGTTTTAATTGTGTGATATGAAATCAGACCTGTGACCAAGGCCATGTTTGGGTGGGCACGCCCCCTTGGAGGCTGGGCATGTTGGTGGGCACGCCCCCTTGGGGTGGCCATGTTGTCCTTTTTGGTTTCCAAAATATGGTCACCCTATCTCATGCCACTCATAGACTTCACCATCGCTGTAGGTGTAGGCTGTTCTCCAACGTGAATGGGAGGTAGACTCCCGCAGTCCACTGGCTCTCATTTGGAGGGTGCTGAGTGTTAATTTTTACTTTCTCTGGGCAGAAGACACATGGGACGTCGACTGTGCAACATAGGCCTTGTTGCGGTTTTAGAAGTTGGGTTTGAGGCTTCCTTCCAGGAGCAACGTAAAATGTGTCCCCTCAACTGTCCTTGGATTTTGCTTCACCAAGGTCAATTGCACAGAGTCAGGTCCTTGGGCTGCTCCTATGTAGACTCCTGGCTTCGAGAAGCTACCTCACACTTCAACTTGTGCCACTCATTCACTTCACCAGCGCTTTGGAATTGGGCTGTTGTTCTCCAACAGGAACGGGAAGTGTACTCCCCCAGAGATCTATGGCTTACCTGTGCAATGTACCAGCCCCTTAATGCCCATCAGCCTGCCTGCCTGCCTGCATGTGCCCACCTGTGCTTGCCTGTGGCCGCCTCTCGGCCTGCCTGCCTCCTCTGCCTGGGTGCCATCATTGTGGAGTAGCTGGATCTACTGGAAATTACACCCCCAGAGATCTATGGCTTACCTGTGCAATGTACCACCCCCTTAATGCCCGCCAGCCTTCCTTCCTGTGCCCACCTGTGCCCGCCTCTCTGCCTGCCTCCTCTGCCTGGGTGCCATCATTGTGGGGCGTCAGGATCTGCTGGGACTGACTTCCCCAGAGGTCTATGGCTTAGTCATCATACATTGTGTAGCACCTCTCTGGCTGCCTCTCTGCCCTCCTGGTGCCTGGGAGATGTAGATGTGATGTGTGGGTCAACCCCACAAGCCTATGGCATGCTTGCTCCCAGCGCTTCTGGGGCATAGCCGCCTGCTGCCTCTCCTCCTCTGTGCCCACCTCAGAGGGCCGGTTTGTGCGTGTCTTGCTTTGACTCAGGGCATTTTTGTGAACCGCCCAGAGAGCTTTGTCTATTGGGTGGTATAAAAATGTAATAAATAAATGAATAAAAAAATACATAGTCCTTCCTCGTGATGAAAAGGCAGCTGCATTGCTGCTGCGCTCACCCTGTTTAAGATTTCTTGAAACACCATGTGTCCATTTTTGAACTGTTTAACCTGAGATGAAGATTCTTATTTAGATATATCTTTAAAAATACCCCGAAATCAGGGCATGCTTGGATTTCCTTCAAAATGGGCATGAATAAGGATCAATGTGGAAGCTCTGACGGTGCCCAGTTAGAGGTCTGTATCTGGAAAAATGACAGAGATAACTGCATTTCTGAAAATGGGTTTTTTTTTTTTTTTTTTAAAAAAAACAACAACCCAAAATTCAGGGCATGCTCGGATTTCCTTCAAAGTGGGCATAAATCTGCATACTTTTAGAAGCTCTTGTGGTGCCCATTTTGATGTTTCTAACTTGAAAACTAAAAAAGTTGTAGGCGTTTAACATGTTCAATACAATGCAATGGGGGGGGGGGACACGGAGCACTGATCCGGATCCGGAGCACCGCCTTCTCTTCTACAGGCTAAACATGCCCAATTGTTTCAGTCTTTCTTCATAGTTAGGGTGACCATATGAAAAGTAGGACAGGGCTTTAACAGTTGCATAGAAAACGGAATTTCAGTCATTTGTATATATTAGGGGTGTGCACGGACCCCCCGCTCCGCTTCACTTGCAGATCCGCCATTTTCCGGATCGGGCCGCTCCGCCCCCGCTCCGCCCACTTCCGCTCCGCTCCGCCCGGAGCTCCGGATCCGGATCCGGAGCTCCGTTTCCCCCCCCATAGGCTTGCATTGAAAGCTAAAAAATTATACAACTTTTTTTCTGTTCAAGTTAGAAACCTCATGTTTGGCACCATGACACCTCATGGGGATATACACACGCACGCCAAGTTTCAAAGCAATCCCATCATCCCCTGATTTTTGGCGAATTTTTGAAAATTGGGCACCCCACACACAACATCCCTGCGAGGTGGGCAGGGGAGGAGGGAGGGAAGGCAGGCAGGCATGCAGCTGGCATTTCTGGGGGCATAAGGAAGTGAGCCAAGGATAAGCCAGTAATGCATATAAAATGGAATAAATCAATCAATAAACAAAGGAGGGGTGGAATTAAAAGAAGCAGTGTTGCTCAATAAACAGCAAGAAGAATTTTTTTAAAAAGGCTATATCTGTCTTTTACCAGCAATAGGGGGACGTGCCCGGGGGAGGGGGAAGTAGCTGCCAGTTCAAGACAGCCACCGACAGCTCTGAGAAGAAGTAAAACGCTCACTTCAACTCATAACAGGCATTGCTCCACCACTGAAAAGTGAGCATTCACTTCAACTCATGATAGGCATTGCTCCACCGTTTTACTCTCTTTGGAAGGCTCTAATGGCCTTCCAGTGCAGGAGAGAGTGGGGGCACGTCCACGATGAGATGCCCTAGGGGAGCTCATCCCCTTGCACCACATCGATTCAGTTGTTCACCAAGGTTAGGGTGGGGAGCAGTGCTGTGTTTCTATCTCTTATTCTTGGCTTAGTATATGATTTCAGGTTGTGTTTGTGCATTAGGTGGGGCTACTGTGTTAAAAAACACGGGGAAAAGCCCGTTCAGATGAAGAAAGAGAAGTTTCCCAGAATCCCAAGTTACCTGTTTTGCCTATGCCCTCCTCCAACTTTGGGATCATCATGACCGGGAGCTGACTCTGCCCCTCAGCCCTTTGAAAAAGGTATTTTTCCCGCCGATTTTTTAAAAACTTCTAGCCCGCGACCCGTACGATGCAGAAAGTTGAGAGTGGTCTCAAAATGACCCCCATCCAAGACTCTCTGTGCACAAGAATTTTCAGAATGATAGCTTAAACCCCCCCCAGTTATCCCCGATTCTTTCCCTCAATGCAATCCTATGGGCGAAAAGCCGAAAACGCAGTTTGAGCCGCGCGGTTGACCCGATTTTCACAAAATTATAGCCCGCGACCCAGACAACGCAGAGAGGTGAGAGTGGTCTCAAAATGACCCCCATCCACGACTCTCTGTGCACAAGAATTTTCAGAACGATAGCTTAACCCCCCCCCCAGTTATCCCCGATTCTTTCCCTCAATGCAATCCTATGGGCGAAAAGCCGAAAACGCAGTTTGATCCGCGCGGTTGACCCGATTTTCACAAAAATATAGCCCGCGACCCAGACAACGCAGAGAGGTGAGAGTGGTCTCAAAATGACCCCCATCCACGACTCTCTGTGCACAAGAATTTTCAGAATGATAGCTTCAAAAACAACGTAGTTATGTGCGATTATTTGCCGCAATGCAATCCTATGGCGAAATGTTTTCAAGATGGCGACCGGAGCGCTCTGCCTGAACTCGGAGCTCCGAAAAATGGGCGCTTCTCTTCGCCTTGCTTCTAGGGGGTCCGCGGTCCGCTCCTACTCCGCCTCTGGGTAAGGCGGAGCAGGCCAATCCGCTACTGCTTCTACGCTCCTAATCGGAGCGGAGCACATCCCTAGTATATATGGAGAACCGGGTGAAATTCCCTATTCATCACCACAGTTAAAACTGCAGAAGCTATATAGAGTGACCAGATTTAAAAGAGGGCAGGGCACCTGCAGCTTTAACTGGTGTGATAAAGAGAATTTTCACCAGATTCTCCATATGTACAGATGACATCTGCTGAAATTCCATTTTCTATGCAACTGTTAAAGCCCTGTCCTCCTTTTCATATGGTCATTTGGTTTCTATTTCATAGATAAAGAACTTGGCATTTATCCTTATTCAATTTCTTTCTGTTGTTTTCAGCCCAGCACTCCAGCCTACCAAGAACACTTTGAAGTTTGTTTCTGTCTTCCATTGTATTAGCTATCCCACCCAATTTTGTGTCATCTGCAAATTTGATGAGCGTTTCCTGCACCTCCTTGTCAAACTCATTAATAAAAATGTTGAAGAGCACTGGGCCCAGGACTGAGCCCTGCTCTACCCTGCTCGTTACCTCCCCCCAGTTTGAGAACGTACCGTTGATTAGCACTCTTTGAGTCCGATTCTGTAGTCAACTGTGAATCCCTCTAATAATTGCTCCATCTGGCCCACTTTTAGCTAGTTTGTTAATTAGAATATCATGGGGCACTTTGTCAAAAGCTTTGCTGAAGTCAAGATATATGACGTCTATAACATTCCCATCCATGAGTACCTGGAGAATACTTTCTATTTATTTATTTATTTATTTATTTATTTATTTATTACATTTCTATACCACCCAATAGCCGGAGCTCTCTGGGCGGTTCACAAAAATTAAAACCATTCAAAGTATAAAACAACAGTATAAAACCATAATATAAAATACAATATAAAAGCTCAACCAGATAAAAAAAGCAGCAATGCAAAATTACACATTTAAAACCATGTTATTTAAAATTTATAGATAGTTAAAATCTTGGGAGAATAAAAAGGTCTTCACCTAGCGTCTTAAAGCATATAATGTAGGTGCCAAGCGAACCTCCTTAGGGAGCTCATTCCACAGCCGCGGTGCCACAGCAGAGAAGGCCCTACTCCTGGTAGCCACCTGCGTCACTTCCTTTGGCAGGGGCTCACGGAGAAGGACCCCTGAAGATGACCTTAGGGTCCGGGCAGGTACATATGGGAGGAGGCGTTCCTTCAAATAACCTGGCCCCAAGCCGTTTAGGGCTTTAAATGTTAATACCAGACTTTGAATCGGGCCCGGACCTGGACTGGCAGCCAATGAAGCTGGAAAAGGACTGGCGTAATGTGGTCTCGTCGACCAGTCCCTGTTAGTAAGCGTGCTGCCCTGTTTTGCACCAGTTGAAGTTTCCGGACCGTTTTCAAAGGCAGCCCCACGTATAACGCATTGCTGTAATCCAAATGAGAGGTTATCAGAGCATGGATAACTGTAGCTGAGCTATCTCTGTCCAGATAAGGGCGCAGCTGGTATATCAGCCTGAGCTGATAAAAGGTGCTCTTTGCCACTGAGTTCACCTGTTTCTATCCATAGTTTCTATTTCCTTTTTGTTTCTGCCTTTCCAATTGTATTGGAACGGCATGTGCTTTGTCCAGCAAAATGCAGCAGCTGCATTGCTGACTGGAACATCTCATAGAGACCATATCACACCCATCTTAAAGGAGTTGCACTGGTTGCCAATAAGTTTCCAGTCCAAATTCAAGATGCTGGTATGATGTTTAAAGCTGTAAACTGCTTGAGTCTTTGAAACTTGAGGGAGAACCTCTCTCTATATCTGCCTGCCCTAGACCAGAGATCTGCCAGAGGAGCCTTTCTCCATGCCCCAAAAATGCAAGATATATGCTATGTTGGGACATAGGAGAGGACTTTCTCTGTTGTGGCACCCCGTCTGTGGAATGCCCTCCCTCTGGAGGCCTGACTGGCACTGGTTTCATTTCTGTGCCAGGTTAAGACATGGCTTTTTGACAGGGCCTTTGTTGGCTAAATCCACCAGCCTGCACACTGTCATATTTTAATTAGATTTTATTGTTTTAAAATGTCATATGAGTTTAAACATGTTGAAACATCATTGATTCATATAAACCTGTGGATCCATTTATTCTTTTGCAGTTTTTCATCCACCACACCAGCAATGACTCTCTGGGAGACTGTGCTTTGCACTTTCTTAGCGTGCCTCTTGGCAACCCTACTTGGCGGTCTCCATAAAATAGGAGCATTTCGCAAGAGGAAACCCAAGGAACCTCCATTGGACAAAGGCTTCCTTCCATGGCTCGGACACGGGCTAAGTTTCATTCAGAGCCCTGAAGAGTTTTTGGAAAGGATGCGGAAGAAACATGGGGATATTTTCACAGTTTTGCTCAGAGGCAGTTACATGCATTTTTTGATTGATCCTTCTACTTATGAATCCTTAATGAATGTATCAAAACAAATGCTGGGTTCTAATAAATTTACATCAATGGTGGCATGTAATGTTTTTGGCCTCCACTCCACAGAATCTCAGCTACATCGTTTTAAAAAAATCAGTGATAAGTATCTCGGAGGGAAGTATCTACCTGTCCTGAACCAGGAGATGATGGAGAAGTTGAAGTCCGTGATGCTTCTCAGCCAGGATTCAGGTGAGGGGAAAAGATCTTGGCGGCAGGAGGGAGTCCTCCACTTTATCTACAAAACTGTCTTCCAAGCCTCTTTTCTGACTTTGTTTGGCAATGAGCCACACAAAGATGTAGACAGCAAAGAAAATGCTAAGGAGAATGAATTAACCCAAGGTGGAAACTTGTTGGAAAATTTTCAGAAATTTGACCATTTCTTTCCCCATATGGTCACTGGCACACTAGACCCTCTGAGAAAGAAGGAGACAGAGAGATTGAAGAAGTACTTCTGGGACATTCTCTCAGTCGAAAAGTTATACCAAAGGGTGGGCATCAGCAATTGGGTAGCTGAGCTAAATCAGCAGTTATCTGAGCCTGGGATTACTGAAAAGACGCGGACTCAATTTCAGCTGATGCTTCTCTGGGTCTCTCAAACTAACATTGTCCATGCTACCTTCTGGATTCTTCTGTATCTCCTGAAATATCCAGAAGCAATGAAGGCAGTGAGGGAAGAAGTGGAGAGAGTTCTAAGAGAGACCGGTCAGGAGGTCGAGGCAAGCGGCCCCTTCATCAACGTGTCCTTGGATATGATCAAAACTCCTCTTCTGGACAGTGCAATAGAGGAAACTCTGCGCTTGAAAGGGTCTACTTTTATCTTCAGAACTGTGATGCAGGAAATGGATATTAAGATGGCCGATGGCAAAGAATATACTTTCCGGAGAGGTGATGATCTAGTGTTGCTGCCTTTTCTTGCACTGCAAACAGATCCAGAAATCCACCCTGACCCTCACACATTCAAATATGACAGGTTTGTGACCCCAGATGGGATAAAAAAGGAGTTCTACAAGAATGGGAATAAGCTAAAGTATCACAGTATGCCTTTTGGTGGTGGAACTGGACTGTGCCCTGGGCGATTTTTTGCTGTTTATGAAATGAAGATGTTTGTCTTCTTGATGCTGGCCTACTTCGACATGGAACTGGTTAATGCAGAAGCAGAAATGCCTACGATAGATGTAAGAAGCTTTGGGTTTGGAACTATAAAACCATCTCATGATATTCACTTCAAATACCGATTGAGAGTCTAAGGGGAAAGTCATTTAGGCTCAAATATGCAAAGGATTGCCCTATCAAACCTAGCTTTTATTAACAAAGATATGATTTCGCAGTTAAACTCAGGGTAATTCTTTTTTTCCTAATAAAAATATTATTCTATAAATACAGAGTCTTTGGGCCTGTCTAGACCTAGGGAGGGGAGGGGGAGGTTTCCATGATATGATGATCGCAAGATGCTCCCCCTCAGTCTACACGTGGCACATGACATCCCGGGAGGAAGAAGACATGGCATCAGCCATTTTTTTTTGTTTTTTTATCGAAAATGAGTGTACGAACGCTCCATTGAAAATGCTAGTTGTTGGTGTTTGTTTTTTTAAAAAATAATCTTGCTCCCCCCGCCACCCTTATGGGCCTGGAGCACCTGAAGAGCTCTGTGTCTGGTTCATAGCACCTCACATTTACTCGCGAGGAGCCGTGAAGAAACCGAGACAGCTGCCCATACCTCCTGTGGTCTCAGGACAATCCCAAAACCAAGGGAAAAGTTGGGATTAAAGCCGTAAAGGGAGGGGTCATCCCTCCCTGCCTTCGATCCCCTCTGCATCTTGTGGACACACAGGGATGATCCCATGGCGATCACCGGGATATCACCTGATCTAGACATGCCCTTGATCATAATGCATCCTGAGGGCAAAGGGATTCAAACCTGGCTTTCATAGTTATTTTGGTTGGCAGTTATTTACTTTCCGAAGTTCTGAGTGGAAGACATTTTGTAAAATATTAGCTCATATTCAAAGGTGTCTCTTTTATGTGTGGGGTTACGAAAAATAAAATAAACGCTGAGGTCCAAAAGAGGGACCATGTTATTTTGCAATTCGGAGAGGAGAACAGTTTCCTGTACCTCTTGGCTCACCTGCTTATGGGCTCCATCACACCAGCGATTTCTTGCATGCTCCCTGTGAAGGACGGCCCCAAAGGGCTGCGGTCCTGTTCAGTTAGTTCTGCTCAGTCTGGCTGCGGCCTCTGGGCCAGGAGGAGGGAGTTTCAGGGAACAGCTCATGGCATGGGTAATTGGCTGTGCCAAGCAGGGCCAGTGCTACCATTAGGCCAACTAGGCGGCAGCCTAGGGCGGAGACTTGAGAGGGGTGCCGCACAAGCAGTGTAGGGTGGCGGGGAAATATGGGAAACGGAGGCGTGCGCCCCTGACCCGGCAGTCTTTGGCCTTGTTGTCCCCGGGCCACTGGAAATAGGAAATTCCGGCTAGTCACGCTGGCCAGGCCACCTCATCCCCGAGCCAAGATCTCGCTGGCAATGCAAGAGCGTGCAAAAAGGCCCCATCTGGAGGCTAGCCGGATGAACTGCACAGAAGCAGTTGCAGCAAGGTGCGCTGGGTGTGAAGAGCAGCAGCAGCAGCAGACAGGGCATGAGGCGAGGATGAGGAGGACAAGCAGGGGCAGCGGCGGCGGCAGCACCAGAAAGATATGGCTGGAGGGTTTTCTCTCGGGGATCTCTCGGGGATGAAACTGACCAGCCTGGTCCCTCTTGTCTGCAGCTGGTTTACTCGGGAGCAATTCTGTACTGATCGCCATGACTTCCTCCTCTAAGGTGTGCTGTTGCCCCCAGGGCTCCAGACAACACCCTGAGGGAATCTACACTTGTCTAGATGAAACGTAACAAGTTGGCAGAGATGACGTCAGCAGTCACGTGATGCTGTTGTTGTTACGTTTCTTCTGACTTTTAAAACCGTTCCACTTTCCGTTAAAATTGTTTTAATACTAACAATGTGCCCCAACCTTTCGTTGTTTTCAACGCCGTCTTTCAAAGTCATGTCTCGTGACCATGGTCTTTGCTTCCTGATTAGGACGACTTCCGGTAGGCGCCAAAAGCAGCCGTTTTCTCCTCAGTGTGAGTCCGCCATTAGTGCTAATCCGCAACTGAATGAAGTTCTACTGGGTTCTTTCCTGTTTTTCTTGTTTCTAATTTATCAGCTTTGTCTTCTGAATGTGGTGACTCATTAATTTACAAACTGTTTCCTTTATTTTTGTGCTCCTCTGACCATTCGTGCTTGAATTGATGTCGTTAAGAGCTCTCTTTTCATTAACGTAAGTTGAATAAGGGTTTGTTTGTTTTCTGAACGTCTTCTAAAATTTAGTTTCTAATCTGAGTAGTGAATTTTCTGCTTTTTCTCTTTAACCCCCCTTTTTAAAACAACAACACTAGTAGTACAAGTATGACCATCCATCAAACTCCTAAGCCCCGCCCCCTGACAGGTGCCCCTCCCCTTTTAGACCGGAAGTCCCACCTTAGACGGAAGTCCCGCCGCCGGAAGTCCCTCCTCCGGAAAGAGTGGTTACCTGACATGGATCACATGACCCCAACGGGGTCATGTGACCCCTCTAGGGTTGCGTCAGACCCCCCTCGACCAATAGGAAGGGGTTTTAGAGCCCTAATCCTTACGGGATTGGAGAAATCCCCCCTAGATTGATATCTCGATGTTGATTGGTCCAAAGGGGGTCATGTGACCCCTCTAGGGTTGCGTCAGACCCCCCTCGACCAATAGGAAGGGGTTTTAGAGCCCTAACCCTTACGGGATTGGAAAAATCCCCCCTAGATTGATATCTCGATGTTGATTGGTCCAAAGGGGGTCATGTGACCCCTCTAGGGTTGCATCAGACCCCCCTCGACCAATAGGAAGGGGTTTTAGAGCCCTAACCCTTACGGGATTGGAGAAATCCCCCCTAGATTGATATCTCGATGCTGATTGGTCCAAAGGGGTCATGTGACCCCTCACGGAAAGCGGAAGGCCGGCCTCGACCAATGGGATGGGGTTTTAGAGGGTGCATGTGGTCCTGTAAGGCCAACCCCCTCGCTCTAGACGCGTATAGAAGGGAGCCCCCCATTTTGCCTGCCCAGACACGTTTTCCTGCATAGAGAAGATGGCGAATCCAACCCCAACCAGCGGATCTTCAACAGTGCCTCCACAACCCCCCCTGAGGAATCAAAACAGAAAGAAAGGGGTGAGTCGTGCTGTCACATATCCTCCAGAAGACAGAGAAATTGCAACGCCAGTACAGAATATTATAAATAATAGTTCTGATGCCACAATGAGTGAACCCTTATCCATAGGGCCTTCTGGATTTTCTTATCCACTGGCACCCCTGCCTCTTCAGCCCCAAAAGCCGGAGCTGTTTCGGTCTTCCTCATACCCGCCAACTGGGCGTTTACCAGGATCTGTGTACCCGTCAGAGCCAAATTCTTTTCCTGAAACCTCACAATGGCTCGATTGGAGAATGCCCGGGAGTTTACCCTCATCTGTGTACCCGGCAGAGCCAAATTATTTTCCTGAAACCTCACAATGGGCTGATTGGAGAATGGATTGTACCGAGCAATGGTCTGATACAGAGTGTGATTGTGGCTGTGATTTAAAAAATGTGCGCCTAAAGGCGGAGAAGTACAATGATGAAGCTGTGGATGGCGGCGGCCTTATGAAATTGGTTCTACCGTCTGAAGAGAAAATGGAGCAGGAAGATCCTGATACATACCCGCCAATGGAAGAACCGATGGACGTTATGACGGAGAATGTGAGTATTTTTATATATGAATTTTGTTCATAGTATTAAGGCCAGATTGGTTACTAAAAACCCCTATATTTTTGTTTTTACACAGGCCCATGGTGCTTTTGAGAAAATGCAGATTGACACTTCACGAGCAGTCAACATTTCCTGCATATCATGTGTTTCCAAAAAATCTGAACAATGAAAACTAAAATAAATTTTAAAAAATGATGCCGTGGAGTCAATAAAAACATTTTGTTTTAAACTTACGTTACCATTCTTGTGTTAACCTATAATATGGCAGATCATGAAGAAATCCTAAGGGATATTTATTATAACCCCGGACACGTAGGGGGGTTGGGTGGTGTGAACTCCCTATTTCAGGAGGCCAAAAAACAGAGCAAAGACCTGAGCAGAAGAGATGTTATCAGATGGCTGTCAGATCAGGATGCTTACACCCTGCATAAACCAGCCAGGATCCATTTTAAAAGGAATAGAACAATTGTGTCTGAGGTGGATGCTCAATGGCAGGCCGATCTAGTCGATATGCAGCAATTTTCTAAATATAACAAGGGCTACAAATACATTTTAACGGTTATAGATATTCTGTCTAAATATGGTTGGGCAGAGGTTCTAAAAGACAAGACAGGTAGGCAGGTGTCCGCCGCTTTCAAAGCTATTTTCACACGAGACGGAAGAGTTCCTGGCAAAATACAGACAGATAAAGGTCGTGAGTTCCTAAACAGGGATGTGAATCAGCTATTCAAGAAACAGGGGGTACACCATTTTGTTACCAATAATGAAGTCAAAGCTGGGGTTGTGGAGAGGTTCAATAGGACTTTAAAAACAAAAATGTGGAGGTATTTCACAGCTAACAACACATACACATATATAGATGTGCTACCCCAATTCCTAAAAAGTTATAACCATAGCTTTCACAGAACTATCAAAACTAGGCCTGTTGATGTTAATAAGTCTAACTCCTTGGCTGTTTGGAGAACCGTATATGTTCACGATATAGAGAGAAAGGCAGAGTTACCACTTTTCAAAAAAGGGGATCATGTACGGGTATCTAAATGTAAGGGTGTTTTTGCTAAGGGTTATGAACAGAATTTTACCACGGAGTTATTTATAGTGGATGAAGTCATCAAAAGAGCAAAGAGACCTGTATATCTGTTAAAAGATTATGAAGGAGATGCAGTGCTGGGGACCTTCTATCCTGAAGAATTACAAAAAGTGAATGCCAGGTCAGATAGGGCATATAGGATTGAAGAAATCTTAGCCACAAAAGGCAGGGGTCGAAGAAAATGTCACCTAGTTAAATGGCTAGGTTGGCCTAGCAAGTTCAACAGCTGGGTGAACGCTTCTGATCTACGTGAACCTGTATAGAAGAAGTATGGGTGATCAAGGGTTTTACGGTACCTTGCCCAGCAACGCCTGTGCTTCAGCTTTTCCAAACAACAAGAGTTCTGCATACACTATACAACTAGCAAGAGCTCTGGATCTCCAGGGGCCCTGGGAAGTGGGGTTAGCTGAAATACAGTATCCACACACCTGGGAGACTCTAACAACCTGCGGACGATTTGACATTTCTGACAAGGAAAGTATGCATCATTTAGTTGTGTGCAATGGTTATTATGCAGACATCCCTGAGCTGATTAATGCGATGAACAAAGTTATATATGGTGGGGATAAAGTGGTCCTACAGTATGACTCTGTGACTAGAAAAGTCAGTCTAAACCCCGAAGAAAGTGTTATCTTTCAATGTGATGCAGAGTTGGCCCACATATTAGGCGCAAAGCCTGGTATGCCAGTCAAAGAATTCCCTTTTCATGCGGACATTACCCAGGGCTTTAATACCTTATACGTGTACACAGATATCGTGGAGCACCAGATAGTAGGAGACTATTATGTACCGTTACTGCGTTGCGTACCCGTGAGTGGAAAGAACAACCGCTGTGTAACCATTGGTTATGACAAACCACACTACTTGCCTGTAATCAAGGACCACATTGACACCATCACCATTGAAATAAAGAACGACCAGAACAAAAATGTAGCATTTTGTTTTGGGAAGGTGTCTGTGAAGTTGCACTTTCGCCCTCGGAGAGCCTTTGTATTTTAAAAAATGGCTATTTTGAAAAGCTATGGTGATCCAGCTGTTTATAGGAATTATTATAAGGCACAGGCTGGCTATGCATTGCCTGGTTACCACGGGGCCCCCGTGATGTATGGCGCAGGGCTTGGTGGTATTTTCAGAAGCCTTTTCCGAAAAGCTATACCCCTGTTGAGAAGAGGTATAGACATCATTAAACCCCATGCAAAAACCGCTGCCCGTAATATTGCTAAAGACATGATAGGACATGTTACACATGAGGTTTTGAACAGAGTGAACACCCCAACACCGCAAGACGGATCAGGCCTGATGTACATTAAAAGGCGGGGCCCTCTAAAAAGAAAGGCCTCACGGGTTAGATTGGTTGGACCACCCCGCCCCCTTAAAAGAAAACGACC
Organism: Elgaria multicarinata webbii; assembly: GCF_023053635.1. Taxonomy (NCBI): domain Eukaryota; kingdom Metazoa; phylum Chordata; class Lepidosauria; order Squamata; family Anguidae; genus Elgaria; species Elgaria multicarinata. The sequence continues at coordinate 7,670,097 of NC_086171.1, read as the reverse complement.
GAGAGGAAAGAAACGTCAGAAGAGACGTGTTGTATCAAAGAGACGACGGTCTGTTACAGCTAAAAGAGATATATTTTAAAATCATCGCCATGGCTTTTATCCACTGCGGCTCTGAAGAATGCGCTAAATCTGAACTTGATCTATTCAACATTGGCCCAACACAGACCAGTATTGAGAGAAGCCTGTTTATAGAGGTACCCCCTCTCTCTGCCCTTTCAGACTCTGCACCACTGGATTTCTACATTCCAGGGAATGGGGAAGATTATATGGACTTAAATAACACTTTGCTTTATTTGTGTTGCAAAATTGTCAATCCTAACGGAACAAACCTCGCTGTAAATGAGGAGGTAGGCCTGGTGAATTATCCAATAGCATCCCTCTTTAGTCAGCTGGATGTGACACTTGGCGATCGTTTAATAAGCCAAAGCAACAATTCCTATCCCTACCGAGGGTATTTTGAAGCTGTGCTTAACTACAGCCAGGCTACCTTGGAGACACAATTCTCTACAGCCTTGTTTTTCAAAGATACCGCTGGCGAACATGAATCTGCGGATCTGGAGGGAGATAATACCGGGTTTATTAGAAGGGCAAATCTGACCATGCAAAGCAGGAAGATAGATCTGTTGGGTCATCTTCACTCCGACCTGTTTTTCCAAGAAAAGCTGCTCTTAAATGGGGTTGATGTGAAAATCAAACTTACCCGGAGCAAAGATGCCTTCTGCTTAATGTCTGACGTTGCAGATAGGCCTTTCAAACTTCAAATTGTGGCAGCCTCACTTTTTGTTAAAAAAGTCAGAGTAGCTCCAGGTGTACGTCTGGGCCATGCCGAAGCGTTGCTGACCTCTAACGCCAAATATCCTGTGGACCGTGTCAGCATGAAAGTGTTTAGCATTCCTAGAGGGAGCCGCGTAGCCAATCAGGAAAACCTGTTTTTGGGTCAATTACCTAAGCAAGTTATTATCGGTATGGTCGACAATGACTCTTATAGCGGTGATTATCATAAAAACCCATTTAATTTTCAACATTTTAATACCAATTTCGCGGCCCTTTACCTGGATGGAGAACAGATACCCACCAAACCTTTTCAACCGTGTTTTGAGGACGGAAATTGTGTCAGAGAATACATGAGCCTTGTACAGGCTGCTGGCAAACACATGAAAGACCGGGCACTTTTAATTAACCGTGAGGAGTATGCCAGAGGTTACACCCTGTTTGCATTTGATCTAACCCCCGATCAAGAGGGGGGTGACCACTATTCTTTGATTAAAACAGGAAACCTGAGGGCTGAATTTCGCTTTAGTAGAGCCCTGCCTGACACTATAAATATGATTGTTTATGGGGTTTTTGATAGCTTAATTCAGATTAATAACCTAAGGAGTGTACTTTTTGACTATATGTAACATGGATAGCATCCAGTTAGCACATGAACTCAGTTCAAACCCCCATACTAAACGGTCATTCTATGGCGTGTTTCCCTGCGACATTCTACCCAGACGGCGGTTACAACAGAGACCTGTATCATTGGTGGTGAACACACATCCTCATAAATTACCTGGAGAGCATTGGTTGGCTATCTACTTGACAGAAGGCACGGGAGGGGAATTTTTTGATTCCTACGGTCATCCCCCCAACTATGAACAATTTCCTAAAACTATTTTGTCATTTTTAAGAAAAAATGCAAGCAAGATTGTGTATCAACCAAGACAAGTTCAAGCCCCAGATTCGATGGTTTGTGGGTACCACTGTATATTTTTTCTTCAACAGCGCTCTAAGGGTTTAAAATTTGGACAGATTCAAGACTTGTATTCTCGAAACTTGGAAAGAAACGACCGGATGGTGGTGCAATCTTTAAAAATCCAGAAGAATATGTACAGACATAGATCAGATATGTTCCAAACATCACAATGCTGTATATCATGTAATGAGTTTCACAATAAAAACAACCTCTAATAGGGGGTTGTTGTTTTTTTAAAAAAAGACCTTCTTTTTTTGATAGCTGGGTGTTTCATATCACAAAAATAAATATGTTTTAAAAAATTTATTTTTAGGACTGGGGAAAAAACAAAACAGCACCTTATTTTGAGATTCCTAGTCTGGGGTGGGTGATGGGGGAAATGTCCTGAATGTGATTAAAAGGTTTCCGTGACGATCCATTGTTCTCAGGGGAAATATTCTAAGATGCTTAAAAGGTGACCTGGCCAGGTGATAAACTAATCATTCTGAGATTCCTAGTCTGGGGTGGGTGATGGGGAAAATGTCCTAAATGTGATTAAAAGGTTTCCGTGACGATCCATTGTTCTCAGGGGAAACATTCTAAGATACTTAAAAGGTGACTTCAGCTAGGTGATAAACTAATCATTATAATTTACATAATCTTGATTAGAAGGTAAAATGTAAGAACCAGTGTTTCTGAGAACCACCATATTGTGTGACCTGAAGTAACCTCAGGCAATAATAAACTCTATACTTCTGGAACACCCCTACATTGTAATATTAAAATCCCAACAGACCATAAAATTAACCAACAGCCTTTTTTTTCCTGACGGCTGCACAAAAACTGGCCCTAATAAAACATTGTTGAATTCTCATTTTAGCTTTTGGGAGAGAAAATAAGCTTACAACCTGTAATAAATCCTAAGGATTATTATTATTATTAATAATAATATAGCCCCATCAGTGTACATGTTGTTGTTGTACAGAGTAAAACAATAAAATAGCAAAACCCTGATGCATAGGCTTACATTCTAATAAAATCATTATAAAATTAAGTTTTAAAAGCTTTAGGAAAAAAGAAAAAGGTTTTAGCTGTGCTTTAAAAGTTGTGATGATACTTGTAGGATCCATATATATATATATATATATATATATATATATATATATATATATATATATATGGATCCATATATAGGTCTCAAAAGAAATATACCCTATCTCTAATAAGAAAATATCAATACTTCAGTATAATAAAAGTGATTTATTTTTTATAAAAAAACATTAGTGTTTGCCTGTTTTGTAAAAAGAAAAAAGAAAAATCATAAGTTGATCCATGCAGGGGCATTGCGTTGCCTTTGCTTTTTAGCACTTCTGTGAGAAAACCTCAAATTTATTTATTTCCCCCCCCCCACCCTAACCTCTCTCTTGAAATTAGGTCAATTTAAAATCAATAAAAGACTGCCTATTCGAGCTCCTATAACTTTTATTTCATGCAGATGTTGGAGAATCAAACCTTGGTCAATAGTAGATCGCGCACACACCCTAAAACCATCTTCTAGAATATTTTAATAAATATGACAGACCTACAATTTACTAATTATAGTAAAGGACCAAGGGGACAGGAGCAGGCAGAAGTAACATCGGGGCCTGCTCCTGCTGGACTCTTCCCCCCCCCACAGGGCAAACTGCCATCTTGGCCCTGTGGAGAAGAAGAAGGACCGAGGGGACAGGAGCAGGCAGAAGTAACATCAAACATTGGGGCCTGCTCCTGCTGGACTCTTCCCCCCCCCCCCCACAGGGCAAACTGCCATCTTGGCCCTGTGGGGAAGAAGAAGGACCGAGGGGACAGGAGCAGGCAGAAGTAACATCAAACATCGGGGCCTGCTCCTGCTGGACTCTTCCCCCCCCCCACAGGGCAAACTGCCATCTTGGCCCTGTGGGGAAGAAGAAGGACCGAGGGGACAGGAGCAGGCAGAAGTAACATCGGGGCCTGCTCCTGCTGGACTCTCTCTCTCTCTCTTTCTTTCTCTCTCCTCCCTCCCTCCCTCCTTGACTCCTTTTCCTTGTGTGTCATGTCTTTATTAGATTGTAAGCCTGAGGGCAGGGACTGTCTTTTTTCCTAAGTGTAAGCCGCTCCGAGAGCCTTTTTTGGCTGAGGAGCGGGGTATAAGTATGATAAATAAATAAATAAATAATAATTATACTTAAAAAGCTTGATTTGCAGGGTCTTTTTTTGTTTGTTTGTTTGTTTGGTTGGTTGGTTTTTGGGTGGTGGGTGGGTGGGTGGAGTGGTGGTGGTGGTGGGTGGCACGGTCATATATCATATGATGTACCCAATGTCCAATTAGAATCTCTCCCTAGGGGAAGCCTGTGATTGGTTGGGTAGGGAGGGGTGGTGTGGTGTGGTGTGGAGATGCCCTATGTCACATGATGTATCTAATGACCAATTAGAAACTATCCCAAGGGGAACCAATTGTTATAGAAGACGCCCCCCAGACATGGGGTTATAAAAGACGCTGCGCGGTTATGCTCTTTCCTGAACCTGGCCTGCAGATACAGCGCAACAAAAACACGTGAGTATTATTTACTTGAATGTTTGGGGGTATTTTATCTAAGGGTCTGACGTCTGTGTAGATATAGCTAGTTTTTTTTTGCTGTAATTTAAGAGAAATGTTCTTTATATTTCTCCATTTTTATTTTTATTTTGAAATGTCTAAATAGGCACATACATTTGTTATGTAATTGCATACATAGGAAGTTAAAGATGATGTTTTCTTAGAAAACTAATGTTATACAAAGGTGTAATTCATATGATTTAAAATACAATGTACATGATTCTGTCTTTCCTCTTCATAACGTAAAACTTGTTTTTCCCTTACTAATTTTCTATGATTATAATTTCTCCTTTTAAATCATGACCTTCAGCATTTCTAATACTGTGGTATACAACTATCTTTATAGTTTTAGAAAAAATTTCACTAGGTTCCATTAACTGTGGGAAAGAGACATAAGTAAAAAAGAGAAAAGGGGCCAGGTATAGTTTAAAAAAAACATTTTATTTTCAAACAGGCAAGAGCAACCATTTTACTGAGAAATAATATCTGCAGGCACTTAATATCTTCAAAGTGAAGCGGGATAACCATGGTTTCTTGTCTTCAGATCCATTTTCCTGCAATATAATACATAAATAACAGTTTTAAAGAATATAAAGGCAGTGCAATATTTAAATAACTATCAATGTATCCGAAAACTCACTAAATTTTTCAGCCGCCTCATAGAGTCACTGGCACATGTAGAAAAATGTTCCAGGTCTGCTCTAGTCATGTGTAGGTCTGATGCTTGTAGACTTTCGATCAGCATTTTTGCAAAAAGAAAAATAGTCAAGATTCTGCCAAAATTTATAACTCCATCTGAAAATTCCTCATTCATAACCCTGTCGAAAATCTGGCTTGCCTCAGCTGGAGAACGAATCTGTAAAATCCTTATCAATAGTGTAATTTCATTTTTCATCCGTTCTTGGATTTTAGAGGTTGCTTTCTGTATGACCGCAAGGTTCTTGCATCCATTTGTTTGTCCATCATACAAGGTCAAATATTCATGTACTAGCCTAGCTGTTTGCCCATCCATGCTGCTGCAGACCAATGTTAGAAATAAGTATACATGGTGGCGGGCTTGCCCCTACATGTCTGCGTATGTATAAACTAACCGGCATATCAAAAACCATGTTTCATGTATAGATATCCCCAGCAACAAATTAAGTGAAAAAATGGATAAGAATATACGATCGGAACCACTCCAAAATCAGGATGATAAAGACTGGGGTAAGTTATTTTTTGTGTTTTAAAATATTTTAAGGTAATAACATGTAGCTGCTTCTGAAATATGGGTTGCTGTTGTTTTTACAGATGATTTCGCAATAACTAAGACCCCTTTAAAAAGGCCAGTGGTTGTGTCATCTCAGGATGCATTGAGGGTGTCAGGTAATAGTTATCTATGTGCGTGTGTGTGTGTGTGTGGTAAATACCAAATATTTTACAATACATCCTTGCATAAATGAAAACATCTTTATTATTGTTTGTTTGCTTTTAGAAAAAAAACTCAACTGTTCAGGAGCCAGAGTATAAGAAAGCCACCCATAAGGCTAAACATCATGTCAAAATACAGACAGATAAAGGTACAGTCTTTTGAAAATATGTATGGTTGTTGTTGCAGAAGATTTCGCAATAAGTAAGACTCTTTTTTAAAAAGACCAAGACAGTAGCAGCGGTGTCACAGTGTAAAATAAATAAAATGTGTTAAGGATGATTGTACATAGTTAATGTAGATGTCTTTTGTTTTTTCAGAGATGAAAAATGCGGCTGTGAAAAGAGCTCGCTCAGAACCTAGCGGTGTTGGGGGTCCAAAAACAAAAAAGCAGCGAAATGAAGACCCTCTAGTCTTACCAACTTTTGAATATCTTTGAGGGTTGACTGTCACAGAACTTGCAGCCTGGGTTGAATCAGCACTTGAAATTGCACATCAAGGAGGTGACCTGTTGGTACAGAGAGCTATGGAACTCGCCGCCCGTGGTCGTGGGGGTTCCGTCATAAATTCTCAGAATATTAAAAAACATCAAAGTTATGCGTGGCCGAACCATACATTTTTCAAACATGTGCAAGTAGGGGGTGGTCAAAGGTTTTGGAAAAGGGGGTCTCTGAGAAAGGGCCTTTACAAACGTCAGCCATATTGGAGGGCTAGGGTGTGTAAAATATTAAACAGAGCTAAAAAAACACTTGTGACACGTAAAAAGCAAAGACAAACCTCACCACCAATTTCTGAAACAGATCCAGAGGCTGAGTCTTCAGAGATATATCACTCTCTACCCCCCACACCCTCTTGTGAAGCAGACAGCGATACGTTAGGGGTGTCCCAACCCATCCAGGACTCAGCGGGTTCAGAGGAACAACCACAGGTATATGCAGAGCGTGTGAGGCGTTGGGAGTACGAGAGGGGCCAGTACAGGGCCCTACACATAGGGGAAGAATTCAGATTTGTTAATCTAGACCGTATAACTTCATTTTCCCAGGCTGTTAGGGCCCTATACGATGCTATACAACAAATCCTCGATGACGTCAGCCGGAGATATTCACCAGGGGATTTTGTGCAATTGCGTTTAGATGGTGGAGGTTTAAGCTTTCCACTCTTCTCAGTTAAAAGACCACGTGCTGTTTTAAATATAGAGGATTTTCTAACCCATATTAGCAATCTCATGCAAAGCAATGCTGAAATATGTGGGGACACAACACTGCGTTTAATTATCACAATAGTGAGGGCCCCACGTGGGGGTGGAAAAAGGCGGAAAATAAGCTCTATTCCTAATAGTAAAATCATACATAGAAAACGTCAACATCTGGTAGATTTTAATTACACAGGCAGTAATCTCTGCTTTGCTGGGGGTCTCTTAGCGGTCATGGCTGAGAAAGCCCCCACAGATGCAGAATTATTGTCTGCGGCCAGACAACTACATGAGGATTTGGGGTGGTCTCCCCAGAAACAAGTCACACTCAGCGATGTTTCACTGATTGAAAATCATTTGAGGGTAAACATACAGGTCATAAGATACACAAAAAATGGCTGGGGTATATTCAAACCAACCGGTGTCAGATATGGTAAAACCTATTCAATGTTACTACACGATGAGCATTATTACGGTGTACGTAGCGTAAAAGCTGTTTTGGGGGCAGAGAATTACTGTGAGAAATGTGCTACACTATTCACACATTCTCATTCCTGTCTATATTTTTGTAGACTCTGTCTGAGTACAGACTGCGCCAGTAATGTTGTAAAAATACTGCGTTGTACGTATTGCCAACGAATCCGTAGATCACCGGTATGTCTCCGTAAACATAAAGAACTAGCCCTGGGCGGTAAAGTAGAGTGCGTCCGCCGAATGTACTGCGGAGGATGCGAAAGTTACCAGGAATTAACTCACGATTTTCAAAACTGTCTTGGAAGACTTTGCAGAGTGTGTTGGGGTTTTATTGATGGCGAAAAGCATCTGTGTTACATGTCCAAGCTTAAGAAACTCATGGTGTCTGTAAAATATGTGTTCTATGATTTTGAAGCCCAACAATCTACAGGCATTCACATTCCTAATTATTGTTTTGCAAAGGCATTTGCAGGTCAGACGGTAGGAACCTTTAAGGTTGAATCATCTACCGGTAAGAAAAGAAAAAGGCTTGCGAAACCCTATGGGGATGTCACTCTGTGGATTTTAGCAGGTAAAACATGGGAATTTAAGGGTGAAGATTGCCTGGCTACCTTTATCCAGACTTTCACAGATAGCACACAGTTCTCAAACTGTACATTTATAGCCCATAACTCTAAGGGGTATGATGGCTACTTTATTCTCAGCCAGCTGATAAAAGAAAAGCTTGAAGTAGATCTTATTACGCAAGGTGGAAAATTAATATGTATCACCGTGAAGGGTTTAAATATAAAATTTATTGATTCCCTCTGTCATCTACCCATGGCCCTCGCTAAGCTTCCAAAGGCTCTAGGGTTTGATAGTTGCAAGGGTTACTTCCCCCATTATTTTAACAAACCAGAGAATTGGGGTTATGTGGGTCCAATGCCTAAAGCAGAGGACTATGGTGTGAATCACATGATGCCTGGGGAAAGAGAGGCTTTTTTAGCCTGGTATGAGGAAAACAGACTAAAAACCTTTGATATGCAGGCAGAGTTAGCTTTTTACTGCCAACAAGATGTTAATATTTTGGAACAGGCCTGCACAAAGTATAGACATGAGATCATAGAGATGACACAGACGGTGAGATTGGTGCGCAAAGGTAAGAAATGGGTACAGCAAAGGTTTGCTATAGATCCTATTCAATACCCCACCTTACCCAGCGCCTGTTTCGCAATGTACAGATTTAAGTTTATGGATTATAAGATTGCAATACCCGCCCACGACAATTATGAAAACAGATGTAAGCGATTTTCTTCTTCAGCAATTCAATGGCTGTGCTACATAGAGCATAAAGGCAATGTCCAGATCCAGCATGCCTTAAAGGGTGGTGAATTCAAAGTCGATAATTATTTTCTCGACGGCTATGCAGTCATAGACAATAAGAAAACAGCTTTTGAATTTCATGGGTGTTTTTGGCACGGCTGTGTACTGTGTTATTCTCCAACGGATCATAACCCTCTAATGGGTAAGACCTATGGAAGCCTATACAACAGCACAGAAAAAAGGACTGCAACGCTGAAATTAATGGGGTTTGAGGTCATAGCCATCTGGGAACATGAGTGGCGACAAATGTTAAGCACAGATGAGGACCTCAAGAATTTTCTTACTGCTACTCGTTTCCCAGAACCTATAGAACCTAGAGACGCCCTCTTTGGGGGACGTACTAATGCGATCTCCCTCTATTATAAACCTAAAGATGGGGAAAAGATCCATTACTATGATTTTACAAGTCTGTATCCTTATGTAAACAAAAACAAGCATTACCCTCTTGGCCACCCTGAAATAATTTATGAGAACTTTAAGCCACTCACAGATTACTTTGGCCTTGCAAGGGTTAAAGTTTATCCACCCAGGGGACTTTTCTTTCCTGTTCTCCCGGCCAAGGTTGATGGTAAGCTCATGTTCGTGCTGTGTGCAACCTGTGCAGAAACTCACCAACGGACACCTTGTAAACATTCAGATGAGGAACGGGCCCTATTAGGAACATGGTGTACAACCGAGCTTAATGTTGCTATAGAAAAGGGGTACAAGGTGGTGGCAATTTTTGAAGTCTGGCATTTTGAAAATAAGACCAATCGCTTGTTTTCAGATTATATTGATATGCATCTACGCCAGAAACAGGAAGCTTCAGGGTATCCCCAATGGTGTGTCACTGCAGAAGATAAAAATCGATATATAGCTGATTATTCCCGAAATGAAGGGATTGAATTACGTTCAGATAAGATTGAAGTGAACCCTGCAAAGAGGCAGATAGCTAAATTATATTTAAATTCTCTGTGGGGAAAATTTGGACAGAGGACAAACCTACCAAACACACAATTGGTGAGAGATCCTGATGAGTTATTTCATCTGCTGTTTTCTGATGCTTATGATGTTTCAATGTGTGAATTTATTGATGACGAGGCTGTCTGTGTGTCCTGGAAACATTCTGTAACACGACCCACGGTTACAGGCAGGAAGAACGTGTTTATAGCCGCATTTACAACTGCATATGCGCGTCTTGAACTGTACAAAGTGTTAGACCGATTGCAAGAGCGGTGCTTATACCATGACACAGATTCTGTGATTTTTGTCAGTCGTCCTGGAGAGTGGGTACCGCCCCTAGGTGATTATTTAGGAGACCTCACAAGTGAAATACCCGCAGATGATTTTATCACAGAGTATGTGTCAGCAGGTCCAAAATCTTATGGTTTTAAAAATTCTAAAGGAAAAGCTTTTCTCAAAATCAAAGGGATCACATTGAACACGGCTAATTGTGAAAAAATTAATTTCGACAGTCTCAAAGACCTGGTTTTTGCATACGTCTCAGACAGGGACCAGGGGCCGACTCATGAAATTGTTGTGCAACAGCCAGGGATTGTAAGGCACAAAGCCAATTGGTCCCTTGAATCAAAGACTCTTAAAAAAACTCAAAAGGTGGTATACGACAAAAGAGTTATTACTGAAGGGTTTAACACTCTACCTTATGGTTTTTGAATATGGATACACGGTGGCTGCATCCTTTTTCAGCTATTTTGGCCGGGCCTAGCAACTGTGGGAAAAGTTTTTTTATCAAAAATATGTTGGACAATGCTCATAATGTGTTTTCTGTGGTACCTGAAAATATTGTATGGTGTTATGGTTGTTGGCAACCTTTGTACAAAAATCTCTTGTGTAAATACTCATTTATCCATTTTGTGGAGGGTCTGCCTGAGAAACTTGATGATCCTGATTTGTTACCCCCCAATAAAGTAAATTTTTTGGTGATAGATGATCTCATGCTGTCTGCGTCTGATAATAGCGAAGTTGAAAAGGCCTTTACTCAGTACGTACATCACCGGAATTTGAGTGTATTTTTCATCACGCAGAATATTTTCTGCAAGGGAAAAAACAACCATACCATTAGCCTAAATGCCAAATATATGGTACTGTTCAAAAACCCTAGAGATAAATTACAAATTGCGACTTTAGCTTGTCAAATGTATCCTCAAAACAATCAATTCTTCATGGAAGCTTTTGCAGATTCTACAAGCAAACCTTATGGTTATCTGGTGGTGGATTTAAATGCCACTACCCCTGAATCTTATAGACTAAGAACAGGTCTTTTCCCACCAGACCTCCCTGTAGTGTACACTATGAAAAAAACTGCAGGGGGTAACAAAAAGCGCCGCCTTTAGTGTTGTACTAAATATTGATGTACAGACCGACTGGAAGGCAACATGTCAGTCCGTGTAAAAAGAAATCTGTTTCTCTTAAAACATCTTATTAAGGCCTCTCCGTGTCAGAGAAAAGCTATTTTATGTTCGGCTTCTGATGACCTGGTCGCTGCCATCGCGGAAATAGCCCTCAATACTTTAAAAGGCAACATACCTCTATCGCCTCAGCAGGTACGTGTATTAAGAAAGAAGAGGGCCATTATTAAAAAGTTGAGTAACAAGAAAATATCGCTGAGAAGGAAGAAGTATCTGGTGAAACAATCTGGTGGGTTTCTTGGACCCTTACTAAGTTTTGCAATCCCCCTGATCACTGGTCTTTTAACCAGTTGCTAATGGAGTATGCTGAAAAGATGTATTTGGTCCCCAGCCACCAGCTAGAAAAACTAAAGGGCCAACCTAAGGAAGAGGACATTAGGAGTGCAACAATAAACTCTCTGGGTGTTGAAATGCAGAACATTCTTAACAGACAGGGTTTAACTGAATATGAAAAAGCCAAACAGTATGATTCTTTGCTGCAAAAATATCTAACACATGTGAGACAGAGGGAGGCTGAAACCCTAAACTTATTTCTGCCGCAGACAACACAGACCATAGATCATACAACGCCACCCATGGATGATGCGCCCGGGGTTTCTGACCATGTCTACCAAGAAGTACTCGACATCCTACCAGCTAGATATAAAAAACATGGAAGACTCCTATTAAACAAAATGAAGAAAAACAAGGCTGTTTCCTCATGGGATGAGAAAGGTACCTTTGTGTACAAGGGAGCTGTTATATCTGGTTCAAATATGATGGATTTGGTTAAGGGAGTCATGCAAACGCATGCCCTATCAAACAAACGCACCCCTAAAGGCTGGGATGTTTTTATGAGGGCACTGGCTGAACTGAACGTTCCAACCTCGGTAGTGGGCAACCCTGCTAACAGAGAAGCTTTGGATGAGCTAAAATCCCCCAAGAGCCTTACAACAGCAACAGTTCACACACCTATCCTTTCTCACAGAAGTGCTAAAAAGCAAAGGCAACGCAATGCCCCTGCATGGATCAACTTATGATTTTTCTTTTTTCTTTTTACAAAACAGGCAAACACTAATGTTTTTTTAAAAAAATAAATCACTTTTATTATACCTACTGCATGAAGTATTGATATTTTCTTTTCTGAATAACATGTACGACACGGTTTAAAAACGGTTCATGTACTGGTCTCAGGAGTGTATTTAATGTTTTCAAGGCGTTGTGTGACCTCCCAATTTTTGTAATTAATATCAAAATTTGATCAACGTGCCTTGGTGTGAGAACAAGACAGTTTAAACTGTAACCGATTAGAATGACAACATGTAATATGCTTTTAAAACTGATTTTCCCACATACAATTCGCAATTTTCTAGATATGACACTTTTGGGCCAGACTAGACACTCGTGTGCGGATTGCCCAGGCGCCTTCAAAGTACACCCCATGCAGGTTTCATGCAGGTACTGGTTTAAACAATGTCTCAAAATTGCAAAAACTGTAGATCGCACTAGCATATCCATAGCTTTGTGTCTCATTCGTGGAGAGGTATAAGCTATTTCACTAGCATGCAGCCCGAGAATCTCACACATGTGAACGGGTCCTGTTTGACCAGCTGTAAGATTAAAATCCTGAAAAAATAATTATAAGATGGTGGTTAGTATATTAAAGATACACATCAGAGTTTTCAGTCTAAAATTATAGAATTAATCACACACCTCTATTTCAGCATTTCCATTTGAAGACATATTTATCAAGGCCGCAACTGGGGGCACCTCTGAACTTTCTGTGTTGGGTGTTTTCACAGCGGATGCCTATAAATAGAACATGTATGAGGGCCTTTATACCACAGGTAAGTATTGCACAGAGACGGATAGATTGATTTTTGATTACCTCAAGGTTCTCTGCAGAAATTACTTCTAAGACGCTGTGCCACATTTGGAGTGTCTCAGGCTGATCCGTTTGTTCCATGTCTAGACGTTTACATGGGAGGAAAACATCATCTTCAGAACTAGAGCTGATATACCGTTTTCATGAGGCTTTATTCATTTTTCTGTTTTGATTCCTCAAGGGTGTCTGTGGAGGAACTGGTGAAGAGCCATTGGTGGGGGTTGGATTTGCCATCTTATTCATCTTTCTGTTTTGATTCCTCAGGGGGGTCTGTGGAGGCACTGTTGAAGATCCGCTGGCTGGGGTTGGATTCGCCATCTTCTCTATGCAGGGAAACGTGTCTGGGCAGGCAAAATGGGGGGCTCCCTTCTATACGTGTCTAGAGCGAGGGGGTTGGCCTTACAGGACCACATGCACCCTCTAAAACCCCATCCTATTGTTCGAGGCCGGCCTTCCGCTTTCCGTGAGGGGTCACATGACCCCTTTGGACCAATCAGCATCAAGATATCAATCTAGGGGGGATCTCTCCAATCCCGTAAGGGTTAGGGCTCTAAAACCCCTGCCTATTGGTCGAGGCCGGCCTACCACAATCCTAGAGGGGTCACATGACCCCCTTTGGACCAATCAGCATCAAGATATCAATCTAGGGGGGATTTCTCCAATCCCGTAAGGGTTAGGGCTCTAAAACCCCTTCCTATTGGTCGAGCCCGGCCTTCCGCAACCCTAGAGGGGTCACATGACCCCCTTTGGACCAATCAACATCGAGATATCAATCTAGGGGGGATTTCTCCAATCCCGTAAGGGTTAGGGCTCTAAAACCCCTTCCTATTGGTCGAGGGGGGTCTGACGCAACCCTAGAGGGGTCACATGACCCCCTTTGGACCAATCAACATCAAGATATCAATCTATGGGGGATTTCTCCAATCCTGTAAGGGTTAGGGCTCTAAAACCCCTTCCTATTGGTCGAGGGGGTCTGACGCAACCCTAGAGGGGTCACATGACCCCGCTGGGGTCATGTGATCCATGTCAGGTGACCACTCTTTCCGGAGGAGGGACTTCCGGCGGCGGGACTTCCGTCTAAGGCGGGACTTCCGGTCTAAAAGGGGAGGGGCACCTGTCAGGGGGTGGGGCTTAGGAGTTTGATGGATGGTCATACTTGTACTACTAACACTCTATCGATCTGCTGATTACTCATGTTTCATTACAAGTGGGTGATTAGGAGCGGTTTGTTTTCCGACCTCCGTGCTTTTATAATAAACGGATTTCCTTTGCTAAATGTAATTACTGTTTTTTTTTCTAACCCTCCTTTTTTAAATTAAAGCGTTAATGCTCCCTTGATTAACCCCAGTTCAATTTTACTCGCACAGCAGGAGCAGTTTAATATAAGAGGGTATTTGCATTTCTTTGTTTTACATTCTTAAAACAAAACCTATCTATAAACCTATCTTATATATCTATAAGAATATACTAATACTAATAATAATATGTATAAGAATATAATAATATGTATAAGAATATTACTATATGTAGGGAAATGGGACAAGAAGTGTGTGTATGCTTTGCCCAAACAGGATTTGAAATGCTCAATCAGTGGCTGTTGCACTTCACAAACAGTGCACTGCACACACAGCACGCTCACACAATCACACAGTCACACACAGAGTCCAAGTAACAGAGAGAAGAAATAGAGAATTTTTTTTTTGTATTTTTTTGTATTTTTTGGTATATAGAAGGAAGGAAGATGAAACACAGTCAGGCTTTAAGAGAGGGGAGGGGGGGACAACCAACCAACCAACCAACCAACCAAACACACACTCCAAAGTTTAAAAATAAAGTTTATATTAAATCAAAGTAAGGGAAAAACACAGAGCAAACTAAGCAAAAAGTCAGAAAGAAGCAAACAAACACACACACACGGGCCAAGCTAAATCCTAATCTATCTCCAAACACAGCAGCAGCAACTAACTAAAGTAGCTCCTCTCTCCACGAACGCCAAACCCACAAGACGCTACGAGCTCAAAGCTCTGAGGGTGCCTCTGCCTTAGTCCCCCCCTCGAACGCTGGGATTGGAGGATGCTTCATGAGGTGATCAATTCTCATCAGGATTGGGAGTTGAATGTGCCTGTCATCGCTTCAAAAAAAACCACTGCCGATTTACCCGCGCTGTCCCTGTTTGTTTACCTGATTTTTAAAAATATATAGGACGCGAACCGCAGCACGCAGAGAGCTGAGAGTAGGCTCAAAATGACCCCCATCCATGACTCTCTAAGCACAAGAATTTTCAGAAAGATAGCATCAAAAACAACACACTTATCCCCCTTTCTTTTCTGCAATGCAATCCTATGGGCGAAATGTTTCAAGATGGCGATCGGATCGGATGGCAGAAACCGGAGTGCTCTGAAAATGGCCGCTTCTCTTCGCCTTGCTTCTAGGGGGTCTGCGGTCCGCTTCTACTCCACCTCTGGGCAAGGCGGAGCAGGCCAATTCGCTCCTGCTTCTACGCTTCTAATCGGAGCGGAGCACATGCCTAGTAGAACGTTTTTTCCAAAAACAGGTGCAGAAATTTCAGACAGATCATGGAGGAGAATTTCAAAGCCTAGAATTTAAGCATTACTGTACAAAAACAGGGATTAAGCATAAATTAATTGATCCCAAAAGTCCATGGCAAAACGGATCTGTTGAGTGGAGGATTGGGATAATAAAATCCATAAAATAATGCCTGATGCAGGATTCAAAAGTTGATAAACAGCTGTGGGGAGAAGCCTTTGCTACAGCAAATTATTTGTGTAACAGGACCTGGTCTAGTGCCATTAATAACACCCCATTTTCTTTGTTGTATGGGAGAAGCCCAAACCTTAAGCATCTAAGAACCTGGGGTAGTTATGTGATTGTTAACATTCCTTTGTCCCAGAGAAGACAAGGGTCCCCGAAAGGTATTAGGTTAAGCTTTGTTGGCTACCAAAATGGCAGTTGGCGTTTTCTGATGAAAAATTGAAAAATTATGATTTCTAAATCGGCTCAGTTTGAAGAACAAAACTGGGCAGGAATCCACAGTAACCCAGAAGTTCTGAGTTAAGTAGCAGGCCAGTTACTCCTTTAACACAAGAGTTAACTGAGGAAATTCCTGAGCCAAAAACTGAAACAGCCCAAGAGGGGGAGGAAACATTAGTTCCAAGTCGTTCATAGTGGGTGAACAAAGGAATTCCTCCTGAGCGATTTGCCTCAAAGGTTTTCAATGTAAGATACAAACCTGAGTCTTATGCAGATCTCCAGACATTAGGTCCCTTGGAGAAGCAGAAGTGGAAATTAGCAATGGAAAGGGAAATGCAGAGTTTAATAGATAACAATGTGTTTCAAGAGACTGAATTGCCCGAAGGACAAAAGGCTGTGTCTTGTCGCTGGGTCTTTAAGCGAAAGAGACTTGAATCTGGTGAAAAATTCAAAGCAAGGCTTGTTGCAAGGGGTTTTAACCAAATTAATAATGTGGATTACGATGAGACCTTTTCCCCTACCCGTAAAGCAGACGCTAAGATTGCTTCTAACCATTGCAGCAAAAGAATAGTTAGTAGTAAATCAGTTCGATTTCCAAACGGCCTACCTGAATGCTCCATTGAATGAAAAAATTTACATGAAAAAGCCAGAAGGTTATGAAACTAAAAATAACAAAGTTTGGTTTCTGAAAAAGGCAATCTATGGGCTTAAACAGAGTGCCAGGTGCTGGAATTCCATTTTAAAATCCACTTTGGTTAATGAAATGGGATTTGACAGGAGCCTGGCAGATCATTGTCTGTATACACACAGCGAAGTGGAAAGAATTATAAAGCTGTTATTGTTTATGTTGATGATGTTCTGATTGTGTGTATTAACACTGAAGAAGTCCAGAAAGTTGCAAATCAACTTGGAAATAGGTATAGTTTAAAGCAGCGGTTCTCAACCTGTGGGTCGCGACCCCTTTGGGGGTCGAACGACCCTTTCACAGGGGTCGACTAGGACCATCGGAAAACACGTATTTCCGATGGTCTCTTGTTCAAGACAAAATTTCATTTATTTGTAATTAGAAATAAATATTTCGCAATATATAATTACATATTGTTTTTGTGATTAATCACTGTGCTTTAATTATGTTCAATTTGTAACAATGAAAATACATCCTGCATATCAGATATTTACATGACGATTCATAACAGTAGCAAAATTACAGTTATGAAGTAGCAACGAAAATAATTTTATGGTTGGGGGTCACCGCAACATGAGGAACTGTATTAAAGGGTCACAGCATTAGGAAGGTTGAGAACCACTGGTTTAAAGGCTTTAGGCCCAGTAAAAAAAATTCTTGGGTGTAGAAGTGAAAGTAGCAGAAGATGGAAGCTTTTTGCTTAGTCAGAAGCAGAAGATTTTGAACTTGCTAGAGGCTTGTGGGATGCAAGATTGCAAAGGAGTCAAAAGTCCTTTGGAAGTTGATGCACACAAGAATTTGCAGGGGAAAAGTTTTAGTGACCCAAGTCTGTATCACTCAGTGGTGGGCACATTACTTAATCTGGTGTCATGGTCTATGCCAGATCTTGCTGCCTCAGTTGCCATCCTGAGCAGGTTCGTTGCTCAGCCAACAGTCCCAGCTTGGCAAGCAACAAAACATGTTCTAAGGTATCTAAAGGGAATCATAGATTTTTGTCTAAAACTGTCAGCAGAACAGGACAAAAAGTTTCTGGGCTATGTCGACTCAGACTGGGCAGGGTGCCTGGAAGATTGTAAATCAACGTCAGGACTTGTGTTAATGTTTGGCAAAGCTTTAATCTCCTGGAAGTCCAAAAAGCAAGCATACGTATCCATTTCATCCTGTGAGGCGGAATATGGAGCTTTGTCTGGATTGTGTAAAGAAATCACATAGTTTGTGCAGTTACTGAAGGATTTCAAAATTTCTTTTGAAACACCAATTACTGTTGTTGTTTTTGTGATTCACAGTCCTGTATAGCTTTAGCAAATGCAGATATGTTTAAAGCTAGATCAAACCATATTGCAATAAAATATCAAAATGTGAAGGAACACATAAATAATAAAATTCTAAGGCATGTTTATTGTGAGTCAAAGGAAAACATTGCTGACCTGTTCACAAAGCCGTTAGGGATTGCAAGACACAGAGAGCTATGTGAAACATTAGCTTTCAGGCAGGAGCGAATGTAAATATCCGTACAATGTTGTTTTTGCATAAAGCTGTTTCCATAAAGTAAAAGAAGGGGTGTTGGATCCTGGAACGGATCTGGTTTTACTTTATTCCTGTGCTTTAGAAATACCTGCTGACAGAAGACATGAAGAAATATGAAGAAATGCTTTCTAAATGCCAAGGCCACAGCTGGACAATGCAATTATTGAATTATTGGCATGAGATGATTATTCAATTAATCAATTAGTGGCTGGGGTGACTGTACAGTTTTTGCCCTGTATATATGGCTGTGTACTGCAGATTCTTTACCCCATCTCTACACCATCTTAAATGCTACTGCTGTGTATCTGTTATGATCGTTGTGAGTATACGTGTGATGCTGTAACTGATTTATTCAAACTTCTCTGCCAGTAAAGAAGCTTTGTTTTAACTTAAACAAAGTATCCTGAGCCTTATTTTGAGTCTTTGCTGCATTCCTGCTGAGAGACGCTTCTAACTCTGCTTATCTTTGAGAAGAGTTAACTTCCAACAATAACTTCATTCTTAATTGCTTTCCTAATGAAGCCTACCATGGAATGTGCCTTTTTTCCTTTTCTTTTTTCTTTTTTTCACAATAGGCATGTTTTCATCGAGATGTCCACACCACCACAAGATCTCTTTCTTGGTCAGTCAACAGTAGCTCAAATGCTATGAGGTTATACTTGAAGTTAGGATTTCTTGTCCCAGCATGCATCACTTCTGATCAGCTCTGAGGCTCTATAAGTGGCTGTGTCACCTTATGAAGTCAGATAAGGACTCAAGGAATAAAAATTCTTTAAAATACAAATACATGGAATTTAAAAAAAAATTGTGGAGGGGAGGAAGCTTAAACCCGTCACTCACAAAAAGCCACGGCCCCTAAATACACAGAGCTCTCAGACAAAATCCATACACCCCTTCAAATTTAGGTCTCAAGATTTTATTGTTTATAGCCAATGGCCATCACAATAAAAAACACAAAGCACACAAGTATAAAACAGAGAAACATTTGATACAATAAAACAAGAATACAATAAAATGACCAGGATTTAGACCATTCCTTCTGTTTAACATGCCCCCCCCTTAGGATTTGACAGTGGTTTTGTTTAGAAAGGCTGCTCTTCTTTTTCTTACAGCAAGTGCAAATAAAGCTATCCTATAGATGATGAATTTGTGCACATCAGCCAACAGCCATCTAATTTTAATATCTCTGATTGGCCTCCTAAGGTGGTCTGGAAAGGGAGAATTAATTTAGCCCTGGGCGAATTATATAATGGACAGTATAGGATAGGGTGACCCTATGACTGGATTTGCCTGGTTTTTTGATGACAAATCCGGGAGGGGGAGGAGAAATCTGGATTTTTCCAAAGAGCAGCTATAATGGGAATTAACAAAAATGGTTATAACTCCGTCATTTTTTGAGATAAAGACATGAAACTTGGCACGATGGTAGCTCTTAGGAAGGGCTTTAGTTGTACCAACATTGAAACAGATCTTTTCATCCATTGATTTTTTGGGATTTTTTTTAAAAATTGAGGTTTAAAAATTATTATTTTTAAAATCGTCATTTTTAAAGATAAAGAGATGAAACTTAACACCATGATAGGATTTTGGTAGAGCTTTAGCAATACCAAATTTGAAACAGACCCATTAATCCATTGATTTTTTAGGAATTTTTTTAAAATTGAGATTTTTAAATTATTATTTTTTAAACTGTCAATTTTAAAGATAAAGAGCTGAAAGTTGGCACTCATTGCATGGAATAGAATTTACTTCTGAGTAGACCTGGCTTGGGTTGAATTGAAAACCAAGCAGCAGCAATGATCTAATGAAGAATAAAAGAACACACATACACACACTCAAAGGAAGTCAATTGTTATTTGTAGGATTATCGTGCTGAAAAGGAGAGGAAACTCTTCCCCTTGCCAAGGTTCCAGTCAGCTTTTAAAAGGCTACAATCCCCTACACTCTTACCTGGGAGTAAGGCCGTTACACTCAATGGTACTTACTTCTGATAGGACATGACTATACTTTAGGAGAGAGCCAATTACCTTCCTTCAACATTTCGATCTAGCTGAGACACGACAGAGCATACTTGAAGTATGAATTAAAAAGGCCACCTTATACGTTATAGTATTTCATTCTGGTACATGTACATTTCAGGAAGATTGGTGAAACATTTTTGATTTTATGAAAATTACCCATTTATAATGGTAGAATGCTTTTTTTTACTGTACGACCTTAACTAGAGGGGCACTCCCATGCCTCTTTAAATAGATATGATCTCTCTACAGAAGAAGGAGGCAGACTTCCAAAAGAACATTGCACTCTGCTCTTATTGTGAAGAGGGAGCTTAAACTTCACTCTTCTGAAAGCAAACCTGTGTGACGTAAGTTTTTCTTCCACGTCTTCCCTTTCTCTTTATATTCTTATGGATAAATTCCTGGAGGAGAAGTCTAGCCTGATGGCTCTGTGCTACCTCTGGGATCAGGAGCAGTAAGCCTGTATATACCAATGGCTAGGGAGCATGGGCTGGAGGGTGCTGTTGCGCAGTGTCCTGCTTGTGGGTCCCTGGTCCACAGCTGGTTGGGCCCTGTGAGAACAGAGTGCTGGACTAGATGGACCCTCGGTCTGATCCAGCATGGCTCTTCTTACGTTCTTATGCTTAGTTCTGTTTGGGCCATTTCTCTCCACCCTACCCTACGCGCACATGAAATGTATTGCTCAACAATTCCAAGGGGTTCTATCCTTGAAGGCAGCCTAAAAATAATTTAAAATAATACAGTTGTCGTGCAAAATGTTCTTGAGTCTTGAATCTAAGCTGCTTCTGAAATAATCATGCTTAGAATCCCTATACTGTACTGTGTCGTGGAAGTCTTGCCTAGCGAGCTGGTCTGCCAGCTGAACAAGAAGTCTCTTCAATATAATTGTTCTTCTCTTAGATTAATTTATTTATTGCATTTCTATACTGCCCAATAGCCAAAGCTCCCTGGGCGGTTTACAAAGAAGTAAATAAGTAAGTGATGAAAATCACAGTAAACCTGAAACAAACCAAGTATGTGCATACTGATTTCCTGGACAGATTTCAGTTGTGTGAATGTATGTTTTGGGTGAATCTTACGGATGAAATCCAGCATCAATGGCATTGATTGGGCACCTCTTCTTTGTCTTGTCATACTTCACATATTGGTGTTTGGGTTATACAACCAACTGAGCAGCAACAGAAATATCTCATTGGCATGTGTTGCATTTGCCACTAGGGAAATAAGGGCTGTGCTCCGCTCCGCTTCGGTTCGTAGAAGCGATATCTGATCAGCCTGATTCGCCTCCGCCAAAAGTGGAGATGGATTGGGTCAGGGTGAAGCGAAGCGTTGTGAAGCGGGTCACCCATTTGCAGAGCGATCTACTTAGTCATGAGGCTCCATCCGCCATTTTGGAAGCCCTTTCGCTTTGGATTGCATTTGGCGAAAGAACACCTATAACTTCTTTGTTTTTAAAGCTGCATCTCTGAAACTTACTGTGCTTAGAGACTGATGATTGGGGGTTATTTGTGTCGATTTTCAATTCTTTTCACTGTATGGTTTGCTTGCTATTAATTTTTATAATATGGGTGAAGCGGAAAGGGGGAACTTTTTTTAGGGGTGTGCACGGACCCCCCCGATCCACTTCTCTTCGAGATCCGCAATTTGCAGATTGGGCCACTTCGCTCCGCCCCACTCCGCCTATGGTCCGCTCTGCTTCGCTGCGCAGCTCTGGATCCAGATCGGAGCTCCGCTTTTCCCCCCATAGGCTTGCATTGAAATCCAAAAAAGTCTACAACTTTTTTTCTCTTAAAGTTAGAAACCTCAAGTTTGGCACCATGACACCTCATGGACATATACACATGCATGCCAAGCCTCAAGCCAATCCAAGTGTCCCCTGACTTTTGGGGAATTTTTGAAAATCGGACACCCCATTTTCAGACATGGACTGTTCTCCGACATTTTGACAGATAAAAATTTTTGAAGTGGGCACCCTCACAGATGTCATCTAGATCCACATTCATGGCAAGTTTCAAGCAAATCCCATCATCCCCTGATTTTTGGCGGGGCTTTAACCTTTTAACTCACCCCAAATCAAGTCCCATGCTAGAACTACATCATATTTCACGTTAGAAACCTCAAGTTCGGCACCATGACACCTCATGGATGTATACACAAACTTGCCAAGCCTCAAGCCAATCCAAGCCTCCTCTGATTTTGGGGGAAATTTTGAAAACAGGACAGCTGCAGACAGCTCATTGGGGCCATTTCAAAGGAAATCCCAACATGCCATGAATTGGGGAGAGTAGAGATAAACCTATGAATCTTCTTCCACACTTGAAAAATTGATTTGGAACTTCAAAAAGTCTAAGTGAGCGCAGGAAGGACTTATCCCCTGAGTCAAAGCAAGACACACACAAACCATCCCTGTGAGGCGGGCAGGGGAGGAGGGAGGGAAGGCAGGCAGGCAGCAGACATTTATGGGGGCACAAGGAAGTGCGGCAAGGATGGCTTTTTTCTTTCTAAGCCAGCAGCCAGTAACGCATTGAGGCAGGCCGGGCGGGCACAGAGGATGACGAATGGCAGCAAGCATGCTAGAGGCTTGTGGGGTTGAACCACAAAGCCCATCATGTAGTACAGCTCCCAGGGGGAGGAGGGAGGGAAGGCAGGCAGGCAGCAGGCATTTCTGGGGGCACAAGGAAGTGAGGCAAGGATGGCTGGTTTTTAAGCCACAGACGTGCGCCTGCTCCCTCTTCTCATGATGATAATAATATAATACTAACAGTAATACTAATAATAATATGTATAAAAATATAATACTAATGCTAATACTAATATGTATTTAGGGAAATGGGACAAGTGTGTATGCTTTGCCCAAACAGGATTTGAAATGCTCAAACTGGCTGTTTTGCACTTCACAAGCAGTGCACACAGCACACTCACACAATAACACAGTCACACACACAGTCCAAGTAACACACACACACACACACACACACACACACACACACAGAGTCCCTCTAGTGCCAGTTCCTCTAGTGCTGGATGCTTCCTGCCCCACGCCTGCCCACCAGTGAGCCGTCACGGACAGGTAAGCGTGCACTCCGCCCTCGCTGGACCAAATGTCTGAGGTGAAATGCACCATCCGTGCCTCTGCCTGGCACAGACGACCCAGCACTAACTCCCTGCAGGAACGGTACAGGGAAGGCACCACCCGCCTGCTAAGGGTGTTGCGACACGGCAGCTTATAGTATGGCACCACAAGCGCCATCAGACTCTTGAAGCCTGCATTGTCGACGAGGCTGAATGGCTGGTCGTCCAACGCCACCATCTCACCGATGCAGGTGGTGATCTGGGTGGGCGTTGGAAAACGCCATCTTGTGGGTCCATACTTCCCCCACCCCATGTCCTGCAGGGTTGCCTGCCTCGTGGGGATGGGAGATGGAGAGCTTAGAGTGGCAGTGCCAGCAGCAGCAGCAGCAGCAGCCGCCTTCGGCTTTCCCCTGGAACCAGTTGCCTTGCCCGCCTCTTTCCCCAACAAGACCGACTTGTGCTGCCTGTGAAGATGCATCTTCATGCTGCTGGTTCCATAATGCCCTGTAGCTGAACCCCTGCTTAGGCTGAGTTTGCAGTGGCGACAGACAGCAAAGCGGGGATCCGCTCCCACCTCAAAGTGGTCCCACATGATGCTTGTCTTTCGCTTCCGTGGTGACACCACCAATTGCCTGCCTGAGCTCTCTGGTGTCGCCACAGAAACAAGGGTGGCAGCGGAAGAGGTGTGGGATGAGACTGGGGAGAGAGCCTCGGCCTGCTGCTCCTCCTCCTCAGCCCCCACATCCTGGAGGACCACAGCCTCCTCATCCTCCCCCTCCACTGTGCTGAGGACCTCGTCTAGGTCCATCAGCGGGCTCGTGGGCTCAAAGGATAATGAAGGAGTTGGGGATACTCCTCCTCCTCCTCTAATGGCACTGCTGCTCCCACCCTCAAAAAGAGAACGCCGGGCACAAGTTGCAGAAGAGAGTGGCTTTGCCTGCTGCTTGTCCTGCTTCTGTTGTGGAGCAGCCAGCCAAGGAGTTGCCCGTTTGATTTTCACAGCAGGAGAGGCAGCCTGCTTACTGGTGCCAGCCTGAGCCTTGCTGCTTTCAGCATGCCTGCTCCCTCTTCTCATGATGACTAATAAAATATTAATACTACTAATAATATGTATAAGATACTACTAAGAATATGTATAAGAATATAATATGTTTAAATGTAGGGAAATGGGACAAGAAGTGTGTGTATGCTTTCCACAAAATGCTCAGTCTGTGGCTGTTGCACTTCACAAAAGCAGTGCACACAGCACACTCACAGTCCAAGTTACACAGAGAAGAAAAAGAGAATAATTTTTTTTGGTTTTTTTGGGTTTTTTTTGTATATAGATAGAAGGAAACACAATCAGGATTTAAGAGAGGGGAGGGGGGAAAAGAACCAACCAAACACTACTACTAATATGAGGTCTGGAGACAGGTCCATCAGCGGGCTCGTGGCCTCAAACAATAATGAAGGAGTTGGGGTTACTCCTCCTCCTCCTCTAATGGCACTGCTGCCACCTGCCTCTTGCAAAGGGGCACTTTTCCCATTCCCACCCTCAAAAAGAGAACGCCGGGCACAAGTTGCAGAAGAGACTGCCTCTGCCTGCTGCTTTTCCTGCTTCTGTTGAGGAGCAGCCAGCCAAGGACTTGCACGTTTGATTTTCACAGCAGGAGAGGCAGCCTGTTTACTGGTGCCAGCCTGAGCCTTCCCTTGACCACCACTGCTTTCAGCATGCCCTGCCACAGACGTGCGCCTACTCCCTCTTCTAATGATGATAATAATATAATACTAATACTAATACTAATTCAATGAACAAAAAACCTACGGTTTATCAAACAACGTTAAGGACGTACACTTTTCCACCAAGCACCAAAAAGCGGGGAAATTGGGAGTTAAGGCTCGCCAGCCTTAACGCCACATCCTCCCTAAGGAGGCAGAAAGTACCAGTGAAATTCTCATTCTGCCAAAGCAGATAAACCATGAGGACAGGATGGAGAATAGGATATGCAGAGGTGACTGTGGAGTTGTGGAAAACTGATAACGAACAACTTAGAGCCACCTACTTCTTTTTTTGTTAGAGCAGCCCTTCCCCAACCTGGTGTATGTCCTTAACATTGTTTTATAAACCGTAGGTTTTTTGTTCATTGAATTTCATGGCTTTTTGTAAAGGATGACGAGAGCCCTGCCCTCTTTTAAATGTGGTCACTGTAGTATAGCTCCTGCAGCTTTCACTGTTGTGATGAAGAGGAGATTTCACCAGGTTCTCCATATATACAAATGACACCTGGTGAAATTCCCTTTTCATCACAACAGTGCAAGCTGCAAGAGCTATACTAGAGTAATCAGATACAAAAGAGGTCAGGGCTTCTGCAGCTTGCACTGTTGTGATGAAGAGGGGATTTCACCAGGTTCTCCATATATACAAATGACACCTGGTGAAATTCCCTTTTCATCACAACAGTGCAAGCTGCAAGAGCTATACTTGAGTAATCAAATACAAAAGAGGTCAGGGCTTCTGCAGCTTGCACTGTTGTGATGAAGAGGAGATTTCACCAGGTTCTCCATATATACAAATGACACCTGGTGAAATTCCCTTTTCATCACAACAGTGCAAGCTGCAGGAGCTATACTAGAGTAATCAGATACAAGAGGTCAGGGCTTCTGCAGCTTGCACTCCCTCGCCCGCCGCGCACTCACTTACCTCCCTTCACTCACTGCCCGCTCCAGGCTTCGAAGCCAGGACGCTGGGGTTGGAGGCGGAGGCTTTAGAGTAACCCACCCGCGAAAAGACACTGACAATATTTGCTAGAGGAGGCAGCCATTTTCTCTCAATGTTCCAATATAGCTGATATAGTAAGAATGATGGAGATAAGCTGGAGAGGTTCAGAGGAAGGCACCCAGGATGATCAGGGGTTTGGAAACGAAACTCCATGAAGAGACTGAAACAACTGGGCATGTTTAGCCTGGAGAAGAGAAGATTGATGGAACCAGTTACTTAGGGAGGTTGTGGCCTCTCCCACACTAGAGGCCTTCAACAGGCAGCTGGAGAACCATCTGTAACGTATGCTTTAGGGTGGATTCCTAAATTGAGCAGGGGTTGGACTCGATGGCCTTATAGGCCCCTTCCAGCTCTACTATTCTATGATTAAAAATGAATTGCTGTGATTCAGGGGGCTATGACAGTTTTGTTTGTTTATTTATAAGGGTAGAAACGGTACAGTAACTTTCAGAATTGTATCAAACTTATTCTCAGCAGCTATTCAGTGCCCCAATGTATAGCTGAACACCTAGAAACTTATTCCATTGACAATGTGATCCAGACATCCCATGATAAAAAGTTGGCATGAAATATTTTTTGCAAAACTAGCAATAAATCATTATTTATTATTACATTTATATACCTCCCCATAGACAAAGCTCTCTGGGTGGTTTACAATACATTTACCTCATTACTTGAATATAAGGTTTAAATAATATCACTTTCTCTCTCTCTCTCTCTCTCTCTCTCTCTCTCTCTCTCTCTCTCTCCCTCTCACTTTGCGTTTGTGTTTGCTGTGACTGTGTGTGATTGTGTTTTCTGTGCACTGCTTGTTAAGCGCAAAAAGCATTTAAATAATGTTTGGGCAAAGCATGCACTTGTCCCATTCCCCAAATAAAAAATATTATTATTATTATTATTATTATTATTATTATTATTATTATTATTTATAATAATTATTGATAATGACAAAAGGCAGCAGGCGCCCATCTGTGGGCAAGGCAATGCTGGCACCAGTAAGTAGGCAGCCTCTCCGGCTGTGAAAATCAAACGTGCAAGTCCTTTGCTGGGTGCTCATCAACAGAAGCAGGAGAAGAAGCAGGCAGACGTGCCTGCTTCTCCAACTTGCACCCGCTGTTTGCTTTTTGAAGGTGGGAAAAGTGCCCCTTTGCAAGAGACAGGCAGCAGCAGCAGCAGCATTAGTGCTGTTGCAGTAGGAGGAGGAGTATCCCCAACTCCTTCATTATTGATTGAGGGGAGCCTGCTGATGGACCTGTCGCAAGACCTTATAGACGAGGTCCTCAGCACAGTGGAGGGGCAAGAGGAGGAGGTGGTCCTCCAGGATGTGGGTGATGAGGAGCAGCAGGCCAAGGCTCTCTCCCCAGTATCTAACCCCTCTTCCTCTGTTACCCCTGTTTCTGTGGTGACACCAGAGAGCGTAGGCGGGCAATTGGTGTCACCACAGAAGCGAAAGACAAGCATGATGTGGGACCACTTTGAGGTGGGAGTGGATTCCCGCTTTGCTGTCTGTTGCTACTGTAAGGCTTCCCTAAGCGAGGGTTCAGGTACAGGGCATTATGGAACCAGCAGCCTCACGATGTATCTGAAGTGGCGGCAGCAGTCGATCTTGCTGGGAGAAGAGGAGGGCACTTCCAAGGCGACTGGTGCCAGGGGAAAGCAGAAGGCTGCTGCTGCTGGCACTCTAAGCTCTCCATCTTCCATCCCCACAAGGGTTAGGCAGGCAACCCTCGAGGACATGGGGCGGGGGAAGTATGGAGTATGGTGGTGCTTTCCCTGTACTGTTCATGCAGGGAGCTAGTGCTGGGTCCACACGTGGCACGTCCACTGTCCAACATAGGCCTTGTTGCTGTTGCTTCACTGAGCGTAGTTCCTCACGTTCAGTTTAGTTGGGTGCTCCTGTCTAGGTTCCTGGCTTTGAGAAGCAACTTCACACATCAACTTATGCCACTCATAGACTTCACCATCGCTGTAGGTGTAGGCTGTTCTCCAACCTGAATGGGAGGTAGACTCCCGCAATCTACTGGTTCTCCTTTGGAGGGTGCTGAGTGTTCATCTGTACTTTCTCTGGGCAGAAGACATGTGGCATGTCCACTGTCCAACATAGGCCTTGTTGCTGTTGCTTCACTGAGCGTTGTTCCTCACAGTCAGTTCAGATGGGTGCTCCTGTCTGGGCTCCTGGCTTTGAGAAGCCATCTCAAACATCAACTTGTGCCACTCTTTGACTTCACCTGCACTGTAGACTTGGCCTGAACTCCAACTGACAGAAGGCAGTGGTCACGTTCACTGTGCAACATAGGCCTTGTTGCGGTTTTAAAAGTTGGGTTTGAGGCTTCCTTCCAGGAGCAACATAAAATGTGTCCCCTCAACTGTCCTTGGATTTCGTTTCCCCAAGGTCAATTGCACACTGTCAGGTCCTTGGGCTGCTCCTATGTAGGCTCCTGGTTTTGAGAAGCTACCTCACACTTCAACTCGTGCCACTCATGGACTTCACCAGCGCTTTGGCATTGGGCTGTTGTTCTCCAACAGGAATTGGAGGTACACTCCCCCAGAGATCTATGGCTTACCTGTGCAACGTACCAGCCACTTAATGCCTCCCATGTAGATGGGATGTGTGGGTCAACCCCACAAGCCTATGTCATGCTTGCTCCCAGTGCTTCTGGGGCATAGCCACCTGCTGCCTCTCCTCCTCTGTGCCCACCTCAGAGGGCGTTGTGTGTGTCTTGCTTTGGCTTAGGGCATTTTTGTGGACTGCCCAGAGAGCTTCGTATATTGTGTGTTATAAATAAAAATGTAATAAATAAATAAATAAATAAATAAATAGTCCTTCCTCATGGTGAAAAGGCAGCTGCATTGCTGCTGCGCTCATCCTGTTTAAGATTTCTTGAAGTTCTGTGTGTCCATTTTTGAAGTGTTTAACCTGAGATGATTCTTATTTAGATATACCTTTAAAAATTTCCCAAAAATCAGGGCATGTTCAGATTTCCTTGAAAATGGTCATGAATAAGGATCAATGTGGAAGCTGTGATGGTGCCTAGTTAAAGGTCTGTATATGGAAAAAATGACAGAGATAACTGCATTTTTAAAAATAGGGTTGATTTTTTAATATTCCCCAAAATTCAGGGCATGCTCAGATTTCCTTCAAAATGAGCATGAATCTGCATACGTTTAGAAGCTCTCGTGGTGCCCATTTTGATGCTTCTAACTTGAAAACTTAAAAGTTAGAGGTGTTTAACATGTTCAATGCAAGTCTATCGGGGGGAAACACGGAGCACCTATCCGGATCCGGAGCACCGCCTTCTGTTCTACAGGCTAAACAAGCTCGGTTGTTCCAGTCTTTCTTCATAGGTAGGGTGACCATATGAAAAAGAGGACAGAGCTTTAACAGTTGCATAGAAAATGGAACTTCAGAAGGAGTTATTTGTATATATGGAGAACCGGGTGAAATTCCCTCTTCATCAACACAGTTTAAGCTGCAGGATCTATACTAGACTGACCAGATTTAAAAGAGGGCAGGGCACCTGCAGCTTTAACTGGTTTGATGAAGAGGAATTTTCACCAGATTCTACATATATACAAATGACACCTGCTGAAATTCCCTTTTCTATGCAACTGTTAAAGATACAGGAGCCCTGTCCTCCTTTTCATATGGTCACCCAATTCATAGGGCTTTTTTCAAGACCCCTGATCATCCTGATTGCCCTCCTCTGAACACGCTCCAGCTTGTCTGTGTCCTTCTTGAACTGTGGTGTCCAGAACTCGATGCAACACTCAAGATCAGGCCTAACCATCGCCAAATAGAGAGGAACCAGTACCTCACATGATTTGGAAGCTATACTTCTATTAATGCAGCCCAAAATAGCATTTGCTTTTTTTCAGTAACTTCACACTGCTGGCTCATTTTCAGCTTGTGATCTGCAACAATTCAAAGACACTTATCATTTGTAGTATTGCTGAGCCAAGTACCCCCCATCTTGTAACTGTGCATTTGGTTTCTTTTTCCTAGATACAGAACTTGGCATTTATTCATTTAAAATTTTATTCTGTTGCTTTCAGCCCAGCGCTCCAGCCTATCAAGTTTGTTTCAAAGATGTATGTTATGGTGGGACATAGGAGAGGGCTTTCTCTGTTGTGGCACCCCGGCTGTGGAATGCCCTCCCCCTGGAGGCCTGACTGGCACTGGTTTCATTTCAGTGCCAGGTTAAGACATGGCTTTTTGACAGGGCCTTTGATGGCTAAATCCACCAGCCTGCACACTGTCATCTTTTAATTAGATTTTATTGTTTTAAAATGTCATATAAGTTTTAACATAGTAATGGTTTAATTTGTTTTAGAATTGTATATTTATTCTATTTTATATGTATGATTTTATCTGTACAGCTCCCTGAGATCATTGAGATATGGAGCAGGATATTAATATTTTAATAAGTTAATAAAAAACTAAATAAAGAAAGGAACAGGAAAACTGGAACTGCCTGTACCTGCTTAGAAATGAGATTAGATCACCCCACCCTGATGTGCCATCTGATTGGTTGATTCATATAAACTTGTGGATCCATTTATTCTTTTGCAGTTTTTCATCCACCACACCAGCAATGACTCTCTGGGAGACTGTGCTTTGCACTTTCTTAGCGTGCCTCTTGGCAACCCTACTTGGCGGTCTCCATAAAATAGGAGCATTTTGCAAGAGGAAACCGAAGGAACCCCCCTTGGACAAAGGCTTCATTCCATGGGTCGGACACGGGCTAAATTTCATTCGGAGCCCTGAAGAGTTTTTGGAAAGGATGCGGAAGAAACATGGGGATATTTTCACAGTTTTGCTCGGAGGCAGTTACATGCATTTTTTGATTGATCCTTCTACTTATGAATCCTTAATGAAGGTATCAAAACAAATGCTGGGTTATAATAAATTTACATCAATGGTGGCACATAATGTTTTTGGCCTCCACTCCACAGAATCTCAGCTACATAGTTTTAAAAAAATCAGTGACAAGTATCTCGGAGGGAAGTTTCTGCCTGTCCTGAACCAGGTGATGATTGAGAAGTTGAAGTCCGTGATGCTTCTCAGCCAGGATTCAGGTGAGGGGAAGAGATCTTGGCGGCAGGAGGGAGTCCTCCACTTTACCTACAAAACTGTCTTCCAAGCCTCTATTCTGACTTTGTTTGGCAATGAGCCACACAAAGATGTAGACAGCAAAGAAAATGCTAAGGAGAATGAATTAACCCAAGGTGGAAACTTGTTGGAAAATTTTCAGAAATTTGACCATTTCTTTCCCCATATGGTCACTGGCACACTAGACCCTGTGAGCAAGAAGGAGACAGAGAGATTGAAGAAGTACTTCTGGGACATTCTCTCAGTAGAAAAGTTGTATCAAAGGGTGGGCATCAGCAATTGGGTAGCTGAGCTAAATCAGCAGTTATCTGAGCCTGGGATTACAGAAAAGACGCAGACTCAATTTCAGCTGCTGCTTCTCTGGGTATCTCAAACTAACATTGTCCATGCTACCTTCTGGATTCTTCTGTATCTCCTGAAATATCCAGAAGCAATGAAGGCAGTGAGGGAAGAAGTGGAGAGAGTTCTAAGAGAGACCGGTCAGGAGGTCGAGGCAGGCGGCCCCTTCATCAACGTGTCCTTGGATATGATCAAAACTCCTCTTCTGGACAGTGCAATAGAGGAAACTCTGCGCTTGAAAGGGTCTGCTCTTCTCTTCAGAACCGTGATGCAGGAAATGGATATTAAGATGGCCGATGGCAAAGAATATACTCTCCGGAAAGGTGATGATCTAGTGCTGTCGCCTTTTCTTGCCCTGCAAACAGATCCAGAAATCCACCCTGACCCTCACACATTCAAATACGACAGGTTCATGACCCCAGATGGCATAAAAAAGGAGTTCTACAAGAATGGGGAAAAGCTAAAGTATTACAGTATGCCTTTCGGTGGAGGACCTGCACTGTGCCCTGGGCGATTTTTTGCTGTTTATGAAATGAAGATGTTTGTCTTATTGATGCTGGCCTACTTTGATATGGAGCTGGTTAATGCAGAAGAAGAAATGCCTACGATAGATGTAAGAAGCTATGGGTTTGAAACTGTAAAACCATCTCATGATATTCAGTTCAAACACCGACTGAGAGTCTAAGAGGAATGTCATTTAGGCTCAAATTTCCTGCACAGTGCCCTGGAGTCAGCCCTTTGGATTGCTTTCAAGAAAATAAATAGGATTGCCCTATTAAACCTGGTTTTTATTTCGATCTAACAGGTGGGCTCGAAGTTAAATTCTTTCCCCCCCCCCTTAAAAATATTATTTTATAAATACAGAGTCTTTTGGCTTGTCTAGACCTAAGAAGGGGAGGGGGAGGTTCCCACAATATGATGATCGTGAGATCCTCCCCCTCAGCCTTCACATGGCATGCGATGTCCTGGGAAGAAGAGGACGTTGCGCCCGCCATTTTTGATTTTTGTTTCTTTATTGAAAATTAGAGCACAAACACTCCATCTAAAAGGACAGGTTTTTTTTTAAAAAAAATCCCTCTCCCCCTTTCCACCCCAATGGTCACGGAGCTCGTGAACAGCTCCGTGCCCCATGCTCAGTCCCCTCTTCTTCATGTTTACTCCGGAGGAGCCATGAAGAAACTGGGACAGCTGCCCACGCCTCCTGTGGTCTCAGGACAATGCCAAGACCACGGGAAAAGTCGGGATTAAAGCCGTAAAGGGAGGGATCATCCCTCCCTGCCTGGGATCCCCTGTGCATCATATGGACACACAGGGATGATCCCGGGGTGATCACCGGGATATCGCCTGATCTAGACATGCCCTTGATCATAATGCAGCATGAGGGCAAAGAGAATTAAACCTGGCTTTCGTAGTTATTTTGGCTGGCAGTTATTTACTTTGTGAAGTTCTGAGTGGAAGACATTTTGTAAAATATTAGCTCATATTCAAAGGTGTCTCTTTTATGTGTGGGGTTACGAAAAATAAAATAAACGCTGAGGTCCAAAGGAGGGACCATGTTGTTTTGCAATTTGGAGAGGAGAACAGTTTCCTGTACCTCTTGGCTCACCTGCTTATGGGCTCCATCACACCGGCGATTTCTTGCACGCTCCCTGTGAAGGACGGCCCCAGAGGGCTGCGGTCCTGTTCAGTTAGTTCTGCTCAGTCTGGCTGCGGCCTCTGGGCCAGGAGGAGGGAGTTTCGGGGAACAGCTCATGGCACGGGTAATTGGCTGTGCCAAGCCCTCCCTATTTCCTGGAGCAGCACCTGTGGGTTATCAGTTTAGCTGGAGTAGCCAAGGTCGTGCTAATTGGGGTGTTGATCTGTTTCAGTTGTGGAAATGGCTTGGCGAGGGAGGGGGTGTCAATGACCGGAGTGGGGCACAGGACTGGCTAAAGTGAGTCACGAGGCCTGACGGCCTGGAAAAGGATAAAGAGGTGGGCCGCCAGGGGGGCAGCCGTCTTCCCTGGACATATGTGTTTGTGGAATGGGAGATTCCTGGTGAGCTGGGTAAAGGCTTGGTTTTACATCGGTTCCTTATGTTTAAGTGTCTGGACGTTCCAGGGGAATCTGTTTGCCTTTCCTGTTTTTGGGTGGGCTAGAGTCTTATTCAATGAACAAAAAACCTACGGTTTATAAAACAACGTTAAGGCCGTACACTTTCCCACCAAGCACCAAAAAGCGGGGAAATTGGGAGTTAAGGCTCGCCAGCCTTAACGCCACATCCTCCCTAAGGAGGCAGAAAGCACCAGTGAAATTCTCATTCTGCCAAAGCAGATAAACCATGAGGACAGGATGGAGAATAGGATATGCAGAGGTGACTGTGGGGTTGTGGAAAACTGATGACGAACAACTTAGAGCCACCTACTTCTTTTTTTGTTTAGAGCAGCCCTTCCCCAACCTGGTGCCCTCCAAAGGTGTTGGACTATGACGATCCATCATTGCAAGTCAGTATGTCCCATGGTCAGGAATGCTGGGACAGCAGGATGGGGAACGTAGGGGGGCGCCTCCAGGCAAGCCCCCCACCCCGCTTACCTGCTCTGTCGTCGTTGGGCCCGGGCTTGAACTGAGCGCCCTGGTGCACCTGGAAGCAAGGCCACACTTGCAGCCTTGCTTCTGGGTGGACCCAGGGGCTCAATTCAAGCCTGGACCAGGTGACGACAGAGCAGGTAAGAACACCCCACACACACACCTGGCCCCTTACCTGGACCTGCTGCCACCGCTGCACAAAGTGCAACAGCTCCAGCCAACCCCCCTCCTGCCTGGCCCCTTACCTGGAGCTGCCACTGCACAAACTGTTGCAGTGGCAGCTCCAGGCAAGCCCCCCCGCACCCCACCACTTGCCTTCTCCGTCATGGCCTGACCCGTGCTTGAATCGAGCCCCTGAGTCCACCCAGAAGCAAGGCTGCAGGTGCGGACTTGCTTCCGGGTGGACCAGGGCACTCGATTCAAGCCGGGGCCCAGCGACAACGGAGCAGGTAAGTGGGGTGGGCTGGGGTGGGGGCTTGCCTGGAGCCGTTGCTGCAGTTTGCACAGCAGTGGCAGTGGGTCTAGGTAAGGGCCCAGGCAGGAGGGGGTTGCTTACCTGCTCCGTCGTCCCCAGGCCCAGGCTTGAATTGAGCTTCCGGATAGACCAGGGTGCTCAGTTCAAGCCCGGGCCCAGTGACGATGGAACACGTAAGTGGGTTGGGGCTTACCTGGCAGCAGGGCCAGGCAAGAGGGGGTGGGGTTTCTTACCTGCTCCGTCGTCGCAGTCCAACACCTTTGGAGGGCACCAGGTTGGGGAAGGGCTGCTCTAAACAAAAAAAGAAGTAGGTGGCTCTAAGTTGTTCGTCATCAGTTTTCCACAACCCCACAGTCACCTCTGCATATCCTATTCTCCATCCTGTCCTCATGGTTTATCTGCTTTGGCAGAATGAGAATTTCACTGGTGCTTTCTGCCTCCTTAGGGAGGATGTGGCGTTAAGGCTGGCGAGCCTTAACTCCCAATTTCCCCGCTTTTTGGTGCTTGGTGGGAAAGTGTACGGCCTTAACGTTGTTTTATAAACCGTAGGTTTTTTGTTCATTGAATTTCATGGCTTTTTGTAAAGGATAACGAGCCCTTCCCTCTTTTAAATGCGGTTACTGTAGTATAGCTCCTGCAGCTTTCACTGTTGTGATGAAAAGGAGATTTCACCAGGTTCTCCATATATACAAATGACACCTGCTGAAATTTATATTTATAAATATAACTGTAAAAAATTTATATTTTTTACTTAATTAACATTAAAGAATGCACCGTTGTGCATTCTTTAATGTTAATTAAGTAAAAAAAATATTTTTCTCCTGCAGCTTTAACTGGTGTGATGAAGAGGGAACTTCACCAGGTTCCCCATATATACAAATGACACCTGCTGAAATTCCCTTTTCTATGCAACTGTTAAAGATACAGGAGCCCTGTGCTCCTTTTCATATGGTCACAGGGGCAGGGGGCTGGTGACTCCGATGTCAGTGGGGCTATGAATCCATGGGTACATAAATCCTACAATCCTATGCAAGGTTAGACATAAAATCCTACAATTCTATGCATATACCCATGGATTCATAGACCCACTGACATCGGAGTCACCAGCCCCACCTTGTGACCATATGCAAAGGAGTACAGGGCTCCTGCATCTTTTACAGTTGCATAGAAGAGGGAATTTCAGCAGGTGTCACTTGCATGTATGCAGCACCTGGTGAAATTCCCTCTTCGTCACAACAGTTAAAGCTGCAGGAGCTATACTAGACTGACCAGACACAAAAGAGGCAAGGCTCCTGTGACTTTAAATGTTGTGATGAATCCCAGGTGGATTCCTGCATTAAGAAGTGGGTTGGACTGGATGCCCTCGTAGGCCCCCTTTTCAACTCTGCTATTCTAGGATTTTCTGAACATGAGCAGAGTGCATTGCCTCTGGCTGATGTGACTCAAACATGCCACGATAACTGGAGGGACAAAGTTTTCCAAAACTGCCAGCTAAATTCCTGCATTAAGAAGGGGGATGGATTCTTTAATGTTAATAAAGTAATAATTATAAATTTTAGTTTTAGATTCATGAGTGTATTAGTGGTAAGTTAGATAGAATACTAATGTATTAGTTAGTGTAACAGCTGAGTTTGTTGCCGTTTTTGTCACGGACTTTTGTGTTTGGGTGTACTTACTGTATGCAGAAAGTGTTTTTAATAAACAACACCTCCCTCCAAAAAATCTCAACTTGCTTTTTCGCAAAACACAGATGTGACTTTATATACCCATCTATTTTATGGTCACATGTATGTTATATTTATATTTATATTTAATATTTGCCTTGGAGAGCTCCTTTGTAGTTCTGACTGGCTATAACTGAAACCTAGAGCGGATTCACCACCCCACTGACATCAGAGTCACAAGCCACTGCTGGATTTAGCATGTCTCGCTCCTGTAGAGTGACCATTCTCAAAGGAGTACAGGGTTCCTGTACCTTTAACAGTTGCATAGAAAAGGGGGTTGGACTGGATGGCCTCATAGGCCCTTTCCAACTCTGCTATTCTATGATTGGGGTAGTTTATGCTCTCTCTCTCTCTCTCTCTCTCTCTCTCTCTCTCTCTCTCTCTCTCACACACACACACACACACACACTCAAACCCAAATATGTGGCAGTGTAGTGCAATGGTTAGAGTGTCAGGCAGGTTCTAGTCCCCACTTGATCATGAAGCTCACTGGCTAACTTTGGACCAATCACTGACTCTCAGCCTCACCTACCTCACTGGGTTGTTGTGGCTATTAAATGGACAAGAGGAGAACTATGTGCGCCACTTTGGGTTGCTTGCAAGAGGGAAAAAAGGTTTCTCCCATATACCTTTCCATGTGGCTAGGGTGATTACTTCAAAGGAGTACAGGGCTCTTCTATCTTTTACACTTGTATAGAAAAGGGAATTTCAGCAGGTCTCACTTGTATGCATGCAGCACCTGGTGAAATTCCCTCTGCGTCACAACAGTTAAAGCTGCAGGAACCCTGCCCTCTTGACCAGATACAAAAGAGGGAAGGCTCCTGTGACTTTAATTGCTGTGATGAAGAGAGAATTTCACCAGGTGCTGCATACATACAAGTGACACCTGCTGAAATTCCCTTTTCTATGCAACTGTTAAAGATACAGGAAGCCTGTCCTCCTTTTCATATGGTCACCCTATGTATAGATTGTTCCAAAAGTGACGACAACTATTTTATACATCTGTGTTTCTGTCTAAACTTGCCTAGGATTGTAGGTTTTTCTGTCTAAACATGCGTAGGACTGTAGGTTTTTCTGTCTAAACATGCATAGGATTGTAGTGTTTTCTGTCTAAACATGCATAGGATTGGAAGATTTTCTGTGTAAACATGCATAGGATTGGAGGATTTTCTGTCTAAAGATGCATAGGATTGTAGGGTTTTCTGTCTAAACATGCATAGGGTTGTTGGATTTTCTGTCTAAACATGCATAGGATTGGAGGATTTTCTGTCTAAACATGCATAGGATTGTAGGGTTTTCTGTCTAAACATGCATAGGATTGGAGGATTTTCTGTGTAAACATGCATAGGATTGTAGGGTTTTCTGTGTAAACATGCATAGGGTTGTTGGATTTTCTGTGTAAACATGCATAGGATTGGAGGAGATTGAGAGCTTCTCTACATTAAGGAAAATTCCATTGTTTACCTGTCACTGCTGTGCTTCCTGTTTCTTTGGCACGATTAGTATGAGCTAGATTACACGGAGGAGGAGGGCGACAAGGCATGGAGGGTGCTGCTGCTGTTGAACTGAGGGAGCGCCTTCCTCCCTGGCATGTATGCAAAAGAGGGGGATCTTGTTGTCTGTTTCATCACAGCCCCCAGGAAAGTCAGGACTTAGTTCTGAATAGAAGTAAGATTTTGCTGTAAGTTTACATAGGGTTACCATATGGAAAGGACTCCTGTACCTTCACCAGTTGCATAGAAAAGGGAATTTCAGCAGGTGTCACTCATAGGCATGCAACACCTGGTGAAATTCCCTCTGCAACACAACAGTTAAAGCTGCAGGAACCCTGCCCTCTTGACCAGATACAAAAGAGGGAGGGCTCCTGTGACTTTAATTGCTGTGATGAAGAGAGAATTTCACCAGGTGCTGCATACATACAAGTGACACCTGCTGAAATTCCCTTTTCTATGCAACTGTTAAAGATACAGGAAGCCTGTTCTCCTTTTCATATGGTCACCCTATGTATAGATTTTATACATGTATACTATTTTATACATCTGTGTTTCTGTCTAAACTTGCATAGGATTGTAGGTTTTTCTGTCTAAAGATGCATAGGATTGTAGGGTTTTCTGTGTAAACATGCATAGGATTGAAGGGTTTTCTGTCTAAACATGCATAGGGTTGTTGGATTTTCTGTCTAAACAAGCATAGGATTGTAGGGTTTTCTGTGTAAACATGCATAGGATTGTAGGATTTTCTGTGTAAACATGCATAGGATTGTAGGATTTTCTGTCTAAACATCCATAGGGTTGTTGGATTTTCTGTCTAAACATGCATAGGGTTGTTGGATTTTCTGTGTAAACATGCATAGGATTGTAGGATTTTCTGTGTAAACATGCATAGGATTGTAGGGTTTTCTGTCTAAACATGCATAGGACTGTAAGGTTTTCTGTCTAAACATGCATAGGATTGTAGGTTTTTCTGTCTAAAGATGCATAGGATTGTAGGGTTTTCTGTGTAAACATGCATAGGATTGTAGGGTTTTCTGTCTAAACATGCATAGGGTTGTTGGATTTTCTGTCTAAACATGCATAGGATTGTAGGTTTTTCTGTCTAAAGATGCATAGGATTGTAGGGTTTTCTGTCTAAACATGCATAGGGTTGTTGGATTTTCTGTGTAAACATGCATAGGATTGTAGGGTTTTCTGTCTAAACTACCTCACAGGGTTGTTGTGGCTATTAAATGGACAAGAGGAGAACTATGTAAGCCACCTATGTAAACCATGTACCAGCCTCTGATACAAAGTCCTGTTGGGTGGGGCTGGGAGAATTTCACTAGGTGCTGTGTGCATACCTATGACACCTGCTGAAATTCCCTTTTCTATGCAATTGTTAAAGATACAGGAGCCCTGTGCGCCTTTCCATGTGGCTACGTTGACCCTATGGAAAGGAGGACAAGGCTCCTGTATCTTTAACAGTTGGATAGAAACGGGAATTTGTAAAGGATTTTGGGGTGGCCTGGACAATTAAGGCCCATTCGCTTTCCAAAAAGCCTGCTCTTAGGAGATGGAAACTAGCAGGACTGGTTTGATATGGATCATACGAACATAAGAAGAACCATGCTGGATCAGACCAAGGGTCCATCTAGTCCTGCAATCTGATCACACAGTGGCTAACCAGCTGTTGACCACGGACCCACAAGCAGGACACAGTGCAAATGCAAGCACCCACCCATGTTCTCCAGCAACTGGTGCACACAGGTATACTGCCTCTGATACTGGAGATAGCACACAACCATCAGGGCTAGTAGCCCTTGATAGCCTTTAAATCCCATTGTTAGTAGTCCATGGAAGTGATTGGTAGAGATTCAGACAAAACGTTTTCCTGTGGTGTATCATTATTTCAGGCAGGATATTTTTCAGTGCCTTCTGTTGTCTGCTGCCAATGTATGTACGTTAATTCAGGGCTGGCATAAATTGAATTCCCCCCTCTATTTAGGCTTTCTGATACTTTCTGTATTGCTGCAGGTCTCCAAGCTGCTGATCTATGGAGAAAATTAAAGTTCTCACTCTTCATGGACAATTTGACCTTCTTTTCCCAGAAGTTTTCTTTTTCTTTTTAGTTACTACATAAAATACAGGAAGGGAATTCTGACCTTTCTAATAAATTCCTAATGTTCTTTCTAATCTAGCTCTGAGATAAAATGCTGTAATGAAATGAAATAAATAAAATGCATTTTTTTTTAAAAAAATAAAAGCTCCACATGGCCATATTAAGGACTCTGGCTTTATTTATTAAAACATTTTTATCCTGTCCTATATCACAAGGATCTCAGGGCGGCGTACAGATAAAAGTATACATATAAAATAGAACAATAAACATACAATTCTAAAAGAAATTAAACCATTAATACATTAAAACCAATATGAAATTTTAAAAGAGTAAAATCCAATTAAAACGAAACAGTGGATTTAGCCATCAAAGGCTTTTTTAAAAAGCCATGCTTAACCTGGTGCCGAAATGAAGCCAGGGCTGGCACCAGTTGGGCCTCCAGGGGGAGGGAATTCCACAGCCGGGGTGCCACAACAGAGAAGGCCCTGTCCCATGTTCCACCACAGCATATATCTGGTGTTGGAAGGGCACCGAGAAAGGCTCCTCAGACATGCCTCGGCAGGCAGATATAGGCTTTAAATCTGAAACAACACGTAAGTACATAAGAAGAGCCCTGCTGGATCAGACCATGGGTCCATCCTGTCCAAAGTACAGTTCACACAGGGGCCAGCCAGCTGACCGTGGAGAAACCACAAGCAAGACATGAATGCAACAGCACTCACAACTTTCACACCTTTGTGAGAGGTGTGTGTAGAGACTATTGAAGTACTTTCTTCCTTATTCAGTTGCTTACTGTGAAGACTGAAGTATATAGGAATAAATAAAGGCTTTTCTATGCAACTGTTAAAGATACAGGAGCGCTGTCCTCCTTTCCATAGGGTCACTCTACAGGAGCGAGACATGCTGAATCCAGCAGCGGCTTGTGACTCCGATGTCAGTGGGGTGGTGAATCCGCTCTGGGTTTCAGCCAGAACTCTAAAGGAACTTTTCAAAGTGCTGCACCTATTTTGGGGATGGGGTTCCACACCTTGCAGAGCTCCTTTGGAATTCTGGCTGGCTATAACTGAAACTTGGCACGGATTCATAGCCCCACTGACATCGGAGTCACCAGCCCCACTGTGACCATATGAAAAGGAGGACAGGGCTCCTGTATCTTTATA
The DNA here is from genome assembly GCF_023053635.1 of Elgaria multicarinata webbii. NCBI lineage: Eukaryota > Metazoa > Chordata > Lepidosauria > Squamata > Anguidae > Elgaria > Elgaria multicarinata. The sequence goes on along the minus strand of NC_086171.1, from coordinate 7,629,043 downwards.
GAAAAAGGAATTTCAGCAGGTGTCATTTGTATGCATGCAGCACCTGGTGAAATTCCCTCTTCATCCCAACAGTGAAAGCTGCAGGAGCTATACTAGAGTAATCATATACAAAAGAGGGCAGGGCTCCTGCAGCTTTCCTGTTGTGATGAAAAGGAAATTTCACCAGGTGCTGCATGCATACAAATGACACCTGCTGAAATTCCCTTTTCTATACAACTGTTAAAGATACAGGAGCCGTGTCCTCCTTTTCATATGGTCACCCTAACATACGATGGTTCTGACCCACGGGGCACAATCAACAAGGACATTTTCTTGTGCACGCCCCATTGAATGAATGAAAGCTGCACAAGGGCACTCCCAGTGCTTTTGCACAGCTCCTCATATTCCTTTCAACGGGTCATTTGCAGGACAATGTTCTGGTTAGTTGTGCCTCGTATTAATTAGCAGAAAGAAGAAGTCTACAATTTGGATGTTCTGCTTTGCGTACCAAAATGTCTTAGGCAGATCCTAGTTACTCTGAGCTTAGCCAGAGATCTCTTGTGTTAGATTTAAGTTGTTTCTCTTGGTTTTTACATGCATGCCAGGATGTCCAAAGTCATACAAATATAGCAACGTGGGCAGAAGGAAAACTGGTCCTGCAGTCTAGAGATTGTGATTGTGTGTGACATTCTCTGTACGATTGCTTTGAATCCCACACTGGCCAAGACCTGCGATGAATAGACAGTTACCCTTAATCAGGAGCAGTGGGAGCATTAAAAGCCAGCTGCCAAAATGTGTGGCTGTGGGTTTGCTGCAGTAGATCCAGCTACCAACCAGAGAAAGGAAAAGAAAAATTTTAAAAATATGTTGAGGGGGCCTGAGAAAGGGGTACAAGATTGTGAGCAATGTGTGAGTAAACCAGGACCATTTTCTCCTTCTTCCAATGACACTGATTGGCAGTAGATTCAGAACAGACGAAGGGAAGTAATTCATCACACAATACATAATAAATTAACTTATAGAATTCATTACCACAAAATGGAGAGATTCCCTTTAGCTTAGATATTTGTTTCTAAAGTGTAGACAAATTAATGGGAGATAGGTCCAGCCAAGGCAAGCCAAAGAGAGCATCCATGATTAGATGCAGTATACCTCATAGCTAGATGCTGAATGCAAACAGGACATGGCTGTTACATCACACACACTCAGGTCAGGGCTCCTGCGGCTTTCACTGTTGTGATGAAGAGGGAATTTCACCAGGGCTGTGATCAGTACTGGAAGCAGGCTTCTACCTGTAAATCCTCAGCTGGATAGAAGGGAAATTGCAGTGCAGTTTGGGACCGATGCACATGATGGTTCCTCCTCCAATCCAATGGTTGGGACTACATATTATTAAAATGTTACCAATCCACTGGCTAGACCAGGAATGAGGAATCTTCAGCCTGCAGGGCCTGATGTGACACCCTCACCCTGCCTTCCCCATCCACCTGCAAACACCTTCTGCTGTTATTAAATCTCTGATCAGTGATCAGTAATAAGAGTGTCAATTAAACTTTAAATATCCTGCATAGAATTGAACGTGCTTTGCAGGCATAAGATTTTGCATTGGAGCTTACTCTATAGTAAGCCACCTTGAGGCCCAGGGGATGGCCTTGTTTGCTCCCAGTCGGCATGGATGGCCCCCGTCCTCACCCTCCCTCTTCTCTAATGTAGGGTGACCATATTTTAGAAACCAGTTGGATTGGATAGGAGGAGAACATTCTAGAGTAGAGAGATAGAGCTGGGTGTCATCTTGTGTGTAGATGTGAATAAAAAAATGGAATTTTATGAGGTCCCAACAAAGAGAAAGCAAAGGAATAGCTCTCCATAATCCAAGAGCACTGAAAATGACATTCTTTGGCCAAAGGGGTGAAAGAGTGTAACCAGAGCTGACTTAACGTTATTTAAAAGTTAATATATTAGGAAATATATGTTTAAAACCCAAGTAGGAAAACATTGACTACACTTTAACTTATAAAAACACACATAGAATAGTAGAGTTGGAAGGTGCCTATAAGGCCATCAAGTCCAAACCCCTGCTCAATGCCACACAGTAAATATTTAGATGAAAAACACACATGTGCTACACAGTAAATAATTGACAGAGAAGTGTAAATGCAAAAGAACATCACATGCAGGTAGGAAATGGAGAAAATGTTTTAAAATAGAAAAGGATGTTGAAGTCTGAGCCTCAACAGTAAATAAAATAAAATGGTGAGGAAAAACTGAACCCAGCTGCTCAGGAGCAGAGCATCTAGTCCCAAAAGGCTAGCTCACAAAAGATGGGCCAGCAGCAGCCTTAAAAACTGAAAGAGGGGCATGATCCAAGTAATAAATCCCTTTTTCTTAAAACAACAACAACAACAACCCAGACAAACATACAAACTATGGCTTCAACCAGCAAACAACTGTTAACAAAAACTGGATATATGTAAAAAGGGGAATTATACAACAAAAGCAGAGTCCTTTTCCTAGGGTGCTATCACTATTTTGTAATCCATTGATACCCCTAAATTTTCCTGATTTGCAAAAGGAGTTTTCTAGTTTTAGGCACCTAATGTTACAGAGACCCATGGAGCAGCCAGGTGCAGGGAGTAAAAACACTGTAACTCCCCCCACTTTCTGGTCCATTTTTCTACAATATCAGAGATTTCTTACCCTTTTTGCTGGACCACAGACTAAAGGAAACAAATATTCTCTGCCCTCAACTGAAAGCAAATCAAGCTGGAAAATGGGGATGCTGGACACCCAGGCATTAATATGCCTGGGGAGCAAGCCAAATCAAGCCTCCTGTTGCACATGCTGCAGCTAGTAAAATGGAGAAACCGGAAGCCTGAGAGGATCGAAAACATGCCCAGGCAAGCCCAGCTGAAAACAAACAAACCTCCCCATGTTTTGCTTGATGCGGCTTGGAAAAGGGGGGGGGGGGGGGCTGGATGCCCGAGCAGTCAGAAACAAGCCCAGGAACAAAGAGGGGGGCTGCTCTGAAGGCCAGGACAGCCAAATTGCCACCAGTGTGACACGGCCTGAAAAAGAGAGGGGGAATTAATGGCCCAGGCAGGAACAAGGCAAGGTAAGACATTTTAAACACCCCCCCTCTTCAATCTTGCCTCTTTCAATCTTACCTCTTCAATCTTGCCTCTTCAATCTTGCCTCTTACCTCCCCACAGCTTTTCCTTGCCCGGTGACCTGTTCCCCTCCTCTCCTTCTCGGGTCTTCTCTTCCTTCCTTGCAGCCTCTCCTCGCCCGGTGACCTGTTCCCCTCCTCTCCTTCTCCGGTCTTCTCTTCCTTCCTTGAAGCCTCTCCTCGCCCGGTGACCTGTTCCCCTCCTCTCCTTCTCCGGTCTTCTCTTCCTTCCTTGAAGCCTCTCCTCGCCCGGTGACCTGTTCCCCTCCTCTCCTTCTCCGGTCTTCTTTTCCTTCCTTGCAGCCTCTCCTCGCCCGGTGACCTGTTCCCCTCCTCTCCTTCTCGGGTCTTCTCTTCCTTCCTTGCAGCCTCTCCTCGCCCGGTGACCTGTTCCCCTCCTCTCCTTCTCCGGTCTTCTCTTCCTTCCTTGAAGCCTCTCCTCGCCCGGTGACCTGTTCCCCTCCTCTCCTTCTCCGGTCTTCTCTTCCTTCCTTGAAGCCTCTCCTCGCCCGGTGACCTGTTCCCCTCCTCTCCTTCTCCGGTCTTCTTTTCCTTCCTTGCAGCCTCTCCTCGCCCGGTGACCTGTTCCCCTCCTCTCCTTCTCCGGTCTTCTTTTCCTTCCTTGAAGCCTCTCCTCGCCCGGTGACCTGTTCCCCTCCTCTCCTTCTCCGGTCTTCTCTTCCTTCCTTGAAGCCTCTCCTCGCCCGGTGACCTGTTCCCCTCCTCTCCTTCTCCGGTCTTCTTTTCCTTCCTTGCAGCCTCTCCTCGCCCGGTGACCTGTTCCCCTCCTCTCCTTCTCCGGTCTTCTTTTCCTTCCTTGAAGCCTCTCCTCGCCCGGTGACCTGTTCCCCTCCTCTCCTTCTCCGGTCTTCTCTTCCTTCCTTGAAGCCTCTCCTCGCCCGGTGACCTGTTCCCCTCCTCTCCTTCTCCGGTCTTCTTTTCCTTCCTTGCAGCCTCTCCTCGCCCGGTGACCTGTTCCCCGCCTTTCCTTCTCTTGTCTTCTCTTCCTTCTCTGCAGCCCCATAGAGGAAGGGAGGGGGTGGAGACGCTTCCAGGAAGTCCCAGAACACGTCCCCCAGCCCCCTCCCTCAGCGTCAATGGGGCCTTGTACATGCCCTGCACAATCGCGCAAGCCAAGTACAAGGCCCCATAGAGGCAGGGAAGGGGAGGGACGCTTGGAGGAAGCCTGGGCCCAGCTTAGGCGAACCCCCGGGTGCTGTAGCATTTTTTTAAAAAATTAAAGGCCGGTTCCCAGGGACCGGAGAGGGCTGCGCGGGCGGGGGGAGGGGGGCCCTAGCCGGGGGTGGGGGGGGGAGAGGAGGTTCTTACCTCCTTCCTCGTTCCAGGCTTGGTGGTAAATGGCGTCCTCACCATAACAGGAAGTGTCGAAAAGGGCTATTGCGACACTTCCTATTACTGTAAGGACTCCATTTCCCGCAGTGCCTGGAAGGAGGTAAGCATGTCCTCTCCTCTCCTTCTCCTCCCCCCTCCGCCCAAGTAGGGTGTGTGTGTGTGTGTGTGTGTGTGTGTGTGTGTGTGTGCGTGTGTGTGATTCCCTAGCCTCCCGCTGCTGCCGCAGAGACCAGGGAATCTCACACACACACACACACACACACACCAGCGGCGCAGCGCTTCCCTCGCCTCGCCGCCACTGCAGTTCGAGCGGCGAGGCTACGGAAGGTACCCCCGCATCCCCACCCCAGTGACGCGGCCCCCCCCTCCTCTCCTTCCCCCCCCTCCGCCCAAGTCAGCTGCAGTCCGGGGTTTCAACTGAGCGCCCGGCTTGCTTTCGGGTGGAGCCGGGCGCTCAATTGAAACCTGGGACTGCAGCCTACGGAGAAAGTGAAACCGGGGGGTGGGGGGCGACTCCCCCCCCCGATTTCCCCCCCCCCCCCGCTACGCCTGGGCCCGCTGCTGCACGAATGCAGCAGCGGCTCCAGGCAAGCTCCCTCACCCCACTTACCTGACCGGTTGGGGATGAGCGGCCGCCGCACTCTCCCTGCTTCTCGGTTTCCCTCTGGGGAGTCTGAAGCTCACGCGCATGCGTGAGCTTATCAGATTCCCCATTGAGAAACATGGGATTTTAAAAAATTAATTAAAAATTGATGCAACGGTCTTTTAAAAAAAGAAAGGCCATTCCATCAATCGGATGGAAAGGGGAATTTAATCCTGATTATGGATTCCTCCAGGAGGCTTCCCCTTTTGCGCTACGAGTGCGCAAAAAAAAAGTCGCCACCCCCGGAAGAAACAAAGCAGATTGCGACAGACATGCTTTTCCCTGTTTTTTCAACTTTAAACTCCCACCCAGACCTCAATATTTCAGGAATCTCCCTGAAACGCGCAGGGAATGTAAAGCCAGCATTTCTTTCTGGCAGTACCGCGTTTCAGAAAGATTCCTGAAATATTTTTCATTTTAGACTGCGAGGTTTACCACCCCCCTACCAATTGCAAATTACATTGTAGAATCTTCAGATTACTGACGGGCCTTAACATACAGCAGCCACTACCGTGGCTGCTGTAATTCGGTTGCTGTTTGGAATTGACTGTTGTGAAGTTTGTTTTTAAGTTCTTACCCCATTCTTTTCCTACACCTTCCTATGCCCCTTTATATCCTATTGTTTGTGTAATTTGTATGTTTGACTGAGGCTTACATGATAGTTTTAGTGTCTGTAAATAAACTGATTTAGTCCTTAAAAGTTTGTGTGGTTTTATTTCCTGGAGGGCTGGCTCTTCCTGACTAAGGTCAGGGCTAAGGAGAGGGCTACCTGGGAATCTAGACATTTGGTGCAGGAGCCTGCCTTGCAGGGACAATGGGTGGACCCCAGCCTTCCTTCACACTCCCCCTGCCTGGCATGCAGTTTTGCAGCCCGATACCCACATGACGTCGTCCACGTCCTGCACTCATTTCGGCTCTTATCCTCCATGTTTCATTTCTTTTTTGAACCCAGGAAGTCTGGATTACTTTCCCTCCCTGTGAAATAAATGCTCTCCTCGATCCTGCAGTTGAAATCAATGGGATTTACTCTTGAGTAAGGGAACCGCCAGCTCGGTAGTTTGTGAACTTGAAGATGCACAGCTTCACATGATCAACGAGTGGAAGATCGATCCCTCACACTTGTGGACTCCTGGGGAAGTCGCTGGTGTGATGGAGCCCTACATTTCCATAGTTTTACTCCTTCTGGGACAGAGGGAGAAGGAGGTGCCATCCTATAACTTACAGGACAACCCAGGGAATCCGCCAACCTGTAATGACACCTTATGCTAGCTGGGTGGTGGGCAAATTTGTTTTGGGGTTCCTACTCAGGAGATGCCACACCAGCTCTGGCCACAACCAGGGCCAGATTCAGGTTTGAGGGAACCTTCAGCAAAGTGTGCTCTGATGGGGCCATTTCAACGTTGATGAGCCCAGCTGGCCTTCCCTCATGACAGTGGGCCATGCCAGGTGGGCTAGGAGCTTCCCACAAAGGCCTATAGCGTCACTGTCAGCTGCCCAGTAGCACAACTCTCCACTCTTGCAGGAATTTCTTTTAGAAAAGGGAAGCCAGGGCTGAAATCAGTGTTACAGCAGGCCAAGATATGGGGCCGAACAGAGCTCCTGTACCTTTAACAGTTGCATAGAAGAGGGAGTTTCAGCAGGTGTCCTTTGTATGCATACAGCGCCTGGTGAAATTCCATCTTCCTCACCACAGTTAAAGCTGCAGGAGCCCTGCCCTCTTTTGTATCTGGTCACCGTAGTATAGCTCCTGCAGCTTTAACATGTCATGCATGTTTTGGTACTCCCCTTGGTACGCATGTCTCCTTATACTCGCCCTTTTTCCAAGCTAAAGAATCTCAGCTGTATTAAGTTTTATTCCTAGGGCAGTTGCTCCAGGCCCCTAATCATTTTAGTTGCTCTTTTCTGCACTTTTCCAGCTCTAGAATTTTTTTTTAGGAGTAGTGATCAGAATTCTACCATATTATATAGCACATTGATGGTGCTAAATAAATAAATAAATAAATAAATAAATAATGTTCTAAGTTCAGTCACCATAGATTTGTATAAAGGCAATGTGATATTGATAACTTCATTCTTAATTCTTTTCCTAATGATGCCTACCATGGAATTTGCCTTTCTTTCCTTTTCTTTTTTTCACAACAGGCATGTTTTCATCAAAATGTCCACACAACCCCAAGATCTCTTTCTTGGTCATCGAGATGCTATACACGCCACTCAACTCTTTTTCACCACCTTCAACACGAATCCTCTTTTGCAATCCCAGAGAATGAGCCCAGGTTGTATTAACAACGGAAGAACTGCTTCATCCTGAGTAGGCATTTTCATCTAATAAGAAATGTGGAAGATGCACACTCCTTGCAGGCAGGACCCTCATATTTTAAAGATAAAGAGATCCAAATTGGCACAGTGACAAATCTTAAGAAGGTCTTTCAGCGTACCAAGTTTTAATCAGATTGGGTCATCCATTGATTTGTTATGATTTTTTAAATGGAAATTAAACAAATGCTTACATCTGCATAAGTTTTAAGGGTAAAGAGATCCAAATTGGCACAGTGTGTCAGGATCTGTCCTGTCCTGCAGCACCATCTGGTGGCAGCTTTCCATATAACCAGCCACAGGGCTTTGCAGGATGTCAGCCATGGCTGGTAAAGCCTTGCAGGGTCCAGGACCAGACCAGCAGGCACTCCAAGGTGGACTCATATGGAACAGCTGGGAGCTGCCAGGAAAAGCTGCATTTCTCCTTCAGCCTTTGCCACAGCAACACGGTCTCTCATGCTAGCTGCAGCCGGTTCCTGATCATTTGCCTTGACTCGCTGGACTTCTTGTCTGTCTCGACCACGCCTCTGCCCCCTTTGCTACCTCGTACGTGCCTAACCCTAGCTTTGCATTTGACCATTGACTTTTGCCTCTGGCCCTTGTTTGGACTCTGTTCCTCTTGGACTCTGCCTCTTGCCTTGATCCCTGCCTGGACCTTGCCTGCTTGTTGACTGGACTTCTCTTCTGTCTCTGGCCCCTGCTTGGATTCTGAACCTGTGTCTGACCTTGTGACTGTTTCCTGGATCTGCTTCCTGCCTCTAGCCCTCTGTTGGACTCTGCCAACAGAGACCCATGCCTCACTCCCAGCTTGCACCACCAGTATTCCAACCACCCACGCCAGTTCTGTCTCCATCCATCCCAGCCCCGGCATTGCTGGCTAAGGACCCTGCCGCCCACACCCCAGATCATGACACAGTGGCAGGTCTTAAGTAGATCTTTCAGAAAACTAAATTTTATTAAGATTGGGTCATCCGTTGATTTGTTATGATTGTTTAAATTTCCTCCCTCAAGCCCTTCAGAGCTCATAGTCAACTAGTAGGAAGGAACGGAGGAGCCCTGTTGCATTGCTGTGGGCAGGCGCGCGTTCGTGCAAACACACGCATGCACGCACACATACACCAATGTGCTGGGAAGCTTTCACAGCTTTCAGTCAAAGAAAAAAGAAACCTTTATGGGGGGAGGATTGCAAAAGATAATTTCCCCCTGCACATCGGGCAGTAGCCTAGGTAAACAGAAGAGGCTGGGCACACACATTGCAGCAGAACTGGCTAGATTTCCCTGCTTGATTTCCAAGAAATCGCAAGGAGCCAGTAGGGGTCAGAAAGGCTTGGTGAGAACAGAGGCGTTTAGCCAGAAGCGCTGCAGCTTCTTCTCTGAGCTTTATCACACCATTGCATGCAGTTCATGGAAGCGGGGAGGTAGGTTTTGCAACAGGGTGAATAGAGGGGGAGTTGTCCGACTACCACCAACGTATGAACTGTAAGGGGAGGTGCAAAGGAGACCAATGGGCAGAGGCAATGGCAAAAACAGCCACACTTTTCTTATCCTCAGTCGGACAACAGCAACACGCTACAGGAGACGTGTAAAGAGGCTTGGGACTTACAAGCGCACAGGTGTAAATTTGCAAGTTTTCATATGATATATAAATGCTATATATCCGAAGTGGGATAATGCGAGGGAGAACCAGAAAGAACGTGGAGGTGGGATAAAGGCTTAAAACAACTGAAATGTAAATGCAAAAAAATAAGTGGAAAGCCAGAAAATTAGAAAAACTGTTTAACATAGTCAGCAGGATTGTAATAAAAAAGGAGAAACACATGGCATCTTAAAGACTAAGAAATTTATTATAACAAAAAGAAGTAGGCTGGAGGCTTCTTCATTAGACATCTGTGTGTATGCTATATTTTCTTCACAACAACCTTGTGAGGTAAGTAAACCTGGGGGAGAGTGATAATACCCCCACCCCCTGCGCCCGTCCATTCCCAAGATCCACAGTAAGATCCATAACTGCACATTGGCTCTACACTCCAGGTCAAAGACTGTATCCACTCCTACGTTAATTCCCCTCTCTCTGAAGCATTCAATAAATGCAAAGTATTATTCTTAGTATTACCACTGCTTGTAGGATCAGTTACTTCAGGCACTGGTGAGGAATGAAACAGATTTTCGTTTAAACGGGGGGGGGGGGAGGATTTGTACAACTGATTAGAGTTGTCACTGTGCTCTTAATGAGGACACCTGTGTTCTGGCATCTAGGGAAATGTCGGTAGCTCCTGAAACTTTAACTGTGGTGATGAAGAGGGAATTTCACCCGGTTCTCCATATATACAAATAACTCCTTCTGAACTTCCATTTTCTATGCAACTGTTAAAGCCCTGTCCTCCTTTTCATATGATCACCCTACCCATGAAGAAAGACTGTAACAACTGGGCATGTTTATCCTGTAGAAGAGAAGGCGGTGCTCCGGATCCGGATGGATGCTCCGTGTCCACCCCACCCCCCCATAGACTTGCATTGAAAATGTTAAACGCCTCTAACTTTTTAATTTTCAAGTTAGAAATGTCAAAACGGGCACCATGAGAGCTTCTAAATGTATGCAGATTTATGCCCATTTTGAAGGAAACCTGAGCATGCCTTGAATTTTGGGGATTTTTTTTAAAAAAAAAGAAAACAATTTTCAGAAATGCAGTGTCATTTTTCCACAGCTTCCACCTAGATCCTTATTCATGCCCATTTTGAGGGAAATCTGAGCATGCCCTGATTTTGGGGGATTTTAAAGATATATCAAAATAAGAATCTTCATCTCAGGTTAAACACTTCAAAATTGGAAACATGGAAAGTCAAGAAATCTTAAACAGTGTGAGCACAGCAGCACTGCAGCTGCCTTTTCATCACGAGGAAGGACTATTTAGTTATTTAGTTATTTATTTATTACATTTTTATACTGCCCAATAGACGAAGCTCTCTGGGCGGTTCACAAAAATGCCCTGAGTCAAAGCAAGACACGCACAACCTGGCCCTTTGAGGTGGGCACAGAGGAGGAGAGGCAGCAGGCAGCTATGCCCCAGAAGCACTGGGAGCAAGCATGCCATAGGCTTGTGGGGTTGACCCACACATCGCATCTACATCTCCCAGGCACCAGGAGGGCAGAGAGGCAGGCAGAGAGCTGCTACACAATGTACGATGACTAAGCCGTAGAGCTCTGGGGAAGTCAGTCCCAGCAAATCCCGCCACCCCACAATGATGACACCTATGCAGAGGAGGCAGGCTGAGAGGTGGGCACAGGCAGTCAGGCTGGCAGGCATTAAGGGGCTGGTACATTGCATAGGTAAGCCATAGATCTCTTGGGAAATAATTCTCAACAGGTCCAGCTACCCCGCAATGATGGCACCCAGGCAGAGGAGGCAGGCAGAGAGGCGAGCACAGGCAGGCACAGGCAGGAAGGCTGGCGGGCATTAAGGGGGTGGTACATTGCACAGGTAAGCCATACATACTGAGGGAGTAAGTCCAAGCAGATTCATAATAAATGTATTTATTATTTGGGGAATGGGACAAGTGTGTGCTTTGCCCAAACATTATTTAAATGCTTTTTGCGCTTAACAAGAAATGTACAGCAACACAGTCACACAACCACACACAGTCACAACAAACACAAACATAAAGTGTGTGTGTGTGTGTGTGTGTGAGAGAGAGAGAGAGAGAGAGAGAGAGAGGATAGGTTTTTTTGGGGTAATGAAGGAAAATGAATACAAACACAATCACAAAACACAGGGTTTAAAAAAAAGGGGGGAAGGGTGGGGGTTGGGAAACAAACAAACACTCCAAATGAAGAATTATAAATTTATTTAAATCAAAGTTAGGCAAAACACAGAGCAAAGGAAAGCTAAGCAAAAAGTCAGAAACAAACAAACAAACAACCCAATCTGATCTAAATCCTATAACTCCTCCAAAACACAGCTGCAGAAATACCCTCTTCTCTCCACAAACTCCAAAGAGAGAGAAAGGAAAACTGTCTCTTGGTGGCTCTGTCTTAGTCCCCCGCTCCAACATTGGGACTGGTGAAAACAGGTGAACACTTATCATTACAATTCGGAGTTGAATCTGCCTCTCATCGCTTCAAAAAAATGTTCCCCCTTTCCGTTTTAACCATTATATAAAAATTAATAGCAAGCAAACCATACAATGAAAAATTCTGAAAATCGACACAAATGACCCCCAATCATCACTCTCTAAACACAGTAAGTTTCAGCGATGTAGCTTTAAAAACAAAGAAGTTATAGGTGTTCTTTCGCCAAATGCAATCCTAAGCGAAAGAGCTTCCAAAATGGCAGGTGGAGCCCCATGACTAAGCAGATCGCTCTGCAAATAAGTGCAACTTTAGTTAAGGTTGTACAGTAAAAAAAAGCATTCTACCACTATAAATGGGTAATTTTCATAAAATCAAAAAATGTTTCACCAATCTTCCTGAAATGTACATGTGCCAAAATGAAATATTATAATGTATAAGGTGGCCATTTTAATTCTTATTACAAGTATGCTCAGTCGTGTCTCCTCCCTCCTGCCTCAGCTAGATCGGAATGTTGAAGGAAGGAAATTGGCTCTCTCCTAAAGCATAGACATGTCCTATCAGAAGTAAGTACCATTGAGTGAAATGCCCTTACTCCCAGGTAAGAGTGTAAGGGATTGTAGCCCTTTAAAAGCTGACTGGAACCTTGGCAAGGGGAAGAGTTTCCTCTCCTTTTCAGCACGTTAATCCTACAAATAACAACTGCCTTCCTTCATTTGATCATTGCTGCTGCTTGGTTTTCAGTTTAATCGAAGCCAGGTCTACACAGAAGTAAATTCTATTACATGCAATGAGTCTCACTTCCATGAACTAATATGAAGGGGTGCCAAAAGAGATTCTAAATACAATAAAAAACTGTCGATTTCCTACTTGGTATACCAAAATCAAAACAGATCATAAAAGGGCTACTTATTTGCAAGAATGAACCTTTTGCCCTGTTAGGCATGTTTTTACCCAGCTCAGATGTCAAACAATGTCCACTGAGTATCTGGCTGGAAGATTTTCTAATAGACCTGCGAAAGAGCGTTTTTGCAGAAGCAAAGCAGGACATATTGAAGATCTCGTACATTCTATCCTATACTGTCCATTATATAATTTGCCCAGGGCTAAATTAATTCTCCCTTTCCAGACCACCTTAGGAGGCCAATCAGATATATTAAAATTAGATGGCTGCTGGCTGATGTGCACAAATTCATCAGCTATAGGATAGCTTTATTTGCGCTCGCTGTAAGAAAAATAAGTGCAGCCTTTCTAAACCATACCACTGTCAAATCCTAAGCGGGGGGGGGGGGCATGTTAAACAGAAGGAATGTTCTAAATCTTGGTCATTTTATTGTATTCTTGTTTTAGTGTATCAAATGTTTCTCTGTTTATACTTGTGTGCTTTGTGTTTGTATTGTGATGGCCATTGGCTACAAACAATAAAATCTTGAGACCTAAATTTGAAGGGGTGTATGGATTTTGTCTGAGAGTTCTGTGTATTTAAGGACCATGGCTTTTTGTGAGTGAAGGGTTTAAGCTTCCTCCCCTCCACAGTATTTTTTTTTTAAAAAAAAATCCATAAGTTTGATTTTTAAATAATTTTTATTCCTTGAGACCCTAATCTGACTTCATAAATTGACTCAGCCAGGAGAGGGTTGGGTTTGCATTAGAGGAGTCCTGTGTGTGTTTGCTGTTGCCCTCCCTCCCCAGCATCTGCAAGCAATCTGTCCTCTTTCCCCAGGTATTTAAAACGAGGCTACTAGAGGCACCTTGGCCAGGAGAGGGTTGGTTGTGCATTGGAGGAGTCCTGTGTGTGTTTGCTGTTGCACTCCCTCCCTCCCCAGCATCTGCAAGCAACATTGTACATTGATGGTGCTATATAAATAAATAAATAATAATAATAATAATAATAATAATAATAATAATAATAACCTGTCCTCTTTCCCCAGGTATTTAAGCCTTCAACATCGTGTAGGCGCGAGCCTGTGGCACGAGCCGAAGAGCGAGAGCAAAAGGGCTCTCGGCCTGAGGCTCTCTGCCGTGGGCAAGAAGCCGCTACCTAGAGGTCTACGGACAGTTGAAGTAACAATCCACAATACTCAGACACCTGGAGATACAGTGTTCTTTGGATGCTGCTAGAGAAGCTCCCCCACATATCAAACCTCTCAGAGTGTACAGAGGAGGGGGAAGAACAAAAAAGAACTAAGGGAACCAGGGATCAAAAGAACCACGGCCATTCAGATGTAATAGCAAAAGGAATTACCAGAAAAACATTGGCCATTGATTTTTGGATACCACTTCCTGTGCCTCGCTGGGCTTATTCCTGTTTTCTGGTTAATAGTGTGTAACATCATAAAGAACACAATGGTCCTCACCAGGGGCGGATATAAACAACAAGGTCTGGTTCCAGTCACTGAAGATGTGATCTCCTATACCAAGGCCCAAAAACAATTAAAAATCACTAACTTTTTTCCCATCAACTCTGAGGAACTTCTCAATCTAACACCTGAGACAAAGACTCCTGATAAGGAGGTTCTAGACTGGTCCCTGGGACCTCAGAGTATAATGACTGTCATGGACTGGGAAAACCCAGAGGAACGCATATGCAGTTTAGCTGCAGAATTCGCATCTGTGGGGGTCCCCCTTGCAGAGACTGGACATCCGATTTGCTCGTCTGAAACTCCACAAGGCAGCTCAAAAAGTCCTGTCATACCGACCTGCCCGGATGCATTTTCGGGCAAGAACTTAGTTTCTTTACCCCCATATCGAAACATTCACTCTACCTTCTCTGATGACAAAGATCCCCATGTGGTAGCCAATCTGCTTAGCTGCCAACATGAGCTGACCAAGAGACTGTTTACGAGCTGGGCAGATGATATATCTCTGATAAAGTTTCTCTCAGAATGCAAGGAGCTTCTGACTACATTAACAGTTTTTGCACTAGGCAGATCTAAGAAAGGAATCCAAGGCAACACAAGTGAAATTGAAACTAAGACATCTGAGCAAAAACCAATGCCAAATTCCAACCTTCTAACAACACTGGCTGAAGTATACACAAAAGATGCCCCTGAGCTTGGAGGAATGGTTTCAGAAATGGAGATGCGTAAAACTGAAGCACAAACAAATAATTCTACTATGCCAAATAGGAAGTTGGGCAGGAGATTGGCTAAGAAGAAAGGGGGCAGTAATCTAAAAAAGACCAAAACTATGAAAAATGCAAACTCTGTAAGATACAAGAAAATGGAATTTAAGAAACTTTTTAAACTGCTTGACAAAAGTCCCAAGCAGAAAGCAGATTCAAAAGTTAAGGAAACCAAGAACAAGGAAACTATTGGTGATACTGGCAAATCAATCTGAAATTATATTTGATACCCCCCTACAGCCCATCTCACTAACATCAGTACAGGATCAGATCCAAGTTTCTGATACGCAGGATCCTTGGACACTAGCCCCACAGAGAAAGAAGCTCCACCAGACGAAAAACGTAAAATACTCCAATTGGAACTTAATATTGAATCGCCAGAAGTTGGTATTAGTGAATTATCCTAAGCCTGCAGGTTTTTTAACCCAGCACGAACGCAAACGACACTTAAAAATAATCTTGGATGCAGTTTTCCCAGGGCTGGTTACTTTAAATAATATTGTCCACGTGGAATACTTATACTATAATTATACACATGCTCGTGCTGTGGTTACCTTCAATGAGTGGGGCAAGGCCAAAACTGTATATGACAGCAGAGAAGCTTTTGCTGGGAGGGGCATTTTTTTCTCAAGATTTTTTGAAAACCTGACACCTCCTCTGGCTTTAGGTCCTTCCAGTTCTTTATACCCAAAAAACACCTATGAGGAGAAGACAGGTGTCACCACAAATTTAATTGACTTTGATACCACAGACGGAACTCTCTTTAGCCATAAAGGTATAAACACCCAGAAGTTCCCAGATAGTAATGAAAGTCCTATTTATAGCAGTATAAGGGTGTCTCCTAAAAACCAAGAATCACTGCTGGACTCAAGAGGATATAATATAAAACACCCGGAGCACTGTGGAAAGAAGCAGGCCGACAACTCAAAAAGCTTGAATAACTCCACAGATCCAGTGGCGGCCTGTGGAATTCCCATTTTTCACATGGCCCACGAAAGGGCTCCTACTCTTAAAGGCCAAGCTGATCAAAAAACAGCATGGGATCAGTGGCACAGATGCTATAAGGATGATGAACCCTATACTAATGAGGAGATAGCTCTTTTGGACTCTTTCTGTGCGTTGGACCTAGAAGCACAGGAAGATATCCTGAGGCGTCTGACGTCTTTGAGAGAACATTTGATAATCAGGCAAGCAGAATGTGCAAGCCCATTGGCTAAGAGAGAAGCACCCGGGTCAGTAGAGGACCGTGCCCTAATCCACCAGAAAAACGATCAAACCAGTGGGAGGGGAGTTGGAAATGGCTCCAATGGAGGGGAGAAAGGTTCACAGAGAGGTCTGGGTATAGCAGAATTTACTCGCCAGGATAACAAACTTGTGCAACGTGACCCAGTGGCCAAAGATATCACTGCAGGTGCCAGCAGACTAAAATTTCCAATATGGGCTGATATGCGATATTTGGAAGAAGAGGAACTAGGGTCACCGGAAAGGCCTGCTGAACCTGTATACTGTTGGAATCCTGGAACGGATCCTGGTTATGTTTCCATTGATTTGCTAATTGCTGAGGAGCTGGAAGAAACAGAAGACTCAGCAGAAAACTTAAAGGTCAACTTTGCACCTGGACATTGATGTCATAATTGAACAATTGGTAAACTGATTGTCTTCAATTAAGGGTTGCAAGAAGTTGCATCATTGTACAGGTAGTCTATAAAAGTAAATGTATTTTCATGTACATGTATCACTCAGAATATATCACTCAGATGTATCAGAGCTGTATTGACTGACCATGTGTAAGTATTTGTTATCTGTGATTGCCATAACTAAATTATATTTTTATATGCCAGTAAAGGTTTGTTTAAACCAATTCAAATCTCAGTCTTAATCTGTGTCTTTGCTGATTTGGCTGGAAAACGCTGTAATACTCTACTACAAAGTTATTGGCCAGAAGCCCAGTCTGTGCAATAACTAATGAGGTTGGAAAATCTCCCATAAACCTCAATCATATAAACCTCAACATATACCCCCTCATAAAGGTGATGGGACCAGTGAAAACTAATGTTAGCAAGATCATGACACAGATGGAATAGACTGAAGAGCTGGAGGAGGACTCGAGGCCATCATCAGGGGCTGAGGAAATTGCAAAGGAGCATCAGTCACTTATAGGGGGAGTAACTTCATCTACTTGTCCCAGAGTGACTATAACAACTCAGAGCTTCCCACAAGGGGGGTCTGCATCAGTTTGACAAAAAAAGTGCCACTGTAACATATCACAAATAAGTCTTCTTTCCTGGAATATTGCAGGTTGGCTAAGTAAAGTGGTAGATCCCCCCTTTATGGAATTCATAAAAAAGCATGAGATTTTACTTTTTCAAGAGACATGGGCCAGAGAGGATCTATCTATAAATGGCTTTGCCTCCTACTCTTTAGATGCAACTCCTAGTAACAAAGGTGGGTGGCCCAAAGGAGGACTGGGTATTCTAATAGCTACAAGCATCAGGGCCTCCCTATCTAGATTGGAGCCCCTGACTTATTTGGCCACCGCGTTGATTCTAAAGTGTAATTCATTTAATTTACTAGTAATTAATGTATATATGCCACCACATAGGGAAAAGCAATTGGTTAAAGAAGATTGGTTAAAGTTAGAGGAGTATATCAATAAGCTGACAGATTTGTATCCTGAAGCCTCGGTGATCTTGGCGGGTGATCTTAATGCTCGAACTGGTCAGAATGATGCTGCCTTGTATGCCCATTTTCATGAACACCAACCTGCAACAGAGGAGGCCCACCCCCTGCCTGATAGGCAATCTAAGGATAAGGGTTGTAATTACGCCGGCTTATGCCTTATGAAAATGATAAATAGACTTGATTTAGTCATTTTGAATGGCAGTGTAAAGGGTGATATGAACGGGGAATTTACCTTCCTGTCAAGTTTGGGTGCATCAACGATTGATTATATCATAGTCTCTTATAATTTGTTAAATAAGGTGACTGGGCTTAAGGTGGGTAACTGTGTTGAGAGTGACCATCTACCCTTAATGCTATCCCTAAACCTGAGAAACCTTAATGTGCACACTGATCACAGTTTTCCAATGATTGCAGAGGCAGAAATGAGATCCTCATGGATTAGGTGGTCTGCCAAACTAGACAAAGCAACATCTGAGATGTTATACTCGGATTGCATTCTCCACCTTAGATATGTTCTACTAAATGCAGTATCCCCCGAAAAAGCGGTATCATTATACCAAATATTGATCTCCCCCCTTTAAAATTGCTTGAAGCATAAAAAGGGTAAACACCAACTCTCCTTGTCCAATAAATCTAAAAGGTGGTTTGACCAAGACTGCATTGCTTTAAAACACCTCTTAGTTAAAAAATACAGGCAGTACAGGGAACAGAATCTTCCAGTACTTCCTAAGGAATGGTTTGAGCACAAAAGGAGATATAGAGCTCTGATTAAAGAGAAAAAGAAGCAAGCTCAAAAGGATGCATGGCAGAGTTTAATAGATGCATCAAGGGCAGGTGATTCAGCCACCTTTTGGAAAGTTATTTCGAGGGGTTGGCCAAATATAACAGCTAGACCGGAGTATCTTATCCCTGCTAAAGTTTGGGGATCCCATTTCTATACTATGTATGCAAGTGGGCAAGTTTCCCAACAGTTTCCAAGAGCTTTAATTAATAGTGCTCCCGAGTGGCCCTCTGTATCTGTTTCTGAAATAAATAACCTTATCCTGAAACTTAAACAGGGTAAAGCACCAGGTGGAGACAACATCCCGCCAGAACTAGGCCTTGCAATTATCATCCCAATATATATAAAAAGGGAAAAGATCAGACCCTGCAAATTACAGACCCATCAGCCTTTTAAGTATAATTAGTAAACTGTATGCCAGCCATCTTCATGAAAAACTAGTTATGCGGCTGGATCAAGAAAACATTCTAGAAGACGAACAGGCAGGATTTAGGTCTGGGCGATCTACTATTGACCAAGGCTTGGTTCTCCAACACCTGGTTGAAAAATATGCATCAAAAGCTAGAGGAGCTCTCTATGCAGCCTTTATTGATTTCAAATCGGCCTTTGACCTAATTTCAAGAGAGAGGTTATGGGGAAAATTTGCAGATACAAATATTGATAGACGTCTCTTAACTCTCATACGCTGCTTATATGAGAACACTTATCTTCGGATAAGTTGCGATCGGGTGGGACACCTAACTGATCAAATCCCAACTTTTAATGGAGTAAAGCAAGGCTGTATACTTGCACCTACTCTATTTAATTTCTATATCAATTCATTAGTTAAAAGTGTGAGGGAAGTATGTTCCCATCCCCCAAAATTGGCAAATAAGCCCTTGACAGTACTTCTGTATGCCGACGATGCTGTGCTGCTTTCCTTAACAAGTGTAGGACTAAGACGTCTTTTAAAAGCGTTAGATCTCTATTGTAAAAATGAATTACTGTTGATTAACCATCTTAAATCTAAGGTTATGGTTTTTTCCAGAAGAAGGTTAAAGCATAAATGGCAGATTAACAACCATCCCATTGAACAAGTTTCATCCTTTAGATACTTGGGAATAACATTTCATTCTTCTGGCTTATGGAGTTTGCAAACTAAAAATGCAATTGAGAATGCACAGAGAAGCATCAAGGCTCTCCTCTGCTTTTTCTATACGAAAGGAGGCCAATATAATCCCTCAGCCATTCAAGTTTTCAAGGCGAAGGCCATCTCCCAGATGTTATATGGATCACAGTTGTGCGCATACAAAAATATTGCCCCCTTTGTAGTCACTCAGACTAAATTTTTGCGTTCAGTTTTGGGAGTCCCAAGTTGTGTTCCAAATGTAATTGTCCGTTTAGAGACAGGGCAAATTTCTATTGAGGCCCGTATATGGATCCTTAGGATTCATTACTGGCTGAAGCTGATTTTCTCCCCAGTGGGCTTGGCCCCACTGACATTAATTGATACATTCCAGACAAAATGGAAAATTACACTATATGAAAAACTGAGAGTTCTAGGCTTCTCACCAAATGCCCTAGTTGCTCTTGGTTATGAAAAAGCTAAAATGACAATTCAACAACATATTTGGGATATAGAATTGCAAAATCATTTGAGTTTGGCTTCAAGGTATCCTGAATTTAGAGATAATGGGAGGATATTTGCTTATGCAAAATATCTGGTGGACTTGAATATTCCTAAATTCAGGAAAGCTTTCACTCTGGCCAGGTTTAACGTTCTACCTTCATCCCTTTTGGTTGGAAGGTTTGGAAATGTACCCTACCAAGAACGGGTATGTCCCTGTGAGATGGGTAAAGTGGAAACAGTAGGCCATATTCTGCTGTATTGTTCCTTTTATCAAGATTTACGCCAAACATTTATAACCTCTGTCTTGCAGTGAACTCCCAGTAGATCAGATGAATATTACATAAAACATCTTCTATCGGATCAGAATCCTCAGGTTACTCTAAAAGTGGCCAGTTTTTGTGCGGCTGCCATAAGCCGACGGAAATTAATGTTGAAGAATTTTATTGCACCTTAGACTTAGGCTGAGACTGCCGCGTTTAATGGATTTTATGTATGTATTTTATTGTATGTTGGGTTTTTTAATATTATTGTGATGATGTTTTTTGTTGTGCTGGTCTATGACCAAAATAAACAA